>NC_017853.1:1392090-1992090 GCF_000002495.2 Pyricularia oryzae 70-15 | reverse complement strand
TGCCTCTTCAGTAGCCGGAGCAGCCGTCTCACTGGAAGCAGCGGGTTCATCTTTAGTGTCCGGAACATCTGGCTCCCGAGCGTCCGTGGCAGGCTTTTGCTCGTCGATAGAGAATGTGAGTTCATCGGCCTTTTCAGGGGTAGCTTTGTCCGAAGCTGCAGGAGCTTCCTCCTTGGTCGCCTCATCATTCGCGGGATCCGGTTTCGAAGTTGCCTGTTCGTCATTGGGCGGAGGCACTTCCTCGACATTGGCAGGTGGAGCGTCTGCAGCCGGTGGATTCTCAGTAGCTGAGGGCATTGTTGCATCCTCGGCCTTGTTTGGAGTTGCGTCGTCTGAGCTCGCGGGGGCTTCCTCTTTGGTGGCCAAATCAACTGCTGCTTCGGCATTTGAAGATTCTGGTGCCTCGGCGGTCGTTGGGGCAACTTCATCCGCGTTGGTGGCCGAAACTATTTCTTCAGTCACTGGAGGAGCTTCAGCCTTTGCCGTGGAATCGACTTCCTCTGGAGCCCTTTCCGTTGTATTTTCCTCGGTAGCGGGAGCAGGTTCTGTAGGCTGTTCAGATGCCGGTGCATCAGCAGCGGGAGCCGGTCCATCCTCGGCGGGTGCATCTGCTGCAGTTGGCAAGGCAGGTGCTTCGGCAGGATCTTCTGATTTTTGAGGCGTTTCCGCATCCTTGCCGGCAACTGCCGTACCGTCTGCCTCTATAGCTGCCGACTCGGCAACCGGCGCTGCTGCTTCTTCGGTGACCGCGGCATCTTTCTCGGCTTCTGCAACAGCGAGTGCATCCTCTGCAGCCTCCAATGGCTTTGTCTCGCTAGCTGCTGGGGCTGCCTCCTCAGAAGTAGGGTCGTCGGATTTCTGATCGACGGCGACCTCGGGATCCGCTTGTGGCTGTTCTGAAGCAGGCGTCGCATCTGCTGATTTCTCGTCGGTGCTAGATGCAGCCGTTTCCTCAGCTGGTTGGGCAGCCGGTTCCTCGACAGCGCTAGGAACCGGTTCTGTATCGGGAGCTGCTGGAGCCGCTTCTTCCGCGGGGGCAGGAGGCGGCGGAGGAGGAGTGTCGTCCGATGCGCCCTTTTTGCTCTTCTTCTTTTTGTCCTTTTTCGAGCTCTTGACCTCCTCGACCGGGGCAGGAGGAGGCGGAGGTGGGGGCTCTTCGGCTCCCTTCTTTTTACTCTTCTTCTTGTCCTTCTTGGATTTCTTCACCTCTTCGAATACGACGTCGTCGGCCGCAGGTGAAGTGACCTCGGCAGTTGCCGAAGGCTCATCAGAAGGCGCAGGCGGCTCATCGGCAGGTGCGGAAGGCTCATCGGCAGGTGCGGAAGGCTCATCAGCAGCGACTTCCTTAGTCTCATCCTTGGCCTTTTCCTCTTCCGCTGGTGGTTCCAGCGCTGGCTCTGGCTCAGCAGCAGCCTTTTTGCTTTTCTTTTTCTTTGACTTGGAGGACTCTAAAGCAAGCTCATCCGCCGGAGCAGGCTCTGGATCGGTCTTTTTGCTCTTGCTCTTCTTTCCCTTCTTGTCGCCCTCGTCTTCGGAAATCTCAGCGTCCTTTTTGCCCTTTGACTTCTTTTTTGATTTTGGGCTCTCCAAAACCTCGCCGTCGTCGACTAGAGGAGTGGGCGTCTCCTCAACGGCGCTCTTCTTGCCTTTTGATTTCTTCTTCTTCCCTGTGGCTGCCAACTCCTCTTCTGGGATGACCTCTGGCTCCTCTACCTTGGGCGTTTCTGGTACTACCTCGGCACCGGCCTTCTTTGCTGCCTTCTTGGCTGCCTTTTTGGCGGCCTTTTTCTGGGCCGCCGTCAGGGGCGTCGTCGGCCATTCATCCTCCTCTGCCGGTATCCCTCCATCTAGAGTGTACGTTCAGCTGACTGAGCTTCATAAAGATAGGCTGTAAATTTACTCACCTTGGCCATCTCCATTCTGGTCCAATGGCTTTTGATCATCCTCTGCATCTGAGGGCTGAAAGTACTCAACTTTTGAGTAGTCTGCGTACTGTGGCTCGCCATATGAGCTTACAGCAACCTCATCACCCCATCCACTTGTCCGTGTCGGACAGTAGGAAACATCTTTGAAGCTCATTCTTTGGTGACCTTGTAAAGGCTTGAGGCCTCTGCAAGCCAGCGGTTGGCGAGAGAGCCTGGCCGAACGGTCTTATCAACAGAATTGCCTCCACCTGAGCGCAGGAACAGCGCAGGAACCACGCCCCTCTCGAGTGTAAACAACAACCAAAGACGTCACAAGATGTGGGGCGTTTGTTTGGGGTGTTTCTGTGAAGTTTCTCGAGGTGAAAAAGGGTATATCCCCGCAGTCACTTTCGATGGTGATCTATGTCTGTGAGAGTAATCGAATCGTGGAGATGAGGAGCCCAGGAGATAGCTCAAGCTTGGTATACAAATGTAGATTGCTAGTGCGGGCTTCTGACAACAAAAGCAGCGAGAATCGGTTGCAAACTAAAGGGGTATCACGAGTACACAATAATGGGAATCACCAGGGGAATGCTTGAAGATTGAAGGAGAAAAAGAAGCCAGAAAGCAACTGTTTGTTCAAGGTTTGATAGGGTTTCCTTTGAAGACGAATTGAGCGATCAAAACGGCGGAGAAAAACATTGGGCTTCGAGAAGGCAGGGGGTACCATGGAATTTTGCACGCCCCCCGGCAACCTATAATATAGCACCTTTGGCGATATTATGGGGCGACAAAGGAGGAAAAAAAAAGTATTAAGCACAAAAAAGAAAAGCCAATGGCTGGTTGGCACCTGCAAACCCCACGGGCCGGGAATTGCCTCTCTTCCACTTGACAGATCGAGGCGAGCAACAGGTGGTCAGAACCGGGCCGCATCGGGCCCCATTGGACCAGAAGAATCAAAAAGCTCCAGCGCCCTGGCGCCACGTCGAGATGAGGGGTCAAGATGGATGGTAAAAAAGAGAGAGCATTTCGGCTTCGGGTGCTTCCTGTACCCATTGTTACTGGTACAAGGTTGATGAAGCGTGGGGTGATTCGCTTAGACATTTTGGTAGCTTGAACACCTTACATACATTACAGAATGCTGTGGTCTTGCAAGACGCCGCCGTCAATGTCGCACTACTGCCAAAAGTTGCAGGTTCCGTGGCAAGCGTGGTCAATTGGGCACACAATTGACTTTTACGGCGCCCAAGGCTAGCGCGCAGCCCAAAGCACGAGATCGGCTGTGATACGCCCCGTCACACAAAAAACAAACCGCACTGAGGCCCTGGGCCTGTCTGCTTCCAGGTGATAGAGACGGAAAGCCACGCATTGCATAATTTATCGCAAAGTGCTGTCAGCGACCGAGCCCTGGTTCGCATCTGGATTGGTCGGTCAACTGAATTGAGGCCCGTGGGGGAATTTGGTTTGGCACCGTGCACTCGCTTCCTGTCGATGATGATCGCTGCCGATGCTCACGGTAACGTACGGAAGCTGCCAAGCTGCTCCCCGAGACGCAAGGCACGCAACGCAATACTGACAGATTGTACTATACTGTACCGTACCGTATGGAGGACCTAGCAAAGCATGTAAGTTAGTACAGATAAGTACTGCCAGATTAGATAGTAAGTCAGGGTACCTGTTCTAGGAGTTCCATGGTGTTCGATCTCGTGGGTGATATGACTGGCTGAGTTATTTAGCTCTCGACGCGGACGGGCACCCACCGGAACCCAGCTCCGCCTAGGTACCGGCGGCTGGGATCCGACAGGATGAATGGTTAGTTTGAGGTATCTTTGTCATGCAATTGTATGCAGAAGTACATCATGCGGCCGAGTGGATAAATGAACTTAGATGGCTGGTTGGCCGATCAAAATGGGGACATGAAAAGAGCTTGCATGCAAAAAAGCGCGAGTTGCTCCAGCGGACGAGTGGGTAAGCTACGTGGCAGAGTAACGACGGGATTATGGACAGACCAAGACGGTTACTATCCAAGCCAGTTTTGAAGGCCCAGCCAGACCCGACCTCGTCCGGACCCCGGTCTGCAGGTGTGCCCAAAATCCCAGGCAGTTCAGTGCGGTGTGCAGCTGGCATTTGTGGGGATGAGGGGCAGCTTTTTGCTTTGTAGGAAGCACTTTTCTTTTCTTCAGACGACAGTTCGTTCTTTGGGGCTGCAGAGAAGTTTCTGGCATCAAGCTTGAGAAGTTGACTAATTACATCATAACTATGACCGGGCTTGCTGGGATAAAGGGGCTATATTGGGTACAATTTGGACGTATTGGGTATCTTATATAGCAATCTTAAGCAATATCGGGTCCTGGGTCCTGTTGATGCCTTGTTTTTCTTCACTGAACGGCGACGCCGTGAGCAATAATTGAACTGTTTATGTTGAAAACAAACAGGATTAGATAAGCACAGAGCATGAACGGTTGCTAGGCACTGGCTGTCATCTCATTTCCCATCTCAATGAGGCAACTTGGGCGGCCAAGGCTTCATGACTGCCGCGGCACCGTATACGATCCAGCCCAGGCCAACCTTACAAAATCATATACAGATCACGGTTCTTCTTCATTGCCCATCGGTACTCCGTAGCCTCGTCAACTGTTCAATTCGCCACCTGGGTCACCAATAGGCGGTGTGCTACCGCCGAAGATACTTGGTTCATCCCAGCCTCGCGATCTCTAGCACCCACTTTGCCTCTCCATCCCTCGATCCATTTTGACGAGAATCCACAAGTTGACTCACATCGTGGTGCCCTAGACCAACACGAGTAAGTCTAGCCCGCACAAACACACACGCAAACAAACTTGCATCTTGCAATACATCACATTCATCACTCTTCTCAGCATCCACACCTTCAACAACAAGCAAGCATCTTAGCAATCGGATATGGTGTAGTGGCTAACATACGACGCTCTCAATTCGGGGTTACCGTCGTGCCCGGGGTTCGATTCCCCGTATCCGAGGTCTTTGATGCCCGGCTAGCTCAATCGGTAGAGCGTGAGACTCTTACGCGGCTCTTTCGGGCCTCAATAAGATCATCTCAAGGCTGTGGGTTCGACCCCCACGTCGGGCTCAATTCCCGGCTTCATCGCCAATTTTTTATGTTTTTTTTTGTCCTTTTTCGATTTTTCCGGATGTTTTCCCTCTGGTGATGCTGTTGTGTGTGTTGGTGTTTTTGGTGTTTTGCTATGGGCCTGGCAGCCCCTCAATAGATCTCCTTTTATATTGCACCGGCCCCACCCACCCAATACTATTCGCCTGTTCAACATACAATAAGGGGCTTCGTTCACCTTATTGCAGCGAAATACCAACAGCATGTTCCTGAACAGCTTTTGGTATGCGAAAATGGGAAGTGTTTGTGTACGAATTTATTTCGTTATTAACGAACGCCTGCTAGTACCATCGAACGCACTTCTGTTTTCTATACGTTATTATGCGCTATTTTGTTTCGTACCTTCAAGGGCACTCTGTGTACCTAGTTAGGTATGTAGCTGGAGATGAGACTTGAGAAGTTCTTTATTATTCGCAGCACGGTACCGCATCATGGGCCTTATATCAAAGGCATCACGACAGACTTGCGAAGGGTTAATATTAGTCTCGATCAAAACAGCCATTTCTTTTAAATTGTTGTTCGGCATATATTGGAAATAAAAACACGATAGCGAACATATTAGCAATTTGGGTGTGCCATAAGCCAGAAATACGTAAAAGAAAACAGAGTCGTATGCCATATTGAGGACGAACTTTTGCTCTGTGTTAACGAAGCTGAAGCCTTTATGATGTAACATTCAGTTGATATCCTCAGGTTTTTTAAAAGCTGTAGTATTCTGTCTCGTAAGTATTGGGGTGCTCGACCGTGCTACCTGATGAAAGAATTCCCACGGGAAAAAAAGCCTTGTACATGTGTCCGGCGCAGACCACATACTCCTTGCCCTAAATAACCTAACCCCGAAAAAATACATCAAGAGAATTCCAAAGACAAGTCGCCAATTTCGTATGAAACATAGACCTCAACTTGATGCGAGGTTGCTCGTATCTCTCCTTGTTGGGTTCAAACTCAGGGGGAGATCCTCTTTCCAAGTCCGGCGCCATTCTTCAACCTTGGTGTACGTTCACATCAATGCAACATAAACCACGGTAGAGTGGTTTACCGGGTAGAATACCCAGAAGTGACCCTGCGCATTCAGCAGCCTGTATAGAGCTTTGTCCGACTGACTTTCCTAAGGACTCCGTCAGCACTTTTCTCATCTCGCCCATCAGTGCGACCTCTTTGCGACCATTTTCAGGGTTCTCCAAGAACCCCCACGAATCCAGGTCTGGCGGCGACAGAGGGTCGTGCCCTTCGTCTAAAGGCAGACCGGTGGGCGGACAGTTGGCCCAATTTCTGAAGTGCGACTCGATAGTGTCAACCACACTGCTCGTTATGATGAACACAAATGTTTTGCCCATGTTGACATAGGGCTTGTCCTTGTCCTTTGTGAGAAGTACTGCTTTAATGCTGCTAGTAAATGCATAGCAGTGTGTGAAATTAATGGACAACTTACGGCAATTTAGGAACGCAACTAGGAACTCTATCATGGAGCTCTCTCCACCAAGGGAGCCCCAGCCAACCTCCTCGACTATGATTGCGTTCCATTTGCCAGCACACATCTCAATGTATTCTTTCAAACCTAGTTTGCTGGTGCTCATTATTGAGCAGATCATCTGGGCTAAGACCTTTGTGAACTTGGACACTGATACTGGGCCAGTTCAAGGCCTCCCATATCGAGCGTTCTGAATGTCTGTTGCATCCAGGGCGACGAAGGATCTCCCAGCATGCGCTCCCATCTTCCAAGGCTGAGAAAGAGGGCGGGAAAAGATAGTGTAAGCTCTAGGGTACATGATGATGATGGAAACTAAGAATACTAACTCGCAGCGGGTCTCGAATCTCAGCTCCTTTCGCAGCGCCTTCAAAGCCAACCCTGTGCACCACTTTTGCTTTTCATTGAGAATGCGCAAGGCGGATTGGTCAAAATCCAGGCTTTCCTCCGGTGCGATTTAAAGTGCTCTCGTGATACAGGTGAAGTCGTGTCCTTTTGACAGAAGATATGTGATGGTCTTGAAAGCGACGCAAGGGTCATACAGCATTCGACCAGTTCGCGCTGCTGCAAACGCGATTAGTGGAATGCGGTTGGTACCTGGACTCGAGCGTTTGACGTCGTATCCGCTTTTCTCAAGGGCTTTGAACGTGTCAGCTGGCTGAGGGTTCAGCAGAGCAAAGAATGCTGGGGCATACCAGCTCTTGCTGTGCTCCTCTTCCAGTAAGTCTTCGGTCTTGTTTAGCTCATAATTGCGGAGTGAATCTGTGACATTGTGTAGCTCAGCCTCTCCTGTTAATTGTGTATTACTAGTGCTCATTCCAGAGTTGCCTGCGTTGACGCCGGGGCTGGATTGCTGGTGTGAGTTGCCAGCTCTTTTGTCGGGGCCGGGGCCGTTTTGATGGTTGGTGTTGTCGGCCTTTTTGTCGTTGCTAGCACCGGCTTGACCTCCAAGATTGACTGTGCTGGCTTGGTCATTCTCTACTTCTTGCGCAAATCACTCGTTGATCATGAATACTTTTGGTTCTAACCGAAAAAATGCGTTAATTGCCTAAACCTCAGGCTTTAGCAGATTTTTTGCTGACCTTCGCAATACTACGAGCGCTCTGAGGTGGAAACTTTTCAATGCCTCCTAGCCGGTTGATAATGTCAATGATGTCTTGCAACCTAGCGTGTGCCTTCTTCGCAGTCCTCCTCTGTGCTGTGGTGAGCTGTGCGGCGGTGAAATTAGGCTCATCAGGCATGGTTTGTTCGAGGAGTGAGCGTGAGGCTGGGGCGAGGAGTCTGAGGTTAACATGTCCTTGGAGATGGAGTGCGCGAGTCTAGTGACAGTTATCTGGCAATGGCAGCTTTTGGGCGAGGAAGGGCTAGGTGCAGTTCCTTAGACACCAGGACTTTTAGACTTTCGCGTGAGCTGAGTCTGATTTTAGGTATATGGGCAAGGGAAGTTGGAGGTGGAGAAAAGAGTGTCACCAAGTACGCTGCAGCCAGGAGAGGAAGAGCAGTGGAACCGAAGGTCAAACGACGGATACTTACTGTGCTAATCCAAAATTGATGGCGATTGAGCAAGAGCAGGCGGAATCTGACGCTGCAGCAAATCATTGCCTGGTCGCCTAGGTACCTGTTTGCCTGTTTGCTTTCTTCAAGTCGAAAGGAAACAAAGATACCACCTACCTCGGGAAAGCAAACAATCTTTAAAACTTGAGCGATGACAGTGCATGCTGTCAGTAGCTAATACACGAGTCGGCCTCTGCAAACATGCACCACCGATACTTCCGCCCCTACATGCCAAAAGGGTCACTATTTTCAAGGCCTCAAGCGCCGCGATGATGCGTAGTATGCCGGGAATTCCCAGCTATTTTCTGGGCGCATATCCATACAATGTGTAAACTTACATAACAAAAGAACGACCCACGATCAAACTTTTCTCTCTCAAAATACAAGGAAGACGCAGATATAGAATGTTGTTCACTCAGCTGAGTCCAGCGCGTTCAGCGGAGCGAGCGGCATTTGCCAGCAACTTTGAAAGTCAGGTGTAATAAATTTGATGTGCATTCTTAGACCTGGGGTGCTATATTGGTCATCATGAAGTGGTCATCATGAAGGCCCCAATCGTGTAGATTGTTCCGGGCTCAATATTCTGGACAATATGGCTCTGATTTAGCACCGTGGGGCATGGATTTAGTCGATGGTAAAACTGCTGTGAGCAACGAACCAGCCGAGACCCCAGCGTGAGTGTGGCAAGGAAGAATCTAGGGGTCGTCCTCATCTTGAGCCGATGTGGTGTGAGTTGGGGGTCCACGTGACCTCGAGGCTTAGAGATAGTTCAGGGGCTGATATATCGGTCCACCTGTCCATCGAGGAAGACTGGTGTGGTTTCCAAGACATCAATTATCCTCCTTTGTTCAACCTGCCCTGTGAATGAATCTGGACTATTCCACCGAACGCATAGCAATCACCAGTTCGGGATGCAAAACCCTTGATATTACTGTCTAGTCGCAAAACTCCATGGCGCCGATCCAAGACTCCCTCAGCTGTGAACAGGGCAAAAAAACTTCCAATAGGTAAATGTACGGTGTCCGACAAGGATGCCAGACGAATGGGTGGGTGTGATTGTGGCGAATGAAATCGAAGCAGACGAAGCGATTGCGCGAAGAACTGAGATACCGAGATGAAGTGACATGGAATGTCTGCCTCTGCAGACTGCTGCACCGAGGCTTTGAGGACGAGAACCCCAGAGAGATTGATATCGCATGTCACATGGCCATCTCTGCCTGCAATTTCCTGAGCTCTGCCTCCTCGTCGTCTTCTTCCACGGTGGTTGCCTTTCCCTTGACTGATATTCAGCTTGTCAGTACTGTTCTTGATTACAAAATCTCCCGTAAAAGTTCTCCCTGACTTACGTTCTCCATTCGCAGCTGCTGGTAAGCGCTGGATTGCGTCCGATACCGGCCCTGTGCCCGTCTTGAGAATTTTCTCGTCCAGTTGCTCTTGTTCCATCGCTTCCAGCTCATCCTCCAGGTCGGCATCGTCGATTGCCTCGTTTCCGAGCTGATTGTTTGTGATGGCGTTGACAATCTCCTCGCTGAGAGCATTCTGCTCCCGTAACTTGTCCCTGTGGGAAAGAAATCGCGGTGTGTTAGCAAGGGCCAGTAGCATCGGTGAAACCAGAGTAGCAACTTGGACAATGCCAGCACGTACATGGTCTCATCGACCTTCTCTACCGTAAGCTTTCCGTGTATGTCCTCCATGGCCTTGCCTGCCTTCTTCATGGCCTCGAGGGTTTCCATGTTGATGTTTGCAGACTCGATAGCGTTTATCTGCTGCTCAAGGGTGCCGATCTGCGAGAGCGTTTGGTCAAGACTGTGCTCATGTGTCTTCTTCCTCTTCAACGCGGCCTTGGCGGCTGTCGGTCCACGAGTGTATCAATCAGTAAGGGTCAAGTACAGTTTAGATATCCACGTTAGGTTGGGCGGCTTGTGTTCACCCACCATTCTTGTTTGTTGAAATGTTCTTCCTCGCGATCGCATCCTGTTCGGAAATCTGATTTTGCAGGTGCTTTTCACGCTTCTGAAGCATGTCGAGTTGTGATCGCAGCCCCAAGATGGCATTCTTGGGCGTGTCCTTTCGCCGTTGCGCGGCGTTTCCGCCAAACCATCCCCATACGCCCGACATGATTAATTGCTTGTTGTGTAAGTAAAGGCCAACGTGGTTGTATAGAGTCCAACTCGGCCGCCCGCCTGGTGTACGTGGTGTATGAGCCCCGTTCCGTAGGTCAAAGTCGTCTATCGTCTGGTTCGTTTCGGACCTGAACGCGGCCGTAGGCTTGCGTCACGGCTGTCCTATCTCGCCCCGCGCGGAACTTGATAAGCCGGGTTGTTGGCGGGGTATGAGTCGACGCAGGACTCTCGTTACGTAGTCGTCAATTAAAAGGTCGTCAAGGGATAGAGCCAACGATAACTTCGAGTGGTATTGTAATAAGTGCGAGCCGCAACGCGGTGCTCGGGAATGTTTCGTCGCCAAAGATTGAGGTGATAGTTGGGTGGGAATGACGGCGATGTCATCTGGTAGGTCCGACGCCAGCTGCCTGGGCACGGGACGGGGGTATGATGCAAGTAGATTCCAGAGATGAGCCACAGCAATGTTCTGCCGGACATCTTCCGAGCTTAGTCATCATAGATTAATCGCGTCAAGATTCCGATCGAGTAGGCTCGACACGTGATGGATTCGGCGAGTGCCTTGACTTTGTTTGAATCAATTGCCAAATCTGGAGAATTGGCTCAAGTTTACCTAAACTTACCTCGCAAGGTACCGATTTACCTGCACATCTGCTCAAGGTGCCAGTCAGTCAACTGGTTGTTAACAGACCTATACAAGCTGTCGCAGGTCATTCTCGTCATGTCGAATGGCCCTCCTCCATCAAGACTAGTCTCGATTTCGACGCTTCCTTTGTGCGAAATTGGAGACAAAGTGAGGTTTCTGGGCTGGTGAGCTGCCAAAAAGACATTTTAACTCGTTTCCAGTGCAAATTTGAGAAGGAAATAACTCACGACTGACTGAAAGACTGAGCAAACGCTACCCACTGTCAGCGTCACTTCCTATGCGACCAGTAATGCAACCCTGACTCTCGAAAACACATCCCAGCTGGGAGACCGTGATTCCGATCCCCGCCAATCGCGGGTTCAGGCGCTGGTCGACGTGAATCTTATTCTCCAGGCCCTTAACCAAGAGCAGACGCAGCCTGGTGAATGGGTCAATGTCGTTGGCTACATTAACAAGTCGGATCCCTCTAGTGACAAAAGGACTGGCAGATATTGTGTCAAAGTGCAAGCCCTGTTACTTTGGTCCGCTGGGCCGCTGAGTCTACAGGACTACGAGAGAACCCTATCGTCTCATGTCAAAGGTTTACCTGCCGGCCCGGACCCTCCGAAAGAGTTCTGACAACGTACGCCCGGCGGCATGGCTGTACGGAGTATGTGACACATGCCCTATGCCGCTGCCACGCGTGTCCTACCTTGCATGGCTGCAAAAGCTAGTCTAAGATGGAAACTGGCAACCATATCAGAAAAAAAAAAGAAGAAAAAGAAGAAAAAAACGAAGAAGCAGTTCCACAGAGTACGCCATCGCACTGGACCTCTCTGCTGGCAAGCTATGCTTGTTGTCTTTAACTGGCTCGGCACAAGCACCGAATACTCTCATTTGCTTGTTTCTTTCGTGATACCATTGCATTCTGCTTTGGGGTAATACAGCAGATCGCCATCTTGATGATGAATTGAAGATTGAAAGTGGGTTTTATTGTTGATTCTTCCAAGCGTTGTGTACCGTCCTCCTTTTTTGACGTCGAACGACCAATCAGTCGCAGACACTGGGATAAACGATAATTTCCGGCAGCATCAAGTGGAATGGTGCACAACACGTTAACATCATACCCACCTAACTGCACATTTCGGAAGCCAACAACAGTGCCCAAAAGCACTGACTACGCATACCGGCATTCCGGTGCCTGCCATGTCATCGTGCTTGACGGAGGAGAAGCGCGAAATAGGTGGTCATCCAGACCTAGTCTCACTCGGCATTGGCTGCATTCAAAATAGTAAGTCTCATTTGGCGGTCAACCTTCCAAGTTCTTCCGACTTGCAGCTGACACTTTGAACACAGCCAATGTGCGGGAGCTTCCGACCGCCATCTCGGACAATCCCCTTATCACTGATATTATTTAGATTCAGCCCGGTCTTTTATTGTGCTATCCACCAGAAAGCCCCTATGGAGTTATTCAGGCAATCAAACCAGAGAAAGGAACGAAACATTGCCTAGTCCTCCATCCACACACAAACGGCCGCTATTGCCCGTTGCCGGCACAGCCAGGACCAATTCTTGGCTAACAAGGCCTGAAACTCGGCGGCGCAGTGACAACGCAGTCGCACTGCTGCAGGCCCATACACACCAGCCCTTGCCATAACGGAATAACATAAAATTATGCAGCGTCCATTGGGCCCAAAAACGCTAGTTGAGAGTAGAGGTCTGGACATGGGGCAAATGTCACGCAACAGCAACCGCAAACGCCCGTAACGCAGCAGAGAGTAACATTCACAACATGGGATCTCCGGCCCACTGCATCGGCGATGCGCCATCTCACCAATCTTGCGCCCTCTTTGGCAGCGCCAAGCTTTATTGAGTGCTCCAACCTGCACACATTTTTGGTTCTTCCACCGAACTCCGGGGTGTATTCGTTGGTCAGCCTGGGCGTCTGCTGCGGCCGCCTCTCTCGTCATCCCTCCTGTGCCGCCTTTGAGGGTTTCGTGCGTTGGATCCGCCTCGGCTGATCACCACTGGCTTGTGCCAGGGGCGCTTGAGAGTCTTTTGCTCAGCGTCGGCGCTGCTGCTACCACCGCTACCGGATGATTGACGGGCCTCGGCCTGTTTTTTGTACATTTCGCGAGACTTGTTGCAAATATCATCGATTTGTTCCTACCGTCCATGTCAGGAATCAGTTTCGAATGCGTCTCTGCTTAGTTCATTTGTGGAACAGATGGCTCACATCAGAGAGGCATGGCCCTGGAGTGGTTATCAGGAAGCCATCCTCGCCCTGCGATTTCATCATGGTCAGTAAGCCATATATATCCTTCCTCGGCCACAAGCATCTTACCTCGTTTTGATAAGTGCGCACGCTGGCCTCAGGTCCGAGATAGTAGCGTATTTCCGCAACAATCACCTTTCTGTGTATGTCTATGTTGGGGATCCAATATGTCTTTTTTGATGCTTCAGAAGAAGACATGACTGCGAAAGGCACTGCACTTGATGGCTCAGCTGGTGTTGCCGGGGGAAACTCGGGGCACAGCAATACAACCCTCATCCCTCTTCGCCATGGGGTTGAGGCGGTATTTATATTTGTCCGTTCACGGTAACGACGGCTGGTTCTTAAAGTGCACACGAAATCGAGACAATGCGACTCTGTGATAGGGCGTACCTATGATTATTTTATGCAGCCGCTGGCCAAGGCTTCTTATGGTTTTTTTCTTGCCCTTCTTTCTCTCCGTTTTTCTCTTATAAAACCTTCGTGAGCTACAAGTTTAGCCACTTCATTCCACAAATCTGATTCCTTCACAAAGTTTCAGTGACCGGAACAATATCGCGCTCGACATAGTTATTGCTTTTCTTCTTTTCCACTTTAGCATGGAAGCCGTAAGTAGAGACCTACATGCATCAGATTTCGTAAGCGGCGCGCGGCGTGGGTGAGACATGGTTGGTCTGTGATTGGTCGCCTCACTTTGCTTTTTCTAGTAGTTTTTCCCAACCTGGGCGACTTACACCACCATTTCTTTGGTTTTCTTCACGTACCATCCCGTGATGTACCCCCCAAACACTCCTCATGCATGTGCTCTTTTTGGAACGTTTCGTCTAGGAAAAGAGTCTAGTTTACTAATCACCAACAGGAAACCAGGCACATTGATTGACGCGTTTCCATCGTAGCAAAACAGAATGACCAATCCCAGCTGTGCATACAGGTTTTGCCGGTGAGGACGCAATCCGGCAGGCAAAAAAAAAGCCCTAGACCTGTGTTGATCGCGCTGGATGTCTCCTAGACCGGTTTTGATGGAACCGCTCTGGAACGTTTCGATTGCCGGCCGGGTTCAAGATAAAATGGTAAGCAACCCCCACTACACATGTATGTTGGTTCACCGGTATATACCTTCTTGTTTTCGCATGACGAGCATCATAGTCCTGGGGCGCGTCCAACGTCCGCCCTATTGTCGATCTTTGTTGCATTCAAGATGAGGAGAAACAGAGAAATATCGCCACTTCCAAGTGTTGGTCGTGGTTTATCGTGAGGGGGCGGACTATTCAGGGTTATCGTTTCGGCCGTAAGAGGCAGCCCGATCCTGCAAGTGAAGTTGCCTTAAACTCGCAGCTATTGTTTAGCTGTTTTTGGTAGATTGAGAAATAACATGTAACAGGTACATCTAGCGACCTACGCTGACCTTGTGGATTCTGGTGGCGGAATCGCGACTGCATCTTATGTACCTCTACGTGCTTATTCGCATTATTGTTAGTGCTCTAGTTCATCGGCAGTCGATTAGTCGAAAGAGAGCCAGGGGCGGCTAGCAATGACCTAAAGAACACTTCACGACCTGTCAAAAATGTTTTATCTCCTGGGACTATTAAGACATATATGATTATGGCACTCGGACTTCTGGCCAAGACTACGTACTACACAAGCAGTTGAGATCAGTTACGGAGTATGAGCCGCACGCCATATAGAGAAAAGTCACTTACTATCCCAAGCTATGTCCGTCCACGGAGCACTTGAGCAAAGCCAGACCCTTTTCCCGGTACATGACGAGTATACAAAGCAAGGCGAGCATCTGCAAATGCCATTTCAAGCCAACCCGGTTATATTCTGAATCTGGCTAGGCTTTCCCCGGTGTTTTCGTCGCCCATCTTGACCTGTTCAACTCAAGTGGTTTTTCTCCACCCAAATTCCAATATGTGATGATGATAATTAAAAAGCTGCCCAAAAGAGCAGCACATGTCAAATCTACCTCAACCTTGATATTTCTTTTTCGCCCCTCTAAGCAGAGTATAACCCCTCGAACAAAGAAGAAAACAAGACAAAACAACCCTCCATGTCGTAAACGCGCCCACGCATTGCCGCCCAACAAGCACACCGCTCGCCAAGACCGCGAAAACCCCCTCAGACCGCTTTCCCTACATGAGGAGCCACGCCCCCCGCCAACTTAATTTCTACTGCGTGGAATACGTACGGAAAGACCCCTTCTCTCATACCGGATACTTTGTTTTTTTAAGCTTGATGGCTTGCAGGCTTTTTGTTCCGTATTCCGCAGAGTTTTGGGAGGACCCTAGAATATTTCGTAAAAGGTATGGGCTTCTCGTGCCGAAATCCGATTTTTGCAGAGAAAGAAAATCAAAGGTTGGCTGGTCACAACCCGGGCACGGTTTTCCCTTTGTATTGGACTAGATAGAGGCACCGGGTATCCCCAAGGATCTAACAGCGTAGAGTAATAAATAAATAAATAAAGAAAATAAGAGGTTCCCGCTCAACGACAATATGCTCAATAAGACGAGATGGTCATATGCATACTCCGTATGCAAGATGGTCAAGCATTGCTGCCTGTCCCCCGCACTCACGCCTGCATCAGCATCAGCATCAAAATCACGAAAATGGACATCGGTGTAAGGGGGAGCCAGTTAGGTTGGAGTTCATGTTTTGGATAAAATGCGTTTCCCGCCTTCGTCTCGAAACACCCCCCCCCCCCGGCCTCGCCAGGCCACTAGACTAATGCCACGCCATATGGGGAAGAAGAAACAACCGGCAGAGCCGACCCTCCGAATAAACAAAAAGTTCATACCATTCCGGTACGAGCAGTAAAAGAAAAGAAACAAGCACAAGTCCACCAAAGCCCAACAAACATGAAAGATTAACGCCTTGCTGTGTGCCTATTCACAATAGCATTTATTCCGATTTTTGCCTTGCCGTCAGAAAAAAAAGGAGCCCCAGATGAACCACAGTCGAATAATGAAAGAGCAGAGATCCACCAGTAAAGGGTATATTCAAGTGGCCCCACCAAGTCGTCATTTGGGGCCGTAAAGAAAAGCATGAGTTCTGGGAGTGGATGAGGTGATATATGTGTGAGTGGGAGTTTAGCTGTTATGCGCTAGAACTCTGACCTTGCAGTGTATGTAGTGACAAAGGAAATGAATCTGCCGGATAATAGCCGCCAACCTGATATGAGGTGGAAGGCGGATGGGCTCGACCTCGTGGATACAGGTAGAGGGAGCAAATCTTTTTTAGAGGTCAGCATGTGCAACAGCTAGAGCTGCCTCTGTGTATAATGCGCAGAGCATCACGTTTCCTTGGCCCTGAGCGGTACTTAAACCTGAGGGATGGGACAATGGGTGAATCCAGTTTTTCCACCTAGTCGCTCTTCCAATGTGCTGCCGGCTCATCATCGCCCAGGTAAAGTTCCAGAGAATACATGAGCATAGTCGCACCAACATTGACCCAGCGCCAGGGGTTTCCGCCGATGTCACCTGCTGTAAGGGTCCATCCAATATCGCTGTCGGCAGCTACAGTAAAGTGTTGTAGTAGCAAGCTTGTGTAGACGGCGATGAGTATCGATGGCGAGAACCATGACAGCACACTTAGGAGCTTGGTCGCCCCATCTGACGAGTCCCCGTACAGTTCCGGGTCCGCCATCAAGGCATTGGTTCCAGATTCGCGAACAGCGGGTATTATGCGGGTGGCGCAGTAGAAGACGGTGATGCGGTACGCCAACGAGATGATGACCGAGGGCGTGACGGTTTGGAACGCAGCGTAGAGGAAGGTAAAAGATACGTTAAATGCCTCTGGGAGGCTGGCCAGCATGTGCCGCAGGGTCGACCAAGATGCCATAATAAAGGGCGGTAATGGCGGGAATTCGGGCTGCTGAGCAGCTTGGGCAGCTGCCAAAGCCTCGGCGGCCGCCGGGTCCGAGGGCATGTAGTCGGTGAAAATCTGGTAGACGCAGAGAACGACATATGCAAACAGAAGTGCGGACTCGATCGGATTGCCCCGCCCACTACTAATGCCGTATGCGCCCAAAAACACCGCTGAAGTGATGGTAACACCAATCAGAGTCGCGTCAATGTTGTTGATCTGTGGAAACTTCATAATCCTCCACAAGAAATAGGCGGCACTCGTCAGGATGGAGCTCGATATGACCAAAAGGACAATCTGTAGTTAAGACAGGTTAGTTAGTGTTTTGCGCGGCTTGCACAATACGATATCCCATGTTCCAGAGGTCCGATACGTACCACCCAAGTGTCACTGCGGCCACGGTTCACCAGCCATCTCGTCATCTGCCCGGCAGCCTGGATGACCAGAACGGTGCAAAATCCTTCGCATAGCTGGAAAAGAGGACTCGAGTAGCTCAAGCCCCTGTCCCAACTTCCCAGCCACATGGACTCCAAAACCCCCTTGGATCCAAAAAACCAGTCGTGGAAGTTCGTCGCCGCGGGTGCGGCAGGCTGGGCCACAGTGTCGTGGCCGAACCATGCGCGCCTGACCCAATCTCCGGATCCATGGCCGTGGCTTTGCGCCGCGTCCAGCAGGGCCTCGTCAACCGAGAAGCGGTTCAGGGACCAGATGAGCAGTCCAGGGATGACGACCCATTGCGACAGCCGTATTAACTCGGTGAGGGCGCGTCGGAATCGCGAATTGTCTGGCGTCGCGAGCTTGGCGGCCGAGTAGAAGAGGTAAAACACAAACAGGGATAAGCTGTATGCTAAGCCGGCATCGCGACCGCCGACGTCGAAGCAGATGGGTATCGAGAGCACGATGCTCAGGAGAAAGACGATGCTAAACAGCGCTTGGAATAGCCACAACATGGCGGGCAATTTCCTTTTCTTCTTCTTTTTTATCTGCTAGAGTGCGTAGCTACCATACGCTGGGCCGCGCGCCTTGAGGGCAGAGCTGACCTCGCGCGCAAGCAGCAAAGCGACAGCTTTTTGTGGTGGATATAGCTCCTCTGTGTCTAGAGAGGGTCCGCCGGGATGGGGGTTCGTCGCCGAGTCACGGGTTGTCGTCGAGCTGTACGGAAAGCTGTGCTCGGTGTGGTTAGTGGACGGGCGAAGGATCGTTTCTCCTAGCGGTGGTTGAGTGACAAGTGACAAGGCGTCCAAACGTTCCGGAGCTACTTTGCAAGCTCGGGTCGTTGGTAAGCGAGCAGAGGTGGGTGACCGCCGGTTTGATGATTTGTCTTGAAGATCTAGTTCGGGCGGGCGTGGGTGGGTGGGTTGTAGATGTGGATCGCTATCGAGGCGGTCAAGGCCCGGGCGCGGATGGAGTTGATCGATGGGTGGGCGTGCGAATAAGTAATGAGCGACAACGTTGTTGGAGATAGAGCTAGTTAGTGGCGTCCCGAAAAAGCTCCATCGGACCGCTCTTCTGATGTTCACCGTAGGCTTGTTGAATGCCCTGGTAGAGTTGTATTGATGTACTTAGCAAATGCACAACTGCAAGCTGGCAGATTACAGCTGAGACCAGCTAAGGTAAGGTAAGGTACCTAGGTACCTGCGGACAGTATGTATGTGTGCCTAGGTGTCTGGCGCATGCAGTGGGGACCAAAGGTGTAGTGGTGTAAAGCTGCACCAGAGCTGCAGTGGATTTGTGGTTGATGTGGCCTGTGCCGAGCACGTGCTTGCTTGTAGGTGCTAGCTAGCTAGGTAGGTAAGGTAGGTACTGTAAGGTGGTATTCTTGCAGCCTTGGCTCGTAAAATCTTCATGTGTCAACCCCATCTAGACTACCTAGAGGTACTCAAGGCGGGTGGATTCAGGTTTTTTGATCTGCATAAATGCAACAGCATAAAGTGATCACTTGGGGTCGGTCGGTAAGCAGGTATACCTGATGCACAATACTAAAGGTACAGAGTAGTAGACATGCTGCTGAATTGTTGAAATATATGACGTGAAATAATGTACAACCAAGTAATGACTAATCGTCGGATAGTTGAAGATGAACTTGAGGCGGTCCGTCAGAGTTTACTACAGTCATGGTTTGGCGCCTACGTGTGTATATTTTTACAACCGTCCAAAAACTTTTTTGGAACAACATACAGTACACAACAGCGCCCAACCTCCGACGCGCCTACAGAGTTCATGATGGATGGAACGATTTCCGAAAAAGACGCGTTAGTGAGGATGAATTAAGATGACAATGTGGGGCCGCCTGTAACCCATGTCGCGTGCTCCACGCTCGTCGCACACCATGACTTGTTCAGGTTAGAAACCGGACCCCTGCAAATGCAGACAACCTAGGCCACCGTCATTTTTAGAGTAAAAGAACAAGGAGGAACGAAAAGAAAACAAACCCGTCAAAAAGAAAACAAAAACAAAAAGGACCAATCATTTCATCGTTCTTCCCACATCCGAGATACGGAGCACACGACACATTAAAATCCTGCCGCCGGGGCCTGGACGGCGCGGCTTCCTAATGACGCGGGGCTGTCTAGAACTAGATAGTTCTAGATAGGGGATGGATGCACGTGTTATGTCTTGGTTCGGCCTTGCGCTCTGTCCCAATGGATGGCGCTGACAATGAATAGTTTGTTCGTGTTCACAAAATTCAACCACGTCTTTTGTGATGCTGGTGGGCTGATCTTTTCGAGTCATTACACACTCTTGGGAGGCCCTCCATCCCAGACGGCACGCAGATTTCCTTGGAAAATAAGGAAATCACAACTTCAGCAGAGAGCCGTATTCGCCGGTTACTCGCCTCTGCTTAGTTCGCTACCCTCAAATGCCGTGGCACGAACCGTAACGGGCATAGTCAGGACGTCGGTGCCATAATTGACTCCATTAACGTGAGTTATAATTGTGCTAACAATATTTGTGAAAGTCAATGTGTCTTTCGTTTTGTGCCATGTGAGAACCAGCTTCTGCACCCCCTGCTGAGTGGCCATTTGTGATGACATAGCAGCTTTCAGCCTCCTCTTCAACCGCCATGATTTGGTCGGCTGAATCCAAATACATGAGAAAGATTGACCCAATATATCAATATTTCATTAAAGATCCTGTTTAACTTGTCGACTCGTCCCCCAGACGAGAAGAGATTGAATGTGAGAGAGAAAGACGGCAAATCCGGGGAACGCAAAATTCAACGCAGCCATGTGATTTTGGAAGCTTGAGGTGACTGAGCAGTCAATTACAAGCAAGCTTGTCACAACTTATCACTCAGAACGACCGTGTCAGACAACAGAGACGATGGCGAGTGAAAACATCAGCAGAACCGGAAATTTGAGATTCGGGAAGTGAGACAAAGAGAGCGTGAGAAAGAAAGACAGCCCGAGGGGAGGTCCTGTGGTAGGAAGCCATAAAGCCAAAGGCCATATTGCCAAACAGCTCGACGACTCACAAGGAAAGCTTCAGCCTAGCGGACAATGAAGACATCGTCAGCAAGCTTGTGTCGGCGTCCCTCCCTTAGGGCCAGCGGGTACTGATCCCCGTCCGGCCTACCAACTCCGGGCTCCTTGTGCCCGTAAACGGCTACGAATTCAATCTTGGCCAGCTTGAAGTCCTTGCCGGCATCCTCCTTCCAGGCGGCGAACCGGTCTTGATGGGTTACGGCTCTCGGGATTGCAGTGTCCTTGACACGCACCATGACCCGCCGCTGCTTCGTCTTGCCAATGGTGGAGAGAGGCGGTCCCAGATTGGCGATGTCAATGTACATTATCTCCACGTTCGGAAAGACACTGGTGAGCGTCACCCAGCACGGGGGAATCCCGCCGCGCGTGGGAGGCCAAAGCGGTTCGTCCTTGACAATCAGAAAGCGAACGGCGTTGCGGTCCACGGCCAAGAATTGCCGACTAATACAGTGCTGGCCGCGGCATCCATCGCAGCAAGGCTCGATATAGATGATATCAACTTCCGGGTTCACTGGCTGCTGCTCACTAGTGTCCTGGTTATCGATTTTGGTCAGATGAAGGTCTCGAATCGCTTCGGACCATGGGTCCAAGTAATTACGGGCTTTATCGACTTACAAGGTGACTAATGACAGAGCTGAGAGGATGTGTGATCTTTGCTTTGACCTTGGGAATGTTGTCGGTCCTCGGGGCAAGGGGAACAGGAGTCTCTGAAGACGTGTAGCGACGGGCCCAGAATTGAGCGTCAGTCAGAGAACCCTGGGCTGCATTCTCGGGAGCAGCTGTGGCCGACTCTCGGGACAAGGTGATGTCTATGCTGGCCCGCTGAAGGCTTCCGACAAATGTATTGAACCGGGCAAACATCATCTGATAGTCTCGTTGGTAGACCTTAAAGAACTTGCGCATGAAAACTGCGTGAGATTCGACGCATGCCAACGAAATGCTCGAACCAGTCGGTACTGCAAAATTGACCGAGATAGAGCTCCTACGGTAATTTGGGAACCCTGGTGTGTTGCGGTTGCGGATATAAACGATCCGCCGCATATCCATTGGGTCTTCAAGTGCCATCTCCCAGATCCGCTCTCTGAGCTCGGCTGGCAGCAGATGCCAGACTCGGTTCATCGAGGTTGCTGACTTAGTCTGTGTCCGCACAGAGTAGCGCCTGAGCTGCATCAAGGGTTGGACGGCTGCCTTTCGGCGCCTTTTGGTAGGCCGCTCGGCAGTGACAGCCTCGACATCTTCGGTAGCTTGGGCATGCTCGGTGCTCCTTGCCACTGGCCCGAAAGGATCATCAAGGTCGGGAACTGCCACTGGTTAGTCTCGAAATGTTTCTCAGGTTGCGTTCAGATCATGCTCACCTGATGATGATGTGTTGGCTCCGAAAGCGATGCCACCCTGGCCTCCCTGCATGATGCGTGGACCAGCTGGGAAGAAAGGTGCGGTGCTCGCGAACCTTTGGAAGCGAGTACGGATCATTTCTGGAGTCCTTTCTCCGACCTCATCTTCCGTTGCATGACTGTTGCGAGCCGGAGAGCCGACCACGATTGGCCTAGGCTTGACCATGGTTGTGGGTTTCGCGGTCTTTGTTCGATTGCAATGTTCAAAGGAGGAAGTTCTGTGTGTAGTGAATACAAGATGAAAGAAGAAAGACGAGAGCGAGTGAAATCGAGCAAGATGCTCTTTTGATAGGTATGGTTGGGTGATAGTTTCGTGGGTCCAGCTGAATGGTGGAGGATAGAGGAAGTCGCTGTTTGCCTCGAAAGGTGGATTTATAGCCAGCACTGCAACATTCAAATCGAAGGCACTGTTGGATTGTACTCTTGCTTGCACAATAGCAGTGGAGGCAAGGTCCACTTGACCATGACTGAGGTTTTATTGATGTATATTCAGAAGGTTGGAAATTTTGCTTGCAAGATTGTAGCAACAAAATAAGCAGGCTCTGGAAATTATGGCCTATTGCGCCTGGAGCATCCCTTCTTTCGGGCTGTCAAAGGGGATCGCGAAAGGCCAACAAATAAAACCAGGTCAGTTTTGAGTCAATCCTGCCTCACATGGCTGTCACTTTGTCACTTTCATCCTAGCCAACAACATGCTGAGAAAATCACCGTTAAATTAGAGATAAATTCCAGAAAAGCCAACCAAACCAACATCTAAATATCAGCCCACCCAGGTCCAAACCATTCCACAGCATCAGGCATACAGATATACCTTACAAAAGCTTACTCAAAGTCTCCAACATCCATAACCTCCACAAGGTGCTCCACCTGAGCGACCTCCCACCTGGGCAACTCTTCTCCCCTTGCCCATCCATCCAGCTGCTGACACTCCGAGACCAGGGCCCTCGACTTTGCACGTAAATTCCTCGCCATCTTCTCGCTCAGCCGCGCCTCTCTTTCCATGCAGATGGAGCAAACCACCTCGATGAACTCGATCCACGCTTTCTCCGCATCCTTGCTCCTGATTAAATTGCGTCGATTCTTTCCTCTCGTGCCCATGTAGAGAGGATTGCCATACCATGACACATAGCGGTTGATCAGCCTGACCGTCTTGACGAACTCGCCGACCCCAACACCCACTCTGACTTCCTCCTCCTTCTGCAGCCACGCCCTCTGCGCCAGCCAGAGCGCCTGGTCCGCATCGAGGCTGTACATGAGCTTGAAGCTGTCGAGAACCCCTTTTCTCTCCAACGCGGCCCTGCTGCTGCTGATACTTTCACCACCATGGTACCGGGTGATGATGACATCCAGCACGACAAACACGGCGTCGTGGCCGAGATTTCCGCCGTGGATCATCGCGCTGACAAATTGCCGGGTGTGCCATGGCGTCCGCGCCGGCTCGGCATCTTGCTGCTCTTCCTGCGGCCTCCACGCCTGTGCCTGGATGCCGTGGTCGTCCATGGTTCGGAACCGCACGTCCATCCAGTTTACGACCATCTCGGCGAACGTTTCAATGAGGAAATCTCGCCTCACGTCGTCTATGTGTTCGAGGTCGTCGCTGTGGAGCAAACTTTGGATGCGCCTGAACACCGCGTCGTTGACGCTGCTGTCACCCCACTTGGCGGCTCTAGGGGGCTGGATCCGCAGCTGATGGTCTAGTACCGTAGAAACCAGGGCGGCGGCTGCCTTGTTGGCAAAAACAAGCTGTTCCGGGACGCTCAGGAGAGCCTGAGGCTGGAGGGCTCCCAGCAAAGCTTGCTTCAGGGGTCCGTCCGGAAGGGACGAGATCTGCTCAAGCACATGTGCACGATCTGCAAAGCTTGGCTGTAGATGGATCATGATTCCGTCATTACTGATCCCCGTTGGCTGGTTTTCGGCCAGAGTTTGAGAAATCACAGCCGGGTCTGTTTCGACAATTCGTTGGCGTTTAAGAGCTGCGGCTGTGGCAGCACCATCGGTGGGAGAATCTTGGCTTGGACTGTCCCGCTTTCGATCTTGTACCGGGCCGCTTCTGGTTTCCATCGTGATGGTTTGTTTCGAGTCTCTTTTCTCTGTCTTCTTTTGTCCGAGCTCAGCAGATTGAGATACTAGAGCTTGTGATGTTTGGGCTTTCTGCTCAGGAGATGCTGAGGTTAAAGTGCGATGAATGTTTCAATCTAGGGATATTTCTCTGGAAACTCGATCCTATTTATACAGGATGATAGCGTGGGTGTGACAGCGTGTGATCAACCATCGCTCGTCTATTCATTATGGCTTGTTGGGACAGATGAAATTATGCGCTGATTCCTCTCAGTCTGGGACCAGTGTCGTAATGTCGCTCTACAGTTGCGAGTTGGACTCGCGGAGTCGTCAGGTACAGCCTTACTGGATATAGTTACCCGAGCATATGTAAATTTGACATTGTTGAGATGAGTAGAAATACTAGCCTGCCGACGGCTGCGAAGTACTTTTCCAATGCCGTCTACTTTAAACATCGGTGTCTGTTTGATCTTGTAACTGCGTCTAGTCTATGGCTCCTGTGAGACACACATCGAGTCCTTACTTTTTCTCAGTTGGTTTGCTGCAGTGTCTTGTTGGATGAGCCTGCAAGATCTAGGCCAGCACGAGTAAAAGGTTCGTGTGACTGGTGACCTTGTGCAATTCAATAACCCAACTACCATGCGTAACTCTCAAATGCCTGTCCAGATACCAGGTTACTCACTGCTAGATGCCCAAGTCGTGTAACGCGAGTATCGCTCTGGCCAAGTGAATTAACTGCGTGTGGTCCTTTGACATCTGCGAGTAACAATCGCCAATTTGAAGATTCAATCACTTCAATGTACTTAATTTCAGGAGCAATGCTATCATGAACAAGTGAATTCCAGGGAGAATCCAACTCGCGAGTCCAAGTTGTTCATCGAGAGCAAGCAACTGCAGCAGCTGCATCAAAACCTACAAAGGATCATTCTTTCCCAATCGGATTCGCCAATGACATTCATCATCTCAAGGGCCCCAGAGTGCTTGCATTGCTACCTAGGGTAGTACCACTAAAAAAAAAAAAAAAAAAAAGAAATCATAAAGACATGACATTCCGTGTTTCTCTTCTATAACCTTCAAGCTTACCCAAATCGCCCGGGCTCAGTAGACATACTATCGTAACAAAAGTCAGTATATACCAATGCGACACACAGAAGAGTCCTCCACTAACCTTGAAGTATTTATTCTGCAGATCCGTCTCGTCCGACAGACTGCGCTCATAACCCTGCTGTTCATTAGCCACCGTGGGCGCGTGCTCCTCGCGCCTCGACCTGTTCCTCGACCACAGGAGCGCGAGTATGCCGAGCAGACACAGAATCTGCAGGCCGACGCAGACCAGCATCATGGCCACGCCGAGGGTGTAGCGTGGCGCCTCATCTGCGCGAAAGAAGAAGGGTCCCACAAAGTTGCCCAGGCAGTAGCCGATGATGAGCATGGCGTTGGTCGTAATCTTTTTCGTGTGGCCGGCCGTGTTGGCCGTCGCAACGGACATGGAGAGCGTCCAGGTCGCCGTGTAGGCAAATGATATCCAAAGGCAGGCGAGTCGGCCGTATCGGTTCCATTCTGGGATCAGCCAGAGGCCTAGGACGCCGGCCAGGAACGGCACCAGGCATACGATCATGATTATGAGGCGGCAGTTGGGGTAGTGGGAGGCGAAGAAGCTGAGACGTCTTGTTAGTTTCCCTCTAATGAACACCTCTTCTCTCGAGAGAGTTTCTGTCGTTTTTTTTTGTCTTTACTTACCAAGCAAGTACACAAAGTACAAACTGCACACATCCAGAGGGCATCTGAATAAGCGTGGTTTGGAGCCTAGAAAAGCCCATCCCCTGAATGACGAGACCTTGGAACTGGACAATAAAGATTGCATCAGCCGATAAATACCCAGAAAGACTCAGTCTCTACTCGGACCGCGGCCGAAACTCACGACTGTCAATCCACCGTTTGGCGTATTGCTAGCCACAGCAAAGACAAACAGCAGCCAAGTCTTCAGGTCCATCACGGCCTCCCAGAACTGCTTCCACTTGAAGTGCTTGTTGTCCATGCCCGTCCCGTTGGTCTTGGCCCGGCTGACCACCATGATCCTCTCCTGCTCGTTCAGGAACCTTGTCGTGAGCGGCGACCCGGGCAGGAAAACAAAGACCACAGCACCCCACGCCACCGTGATGGCGCCCCAGAACAGGAACAAAATGCGCCAGCTCTGCAGCAGACTCTGGATGTGTCCCACCCCAAACGTGACGATCCCGGCGACGATGTACCCTATCCCCGCCGAGCCGACCCAGAGTCCCATGCGCAGCGGCTGCTCCCTGCGCTCGTAGTACATGGAGAAGAGCAGCATGGTCCCCGGGTTGATGGACGCCTCAAAGGCGCCAAGAAAGGTGCGGGCCGCAGCCAGTCCCGAAAAGTCGACGGCGGCGCCGTGGCACATGAGCACGGCGCCCCAGAGGACGACCGTGGCGGCCATTACGCGGCTGATGGGCAGCTTCTGGAGCATGAGGTTGGTCGGGAACTCCCAGAACAGATACCCGACGTACAGCAGGGCGCCGGCCCACGAGAACTCGGAGCTCGTCAGCCCGAGGTCCTCGCGCACCCCAAAGACGGCCGCGTAGCTGAGTGTCGTCCTGTCGATGCTCTGGAGCGCGTAGGTTATGCAGAGCAGCGGCATGAGCCGCAGGTCCAGCTTCCTGACCAGCCGCTTCCGGGCCTCCTCGTCCATGGGCTCGTCCCCGCCGGCGTGCAGGAACTTTAGCGCCCTGGTCGTGTCGTCCATGGCGGCGTTGTCCTCCTTGGATGCCATCTTTGCTTTGCGACACGTATAGTCCGAATCTGGTCGCGTAAGGGTGGAAGCCGGACTACTTGGTTGCGCGGCATGGAGGATGCTGTTGTGCTTATTTATTGGGCTTAATTCCCACAAAGATAAGCCAGCCCAAAGCAGTGACTCTTTGCGTCAACAGAGTGGTATTTACTTTGCATGCAAATCGGCAACCCCCCACAGTTGCGAGTCGGATGGCATGCATGATTGTCTTATCCTGTGCCTTTTCTGTATGAGAACCAAGGATTTAAGTCGGGGCAAATCCGCAGACCGAGCACGAAGGCTTGGTGGAGACTCGCTTGTTGATGTAAGTTCCCGCGGAAGTTTGGACTGACTATCTACTGATTATGTATCTACTGATTATGTCTGAAATGCTCATCTTATCAAGTATCGCTCAGTTCGGAGACGAGCCCCGAGATTGTGGTAATTGCTACTCGACAAGCTCAAAGATGCATGTTAATGACATCGACATGATAGGTATACAATGGAGAAACGCTTAAGTCTATGGGCTGCTTTTTGGGGGACAAAAACGGTACGGTTATAGCATTGAATGCACCTGTGAAAGGTGAGAGGAGAAATGGTGGCAAAGCAACCCTGACCACAGCCCAAAATGCAGGGGTTTTTTTTTTACAAGTAAACATTATCGGAGTTCGATTCCCCATCGTCGCTATCCTCCTCCTCATCTACCCCAGAATTCGGAGCTATTTCCCGCTAAAGTGGAGTCGAAAGGATTGCCTATCTGCCGACTCGGCTTACATGCCGATGGAATTGAGTGCCGATGCAAAAGCGTACTGCATGGTTGTTTTTCGGGTTACTGAGCCACATAACACGGCCCAATACCCAGAAATAACCCGAGGCGTGATCGCAGCAGCCATAGCCTGCAAACCACGCATTTCCTGGTGCCAAGCGGCTTCCAGAGCACCGTAGGAAACAGAATAAAACGTAAATAAAAATGGCGCATACAGGGCACAAAAGGTTTCACACTTATGCCTCTCCTCAGCTAAGAACACATGTTTTCAAGTCTCGCTGAACTATGCCATGCCTCATAAGTAATCATGCTCCTCTTGTATTTCACCTGCCGTCACGCTGTTTATGCACACACTAAAGAAAAAAGAAGATATTATGGTTGTCATACCATGCCAATGAGCCCATCGTGTTCAAACATTCATTGATCGCTCATCGAGACGGTGCCCCATGCCTAATGTCCGAAGAACTGGCCGTCATGCGGCTCCTCCGCTTGTGTTGTTGGGCTGCAACCCTCTCAGCCCTGTCGCCCCTTTGCCTATCTCTCTCCCGTTCCCAGTCCAAATCATGCTGATCGAAGTTGGCCGCGGTTGGTGTATGATACCTGCTGTCGCTGCCACCGCCCATTTGTGTAATGTTTGTGTTTTCCTTGTTTGAAGACGAGCTCTCTGAGCGTCCCTGCGCCATTGATATGCTTTGTCTGCCGTATGCGCTAGATGTGCGCGGCAGTCTACTGCTTACGCCGTTCTTGCCACCAAGAAGGATGGCACCCCCCTCACCACTGACACGCCTCGGTATCGAGGACGAGGACCCCGACGACCCAGGTCCGTCGCGGCTACGCGGGCGAAAGACGCCACCGCTGTCTCGCTCTTGTGCTATGGCTGCTGACCGCCGCGGCGTCGCAGTCACGGCCACTTCGGTGTAAATACTTGATGATTGCGAGGGGCGTTGATGATGTGTTGGCGTCTGTGGCGGCGCGGATGCTGAAGAGGACAGCCCAGGCGGAGTGTATGAGCTCGTGCGCCTGGGCCCGGATCGAGATCGTGAAGACGGCGCTCCGCTTGATGATGGTGGCACGGCAGACGAAAGGGGATTTGCTCCGTTGCCGACCGCCGAAGTTGATGTAGTTAGCCCGATGGGATTTGTAACGCCATCAGGATCCAAATGCGAGCGCAGAAGTTCCGAGGCCAGATTGCGCACCAGCACCGCCGGATCCTTGTCGGCAAGAACCCTGATTTGCTCAAACAGGGCGCGGAGTTGGCGTCCGCTGCTTGCGGTTGACATGCTGCTACCTCCACCTTCAGATACACATGCGTCCATGATGTTGCGCACCAGACGGAGTAGGTTAAGCCTCACTTGGGCCTTCTTGTGGCCAAGCTTCTGGGCAAGGCCCGAATACATTTCCGACTTGGCTAGCGACGCCGCCAACGAGGGTGACAGTCGAAGTATCTTGATCAGCGGCTCCAAGACACCAGAGTCGAAAGCATTGGTCTTGATGCTGTTGAAAGAGGATGTGATTGCAGCCGTGAACTTGCCGTCCAATAGGTGAGTCTCCACCTTGGCAGTTTCCTCCTGCAGCCAGACGGATATAGAGTCGAGGGCGCTGACCTGCCAGTACTGATCTGCGATCAACGAAACGTAAAAGTCCAGGCCCTTGTTCTGCCAGAGATAGCGCCGCCCTTTGCTGCCAGAGTGAGCCATGTCACAAAGAATCGGCAGAGCGAATTCTTTAGGCGGCCTGTCTGTTTGCATGATTTTGAGCAGGAGTGGTATTATGCCATTCACGGCGGCATACTCCTGCCTTTCTTTGCTCAGCCTGCAGAGGTTGAACATGGTATTGAGCACCTGATTTGATATCTCCCGAAAGTGCTTGTGACCCTTCTTCATGCTATAGCTCAAGAGTTCGATGAGGAAGTCTATTGCATCAGCAGAATGGAGCGATTCTAGGGTTAATGATAGCATGGAAAGGTTCTTGATAAACTTGAGCATGGTGATTTGGTGAATCGGTGACATGCGGCGGAGGTCTCTGAGCACAGCTGTGGCGCGATTTCAGTCAGCAAAGTCCCTCAAGGTTGGACGGCATCATGGCCAGATGGTATGAAGAACCTACTCTTTAAGACCTGTCTCTCTGCGACAACCTCCTTGACATAATTTTCCGCCTGTGAAAACAGGTAGAAAATGTTGACAATGCGGCCTTCGACGAGCTCAGTCAGCTCGCTCTTGTCATCCTCATCCAATACCTTGTGAAGGACGAGAGCGAGCGGGTCCAGAATCTTGCTGCGAGAAAAGATCCTACAGAAGTCGTTCTTGGGCGTCGGACCCTGAAGCTCAAATACGTTCCAAATGCCATTAACGCCAATGAGAACCAGGTCCCTTGATGCGTCATAGTCCTCATCGAGGAACTCAACAAGGACGTTCAGACCACCAGCGCTGACGAACATCTGTAGCGTCAGGGTTGAGGTTTGATACATCTGCCTGACGAAAGCCGCAGCTTCTAGCCGTATCTCGTTGGAGTACTGCCTGGCTGCAAACTTGGTGATGATGGGGATGCCTCCTACGAAGCAAAGATTTTCTTGGAGCTCAACATCATCAAGGATAATCTAAATAAGAGCCGTTGGGTATCAGTCAGTCGTCTCATATTGTGGTCGGATATTTCTGGGTTTAGCTTACTGCATTGACAATTTTGAGCAGCTGCAAGATCATATGCTGTCGGCTCTTGACCGTACAGGGCTCGAGGATTTCAAGGATAGGTAAAAGGCCATGGGCGCTGATGATGAGATCTTTGACGTCCCCGTTCTCCCACAGAAGACTCAACTGTTCCGCCAGGCAAAGTCAGCAGCCGCCCGACTAAAAAAACGGAGCACCCGTTGTATGCGCTTCAGATGAAAGGATAAAAGGAGTACAACTTACCAACTCTTCAGACACTACTAATAGGGTGTCCTCACCCTCCGTCGTTTTCAAGGACCGCACAAGCTCCTCTACCTTGTGTGATAGTCTCGCATGGCGATCTCTGGCAATGTTTGCCTCGAGGTCCATTTCGTCCCATCCAGGATCCAACAGCGCAAAAGGATCATCCTCATCCTCGTCGTCGCCCAGCCATGAGTTGTTGGACAACTTGGACAAGATCATTCTGCCACCACCAGTGCCGCCGTCCTCGGAGCCCCGGTCGCTTTCGTCCCTCTCGGTAAGCGTATCGCTTGGGCCAAAGATGTCCGAAAAGTCCTCGTCGCTCTCGTTCTCGGCGAATCGCTGTATCTCTATTGACGACCGCGTCCTCCGCATATTCCTGTCTGGAAGAACTGAAGGCCTCGGTTGAGCAGCTCGCCGCACGCTGCCACCATTGGGAGGTTGCATGGACCGAGGCAAGCTGGTCAGGTCTGAGGGATGAAAGAGCTGAGGGCTGTCTTTTGGCACTAGTCCCATCTTTTCGGCAAATACGTGATCGTTGTCCTCCAGAATGTCCGAGTAGTCCTCGACAGAATGCTCTCGAAACATGGACTCTGGCCGCGGCGGTATGGTGAATTTTGCTGGGAAATGCGGTTTTGTTGGTGACTTGGCTGAGGTTCGGCTCTGCTTCGTCTTGTTTGGCTGTTGCAGTTTGAAGTCAGGGAGCGATGCTTTCTTCTCGCGTTTTTCAGAATGATCATTCTTCCGTGGAGTGGGCCGGATTGTTTGTTGCATGTCAGGATCAGAGAGCTGTGCTCGAGGTGCCTTGATGGTCACGAGCTGTTCACTTCCCCCCAGATCATCATCCCAGTCGGCCGACAGGTTCCTGCTGTCGTCGATAGAAGCAAAAGCCTTGAGTCTGTCCGATGATAACAGGCCACCAAAGTTGTCCTGAGGTTTGAGATGTGGTAAATGCAGTGCGCTTGGTGAGATTGCTGTTGCAAAATCGTTGTCCCAGTTGTCGTTGTCTAAAATTATGCCATTCGTGTTAGTTGTACATCTCAAGTGATAGCCGACAACTCATCTAAAGGCAATGTGAGTCCTACCAGGTATCTCAGGAGACCTAAAGGCATCAGCCATCGGTCTGGGCTTAGCTAACGTCAGTGGGCCCTTGATGTTCGTGATTACGTTCAACCGGTGACCATCCACGGTTGTTCCCTTGGTGCCGTTGCTTCCCGAATGGTGGGCACCGTCGGGGCCGATAGACACCCTTAAGCCATGTTCTGATGACTTTAATGCCTTGTTCCACTGCTTGACCTCCTCGACAGCTTCGCTAAAATTGGACGGGGCTTTTGATACGGGCGCATCGCTTCTCCTGGAGCCAACAATCCATGGGTGTCTCTGCAGTTTCTTTGCCGACACTCTGAGATTGGGGTCTTTCTGGAAGCATTGCATCAGGAAGTCACGCGCAGCCTAGCTTCGGCGTCAGCAAGGACATGTTCATCAAAGAAAACTGCGGAAGTTGGTACTGACAGGAGACACTCCTTCGGGGAGCGGCGGGTGATCGTCGTTGACAATAGCAAATAATGCGGGCATGGGTGCGAGGTTATGATACGGAGGCTTCCCCTGCAGTAACTCGATCACTGTACATCCCACGCTCCAGATGTCAGAGGCCGAAGTCGCTCCGGAGAGTTGAATGATCTCTGGAGCCATCCAGTAAGGGGTGCCGACAACCTGAGCCTCCTTGTCAGGTCCGGCGAGCGTGCTTGTGGACACGCCAAAGTCGGCCAGTTTGACTTTGCCATCTTTGGTAGTAAGTATGTTGGCCCCTTTGATATCGCGATGTATGACACCCTGGTCATGGAGGTACTGCAAACCCTGGAGAACCTGCGTCATATACACCCCCACAAGATTTTCTGGGAATTTGCCGTAGGCTTTGCAGATAGAATGCAACGATCCATTTTCGCAATACCTAAAACGGAGGTCCGGCACTTAGCACTAGACCATACAGTGGTTTAATGGAACTTATTTCCGTCCTGTGTGCAACTTACTCGAGGATGATGTTTAGGCAGTCCGAGGTCTTCACGAAGCCGATATACTTGACAATATTGTCGTGCTGAAAGTCACGCAGGTTAGTTAACATACCCCATTCTTGCTGCCTCTACGGAGAGTATGCGCCAGCCTTACATGTAGGTTCTTGAGAAGATCGATTTCGGCCTATTTCAAATTTCAGGTTAGCAGCAGGCCATCTAATAACCAGCACCTACAGCACCTCATAGCACAACGCAACGGCAGTCGTGCAGCCCTATTTCTGACCATGTGCGTACCTCGATCATCCGGAGTTCACTCCTCGGCACATCTACCAACTTGATCTGCTTGACGGCAACTGCCTCCCCGGTTCCCCAATTGAAGGCCTTGTACACAGAACCGAATGCGCCCTTGCCTATGCAGTCTCCGAGACGCTGTATACACAGACGCTATGTCAGCATTGTAGCCCCTGGGTAGGTTGTTTATGTTTCGGGCAGTGTACACACGTAGTCCCTCAATCCTGGGTCCTGAAGCGCCTTCTCCCTCGCCAGATTGGCCGTGGAATTCTTCCTGGGCGTTCCCGGAGTCCTGCTACCTCCGCTGTTGCTGACGCTGCTGCTGGCCACCGCCTTGCCATTGCTGCCGCTGTACGCCCGCTCGGCAAAGCCTCCCGGGGGTGTCATGCTTGCACCCGACAAAACCGGGTCAGCTCCTCGCGGGAGGCTTCCGACCCAAAGATGTAGTGCGGTCTGTCGTCGATCGGAGGAGAAGCGAAACGTCGATGTGTCCGGTGGTCTGGGACAGCGGTCTCGGAAAGGAGGGCGGATGTTCGGACGGCGGGTGGACTAGACTAGAACGGGGCGCCACGGCGTAGGGCAGCAGCAGTTGTTGTGTTGCTGCACGATCCCCCCAGCACAAAGGTGGTTCGCGATGCAGTTCGCTGCAAAAGCTTCCGTGGTTCGCCCATGCGGGATTCGCGTTTGCGTTGTCTCCGAATCGCTTCCTTTTTTTTTTTTTTTTTTTTTATTGTCGGCTTCAAATCGGCCGTCTCTTCGTCAAATTGTACAAGCAACACTTTTTTCCTCTCTCTCGGTAAAATGAGCCGAGGGGTGCTTCTTTGCACCGGCCGGGCTGTTGTATAGTTTTGCGGCAGATTGTTTTTTTTTTTTTGTTGTTGTTGTTTTTTTGGTCCCTCCCCTAGTAAATTTTATGCCCAACGTCGGGTCTCTGTCTTTTCGAGTCGCTGAGGGACGCGGCGGGCCTAAGCTTTTGCACGCGTGGGTGTCTTTGCAGCGTTTGTCCCTGCGTCGGAACTTGAGTCAATGATGCACGGAGAAATCTATATTTTCTTTGCTTCTTTGCTTAGCGGGCCGCGGCGTTTTAATCCAGAAGGGGAAGAAATGTTCCAAGCGTCAATCCGCAGGAACCAGAGAGTCAATTGGCGTCAGTGCTGGGCCTTTTTGGGCCGGCGGCTCAGGCACTCGGAAGGTAAGCCCCGCGGTCGGGGACGAAGTGATCAGAGAGCACAGGGTTCTTTTGTTTTTCATCAGGTACAGGAACCGGATTCCGAAGTCAATGGCGTTTAACATTGGAAGTTTTGTTTTCCCACAAGCTTGGGATGCTCTTCAACCTCCGTTTCCCGTATATGCCTTATCAGGATCATTCCGGGCCAGTGCCAGAACAAACTGTCGCTGTATAGATTGTGCTCTTTTCAGCTTTGAGTCCCTCTTTCTCTCTCTCTCCCATGACAGGCCAAGGACTGCACTGGATGCACTTATCAGTTTCCCATCTGACCGACTGCGACAGTTCCAGGCACAGGTAAACCGATCCGGCCATGGAATTTCTCCATTGGCGATTGTCCGCCTATCTTCCCGTACCTTACTGAGATCGTGTCGTACATTGTTTCTAAAGACGGTTCAACGTGAGGCGATTCGGTAGTGTTACTCTCTTTCTTCTATTTCCCCCCTCTTACCAAGCCGCCGCTCCCTCCCTTCCCGCCTACTTACAGATGCGTGTCTCACTGAAGCATTGTATTGTCTCGAAGCGCTTTGTAATGCAAATTGCCTAGTTACCTACCCCAAGCTGCCCTGGTAAATTTTATTTTCAGCTTTGTGACTCCCCGTTGCATTAGAGCAGCCTTCGCGTTAGGTTCCAAACAAGATTTCTCTAATGCACATCACCTCGAGATGTAACCTTGGGGTTTCTCTGAATCGAATACAGGGCTGTGGAATGGTCAGTGTGTCTTGTGGACCCGCCGATCGGGCAAGGCAAAGTGTGCTTGGCGCTATCGACCGACCGTCAAATCCTAGCCAGTTGTTCATGGTCTAGGTCTAGGTATGCATTCCTCTTCATACCTGGGTACGAATGGGAAGAAGCCTCATAAGAAATCCATCAAGACTAAGGCTGACAATAGCGTGATAACTGCGTCGAATCTTCCATTTGGGTTGTTTCATGCAAAAGTATTGTATCACAGTTAACAGAACTTCTTACAGGTTTTTAAACATAAAGTACAAACGTTGGCCAAGCGTCATATCTAACTCTGCCATCACTTTGGCTTGCCCAGCATCGATCAAATGCGAACGATGGTAGGTTCCGTCTTCAGCCGTATCATTTTTTTGCAGTCAAATTTCATACCAAAGTCCATTCCAACCAGGAGAACTACGTCCCGGACCCCGAATCCCATGAAAGAATTTTGCTGGCTTATGTTCACCTTGAAGCACTCCGTACGCCACACGCCATTTTCATAAAAAAAATCATAACCCGGCGGCAGACCCGCTGAGGTCTGTACCTTGGCTCAACCATTTCTCGCGATCCCAGGAATAACAAATAAAAAAAACCAAGCCACAGCGTGCGCGTGCGCCGACCCGTGACAAGCAGGTGGTGTCTGAGCGTTGCACTAGCCAGACGCTCTAGACAGGGTCCGACTAAGCCCAACTTCGGCCCACCATTCGTCAGGGATATCTTCGCGCGTTGCGAGACGGCGTACAATGCGCTGCATTTCGCCCATGAGCTCTCCGGGGTTGTCTGCCGAGCTTCCACTCGGATTTGTACGGTCGGCCGTGTTGCCAATGACATCGGCATATGTGCGTGTACCTCTATTTCTGTCGCCGGTCTCACTGGAGTATGATCGAACGCTTCGCATAAACTGATCCATGTGAGCATCGTCAGCAAGCTCTGGGCGGCTGAAAAATGGAAGAAGAGCCGACTCGGAAGACTCATCGTCTTCATCTTCCTCGGTATCTGAGTTCTCACAGGCCGACTCGCAGTTCTGCTCGACATCGTCCATCCGAGTGTCCCTCCCGGTCACCGAGGTGGCCGAGGAACGACCTGTACCAGCGCTTTGCGTCGTCGATGTTGAGAAGGACGCCGAAGTCGATGCAAAGGATGAGCTAGCACTTGGTGGCTGTGGGTCAGGTGTGAGAGTAGATACAATAGTGTGCCAAGGGTTCTCCGCTTCCGGACTCAGGCTGCGATTACGATCACCGAGCCCATCCATAGGGGTCGATTGACTTGGTTCTCTTCTGGTATTCCTTGAAGAGCGTGGAGGTCGCTGACCCACCAGACCTCCCATCGTTGACAAGTCTGGCTCAAGAGTGTGAGATGGTTCGACTACGACTCGTACTTCCTGTCTTATGGGTGGCAGTTCCAAGCTCTCGTCACGCGAACGCGATGTCCGCGCCCGGGGAAAACGCTATTACAAGCTCTCGTCAGCATGCCTGCAGAAAATTGGTTGAAGAGGCTACTGAGTGACTTACCGATATACCGTCTCTCGAGGTTCGTACGCTCCGATGCGTGCTGTCCATCGCAGTGCGGATCATCTGCACACGGGCGGCCAGGTCTGGACTGGCGCGCGTGTGAAGGTTGGCCCATCTTTCGGCCATTACGGATGCCGCTCGGTCGTCCAGACCAGCTGACCTCCTTGACGGGGGGTTAGAGGGCTCTCTGAACCTGCGAGTAGCAGCTCTCCACTGATCTGCGTCAGGCGGTTGTGTGTCGGACGGAGAATCCATAGCAGTATGGCCAGCGGCAGCAGCAACGGTGTTGTCTCTGGGCGGCGTCGCAAGGCGACCTCCTCTTCTGGCGACCCAGCGTTGTGAGTTCCCGAATGCGTAGTCGTGGACGGCGGCGATGTGTGCAGCTAAGCCGGCGCGCCGGCGCGCCTCGACACCCGACACATCGTGTCTGCGTCGGCGAATGGCCGATCGCGGATGTGCAGGTGGGCTTTTGGGGGCGGATCGGGGAGGAACATCTGATTCAACCGGAGCGATGTACAAACTGCCGGGATAATTATTTAGTTTTGAGGTGCATATTGGACTGCATTGGGACATGGCGGCCCGTGAAGGTATAAAACTCACGGGAGACCCATGTTTCCGTGTTGATCTTGATTATACCCTTTTGGGGAAATGCGAAAATCCGATACGCCGCGATTTCTTTAGCTGACGGGATTTTGTCGCGGGTTGTGAGCGATACCGAGAGGTCGATTGATTGATATGATTTGATCGGTTGATGGACTGAAGACGCGTTGCTCGGGGCGGGCGTGGGATTCGCGCTCGTCGAATTTGGTAGGGGGTGGTTGTTCTGTTGAGTGGAGCGATTGAACAACGCTAGGAAGACCGGGAAACTGGCAACGGGGACGGACTGGGGTAGACGCAACAAAATTGAGGCAGGAGACGCGCAGTAACCTTGAGGGGCGCTGGGGGTTTGGTGAAAAAAATTCAATCAAGAGATTCAATGGAACCCGATTAGCGAGAGAGTTTGATGGTTCGCGCGTTGTGCCCTTTCTCAATCCCCGGAGGTTTACCGTCAGGATTCGGTATTGAAATTAGAGGAGTTGCGAAAGCGCCTCAATTTTCGGCGCGCGCGGGTGTCAGGTTCTTTTTGAGTGGGCGACCCCGTTCTCCCGGATTGTGCACGGACCATTCGGTTTGCCAAGTATTGCACAGAAAGAGGCAGCGCGAAGCAAACAAGGATGGGACTGTCGCTGTTTTTTTCTCAGACAAAGCAGCAGCGCCTTACTACCTTACCTACTGCAGGACCCCGACATGCCGCGTCTGGCAACACCACCGACTAAAAAGCAAACGTGGCCATTGAATAAGTCAAACTAACCATTGTGCGTGACATTGCTGAGGACTGAATCATGAGCTTTACAGCATATCTGTACCATAGGAATATTATGCAAATGACAGGGCGAACAACAGCCCATACGATCGAGACTTGGGTGTGGATTACATGCAGCTTGTAGACAGACTCGGACCTAGATTTTCCTGGCACCACAGCTGCCAACCGATTGTCGCCATGGTCCTCTTCACGACACCATTCTGAGTCACAGCACCTAACATCAACACAACAGCACACGCGTTATTTTCCGAGCTGGCCAAACTGGGCTATGAAAACATGGTCGACGGGGCAACTGAAGCCAATCATCTCATAATTGTCTGTGGCCATGGCATTTGGCAAGGAGGACCACAGCATGGCCACAATGAAGCCGAGTGGCTGATTGAAAGCTACAAACGCGGCGAGACGTCCACCTTTATCGAGCATATCAAGGCCGGTCTAAAGGCTCTAGCACAGGATAGCCGCGCAGTACTGGCGTTTTCCGGGTGAGGCTCTTTGCGATATCTAGTGAAAAAGGGCCTTTCTCGGTGGTTACAGAATCTGATCGAAGCTCTTGAAAAACCATCCCACTCATTCCACATGGCTCAGAGGCCCAACATGGAAGGAGACGCGCCTCTCCGAGGCCCGGAGCTACGCAAACCTTGCCGCTGCGAACGACTATTTCGGTTGCATCCCTCCTACAGGAGAAACCGCTGAAGCGCATCCGCTGTCTCCGATTCCGCTTTCTACCCGCATAATTGTCGAGGAGCAGGCTTTGGACTCGTACTACAACGTCCTCTTTGCCATCATTGCCTTTTGGAGAAAATTTCAAACCTGGCCCGAGAAGCTCACGGTAGTCAGTCATGCCTTCAAGAAGGCCCGCATAGTCGAAGCTCACTGCTCTGCCATCGGGTTTCCAATTGAGCATGTCAACTACATTGGCATCAACCCACCTAACCTTCCACCATGGCTTCTGGCGGCACAAGATCTTCCCATATCCGCTGTCTTGCCGGACAACAATACCACAACAGGCACCGATGATGAGAAGAGTAAGGAGGAAAAGGCGAATATGATGCGGGGTGTTGCAGAAGTTATTGGGCAATGGATTGAGGACCCCCATGGCACTGGGGATGCGCTGGCTGGAAAGCGAAAGGCGCGTAATCCCTGGGGTGTGAGCCAAAAGCTCTTCTCCAGCGATGATGAGAGGGCTAGGAGCGGACTTGGAACCGTGTTCCTGATTGATGGAACAGAAGCGCTTGCTTCCACCCCCACAGGAATAGCTTGGACGAAACGCTAAGCTACACAAATACCGTAGGTATGAGGCTACGGCACTCGCTACTAATTTGGTAGTAATCATATCTTAGATACAGTTTCTCCACTCTTGCCCGACTGTCTGGGTCCCTCGGTTCTAGTGCTCTCGACGAGGAATTGAACGGCGTCAGTAATCATGCCCGGGCTGAATTCATGGCCGGCACCTGCATAAACGCGGTCGTCAAATACAACGTCCAACTCGGACCATTCCTGTTGAGCCGCCTTCATAAACTCAACAAACGGCTTGGAGCAGTAATAAGGAACCAGTTTGTCATCTCCCCCAGAACAGTTGAGCAGCCGCTTCCCACGAAGTCGTGATTCGAGTATGCCCTTTGCTTCAAGTGCCTGTTCGGCCGGCAACGGCCAGCTTGGAGTCTTGCGCGGGCCAAATACCAACCCTTTTGGATCGTATTTTTCACAGGCCCGTATAAGGTCTGGAGGAAAGTCCTTGCTGCCGAGGAATGATGCCCCGCTGTCCTCTGTGCTAAAGGTCGGTAGTTTGGAGAGCTTTGCCCTATCCGACAGTAGGTCTGCAACATTTATATGAGCACATGAGCTTGGTTTCTCTATACGACGACAGTTTTAAAATGGTGTGTACTCACACATATAGTCAGGGCAACCAATGATGACCACCCCAGCTGTCACTCTCTCGTCGGCGAATAGTAACTGCCATGTACTGTGGCCGCCAAGTGAGACACCCAAAACGTAATGGGCATCGATGTATCCATCGGGCTTCTCCGGAAACAGATTTCCCTGGATCACGTCGATCAAGAGCCTAGTGTCCACGACGGCACCAGAAATAAGCCCCTAAAACTACAGTCAGCCAGTGTCGGTGATCAGGCGAATACTCAACGCAAGAAGGTCACGCACAAACATGTCCTGGGCATGATAAGGATTTCCACCGCGCCATGCATCGTTAGCTTTGGGGAAAATCTTTCTCGTGCCATGGTTTCGTTGATCAAAAGCAATCCCAATTAGGCCTCTTTCTTTGGATTGCTGCTCCAGATTCCAAGCTCCAACTGTACGAGCCGCTATGTCGGCCATATCAGCGGAACTTCTCGTTCTGCCATGATGAAGCCAGAGGATAGACACGTGCGATGCGTCGGGGCTCAGCTCAGAGAGGCCATGGACTGTCACCATATGCCCTGCTATGTGTTTTTCCGAGGCCGATATGGCCGGTGCTGGCGAAAGCGACATTTTTTATTTTTTTTGGTGAGTCCTGTTTGATGGGCAGCGTCTTTATCCACTTAAGTCAACAAGCTTGCTGTCCTGGCTCATGTCAACCTGACTTAACCCCCTCAGTCTAGCCAGGGTAGGTATTGTAGAATTGTGGCGGGGTTAGGCTCAAATTTATGCACGACCAAGAAGTACCTGATGATCTCTTCCCCCGTGCGACTCGCACCATATATTACTTACTGTATGATCACCTAACGCAAAGAGTAGAAATGATTAAAAAGATGCACGGGATGCATCCCTGCTCGCTCAGCCCCTTACCCATCCCCGATAATAGCTTTTGAGTATTCGAAAGCCCCTGTTTTTTAACTTTTGCAATGACAGCCGCCCGCCAAACTTAAGAATATATTTCTTCAAACTTAGACTTACTAACACTTTCCACGGGCTCATCATACCGCAGCATGATTTGCGGATATATTATAGGAAATGTCAACATTCAAATCGGCATGTTGCGAGGCCTTGTTCCTTGCGCGATGAGCTGTTCCTGTACTTAATTAAATTTCTCTGGGGATTTCTACGTATCTTGCAAAGTATAAATACTTGGACCAACCTGCCTCTCTCTTTTTTTCAACACTTACTCCACATCATCAAAACTGTGCAGATCCACACTCATTTCTACTCTCTGAGATAACTCATCCAGTCTTTACCTTCGGAATTTCGTTCAATTATCTTACTTATAATCACCATGAAGTTCGGTGTTGCTTTTTTATTTGCCGCTTCCCTAACGCTGGCCCTGCCCTTGGATGAGGGTACATGAACACTTCCAAGATCCCACCATCTAAGTCTGATATACTAATATTGATTGGCTCCTTATTATTAGTTTCTTCGGACGGGTTTGCCATGCAGCAAGCAACCTCCGATACTCAAGGCTTCGGTAAGGTGGCCCCTTTCGATACGAGATGATATGAGAGAGGGCTAACCCCCAAAACAGCACCCTTGGACAAGAGAGGTAGATCAAAGTCGAGTTCCTCAAGAAGCAGGAGCAGCAGCAGCAGGAGCAGCAGCAGCAGGAGCAGCAGGAGCAGCAGTAGCAGCAGTAGCAGCAGCAGCAGCAGCAGCAGCAGCAAAACTGGCAGATTTTGCCTGAACAGTGATGGCCAAGAGGGGATTTGCGATTTTTTATTACGGTGTCATATCATAGGCTCCGCGGACTCTGGAAGCTTCAATTTTAACTGCCTTTTTGAAGTACGAAGCTTAAAGGATATTAACGAAATGGCGTTATCGGCTGGCTGGCGAGCGTGGTTCAGGTTGCCACCCCGCGAGGACGCAATGCAGGCAAAGGAGAGAACGGGTCGAGAATCTACGTGCGGCGGTGTGGATCGCGTTGCTTGGGTTCTCTTTTTTTCTCCTTTTCTTTTCTCTTTTTTTTCTCTTTTTTTTCTCTTTTCTTTCTTTTCTCTTTTCTTTCTTTTCTCTTTTCTTTCTTTTCTCTTTTCTTTCTTTTCTCTTTTCTTTCTTTTCTCTTTTCTTTCTTTTCTCTTTTCTTTCTTTTCTCTTTTCCTTCTTTTCTCTTTTTTTCATTTGTATGTGTGGCAAGCAACACCGGTATTAGTTGTTTGTGCACAAATAAATAATATCTATAGAAAAAAAATCCGAAAGCTTGGCCTATATCAGGAGTGCTGCCTTTTTAGACTTGGATCTAGGGCCTCGCATCGGAAGTAAGCAGCAGAATTTTTAACGTGTTCGGTACAATATTGAAACTGTTCACACTTATCAATAAGTTTCTGCAGCGAATTCGTTTACTCTCTTATACGTAGATTTGGATGAATGGTTGATAAGTCAGCTTGATTCAGTATATGCGGTCTTGTCTAGAACTAGTCGTCGGATCTTATGGTAGGTTCCCTGGATGTCCCCACCAATGCCGACAAAGTGAAAGGTACCTACCGTGCTTACCTGTACAACTTGACACTGGTTCTGTTACCATACCTGCGCTACTATGACAAATTGTCAGTATAAATACAGCCCTTGATAAGGAATTTGTATCAATTGACTATTGAACTCGAAAGCCAAACTCAGATTATCACATTGTGCTTGTGTTTACGCTTACCGAGGATCTACCTTGCGGGTCAAATATTTCAAATGTTTAGTGGCGTCAAAATTTTGACCGGTGAAAGCTTATCAAAATGGACACTATAACCACCAAATCCAAACCACTGTTCAAACGACCAAAGATAGCATAGACAACACACATGTCTGGGTAAGGTAGACAACGGGCGATAAATCATCTCAATGTCGTCCGAGGCCAAGGCTGTACCGGTCGAGCCTGCGCCCGCCAAGAATTATAAAGGCTTCGTCGCTGGTGTTTTCTCCGGTATCGCAAAGCTTTCAGGTGAGTCTATCGAATGCCGCTTCGACTGTCTGCTTCATGAAACCAGCCATGAAAATGGACACTTCAAACGTCCCTCCCCAAAAACTGAGCTGACACACTCCCCCTTCGCCACCCAATCCAGTCGGCCATCCATTCGACACAATCAAGGTTCGCCTGCAGACGACTGACGCGTCGCGGTTCAGCGGCCCGCTGCAATGTCTGCTCCAGACCGTCCGCAACGAGGGGTTCGCCGGGCTCTACAAGGGCGCCACCCCTCCCCTTGTGGGCTGGATGTTCATGGACAGCGTCATGTTGGGCAGCCTGACGGTCTATCGTCGGCTGCTACGCGAAAACGTCTTCAGCACGCCGTTGCCGTCACGTGATCCGTCCATCCCTGTGTCCATGGTCGCCGACACGCTGCCGGCGTACGGCCACGGCATAGCGGGAGTCATGGCCGGCTCGACCGTAAGCTTCATCGCGGCGCCGGTCGAGCACGTCAAGGCCCGCCTGCAGATCCAGTACGCGTCCAAAAAGTCGGACAGGCTTTACGCGGGGCCTATCGACTGCATCAAGAAGATCCACCGCCACCACGGCATCCCGGGCCTGTATCACGGCCTGAGCGCGACGCTGCTGTTCCGGTCCTTCTTCTTCTTCTGGTGGGGCAGCTACGACCTCCTGTCGCGGTGGATGAAGGAGAACACTGCGATGAGCGCCCCTGCTGTCAACTTTTGGGCTGGAGGACTGAGTGCTCAAGTCTTTTGGATTACCAGCTACCCCAGTGATGTAGTCAAGCAGCGCATCATGACGGATCCGCTGGGCGGCGGGCTTGGAGATGGCACTCCGAAGTTCAAGAGGTGGCGGGATGCTGCTGTCACAATTTACAGGGAAAAGGGCCCCATGGGTTACTGGAGAGGTTTCTTGCCTTGCTTTTTACGAGCCTTTCCAGCCAACGCTATGGCACTGGTGGCATTTGAGGGTGTTATGAGATCCTTGCCTTGAAATGGGAGAACTAGTGTAACTAATAGACCTTAGACTGTAACATCAACTCGGCCAAGCCCCAGCATAACAACGGGCCCGAGACATCTCTGACCCGGCCGAATCAAATGGCACAAATTCACAACAATAAATGTTACAGGGAAAAGACAGTTGCGAGAGCAAACTTTATGGCCTCTTTCATTGACTGTGACAATGTCCTGGAGCATTCAAGCCCGGAATTGCCTGGTATCTAATCCACCCCAGTTTTATAATTCCCTTGTCAAAGACAGCAGTCCTAAAAAATGTCGTGGCGCATAAAAATCGTCTACTCGTCGTCCTCGTCATCAGCGTCGTTAACGACGTTGAAGAACTTGAGCTCGTAAACACCCTTGGAGGTGGAAACGACGCGAAGCCAGTCACGAAGCTGCTGCTTCTTGAGGAACTTCTTGGTCCTGTGTGGATGTGATTTCCAGAGTCAGTGTTCCGTCTTGGCTGAGCTAGGTACAGAATCAGAGTAAGCAAGGGGTACTCACAGGTACTTGAGATAGCGGCCAGAGAGCTCGTTGTGAGCAACGATCTCAATCTTGCCATCGGGGACTTGGGAGATGACAATGGTGTCGCCGAGCTGGCCAACGCGACCGTCGATCTTGATCTTCTCGTTCAGGAACTTCTCGAAGGCCGAGATGTCGAAGATCTTGTCGTTAACGGGCTGCGAGGCGTTGATGACGAACTGAAGCCAGGAAAACAAGTTAGCAGCTGCGCATTGCGATTTGTAAATGCCTCACGGTCGGCCAAAATTTGTGTGTGCTTACCTTCTTGGTCGTCTTGCTGGACTTGCCAGTCTTCTTCTAAATGTATTAAACCATGACATTAGCCTACTGCTTCACGCCATCATCTCTCGATTAGGCCAGCAGCAAAGCAGTGCGTCAAGTACGTACGGTCTGAGGGGGGGCCATTTTGTTTAGATTTGGAGGAAAGAAGGACGCAAAAGGGTATGGTTGCTGGTACTCTGCGTATCTTTCTACGTTTGTCGCGGAAGAAAAAGTTCGCGATATTAAGAATTTCGGGCGCAACTAATTGTGTGTCGGTGGGGCTGATTTTGGCAGCCCTGCATGCGGCGGTGGGCAAGTGGCGGACCGATAAAGTTCCGATAAAGAAGCGCGCCAAAATTTGTATACAATGACTAAGCTGTGCCTTCACTTGATACTTGTGCAGGGTAGGCACATAGTCTATACTGCGCACATGGGCGACTAAACACCACAGCATATATGTATTATTGCAGGCTGCCTAGAGCTTCTCCTTGTGCTCTGGTCTTATTTGCACCACATTCCTAGGTATGTATATATGTACTCAGTTTTCTCACAAAGCTAACCTGCAGTAGCGCCCTTCTCAACTTTATATTCTGATAATAACGAGTAGCTCGGCCGTTGCAACATGTGATCCCATACAGTGCAGGCAACACTAACGCGCGAAGGACGAATTGCTCAGCCGAAACACAGCGATTCACGGAACGAGCCCACGGTACCCAAAGAGGAAAAGTGACGGCAAGTAGCAAAAGCAAAATACTACAGAGTAAAGTAAAATAGAAACTCATCTAATTATAACCCTATAGTGGCATTTGAACCTGCTTGCCGTAGTTATAATATGCAGCAAAGCTCCCTGCCAAATGCAAGCATGCTACCACAGTTGGACAAATTGCTTTCCTTGACCAATTGGTCGAATTGATGATCCAACTGCAGGTTGGGCGTCTGGCGTACGCGCGTCCTTTACCAGGGTAATATGAAGCGGGTCTTCCCGAGCAAGGGATCAAGGAGACGGGGCAAATATGGGTGCCACCACCAAAGTCAATGACGATAAGGCTAGCCTTGGCCGAAGGAGACCAGGTCTAGACACTTCACCAATTCTTGGTGATTAAATCGACATTGAAAAGGGAATGAATCAGGATTAATGATGGAGATTATAGTGCACATCACGGGCCGAAAATACTCGCAGATAATCTTGGTGTCGGATAGTGATCTGCGAGCTCTATGCAACGTGAACGCTTAGCTGGAGCTGGGGTTTTGCTGGGCCGAGAAGATCCAATAAATTTGCAGTATCTATATTACATAGTAGATCTCATAGCCAAAGGGGCTGGGTTGAAGTTAGTGCCGGATGAGATGGCATTGGATGGGTCTTTTTGGTCCGACATGCCGGTAGTCTGTCGACTGAGCCACAACTACCACGTAGTAGCGAGACACTCGCCACAATTCAGTAGGTTGCCTCAAGGTATGCTTGCAAGGCTGTTATTTTCTGGAACCCAGATTGTGTTTTTACGTCGTAATCATTGAGAATGACGATTGAATCTACCTATCGGTAACCTTTCAACTTGGCTATACCAAGCAGTGAATCTAGGTAGCACATCGTATTTATTTGCATCTTGGCATTTTAGTCATCAGTCCACAATTGGTTATGGCTGAGGTCCAGTGTTGGCATCATTGCATCAGCCACGGATCAAGCGATGTCATGGCACGCGTCAGGTGGAGCGATGGGGTGACGTAACGGTAGTGCGGCATTGCACCCTTGTTTGTTAATAATATTTTCGAACAGATACGGCGCTTCGAATTGCTCGGCATGGCAAACAAGTCGGAATTCGGCGAAGGGTTTGGCAGCTTACTCTTTAGCATCACTCACGTCACAGTTGGGGCTAGAAGCCTGAGGTAGCTGCGAACAATTGTATTAGTTAGTCTACATGGCTGGGGGGAGGGAGCCAAATCATGGCAGACAAGTAAACCTCCGGGGTGAACGGCACATTCAGAATCGCTTCGCTGTCTTGGCCGTGCACACTTCATTGGATCACCACGATGAGATGGCCTGCAACCTTGTTTCACCACAGCCATCTCATTAACAAAATTTGACTTTGCTTCGTGGGGCAACTGTCCACTGTGGGTTGTGTCGGTGATGTTTTTCTTTTCTTTTCTTTTTTTGTAACTGCCAAAGGAAAAACTGGGCAAAAATACAAGCGGAGCTAGTGGGAGACTAAACCGATCTACGTATTTCTCTTTTTTTTTTTTCTTCTTCCGTCCCATCCTGGTTGGGCGCAGGATGAAAAGGGAAAAAAAAGAAGCGATGGTGAAGTTATGACGCAACTTCCCGTCTTGTTTTGTTCTCTGTGTGTCCCTTGTGGCCCCGGGAAGCCAAGTTCCCCTTTCCCTGTGTTGGTAGGTGGATGCGTACCGACACCCCCAGTCTACCTTTAGACCAACCTTTTTTCCCATGAGTGGATCGAGCAAGCAAGGTTCAATCAGCTGCCACTCGCTGTTCAAGGCAGACTCCAATTCCCCGTGCAACGGTGCTATTTAAAACCTTCATGTCCCGCTCTGATTTTCTTCCTCCTCACACAATAACCATATAGCTTCCATCTTAATCACAACCACAACGAACCAACGATATTTCACATCCTCCAGTAAAAATCTATTCGTCGTTGACACAACTCATCACCTCGATAAACTCGATCAAATAAAAATCAGTCAACATGCCTTTCACCGCTAGGTACGACTTATACGATCCAACGGCCACAAGCTAAACGACAGCAACATCTTGATCGAAATAGAATATTTGAACTAACACGCTACTTTTCACTACAGCGACATCTGCAAGATCATCCTTGCCGTCATCCTGCCGCCTCTGGGTGTGTTTATGGAGCGCGGCTGCGGTGCCGACCTTCTCATCAACATCCTCTTGACCATCCTCGGTATGTCGTTATCATACAGCTCGACGGCCCCTCGAAATGTTCCACCAAAACATGTGCTGACCCATCATAATAGGTTACATTCCCGGAATCATCCACGCTCTTTACATTATCCTCAAGTACTAGACTGCCGAAGACCACTACCGTCTGCTTTCCGAACCGCCCAGAAAAGTGGTGAAGAGTATCCGGCGTGTCACGATGCACCCGATATGAAGCCCCTGTGTGCTCTGTGAAGGCGCCTGAGTGCAAGGAGCAACGGGATTTCTTTTTTATGTCTTTTTGTCGTTATGCATTATACGCGGGTTTCCTAATTGCGAGCTTTGTAATTCGACTGCGGCTTTGGTTTTTGGCTTGGTTGCGCGCGGATATGCGGGAGCAATTGGTCAGGGTCGCTATCTAACGACGCAAGACTTTGTGACTTTTTCTTGCCTTAGAACTTAATTCACGATTTGATACCCTTCAAACATCGACTCTTCTCCCGCCCTTTGTGGTTTCCGCAGCAATGGTGCCTTGTTATCAAATCTCGGCATTCCCGGCGGTAGCCTATATGTATCAAATGATGTCATTTCCTTGACAACAGCCGAGATTCTGGACTTGGCGTTACACTTGTAGCCTTCTGGACCATTTTGAAACCAACCAGCCTACATCAGTTTGTAGTTTCCAAGCGGTTCGGCAAGGTCGTAAATCACAATACTTAATGGGAGCCATCGTACCCAAAACAGGTCAATTGATATTTTGACAATTGAGTCCACGGTTCTCTCTTGGGGTGTCGAAATATTCTGGCCACGCTAAAACTAACCGTCAAATATGGTGAAAGTAATCACTTGCTTACATGCATGAACGCACGGAAGTGTGATATGGAGCTCAGTGCGTCCCTGTTCTTACAAATTTTACTCTAGTCTACTGCTTCAGCTTTGATACGTCTTACCCTCGTCCAACCTTGAATGAGAGAATCTGCACATTTCAGGTCAGCAGATGCCCAACATGAAAACAAATCAAAGACGACAGATTCCAAAACACTTACATCGTTTTTGCCGACAGTGACAACAACATCCTCCGACACTCGCATGGCCCCAACTCCCTCTATGTACGCCACGGGGGCGTCTCCCATCACCTTTCTCGCAACCTCTCCCACGGTTGTGTTCTTCTTGACAAGCACGCAATCCCTAAAGACAAACTTTGATTCGGAGGCTCCTGAACCAAATGTCGTTGTGTTGCGGACAGGGTATACGGGCACTAAACCCAGGACCTCGGCGGCCTTGGAAAGTACTTGATTGACACCAGTGGAGCCGAACCTGTAGAGAACCATGTCCTTGAGGTTCTCTATTCTCGTCTTGTTCTTCTCATCAAGCTCTTTCAATCCACCGCCCTCTGGGTCGCCGTCCGCAACCAAGTCCTCCCTCGTGTCGACAAACTCGCTGCCCTCTGTGTATCGAATGTATCCCTGCTTTGCCATCTTGCGCAGGAATATCTCTGATATTGCTGAGCAAAGCACAATCTTGTTCGGGTCTTGCATCTTGGCAATTTTCGCTATGTTCTTGTCCGAGTCTGGATGATCGATCTTGTTCAAAGCGATAACTGTTGGGAACTTCTCATCGGTAAAGGCCTCGACAACTCGCTCGATGGTCGCATCGTCCCAGTGTTCCAACCCTTCCTTGAGCGCGAGCTTATCCAGTGTGCGCGCAACCACTTTGGCCGTGCTACCGTAACCACTGAACTGTGCCTGCAGCGTCTCGACCGCCGTATGTTTGGCCGCGACGTGCCGTCTCCGGATGCTGCCCCATTTGTCCATCAGGTTTCCTCTAATCCATGCCACGATCTCGCTGCGCAGCCATGCAATGTCGACCGACGGATCGTACCCCCTGGTGTTCTTGCCCTCGGCATCGGTGGTGCCCGACGCGTCGACAACGTGAATCAGGGCGTCGGCATGTCGAAGGTCGTCAAGAAACTTGTTTCCCAGGCCCTTGCCTTGATGCGCGCCCGGCACGAGGCCAGCGACGTCGAGTAGCTCGATGGGCACGGAGCGGCGGCCATCGACACACGATCCATGGTTCGGTTTGCACCGGTCCTGGAGGCCGTGTCGGGCACAAGCGCAGTCGATCTGGAGGTAGCCTATGGCGCGCTGGGGATCGATGGTGGTGAAGCTGTGGGGGAGACGCCCGGCGACGATGTCAGTGAAAAAGAAGATACTAACCAGACAGGACCTCTCCCTGTCTTGGTTTCAAGGGCGCCATCCGGATGGCTGATAAGGATCAAGAGGACCATACGGAAAGTTTCCTATGCGGAGCGTATCAGCTGCATGGTCGTACCGAAAAGAGCAAGGCTCGTGCCCCTGGCTGGCGGGCGGTTTGTGGGTGTGGGTTACCGACCGACTTTAGAGGTTGCATCTGTGAGGGAGTTCAGCGTGCTGGACTTGCCAGCACTAGGCTTCCCTACAAGGCCGATTAAAGGATCGCGTGGCATTTTGAATTGCGCCTCTCTGTTGAAGATGATCTGCGGGGCTTGGATCTCGATTTGACCGAATATCCTTTGCTAAACAGGCACCTTGGGAAAGAAAAAGTACTGTCTAGATGAACCCGCATGGCATAGCAAACCCCCGCCGTGGCGCGTGAAAGAAAAATTGGCGGGGCTCGGCCCCACCGTGTCTGGAGATAAATCCTTGGGAGAATGATGTAATTAGCTCGACCATGCGTCCTGGGCGCTCACGTTGGAAGCTACCTTGAGGCTGAGTGAAATTATCACAATCGTGGGATTGCACTCGATTATCTGCCCAAGAATGTCACAGTCTGACGTCCCCATCGATACCCTCCTAATTTGGGCTCGCTTCAATGGGGTCGTCTTTGACGGAGCTGCTATCACGCAGACTGAAGGGAAAGGGTATGGCCTTGTAGCCCAGAGAGATCTACAAGCCAAAGATGGTGAAGACACCACGGTCTTACTGTCAGTACCCCGTGAGCTTCTTTTGAACTCCGAGTATGTGGAGCAGTGTTCCAAAACGGATCAACGGTTCAGGGATCTGTTTGATGCTGCAGGCCACCAGGTATAGTTAGATATCTCCTAAGAAAAAGTCTACCAGATGTTCAAAGTCTGAAACCAAACCACATACCAATATTGAGATACAAGACATGCTGACAAAAGCGATATGCGATAGTCGCCCAGGCAAGATGTTATTCTCTTCCTAATGGCTCAGATTATTCACATCTGGGCCAGTGATGAAGGCGGTGGGGTATCAAATCCCTGGACTCAATATATAAAGTATCTTCCCCGGACGGTTCCGCTACCTACCCTGTGGAACGAGGATGAAAGACAACTGCTCAGGGGTACATCTCTCGAGGTATGTGTCCACTTTGATACGAAAACACAGTGGCTCATTGGCCATCTCTGACGCAGCGCCATAGGCCGCCGTCCATTCCAAGTTGAGGGCACTGGAAAACGAGTTCGACAACCTTCTGGAAAAGGCTGCAGAGATACCAAGCTGGAATGAGGTTCTCTGCGAGAAACAAGTCGTGACAGTCAGTGATTACGCACGCCTGGATGCCTGGTATCGCTCAAGATGCATGGAGTTGCCCGCCTCCGGACCGACGATGGTGCCATGCATCGACATGGTCAACCACGCAGCGATCCCCAATGCTTCGTACGTCAAGAGCAGCGATTGTGGTGTCAATCTCTGTCTGCGCTCTGGTGCTGTGGTGAAAAGCGGGCAAGAAATCACCATCTCTTATGGGGAAAAGAAGTCAGCCGCAGAAATGCTTTTCAGTTATGGCTTTGTGGACTCGGAAGCCGCAGGTGATGAAAAGATACTTGTCCCCGTCGAGCCACCAGGAGACGATCCGCTTGTCATGGCAAAAACTCGCATCTACGGAGAAGCGCCGACAGTTCGCATATCGAGATGTCAGGATGGTGGTGTTCAATGGGAATGCCCGTTTGCCTATCTCTTGAGTCTCAACGAGGAAGATGGCCTTGGTATCCGTCTCCTGCAGCTGAACGACGGGTGCAGGGAGATTCGACTGTTCTGGGAGGAGCAAGACGTTACTGGCTCAGTCAAATCCCTGCAGGACGTCACTAAAGAACATCCTCGTAGCAAGATCTTCCAACTCCGAACGGTGGTAATTGTGCAGGAAACTGTCCATGCCCAGGTCGAGAGGCTATCTACGGGGACTGGCGACCATGGCACTACAACAGGTGTACGCCCCAGTTGTAGATCTGCAGCTCTAAATCTTCGGGAGACCGAAGAAAGGCTGCTTAGGGATGCAGCTGACGTTCTCGAAACAGAGGTAGGCGCATATACACGTTTCTGGCATGGTGTTGTTGTAACATTGGTGCAACTCCTCGAAAGCAAGTGCTCTGAGAACCTGGAATCCAGGGGTATTCACTTTGTTTTCGCACAAGTACAAACAACCCGCTACTTCCTCGCCTTACCGTTACCAATACCGGTGCCTCCCAAACTTGTGTTGCTTTGGTCCAGCATGAAAAGGCCCAGGTTACCGCCTATTCCATCTATAGTATTGGACCCTGTTGCGACCCCGACCTTGGGGTGCCATATGTGCATCACGCATGTACCACGATGAGGCTTTGCTAATATGTGGTGCTACAGAAGACGAAGCTCCTAGAGAACGAAACAATCCTTGCATATCTCGGACGAGCGGAAATTTCCCAAAACGACCTAGCGGATAGCGGTCCAGCCAATGAGGAAACGGATTTTAGCTGATCTTGGGCCGAACCCGACCAGTTCATAGCCGAGCCCCACGTGGCTGCTAACCCACCACGATCCAAAGTCTGGGGCCCCAGAATGTCAAGCTTGTCACGATGTTCGGGGTCAATTGAGAAACCAGGCTAGGCTAGCTCGTTTTCAATTTAGTTAAAGTATAAACTGAAATACATATTTTCCCAAGCGAGCTGTGCAAAAATGGCAAAGACTGCTGCATAACTAACTGCGTGTTAACACTGTGCAAGACGGCTTTACTGGTAGAAACTTATCATGTCCAGAATACACTCTCGCCACAGCATCATCCTACCTGACAACTGAGCATCCAATTTGCTCTATCAATTGCTATCACTGGTGCGGCCGCTTTTTGACAGACCTGCATTCTGACGAAGTACTTTGTAAAAGAACTTGCCCCAGCCTGCGGACAGTATGGGGGCGATCTGCAAGGGCTTAGCCTGCTCTCGGTGCACCAAAAGCAAAATCTACGAATACATGCAAGGATGGGGGCGTAATGGGTGGCATCAGATGTGACCAATTGTGTAAGGATGAATGTCGTTGAACTAGCTTACTTTTGCTCCCCAAAACCATTTAAATGCTAGAATGGTCCGTTTTGTCAGCCCATATTCCCAGTAACTGATGGGGGCGCATGGGCGTAACTCCAATATTTAGGTCTAGTCTACCGTAGAAATAGCTGTGGATTCAGAGGGCCATATCTGGCAGACTTGGGTCATACTTGCAGGTGTGAAAATAATGAAAGATGTGTGTGATATCGACCACCTACCTACCTAGGCAAACTAGGTAGGTAAGAATGGTCTGTAGGGGTGGCTGGCATGCCTCACCGTGGCTTATTCTTCAAAACACACCACAATATATGATACACCCCGCATTGGAATGATCGGCAGGATAGACTGGCAGCTTTGATCCGAGTATACATCACAACGCTTTGGATGCCAGCCCGCCCGCTGTGTCTTGCAAATCCCTTTTCATCATGATAGTATGATGACGGCGAACTTGAGATGGACAGCCAGCCCTGCGGAGCGCAGCATGACAACCAACCATCTTGGCGGTACGACGGAGATGTGAATTTTTTTTTGAACTACAGTGTACTATATAGGGGAGTGACGAAGACCAAGACGCTACGAACCAAAGAATAAGTTGTATCGGAGGAATTGCCAAGCAGCTGGATACACATACACCGTGTCCAACGTACTGTCTACATCCCCTGAGTGTCTAAGACAGGGGAGGCTTATTGTGATGGGCTACCTTATGTACGGTACTTGCCAATGTCGACCTTGACAAGGAACGTTCTTGCTCAAGCTTTTCGCTTGGAGAATGTCGCTTTCTCTTGATTGTATGACTTATTATTACTGCCTGATGGCGAGAATGAGAAACTAGTAAATGGTTGCAAAAGAATGAATTATAGCTAGGCAGATAAATGAATACCTTACCTAACTTGACATAAACGACGGAAGAATGGAGAGGTAATAATTACTACTTTGTAGAAAACGTAGGGTCTTCTCCACATCACAGTATATGGTTTCCAACATTCGAAGATAGTGGATACTCGTACATTGTCAATCAAATTCAAGTCGCCAACAACCTTCGCCATCTCACCCCTTGCCTCTTCTTCACCAAATGGTTTGCCCTTATAGGTCTAGACTAGAGCTGTTCACCCCGGATTTACCGTACTTCGTAAAGCTCGAAGAAACTGCCCCTGCAAAAAGGCTCTACGCAATTACTCAACCCCCGCGTGCCGTCGATTCCCCACCCGCCACTAATTGCCGTGCCTCACCTGTCCCTGCTCCGCAATTTCAGTTTGGTGTACTCCGTAAATATTGCATTGCCTGTCTCTGGTTCTTTTTATCCTCCACATCACCCGCCCAACAATCACCTCTCTCTGATTACTTATCCCCCGCCCACACCATCCATCCCTCACACGACACTTTGGAAATCTAGAGGACGATATTTTTTTTCTCTTTTCTTTTCTTTCTCAACCGAGGACTACTGTAATTACCTGCAGAACCATCGCAGTCAAGGAGCAGACCCCGGATACCTTGACAGCAAGCCACTTTAGCTTACCACATTCAGCCCTGGAAGATCAGAAAACGCCACAGCCGTTGTTCTCGCGTTCCCCCGCCTCGATAGTGTTGTATTGCAAAGCTCCGCTACCCCGAATCGCAGGAGCCTACGGATCAGTTTGAGATAGACCAAGAGGCACAACCACAAGGAGGAATCGATTGGAAAAACTCAAATTATTACCCAGTTAACCCGCGATACGTGTCTGGTGCCGAAAGCGTCCTGTTACAACACATGTCGATTTTCCCTGGGAGCTTGACCAGCGATTGCGACCAACATCTACTGCCGGCCGCCCTACGTCAATCTTTCGACCCGCCAGGGGCACCTACTGGCCCACACATCACACGGCGAAAAGCCCTACCAATTCGCTAAAATGCCCGGAATTCTGCCCATGAAAGTGATCAAGGTGGGCACGAGCTCACAGAGTCGCATCGCACAGGCGTGTGATCGATGTCGCAGCAAGGTATCCGCCGTTCCCCGAGGCTTGATTTAGTGAGCAAGAAGACCGCTAACTGTCACTTAGAAAATTCGCTGTGATGGCATCAGACCAACTTGCACCCAGTGTGCAAATGTTGGGTTTGAGTGCAAGACGAGCGACAAGCTCAGCAGGAGGGCGTTTCCCAGAGGCTACACTGAGTCTCTCGAGGAGCGCGTCCGAGCGTTGGAGGCCGAGGTTCGCGATTTGAAGGATCTACTGGATGAGAAGGATGAGAAGATCGACATGTTGTCGAGGATGCACGGTAACAGCAGGAAACAGTCGCAAGGATTCTCTGCTACGCCTCCTCGAGATCCAGCCAGGGACGCATCGGGTAGCCCCAAAATTAAAGAAGACACATTCCGAGTCTCGGCATCGCCTCTAGTCCTAGGAGTTGAAAACTCGGACTCCTACCAAATGGGTTCATCTAGCGGGCGTGCTTTCATTGGTTTGTATCCCTTTCCTGCCATGTGGGATTTCTCACATGGTTCTATATGCATATGCTCAGCACGCGAGCAGCTGAGATCGTGGCAACAACTAACAACTTGGCGACTCGGCAGAGACATTCAAAAGGAAACTGCTAGAGGCTGGAAAGCCTTGCCCCGACTTCAATCCAGAGGCTTTCTTACACATACAAGGCTGCTATCCTCTCCTGCCACATCTGCCCAAGGAGGAGCAGTTGGGCGCCCCACCTAGGCTGTTCTCCGATCGATGTGTCAATGTCTTTTTCCAAGAATGGGCGCCTTTGTTCCCCGTCATCCACAAGCCTACCTTCCTCCGGATTTATGAGGAGTTTGTAACTGACCCGGAAAAGGTGAAGAGCCACCACAAGCTTGCGCATCTCCATCTGGTTTTCAGCATTGCAGCCATATCTGGAGAAAAGCCCGACCTGGATCAGATTGCCATATGTGAGCAACAGTGGTGCAGGTCCCTTGAACTTGTTTTGATGGACAACACTATGGCTACGCTCCAGTGTCTCATACTGGCACTCATATTCTGCGCGATCAGGGCGGATTACAAGCGTCTCCAGTACTACAAGGGCATTGCAGTTGGACTGTCTCACAGGCTCGGTCTCCACCAGTGCCAGAAACAGTTTTCGTTTGGGGCACTGACTCTCGAGACGCGGAAAAAGGTCTTCTGGACGCTTTACACAATGGACTGCTTTACCGCTGCAACTCTGGGCCTCCCGAGGCTCATGGCCGAAATCGATATACACGCCGAGTACCCTTCCGATATTGATGACGAATATGTCACCGAGAAAGGATTTCAGCCAACACTTCCCGGTGAATACACGAAAGTTTCGAGCGCCCTAGCGCTGTTTAGAGCAACCCGGATTTTGGCCAGCGTGTTGGACAAGGTATACCCAACCACAGCAGCACACGAGCTTTCGTTGCAAAAAATGGCAGCCCTTGCAGCGGAGTTGAACGAGTGGAACGACAAGCTTCCTCGGCATCTCAAGCTCACCTTCAAGCAAGATAAGCCCTCTACCGATGTTACAGGCAGCCGATCGCCCCTTTTGGCCTTTGTTTATTACTATATTCGGACCCTCATCTTTCGGCCTGCCCTGGGGTCAAGCCTGGGACCAAAGGCCGCGTCGGCTATCATTGCCGTGGGCGAATCAAGCAAGCACATGATCCAAATCACCCAGCTCTTGGAAGAAAGAAACATGTCTTTCTCACTATGCCTAAACAAGGCGGATACCCTGATATTGTGCGGCATGGAGCTTCTCTATCACTCGCTAGATGTAAAAACAGGCAGTAAAACGATGCGCGACACCGAAAGCCTGGTCAATTCGGTGATCAAGACTGTCGAAACTGCGAAAGCGCCGGGATCATATGACTTTAAGCGGGTTGCCGGCTTGCTGGTCTCGGTTGATGAGGCAACACAACAACGAGCAGCTCTGCCCACTCCACCAAGCCATAGCCCCGAGACCACCATGGCAGCACCTACGCAGAGATCATCTCCACAAATGCCACAACCCGTGATGCCACCTAGGAACGCAGCATTTCCACTCGGCCGTCACACTAGCGCCACAATGAGCGAGACGGATCTTCTTCCACAGCAGGAGAAATTGCGAAGACTTTCGATGCCACAAAGTTCGACACAGCCCGAATTAGCGCGTACCGACTCGAGATCTTCCTATGACGGCAACAGAAGACACGATGTGAACAAACTGGCGAAGAGAGATCACCGACTCTCGCTGTCGATGACACAAGCAAAAATGATCACACGATTGTCCCCGCATCCTCGATCAGGTGCCCGGGGCCTTGACTTTCTGCCTCTGGGAGGTCCGAAGCCTCAGCAGCACCAGGGTTCACAGCCTCCATCGCCAGTGCAGTCACGATCCCGCCAGCAGGTCCAAGAGCAGTATAGCCTACCAAGGAAACCAGAGCACAAGATGCCTAGTTCCGACACAGTATCGACGACAGCCGAGTGGGAGGCGCTTTTGGGATCGATGGATGGAGGGCAGGTCAACGTTTACGACGCCATATACGGCGGGCCCGGCTTAGCATCTTTTACGGCGACGGAAACTCCGGCGCCAGCAACCTCAGGTGGGTGGTCACCGGACTCTTGGGATCTTTCGGGGATTACGATTGGAGGGACGAATGGAGGAGAGTTTGATGTTTCTTCGGCACCGGTAGCTCAAAGCGTCTTGAGCATCAGTGACGAGAGTCTAAGCTCGGCAGGCGAGGAGCTCGACATAACTGGTTTGGATTTTGGCCATCACCATCATATGGCATCGACATCAATGACGGGTACTTCGGATGGGTTGATGATGGAACCTTTGAATGGGCGCTTTGGGTTGTGAGATTTTTCCATTCTGGTCGGATCAAGTGAGCCCAAGATTGAAGCCATGTCGTTTATATCTCGGGTAGCTCATTTGCCATCTGTTCTTTGTTATGCTTCCTATTTTGGGATTGCTTTCTTTGGCTTATTTGTTTGGATAGCATGTATGATGACTGGGTATGGGATGATGATAGCGTGGGAGTTTTTTTTTTTTTTTTTTCTTGATTGTTTTGTTTCTTTGTATGTGATGGCTCGGACAGTATGTTGGATGAATATGTAACCAGTGCAAGGAAAAGCCGATCTTTGACATTCACCGCCGTTCATTTACTTGCAACATAGCGACTCCTGGCCTAACGATATGAAGCGAGGCGACCTGTATCGCATCTTCAGATGGACTTGCAACGCATCCACAGTTGGTGAGAGGCGGGAAAAGACCCGCAAGGTTCAATAATGCCTCAACTACGGGCGGAGGGGCCGACCGCTGACCATTCCGATTCGTCGAGGCTCTCGCGATCCAACGATCGGCCATGGTTTACCGGCAAACACGTGGGTGACGGCACTGATTTTTTGTGGGAAACTTTATGCCCCCGTTTCTTCGAGAAGGATGGGCGGACGACAAGCGACGCTAGGGCGGAGAATCCCGCAGAGGTGACAGGGTGGAGGGAAAAGATGGGTTTTGGGACAAGCTGAGCCGGGACCGCATGGTGGCTTGAAACCTGGGACGAAACGTCACGAATTCGGGGGATTTTTTGTTGTGGTGGATTTGAGGTCGCGCCCACTTACATTGGGGATTGGTGGGAGGGTCTACTAAACAGCTTTGGGACAGGGAAAAATCAAGACCTGCGACAAGGTTCAAAAAGCTTGGATACTTTGAGTTTGATGCTTGGTGAGAGTTGAAGGTATGATTTTGTAGGTTGGGGTGTCATCCAATGCAGAATATTCCGAGGTGCATAGTAATAGTAGTGGCAAGGTATATTCTGTTACCAGACGTCCTTGCGTGGATCAAGGTGCCATCGGCATCCACCGGGATCATGCCGAAGGGATCCCTGACGATGGTGGAGAAAGACACCCGGCGTGGGGCAGCCCCGTGTCCGCGGCCGAGGGAGCGAAAGAGGAGGGAAGAAAAGGGAGGATTCGGGCTTTCAGCAGTTAATTACTGTACCGCTGTACTGGACGCGCATTAGGCAAGACACTTTAAACTTGTGGGAATTGCGGATACTTGATGCATGCGCATATCGCTGAGCTGCAAGCGATCCCGTCTGATAAGATCCAATGTCTAGGGCAATACACACGCCAGTGGCTATCGCGTGTATTTTCCTTTCTTGGAAACCAGTTGCGAAAATGCACGTCCACTCACTCACTTTTCACTGAGGCGAATAAGCCCAGCTTGGGTCAGTAGCAGTTATCGGGGAAAATAGAAAGAACACTTGATCGTCTACTGCGTACCTACCTAGGCAGGTACCTACCTATGTACCTGGCTACCGTAAGCTACATACTTCGCACCTGGCTCGAGTGTTTCAACACGATAGACTGCAGGGCCCCCGATTAAACGCAGCAGTGTGTAACTCGCGTAACTCTCTCGGAGGCTTGATGCTGGTTACCTCAATGCACAATCACATTAGTAAATACGGCCGTCCGAAGAGAAACAGGCTGCTACCACCACAACTCTGGCACACCAACTCAAGTGAGTGTCGATCACTGGCAATTTTCCAGGAAGGGCCATCTGAGACTTCAAACAGCGAAGAAGGGTAAAAAAAGTGCCCCACCAAGGAGACAGCAAAGGAGACAAGCAAACACGCGAAAACATCGAACGACCGAGAGTCTGTCCGCGCCAACCATTACGAAGTTCCTTGTATCCCTTTTGTTCGTACAGTATATGCGGAGAGCTTGACAATTTCTTGTTGGCTAAAAGAACATTTTACAAAAATCACAAACTCGTTGGTTTTGATTTTTTTTTCTTTATTTACTTGTTTAATCTGCCCATACGGTCTTGCCAGCAAGTCGAGAAAGACGCCCTGGCCACTTTGGCTACCTGCGAATCCACTATCTCTCTGCGAAGCGGGAGCCTCCTGTGTTTCGGATGGCTGCATCGTGGAGGCAGGCAAATGATCAAGAGAAAAGTGACAGAAAATATTTTCTATCTGCTCCCCAACCATCTCACCGAGTAGATATATTGCTATCGCTCGACTCTCTCTATCCCAACGGTCACCAATCTTTCGCCTTCTTACTCTGGCAGGTGCTTTTTGCCTCTCGACCCAAGCAAGCAGCCTTCATCAGAGGCTTCACGGCTCCTCCGAGATCATCGCTGCTGCGCACCACACCCGTCTCATTCACTCACAGGCGGCGCCCGGACTGTTGCGGTCCCGACAGATTGGGTACGACTTGGGGTAGGCTGTTTGCGACGAGGAGGCCCAAGGAAAGCAAGGCTGCCACGTCGACCCAAATCCACTCTCCGAATTCCTGGGATTTTGTTCCCCGTCTCACCGACGCAGGCTGTTGAATTAGGCGAATTTGCTCGCTGCTGATTGCTTCATAGTGAGTGGACTTTTGGACTTTCTGCCTTTCGTCTATTACTGGGCATCTGTTTCCCCATTTATCACGTGGCAAAGAGGCACGTTTTTTCCCTGTCTTCCTTTGCTTGGCCACTCCGCCCACAACTGCCCCTGCTAGGTGGGCGTTGGCTGTACTTAAGGTCCGAAAAGGCTTGGCGCGAATAAGTCCTATCCTCAACCGCCACAAGACAGAGTCGACTCAGCGGAACATCAAAGACTGGCCCACGTCTGTCTGGTGACCATGAATTATGGCATTTGCAAGTGCAAGTGGCCTAGCCGCGCGTCATTTCTATGCTGCAAGTCGTCAGGCGCCAATGAGTGTTCAGACTCTACGGATATAAAGCAAGAAAGCTCCGCTCGGAGAAGCGCTGCCCCAAACCCATGGGATTGAGAAATCAAAAACGGCCAAGTCCATAATGATTCTGTCAAGTTTTCGCTGGCTGCGTCAGCCAAGTTGAGCTTGTATCCGCTCAACAAATCCATCATTGATGTCTAGCCGGATTTCGGACTGGTCTGCCCAAATTGCTTAGGCCATCTCTTGGCCTTGTCTATGTTCGAGGCTAACATTTTAACCATTATACAAGGCCGACGTGTCCGCTTTCTATTTATGTAGATCGTCCGACCCTCGAATATCTCTGGGGCCGAACGTTTTTACAGAGAGACTGGTTCGAACAAAAACAAATCGCAATGAGCACAGAGGTTTCTGTGGCCCGTTCAAACCTCAAGATCTCTTGAGATTTTACTGCAATTTGGCATTTTTTTCTTCTTTTTTTTGAAACTTTTATGCAACCGAAAGAGTGAACTCGAAGAAATTCAGTTTCAGTCTCTTGAAACTTACCTTAGTAACCAAATACTGCGCACCCTCGCGGAAATAGCGTTGCGACACATACTCGCATCCACTCAGGATTCAAACACACAATATGACATTACTACCCAAGGGTTCTGAAAAGATGCCACTGCTTGATGGGCAGCAGAGGGCTACCTTCCCTCCCGGTATGGAAAATCGGCCTGAACTCGTTATTGCAAAACTCGGTCATCAACTAACAGAGCGAATTCAGCAACGTTTGCAGACGCAATCCCAAGGCCATGGGGCCGGCGAGTTCCACAGGCCATTGCCCACCGCGGCTACAAAGCCAAGTGGCCCGAGAACACAATGGCCGCCTTCGCCGCCGCCTTCGCGGTTGGCGCCCACGCCATTGAGACAGACTTGCATCTTACTAAAGACAAGGTGGTCGTTCTGTCACACGATGGCACGCTGAAGCGTTGCTTCGGCGAAGACCGGAAGCTTGCCGATTGTGACTGGAGTTACGTGAGCACGCTACGGACCATGAAGAGCACACCGTCACCCATGCCGAGGTTAGCAGATCTGCTGCATTACCTGACACAGCCTGGTATGGAAGACAAGTGGCTCTTGTTGGATATCAAGGTAGGTGAATGATTTGGTTCCTTGGCGCCCAGGTGACTAGATACCAGTGCTAACTGTACTTGCCGCCTCAGAGAGACGATGATCCGGACGAGCTCATTCGCCGGACAGCAGAAACGTTTGCATCAATACCGTCTGTACGTCCCTGGAAGGACAGGATAATAATGGGTTGCTGGGATGCGAACTATATGCGCCGCTGTAGCCACCACCTCCCCGGCTTCTCGGTCGCCTACATTGGCTGGTCGCTGCCCTACGCCCGACAGCTCCTCAAACACTCCAACGTCTCATTCAACCTTCTCCAAAAAGCGCTCGTTGGTCCGTTTGGGACGCAACTCCTGCGAGCCGCAGAGGCTCGCGGCCGGCAGGTCTTTGTCTGGACGGTCAACGAGGTCGAATGGATGGAATGGAGCATCAAAAAGGGAGGCATCGATGGACTCATCACCGACGACCCGGAGTTATATATAGAGGTCTGCAGGCGGCAAGACGACGATAGGGGTGATGAGAGGGGATACGTCATGGGCAGCGGACTGGAGCAGAAAATGTTGCCCCAGGAGTCTGGCGCACTGAGGTGGACGCGATTGTACGCCGAGGTAATTATAGTGCAGATCATTACCAGAATCATAATCTTGGTGACTAGGATCAGATTAGGGTCCGAAAGGAAACGGGTAAGAGATGGGATGAGAGGTTAAGGCATAGATGATATCATTTACCCTCGAAGTAACGAATGAAATCAAACTCAGGAAAAGAAAAGAGAAAAAATTGCCAAATTAGAGTTATGTTCTGTCATATAAACAGGGTCAGCTTTGGATACTCATACAAGGTGGTCAGTAAGCGTGACCTGATGTCAGGTTGCATTATGTCCAGGTCTAATCTAGTCTTTGCTCAGGTCTATACCCACACCCTTTAGGGCATTCACGGCCCACGAAGGATACTCATCCTTGCTAGGATAAAGATTGGCAAAGAACTCCTTGACCGTGCCGGGAAACCTGTCCGCAATGATAGACTCCCTGATCTCACGCATAAGGTTGAGCTGATACCACACGTTGTGGATGGTCAGGATATGAGCCGAGACGGTCTCCTTGGCGGCGTTGTGGTGGACGAGGGCGCGCGTGACGCCGGTGCCGCCCTTGGACACGGGCTGGCAGCACACGCACCCGCAGCCATCCTCGATGGGGCCAAAATCGTCGGCGTACTGCTTGTTCCTCATGTTGAGAACGCCGTGGCGCGTGACGGCATTGCCGAAGCGGGCGGTGCGCGTCGGCCACACGCAGTCAAACATGTCGGCGCCCAGCGCCACGCTCACCACCAGGTCCTCCGGGTAGCCGATGCCCATGACATACCGCGGCTTGAGGTCCGGGAGGAGCTCCGTGCACGCCGCCACCACCCGGCAGTAGTCCTCCTTGGCCTCGCCGCCGCTCAGGCCGCCGATGGCGATGCCCGGGGTGTCGCGCCGGAGCATCTCGGCGGTGCACTCGCGCCGCATTTCGAGGTCGAGTCCGCCCTGGATGATACAGAAGAGGTTCTGCGTCTCGGGTTTTTTGTGGGCGGCTATGCAGCGGTCGAGCCAGCGGACGCTGCGCTCCATGGCCTCGCGCATGCGGGCCGCGTCGGGAGAGGTGGTGACCAGGACGTCGTCGAGCTGCATCATGATGTCGGACCCGATGCTGTTCTGCAGAGACATGGAGTGCTCCGGGGTCAGCAGCATGGGGCTGCCGTCGTGCGGACTGAGGAAGCGCACGCCCTCCTCGGTGATGGTGGCCAGCTTGAGGAGCGAGACCATTTGGAAGCCGCCGCTGTCAGTCAGGAGGTTATGCCGCCATCCCTGCAGCTTGTGGGCGCCGCCGACGGCGTCGAGGACCGCCTGACCTGGCTTGAGCCCAAGGTGGTACGTATTGTTCAGGCACAGCCGGCAGCTCGTGTCCTCTAGTTGTTGGGGTGTCAGGCCCTTGAGAGACGCCTGGGTGGCCACCGGCATGAAGATGGGAAGGTTGACGGGGCCATGAGGAAGAGTGAGTATGGAGGCGCGGGCGCGGGTGGTCTAGACGAGACATGAAGCTTGGTATCAGATCGCCAATGTCAACGCACCAGGGAGGTGTGGTCTTAGAGAAGGGAGTAGAGAGGTAGGGATAGCTGCACTGCAGGTGACCCGATGGGGGAAGAGGTGGAGCTTCGGTTCTCGGAACCGTCGACCATTGCGGTTGACTGACAGGTTCGGCGGGAAATCCCCGTTGCTCGCCCGATATCACCCGTGTTGTGCTGCATCGGGGAACTTGGCGGTGACATACGGAAAGACTTCTTTCGGCCATGTCTTCCCTTGTTTATAGGTAACAAACAGCTGTTCACTTGATCTCTCTGAGGTATTCAACTCACCGAACACCGAGCTACGAGCTCAAAAGTGAGTGCTCCATGAGTTGCAGACAGCTTGGAAGCAGCTGCCGGTACAGAAGCCATAATGGGCTGTATGGGCTGTTTGTTCCTGTTTAACCAGCCGAGACAGGCTGACTGACACGGCTGTCACGCTCTCCTTCACGGGACCATGTAATACTACGTCTACGTGGTATGTAGGTTTTCTTTTTTTTCGCTTGTCGCGTGTGCGTGGGATTGACAATATCAATCAACTCTAATGCACAAATTGAAGTTCGGCACGTTTTTGTTGCGGTCGAAGGGCGTCTCGGGCTGAATGAATTGGTCACTTGCCTGGCTCTAGACCAGAAATAGCAGGAAACGTTGTTTTGAGACGAGCCAGTCTAGGGAAGGCCAGGAGAATATTTGTGGCTGGTCCCTGTCAGATGATGATTGACAATTAACTGATACTTGGTATGAAGAGATAAATTTGGTGTGTTCATTTAGCCGTGGTGGGGTTGCCCGGGCCAGACTTGCACTTTGGACCCTTTCTCTCGGAAAAAGTTGGAGACTCGCGGGTTCCAAAGCACCTGGAAGGATCTACGTGGTAACCCAAACCCCACCATGGGCCACTGTCAGGCGTGCAAATATGGAGGGAACCAGAAGGCCAACCCCTACCCAGACGCCCTCTTCGGTAGAAGAAACAGAAAAAAGCACCTGAGATTCCACTTTTCCCCCAAAGAGTTTCCAGGCACCATCCTATTAAAGATTTTCCCTGACGGACGTGTTCCCGCAAGTGGTGTGATTTTTACATCAGCTCACTTCGGTTTGACAAAACTTTTTCACTGCAACCATCTTGCCTCGCGTCAACGACTCATCAATTCGGCACTTTGGGCAGCTGACTGGGGGGTTGGGTCTTCTTGACCCTGTTGCTTTGGGCGTCAAGAGAAAGAAACGGAAGCACGTGTACGGAGCAAGGGACTTTGTTCGCATTCGTTGCCCATAACGCGCAGCTCCTCAATCACAGACAAGCTGGAAAACCATGTCTGGCCAGGCGAAAAAAAAAACGAAAAAACCCCCAAGGATCTGCGTCATGGGATGCAGAACAAATCAACACAACGTTTTCAGCACGGCGGGTCGCACGCCGAGCCGCCGAGGTAGGGCGGTTGGGCTGAGTTGTACTTCGTAATATTTTCTGTGCATTACAGTACTGTAGGTACAGTGAGCCCGGTTCTATTCTTGCCAAATTAAGTTGTAAATCAAAATTGCTGCTTTGTTTTGACACCCAATCCATTACGCTCACAAGATCTTGGCTGTGGCTGTATCCTGGGTGCAACTCTTGGAAAGGGTCCCTTCTAATAATCAATTACTGTGATAAGCAAAGTTAGCAAACCCAGAGAAAAGAAAAAAAAAAAAAAAAACCTGGCATAACCAAAACGGTGTCATTCGCCCCCAGGTCGCATTGCCCTTTTTGCTTGATTTCATTGCCCCTGCATAACTTGCATGAAGACATTTTTTTCTCTGTTGCCATATTAAATCCTCCGCTTTATCCCCTTTATTCGGATCAAACGTGCATGCCCTGCATGTTGGCCGATTGACGAAAATTTCTCGCAGCAAAGTGTGCGAGCTGTATACAAGGTTCGAGCTGGAATAGAGGATATTGCGTTTTAAGGTCAAGACAATAATGATATTACGGAGTAATAAAAGTCGTCATGATCTCCGCTGGTGCCCTTGACAATATCCCAGCAAGGCAACCCCGGCTCGGCCTTTTTCAAGGGTTGGTCAGTAGACAACTCCCGCCGCCTTGGTATACGGTTTTGCTATGCGCCCTGGCGCGCGCACATGCCGTTTATTACTACTGTAGGCCGCGCCGCATCCTAGTTTTTATATGGTCCTTACCGTCCCCCCTCCTTCGCTATTCTGTACTTACACTCTACCTAATCCAACCTAATAAACGTTTAATTTTACACAAAAGCTACCTGAACACATTTCTACTCTTCCAACCTAGCTAGCTCACTCATAAGTTGTCCTGCTCTTACAGAATCACCACACAACCCGAATCAAACCAAACAAAACAGAGAAATGTCCTTCCAACTCTTCACAGCTCTCCCAGCAGAGCTACGGCTGGAGGTATGGAGACTTAGCTTTCAACCTCGCGCTGTAGAAGTCAGATATCAGCCAGAGACTGATGAGTGTCGGACAATCACCCACCCACCCGCTGTCCTACAAGTCTGCCGGGAATCCAGAGAGGAAGCGCTCCGGTTTTACCATAAATGCTTTGGCACCAAGTCCCAAGAACCACTCATATACTTCAACTCCTCCATCGACATTCTGTACATCCCGAGGCATCGACCAATGGGCTACGACGACACCTCTAGAGACTTTGCGGAATGCATTCTAGATACAGCAGAACACGTCAAGATGCTTGCAGTCGACCACGTCTTACCAGATGTCAAGCGTCCATGGGAAACGTACAACAAGCTCTGCTTAATGCTGGGCCTGCCAAATCTCAAAGAGGCTTACATGATTATCTCAACGGAATCCGACGATGGCGAGTCAGGAGCGGGCATGGAGATTGAGATCATCGACCCCAAGGAGGATCAAGAGGCCATCCTAAAGGTCATGAAAGACATCGAGGAGACATACTCTCACGAACTTGGCGAGATTCAATGGGAGCAAGAGGCTCAAGAGGCTTTCGAGGATGACACTGCCCAAGAAGAAGGTTCGTTATCCGGAGAGCATAACCACTCACACCACCACCACCACCACTTGTCTTATCCACCAATTGTACCCAAGGCCAAAATCTCGCATGGCTGGGAGAAACATGGAAGCATGGTCAGGTGCATCTGAGACAGACCCTCGTGCGCCGAATTGTTATAGAGGAAGGGCTTTTTCTCATGAGATAGCCTTTTAGGGCGGCTTACTATGAAGTGATGTCCTGGTAATCGGATGAATAATGATGGATGGGCGGTAACGGAAAAGAAAGAAATGTATCTTGTATGAAATTCATGTTCGTGCATTTTGGAGTTCAGGTTGAAACTAGAACTAGAGAAACTTTGACACTAGCCTAGATAATTATAGACTTGCATCAACTTTTGAAAGAGCTCTACGACCATACGTTGAATGCATGTCATGATACGGACAGTTGAATCGTCTGGAATCCCGCAACTCGGAAGCAATGTAGAACGACTGCCTTGGTGTGCAGACTTTGCACAGGCCGCCAAGCCCAGATGAAGAGTTGATAGCCGGTTGTAATGCGGCATGACCCAAAGAAGCTCGCAGCTGGCGAAACATCGGCCTATCTAGGATGGTACTACCTACTTAGATAGGTAGGATGGAGACAATATGTTTGAGTTTGTTAACACAGCAAGCACACATCATCAGTGGTCGTACCTAATAAACGCATGTGGGGACCTACCGGTAGTTTGAAAATGGAAGGAAGGGTTAGGGTCACGGGCATAGCTGAGCAACTGACTGCTACTCGCCACATCCCGGTTGCGCACGGTGCACCCGCAGAAGCATGCACGACAGCGCGGCGGAGCTTTGAATTTTCGCGGCTCTGGACAGCCTCAAGACCATAGGTACCATAGCTAAAATCAGACCGTAACCCAAGGCCGTTCGTTGTATTGCAGAAGCACGCAATGGCGACCTCTCGGTCAATGTCGCCCGGAGGGGCACTGCTCCGGTCGTCGAGGATGTTTTCCCTCCCACCTCCTGTCCCGGCACAGGTCAACAATATTGTCAACTCGAGTGTGAACCGCTCCGACTCGGCGACATTGCCGTACCCGACGCATCAGTCCATCACCACGCCATCGGCAGCACGCAGACAGGGCGATTGGGGCTTCAAGCGTCCGTTTCCTCTCAAGTCGACCACCAAGTCTACTACGCCGCTCATCCGCGTCAAGGCAGTCGACACCATCGAGCATGTGACCGACTTCGCTTCCTCCGCCGACCACACGCTGTCACTCGAAAAGTTCCAAGAGATGAACATCCCGGTTGTCATGCCGCCGTTCTATGACCCCTCAAACCCATCGAGCCAGGTCCCGGAGAGCATGCCGAGGAAGTCCGTCTTTGAGGAGTCCCACGACATCACCGACATTGCCCCTGAAAAGAAGCACACCATGAGCGCCTACCGCTGGCATTTCGACGGCCCATGGCTGGCGGGCATGTCGGAGGGGGAGTTCAACAAGTACCTCCAAGCCAAGGTCAAGCCCAGACGAGCCGAGTTTCGCCAGTGGCTAAAGGGCATCGTGGCCGAGGAGATGAACCAGCGGGCCATCGCCGAGTCGATGGATAAGGGCGATGGAGGTGAACACGTTCAGCTAACGGCGGCAGATGTCACCGATGAGCACCTCACAAACAGGTTACGTGAGCTGCGTGCGGATCGCGTAGACTTATACAAACTCGTTGGCCGTTTCTTGGATCTCGCGCCAATTGCGCCCAAGAGGGTCCCGATTCCCGAAGTACCAGGCGACATGAGGTTCAATCTCAGCAAGCCTGCGCCCATGAATCCCTACGCAGAGGCAGGCCCGCCAGTCACGCATCCTTCCGCTGGTATATCGTACCTGCGCACCGGGTCGTTCGTGGAGAACCACCCGCTGTATGGCCCGCAGCAGTCGCGCAGGCACGTGGCTGGCAGGGTTTTGTTGAGCAATTCCAGCTTCGGCCAGTCCATGGGCACCAACGTCAACGTCAACATCGGTCTGGGTGGCTTCGTCACCAAGCCTCCGACTGGCGACAGTTTCTGGAACAACAAGACGGCCCGCAACAGATTTGACCCGGCGCAACGCGGCGGCGAGAAGCAGTATGTGGAGCCCCTCCTTGCCGTTGTTGATTCCAGGGGCAATGTCAGGGTCACGGCCAAGGCTTCACACCCTGAAGGTGTTGCTGTCGCAAAGGAGCTCGACGGAGTTCGAGTGGGTGGAAAGCAAGCCGAGCCGGAGTCGTCGTTTGCGCCGGCCCAGAGTCGGAAGACTGGGAATGAACTTTACGGTGACTCGGGCTCATATGGTTTTAAGGCATGAGAGTCATTCTGGCGACCACCACGAATCCCTGGCCAAGGGCGTCTGTGAGGATATTTTCAGCATGGAAGCTGGATATAGTCCAAGGCCCATGTTCTTTTTTTGTGCATCGTTTGTTGGTCTTCATGACCGAAAATGTAGATCTAGACTGTCATTTTGTACAAATGTAAAACAGATTCAACAGCCAAAGACTACGCAATGGGCTTCGAGTCAAGATTCCGATAAGCTATGTTCTACAAAGGTCAGATTGTGACCTGGAGTCAGCGCAACTATTTGAATGCTGCGTACTTGTGTGTAGACAAGTACTTTATTTGACCAAATGACAGCCACAACTCTTTCTGGACAGTAGCTTTCGACTGATAACATCTCACTCCTACATTCGACTATATCCCATGATTGCTAGAAACTACGGGGGCAACAGGACGGTTATGCATAAAACATGGCACATATCTATTCTTTGTATTTACCTCGATTTCGTCATGATCTCATTTGGAACCATCAGAGCCACCCGTGCTCGATGTTGTAAGGGTGACGGGCGGGGAGCCCTGGTTGAGAATCTGCACGCTGCCGTCAGCCATGCCGAAATAGGCCGCGACGGGCTTCTGTGCACCGCCCTCATCCTTTGCATCCAGGCCGCTACGGCCGTAGAAGAGGCCAATCTCGCAGACGCCGACCAGAGACTTGAGTTTAGCCGCGAGCCTGTCGACGCTCCAGATTCCATTCTCGCCAGTCCCACCCTCATCTCCGGCCAGAAGCAGCGGGGTGAAGGGGGCATCGATGATGTGCATCCCATTGTCCGTCACCACGGACCCGGCCTTTCCTGAGCCGGATCTCAGTCGCGGCGAGTGCGCGCCGAGCCTCTCCAGCTCGGCCAGCACATGGTCTGCCGCCTTGGGGAGAACCTCGATTGGGATCCCTTGCTTCCATTGGGTGCCTAGGTTCCTCGAGAGCTTGCGGAAGTCGCCGATGCAGACAAATGTGCGCGAGGCCACGGCGACGATCTTCTCCTGCCACAGGCAGCCGCCGCCGCCCTTGATCAGGTTGAGGTCGGCGTCGGCCTCGTCGGCGCCGTCAAAGTAGACGTCCAGCAGGCTGCCCTGGGGTCGGTCCTCTATCGGGGCCGCCCGGAGCCCGCCGGCCTTGATGAGGCCTTTGGACTGGTCGCCAGTCGGGTAGAAGGTCATGTCCTTCGAGGCCTCTGGGTGCAGCTCCTTGATGGCCTCGACGACGTAGACGACGGTGGAGCCAGACCCGATGCCGACGTGTGTGTAGCGAGGATCCAAGTGGTCCTTGACGGCAGTGAAGGCGGCGGCCTTCTTGGCCATCTCTATCAACTGCGCCTGCTCGACCGCCGACACGGCCGACCCTGAGCTTGCCATGGTTATTGAGCGATAGTGGTTGAATGGTAGAAATTCGTTGGCGCACAGATGTTGTTGACGGCGTGTCCGGCGAGGGCCCACATGCAGCGAGCGTGTCGATAGTAATGGATGCGGATCCTGCGGCTTGAGTCTTTGGTACAGACGAATTGGACTGAGAGATGATGTTGTCAACCGTCGATAGGCTATATCGGACATTTATTTTTGGTGAGTTACGTCTCAATCGAATGGATGCGTCCGGGGTAGTTGCTGGGATTTCAACGTTTCACAATAAATTCTTCGCTGTCAGTTACAATCTACAATCCCAATAACACAGCATTCCATTAGTATCATCGCGTATCACATCGAAGCTTCATAAAACCTGATGCGATCCCGGAGCTCACGATGACGGAGACTGGAGGGGTCCAATTGGGGGGATTACTCATCAGCCCAGCTTAAAAAAACACAAGCGCCTGCCCCGCTCTCCCACGCATCACACGTGATCAGGAATTTGGGAAATGCCCACAAACCTCAATATCTACTTTTTAAACTCCGCCGCATGGTCGAACTTATCCCGACCCGTTACCAAACAACGCTCGACGCCGACAAACGTATTAACCCACCCCCAAAAACCAGCAACCAACAGCCAAAATGGGTCGCGTTCGCACCAAGACCGTCAAGAAGTCCGCCAAGGTCATCATTGAGCGATACTACCCCAGGCTCACCCTCGACTTCGAGACCAACAAGCGTATCTGCGATGAGATCGCCATTATCGCCTCGAAGCGCCTGCGCAACAAGGTAAGGCGCAGAATCTCGGACTGACCCGGCGCTTTGAACCGGCTGGATCGGCTTATAGCAACAAACGTCTCTAACATTTAATTTTCTCGCTCGTTCAGATTGCCGGTTACACCACCCACTTGATGAAGCGTATTCAGCGTGGTCCCGTCCGTGGTATCTCCTTCAAGCTTCAGGAGGAGGAGCGTGAGCGCAAGGATCAGTTTGTTCCCGAGGTTTCCGCTCTCGACTTCAGCCAGTCCGACAGCGGCCAGCTCGATGTTGACGTCGAGACCAAGGACCTGCTCAAGCACCTGGGCGTACGTTTTTATCTTCCGACCCCCGGGCGGAAATTTCAAACCATAGCTCCAATATTGACTTGTGAATTTTTTTCTCCAGTTCGACTCGACCATCCCCGTCAACGTCATCCCCGTGACCCAGACTCAGGTCTCCGAGCGCAGTGGCCGCCGATTCGGCGACAGGCCCCCCCGCCGCGACTAAATGCAAACACCTTCACGACACGACTATTCCTGTACACACATAAAAAAAAAATGGATTGTTGGGCTGGTTTTGCCTTTGCATGGTTTGGGCAATGAGCTATTTGGGATTGGGTTGCTTTTCGGCGTCTTCATGGAAGGTAGTGAGAGCATACTAGATCAACACAGAGATCTTTTGCCCACTAAGGTGTCGCTGATTCTCCGTTGCACTAGCACTGGGGATGACGCTTGATTGCCATCTTCATTCCTGCATGCCGAGGTTCTCCCCCCATCCCGAACCCTGATGCTCAAGCTGGACATACGTATGATGTATATCATGCCATGCAGTAAGCAGACGGTGTGACGGATGGGCCGTGATTGCCAGTGAAACCGTGATTCATGTCTAACAAGGACATCACACTCAGTCCAAAGCAAAAATAGGCCGTGTTGCCTTGCCACTTGTCTGGCTACCAAGAACCACGCACAGGCTTCTATCTAAAGCGTGGTTTGTAGCCTTCGAGAAGCATATCCTCCCCTTCATCGTCATCCTCCTCTGCCTCTAAACTTGGTGGCTCCGGAACTGCGGTGGTTTTCTTTTCTCGAATCGTGAAGTCGACCAAATTTGTTGACCCTTTTGACTGTTCCGTAGTATCGCCACGCTCCAAGGCAAGCGTTGAAGACTTTTCCGCCTTCTTTTCCTCTTCCATCTTGAGGCGGCCAATGTCTGCAGCGAGTTCGCTGTCCTTGCCCGTCTCCTTCTCGCCCATGAGCTCTATCTCAATGTCCGGGATCCCGATGCGTTCCCACGCGGCAGTCTCGTTGAGCTGAACCTTGACGTACAGCGCCCGCCGCGCACAGTCCTGTGAGCACCACTTCTCCAGCTCCTCGATGGGCATGATCTTGAAGTCCGGTCTGCCCTGGTTCACGGCCTTGAACGTTCCCGGGCCGTATCTCTTCCTGGGCTTGGGGCACAGCGCATAGCCGCACAGGTCGTTGACGTTCCGCTCCTCGATCAGGTCGTCATAGTCAGTCGGCTGGAACGTGCGCACCTTGGCCTTGAACTCGGCCACGTCGCTGGCCGCCGGACTGGCGGCGCTGTGACCCGCACCGCGGACCCGGGGGTGCTCCGACAGCTCGATCAGGTGATCCAGGACCTTTTGGTGAATGGCCTTTTGCTGCTGTATTATAGTGGCGTGGCGGATGGCGACCTGGCGCGCCTCGTCGGGGGATATCGCGCCGCGTTGTTGTTCCGTGGGCTCGGTAGCGGAGGTGGCGGCTTTGGTTTTCTTGAGGATGCCCTTCTTGGGCGCAGGTTTTGCGCCAGATGCTGACGTCGCGGCTGGCATGACGGGCCGTGAGTCTGATTTTTTTTTTCACTGAACTGGTTCTGGGAATTCAACGTTTTCGTAATTTGCAGTCCTCTTGTATGATCCAACTTGGGTCTAATACACTACAGTAAAGCAATACAGCTCTTGCTCGGCCCTTGGCTGGTTGATTCAAGATTTTGGTGTTTATGTGGGGTAGGTAACGACCTAAAATACAGTAAATTGCATTCAATTTCTTGTAGCTGCCGATTACTTAAGCAACTAATCAATTCCTGGACGCTCGGCGGGCTAAGTACGGGCATACCGGGGGGCCTTTAGCGTGAAGCCTGTCGCGCTAGACTCGTACAAAGAGACATTTTGTTATCATTGTGTATTGCTGAAACATGATGGCGGAGACGCGGCTCTCTGCTCTGTAAGTACTGCTTGCTGTCCAACCAACCCATTGCCAATTTAATGGCATCAAGCCACTTCAGGTGACCCGGCACTGCATAAACCGTTTGTTTAATCCATATAGCTCGCAGATTTTCAGACGGTACGAATCCAACCAAATAGAAAGCACTATTGGGTATGTGCGTGTCTCTGTGAACATCCACGAGGACTAACGACAAGTAGTTCTAAATTACATCCAAGGTTGGCATAGGATTTGCATTGTATTGCAGTAAGAGTAACAGAAGGAAGCATGCTTCATGATCCTGATGTACTTCCCCCCGCTCTTGTCATGCTCAATGTAACATCAAGTACTGTACGTCAATAGCGGTGACCAAAAGTACGCCCAAGAATTGGATTAGATGCCACCGAGGTACATGGAGTACATGACTTGGTTACCTGGTCAAAACTGGGTACTTGCTCTGTTCCTGGCTCCATATCCAGTAATGTGATTTGCGACTGGCGGAACTTCTCGTGGCGGCTTTTTTGAGTGAAACCCCTCGTCGATGTTGCTGATTCACAGTGACTGGAACAGTGTGCGTGTGGAGAGCTCCTCAAGTTCAATGCGCTGACGTAGACCACAACCTACCGACTCTCCAGGGTCACAACCCGCCACCACTTTACTACGATTACCAAACCAGGACCACGTTTGCTAGGTGTACCGTAGAAATCAAGACCCCGTAAAATCCCCATTCGACACATTTGCAATACTACTGCTATTTATTATAGGGTGAATACATTAGGTGAAGAAGGTCAGAAAGGAAGAGACACAATTAAAGAACGAGCAGAAAGCATAACAAAACAAGAAGAAGAGGAAAAAAGACATCAAAACAACAACAATACAGCCCCCATGTTTGCAGGGCAGCTGTAGGCAGTCAAGCAGTCTCTGATCATCGCCGGCTGCCTAACTTAACACAGCCATCTAATTGAGGAGCCCTGGCCTGGCCCTGTTCTCGTCCTGTCCCCCCCAAAAAAACCAAGAAAGGCTCAATTGCTCTCCACATCAATCCAAATCCAAACGGGGACCCGTTTCTGCAGCCACAGTTTTGTTCCACCACCGAGCCGCTTGCTTGATGCAACAAGCTGTCTCTCAACAACATTTAACACAACCCAACCCAACCACCCCGCATACAAACCTGCACCTCAAACTCTACGAAGCACCAAGACCAAACAAAACGCCAATTTCCCTTGGGCTGCAGGTCCCTTGCACCGCCTACGCCATGAGTGCCCCTTTCATGGTCAAGGCTCTCTTCGAGTACTCGTCCCCGCACGAAGATGACCTTCCATTCCCCGCCGGTCAGATAATCACCGTCACCGAGGTGGAAGACGAAGATTGGTATACGGGAGAGTTTGTCGGCGACGACGGTGTCAAGCATGAGGGCATCTTCCCACGCAACTTCGTCGAGAAGTACGAGCCTGTAGCTCCCCCGCGACCAACTCGCACACGACCAAAGAAAGAATCGGAACCCACAGCAGCCACTTCGCCGCCACCTCCTGCACCTGCGGCAGCTGCAGCCCCCGAGCCAGTCGAGGAGCCTACGCCATCGGAGCCTGAGCTGCCTCTAAAAGCCGAATCCCAGTTCACGTCTGAGCCTGTCGAAGAAGCCCCCACCGCTTCTGGCAACGCACCCGCTGCATCCGCTGCATCGCCTCCAGCTCCCGAGCCTGCCGCGCCTGTTCCGATCGCGGCACCGTCCGCCTCAAACCCCAAGGTTGAACCTCAAGCAACCTCTCCGCCGGCCCCCAAGGTCGCGCCGTCGGCCTCGAAACCCAGCGGCCCACCGCCTGTAGCGGAGAAACCCACCGGAAATGCGTTCAAAGACCGAATCGCCGCCTTCAACAGGGCTGCCGCTCCACCCATAACACCCTTCAAGCCTAGTGGTCTTGGAGGATCTAGCTTCATCAAAAAGCCTTTTGTCGCGCCCCCACCGAGCAGAAATGCATTTGTGCCGCAGCCGCAGAGCGCCCCGGCCCCAAGGGTTTATCGGCGCGATGAGGATCCCGAGATCAAGGAGCGCGAGCAGGAGAACCAGGAGACCGCCGAAAAGGTTGGCCTGGCTCCCACAACCTCGAACGAAGGTGAGGATGAAGATCAGCCGAAGCCAATGAGTCTCAAGGAGCGCATGGCCCTCTTGCAGAAACAACAGCAGGAACAAGCCCAGAGGCATGCAGAGGCCGCAGCCAAGAAGGAGAAGCCGAAAAGGCCAGCCAAGAAGCGCATGGAAAGTAATGAAGGAGCAGAAGAGGATGGCTCGTTGCAAATTGCACCCCCGCAACTGGAACGCAAGGATAGTGAGGATACTGCTGGCAGGCGATCCATTGACGAGTCGCAGGGTACTCGCGCTCCTCCCGCGGGCCGGAGGAAGTCGTCCGCCAAGGCCCTTGGAGGAGAGCCTTATGACGGCAACGAAGCTGACATGTCTGGAGCTGGTGACACAACGGAAGGACAAGAGGATGTCACCGAACGGGAAGACAGTGATGACAGGTCGCATCATGTCCCAAAGTCTTCCGTTGCGGCCGGCAAAGCACCTGCTGTTGACGAGGAAGATGAGGAGGAAGATGACGAAGAGGAGGAAGATATCGACCCAGAGGTCAGGCGTAAAGAGGAGCTCCGTGCGCGAATGGCCAAAATGAGCGGTGGGATGGGCATGGCCGGCATGTTTGGTATGCCCATGCCCGGCCTTGGGGTACCCGCCAAGAAGAAGAAGGCCTCAGTCGCGGTCGAGAGACGGGACAGCGAAGGCCCCGAAGGTATGCCGTCTCCAGGCCTCCATGCGCCGCCTGTGCCTGCGATGGTTGCGCTTCCTGGACTTGCCACCAGACGTTCTGAAGATAGGGCTGCGGAAGAAGTAGCCCTGGCTCCAGCTGCTCCCAAAGATGAAGAAGAGGAAGACCACGCGGAGACGCCATCTCAATCCGCCCAATCTCCTCCCAGTGGTGAGTCAGCCTTTTCCAAAAGGTCACAGTGATATGGGGTGGATGGTTGAACTAACAAGCACCACAGTGCCATTTCGAATGTCCATGTCAGGTGCTCCGCCAGTTCCCGGTAACCGGCCAATCCCGCCTCCAGTTCCCTCAGAGGGTAAGTTGACCAAACGATACGTGACTGCGACAGCTCAGTTCGCTACTATTGACTCTGGTGCTAACTCGGAAATGCTTGGCACAGCTCGTCCGCCTATGCCTCCAATTGCAGGTGTGAAGTCGCCTAGTGCTGGATCTGAATCCGATGATGAGTTGTCGGAACATCCCATGCAGGAACCCCTTGCAACCCCCCGAGGAGAGCCTACCCCTGCCTCTAGGGCTCCGCCTCCTCCACCCCCAGGGCCACCTCCGGTCGAGCCTAGCTCTCCCCGGTCACCTGGCCCAAAACAACAGATTTTCTTCGGGGGCGGGGGCGGTGAGGTCTCGCCTACGTCACCAACTGCTTCCAGTATGTCAAATAAGCGCGCCAGCAGGCCGCCACCACCTATCCCCACGATGCCACCTTCATCTCCTCCACCTGCGGCTTCCCGTCCTCCGCCTCCCCCGCCTCCAGGGGGGTTAAGCCGCCGCTCAACTGCCGACAACCGACCGTTGTCGCCAACAAAAGCAAGCCGGAAGGAACTCTCGGACGAGGAAGAGATTACCGAGTACGAGGGTGACTATGACACGGACATTGCATCTTCCGTGCCTCACAAGGACGCCCTGAAATCTCATGGACGAGATTCAAGTATTGATGAGACTACGTCGGTGTCCTCTCCCACTGCGACAGCTCCGCCAACCCTGCCGCCGCCGATTCCTTCGGTTAATGCTCCTCGGGCTCCTCCGCCCATCCCTAACCAGCCGCCTCCTGCCCCGAAAACCGATTATCGCCGTTCCGTAGACATGCCACGCATGGCACCTCCACCTCCACCGCCGCAGAAGGAGGCTCCCCAATATGACGACGATTACGACCCGTACAACTATTCGGCGCCGAGCCAAGGCGTTTCGGCAGCACCTGGCTACGCGCCACCACCTCCAAAGTCACCGAGATCACCGGAAATCCCACACACTTCAGAAGCGCCCTATCAGCCGCCACCTCCGCCACCTGGTGTTCAGCAGAGCGGTCGTGTCGCTCGGCAGTCCTTAGATGTTGGCCGGTCGTCGCACTCTGGGCGCAGATCGGTAGACATAGGGCCTTCTATGGACTCGCATTACGTCGCTAACGACATTGATTTAGCGCCATCATCAAGCTGGTGGACGCAACCTAATGGGTTGCCTCCACAGCTACAAGGTCGCAAGGACATTTTCTTCGAGTCCGAACAGTCAGTATCGGCGCAAGGAAGCAAAAGCATGATTACTCGCGACATTTATATCCTATATCACGACTATTCTCAGACCGTCGTGACAGTGTTGTACGACGGAAAGAATCCAAGCGATGTGCATCTGAGCCAGCGCCACGAGCCTCCACCACGAACCCTGCGCCAGGACCAGTTGGAACAATCGTATGAGCGGTTCGGCCGTCAGATTGCAGAGGCTGTCAAGGGTAAGAAGGAAACTGTGGTCGGCGACGGCACTCCTTATGGTCTCGTGCAAGAACTTCTGCGCCCACACAAGGACGCTCTTCTACCGGTAGGCACACGGGCTTACGGCGCGCTCGTCTATGCGAACATGGCGAATGCCAGCACGACAGTCAACGACGAGATTCGGCCTGGTGACATCATGTCCATCCGCAACGCCAAATTCTCAGGCAAGCACGGCGCTCTAGGACACAAGTACAGCATGGAGGTCGGCCGACCGGATCACGTGGCTATCGTGGCCGAATGGGATGGTAGCAAGAAGAAAGTGCGGGCTTGGGAACAGGGCAGGGAGAGCAAGAAGACAAAGCTTGAGAGTTTCAGGCTCGACGACCTACGAAGTGGCGAGGTCAAGATCTGGAGGGTCATGCCGCGGAGTTGGGTCGGCTGGGAAGGGCAGAACTAGTGCTTCTCGACGTTGGGCTCAATGCAGCTGCGGGGTGGCAAGTTCAGGTCGGCACCGGCCATGCAGAGCGGCTAGAATCCCATGTCACTAGGGGGCGTGCAAATATGGTGTCACTGCGGAAGGCCTCTGGCAACACTTGGGAAGCGAAATGGGGAGCCGAGGTAATAGGATCAAGTATCCGTAGACGAGAGGGTTTGGGCGAAACTTATTTTTTTTTCGTTTGGTGGTTTTTTCCGGGTCCGCCTTGAGTCGAAAGGTCACAGAAGATTACAGAACGTGTGATGACGCGGATTTCGATGATGGATTTCGAAAAAGCTGAGGATGATTGCACAATGAGCGCCCGATGGAAGCATGGACGAGGCGTCTCGTGAGGGTGAACATCATTTGTCAGTGTTATGTGCGCTGGTGGTATGCTTTAATCTCAATTCTTTTGGTTCTCCTTCTTACAGCACCAATAGCTTTTTGTATTGAAACATTACATCCCTCGCGGTGTTGTTATGAAAAATCTTGACCATAGTGTCAAGGCTGTTGCATTGGCAGGTAGTATTTGGGCTTCACAGTACTGGCGTTTAAAAAAGCCAACAGTTGGCTACGAGACCTTTGAAGTGGACATAGTTGCAAAGTCTTGATAGGTACGGGTTTTGCCATGCAGCAAAATAATGGCCAGATGTGTGCCATTCACTTTATTGTCCTTTGCTCTTAATACCATGCCAAAATATCAGAAATCACGGTTCCCAACCCGTCCCCATGATCACACAGATCCCATGCACAATGCCCGCAGCCTATGCACCAAAGTAACAAAGGGCAAAAGAGAGATTTAAGCAAGCATAGGTACAATGAATTATAAGTATTTTGTAGTACAGATTGTAGACAATAGCCGCGAAGGATCTCAAGTACAGATAAAAGCAAAGAAAGGAAATAACTAATGCGGTGATGAAAATCACAAAGGGTAAATGATATTCATAAACGGTGTCTATCCCGGCGCCTCAGGAAACGACGACAGGATGTCTGTGGTAGTTGGCGCGGTATGGGCGAAGCTCGTTGTCGTCTTCGTCGTAGTCATAGTCGTCCTCATATACAGCCACGGCTCTCGTGGTGGTCTCGTCCACAGGCTTGGGTGTTGAGTTCTGTGTCCTGAACGAAAATGCTCGCTGCAAGAAGGCCTTCGGGCCCACATACTCCAGATCCCAAGTGCGCGAGGTTAGTGGCAAGGGGATGCGGTGTATCTTGGGCGTCTGCCAGCGTTGTTTAATGCAGTCATCCACCAGAGCCATGAGACCAGTTGCGATGATGATGCTGTATCAATGTCAGTAAGCCGTTTGCTTTTTGGAAATCAAAGCAAACGAATAAACGAAGAAGAAGAAAACTTACTCTGCGACATCTGTTTTCGCATCAATGACACTCCAGTCGTTGATCCAGAAGTGGCATGGCGGGATCCAGCCACCAGCCTCCTCGTCAGCGGCAATTTGAACGGGAGAGCGAGCCTCGGGCACTATATGAGCGATGGCGCCTTCGACTTGTCCCTTGTTGCTCGTCTTGCTACCGCCTTGACCGTGGCGCATCAGGTGGAAAGACACTATTCCCGTATCCTTGTCTGTGGCACGCCTCCAGCTATAACTGTTACCCCACCACTCGAACTCGTACCGCTTTGAATCAGAACCACTTTTGCCCTTCCGCTCAACCTCGACACGTGCGTAGTTGCTGAAATCTAGCTTGATGGTATTGGTTGCGGCGGCGGCGGCGGCCGTGGGAGAATTGACCCCAAATTCGCTGCTTCCATTGTCGTCGTAGCTGTCAAACACCGAGTTCAAGCTTCCACCGATGCTAGACTGATCCAGAGTGCGTTTGGATCTGGAATCGGGGCGGGCGGATGAAAAAGAACGGGTGATAGCACTGGTAACGGAGCGAGTGAAAGTGGGCTTGGATTTGTCACTGGGGGTGACCGGGGAGGAGCAGAGCGATGGAGGGAATGATACCGGGCTCTTATGGGATTTGGCTGGCGATGAGGGTGGAGAATACTTGCGCTTAGAACTGCAGACCTCGCGACCCGAGTCCCGGCAGTATCGGCGCAAGGAGAAGTCCCTGCGTGCCAAGTCATGCATGCGAAGGTGAAATAACTGGACTGTTCTAGGACGGCGGTGACGGCCGCTAGATAGAACAGTTGTGTCGACGCGCAGATTCATATTGCCATCAGATGTAAAGTTATCATGGCGAATTGAAAGGCGGTCCATGCTAGGGAAGAGCTTAGAGAACTCATGGGGAGACGCCGGGCGGACATCTTCCTCCACGATCTCGGGGCAATATATGGGAAGAGGAGGGATGCTGCTGTAAAAGCCGCATTCCTCTTCATCGTCCAAAATATCATCCAGGGACGAGTTGTTCGATGCATAAGTCTCGACGGATGACCGAGCACATGTAGTTGTGCCTGGCGAGAGGTCATCATGGTAGCAGCTGGGGCGACGACCAACTCGGCTTTGCGGTTGCTCTGTCACAACCTTTATGACGGGTTTAGGTGACATCCTGACATATGAGTGCTGTGGAGAGCTCTCTATCGTTGTTGGTCTGCTGCTCCGGCTGTCGAATGAATCCCTAGTCCTGGTGCTGTAGGAATCTCTCCGGGAGTCGTGAGTGTACGAGCTCCCGGAACTTTGTATCCTCTCCAGGGACTGCATGATAGTATGGGATGTGGGGATATAGGTGAGAGTTGAGTTTGCTTGAGACTGCAAGTATAATTAGGGGTCCAGTACTAGCTCGGCCTTGTAAGTTGAGATGCCGATGGGTTGTGGCTGTAGGTGATCCAGAGAGCGGTGAATCATCACCTGTATGTGAAGTCCGCCGTCTTTTCTGAGAATGCAACGGTGGATGATGATCACGGGTCTAGAATTGGGCAGCAATATTCTGTATATTCAATGCCCTTTGACTGGATGATTGGGGAATTCTGAGATATATTCGACTCGAAATAAAAGAGAAACGAACGGAATATGACTTGGCGTCGATGTGGGTGTGTAGCTGAGGATGTCTGGTAAACGATTGGAACAAATCGAACGGAGAGAGAGTGAAAAAAAAAAAATTATCAAGCGTGAGGGATGAAGAAGCTGCAGCTTTGTCTTGGTCGGGTACGCTGTGTAAGTGTAATGTAGGGGTCCTCGTGTGGTTCCTCTGCCGCTGCCTGCATGCGGGAGGGGTAGGTACGTAGGGTCTGGAAGGAGGGAAAAGAACGGTGGTATACAAAAAAAAAAGGATATTACAGATGTTATTCGTTGTATGCAACTTGTGCTCGATGATCTCAGGGACGAGAGACAAAGGTAGCTAAAACAGTTGGTTGGTGATGGAGAAGTCGGGATGCATCGACTGATGTATCGACAGCTCATCCCACTCATCCACACACCTCACCCCTGTCAAGGCCCAACGTTGTCGAGGGCTGGTCTGGGGATGGAGCCACACCAAGCCAGGGTGGGGTGACGCCCAGGGAGTGTGGTTGACAACGTGCGCGAAAAAGAAAAAAAAAGGTTGTCCGACCCCATCAATGCCAAGAGGGTCCAGCAGGAAGAAGGCTGAGTGCCAGTTGAGAGAAGAGAACTGGGGTCTGTGTTATAATAGGGGGCATGGTTAACAAGCAAAAAAGGAGATGACCGAGGTGAGCAAACCTCGGGAACCTTGGAAATCTCGCTTTGAGACAGCCTGACAGCATTGTGTAAATGACCATCCGTATTTGCAGAGTGACTGACTGAGGGATTCCTACTACATTAGGCCTTGAGGATAGGATTAAAATTGTCCGCGCGTGGTAGGAATTTTCGACCTGTCGAATCATCGAATAGGGCTTCTCTTTCTTGCACACACCACCACCACCATACTTGCCTAGCTTAGCGAAACATCACAAAAAACTACACACCGCAGTGACCACCATCGTACGTGCCTTCCAGAGGCGGGAATACTCGAAGCAAACTGAAGAGCAAGATCCAAAATAGTGGGGGGCAATAGAGGATGAACGGAAGGAAACAGAAAACAAGCATTTAATCCTACTGGTCCAACCATCCGCCGACCGTTGATCACGCCCTCACTATCTAGCCGAAGAAGGCAAGCTTGGCAAGGTACGTACCTGAGGCTGGCCATTCACAACCCAACCCACTGCTTTGATGGATGGCACCAAAACGGGCACCTGCTTCGGTGCTCCCCTTGCGGGAGCCAATCCGCTTGTGGAGGCAATGCACCGGCAGAAACACACTCGAGCTCCCCACTAAATAGTACATCGCCAATCAGATCACGGTGCGAAGGCAAAACTTCCCCCCAAAGTTTCGCTAGGGCGAGTTTCACAAGCTAATAATAAAATAAACCGAGATGGGTGCTTTGGGAGGCAAAGGGCGAGGGGGGGCATACCTGTAGTAAATGACTGTTTATCCCAGCATGACAGGAAAGCAAGTATTCAACAAGATCCATTTGTTTGCCGCCGTCCACCCGGCCGGCCTGTGACAGGAGTTTCACTCGCACAACCTAAGCCGAGCTGCGGGGGGTTCCGAGGCTCCCTCGGAAGGGAAGAGTTGAATTGCAAAATGACTACCTATGGCCAAAGAATTACAGTCATCGAGACGGATCTGGTTGTCGTGGCCGTGGCCGTGCCGTGGACTTGACCGTTGCAGGCGCCGGCAACGCAAGCAACTACAGTACAGTCCCTAGGTAGGCAAGGTAAGGCAAAGTAAGGCACCTACCTACCTTAACTAACTATGCAGTAAGTACCTACGTAGAGTCGTAGACATGGGGTCACAATCGCGTTTCTGCTGCCCTGGTCCTGGCAAATGCACTTCGTCGGGTTGTTTACCCGACCTTGCCTATAATATGAACCTACCTAGATACGATCGTAACTGCTAGCTACAGTAGCTGAGTAGTATTTCCCCGTAACTGGTATGCTAATGTACAGCGATCGTACACTAAACAAGCGCTCTCCCGCTTCCTTCTTTATTCCTTTTTTCATGCCACGTTAAAACAGGACCCGCCACTGCCGCCAATGGAAGCCACATCCCCTGGCTTTGCAGGATTCGGCAGGTTCCCGAGGATTCGATCATTTAAGATTGAGGGAGCGACCTGAGCCTACTGCATCCCATGCCATCGTCCGATTGCCTTGTTTCTTCAGCGGCAGCCTGAGAGAAGAGACGGGTCGATGCACACTTACGTAGAAGGCTCGTAAATTTGAGATCCAACGAGCACTTTCATGCATGCAATCGTTAGTTCAGTGAGATTTTTCATGCCATCCCATCTCCTATTGACTTTGGGCGGAAAACATACGGAATATACCGGTGTACAGTACAGTACGATTCGATTGATTGTGGGAACAAAACGGCTGCAACCGCCAAGTTGCTGACACTGACAAGCTGAGTAAAACCTACCGAACCAATTACTGTACTTACTGTACGGTACATACCCGACCTAGGTTAGGTAGGCACTGTGAACAAATGCTTTTCATAGTAGTGCGCTAATTACTGACTGACTTGCTCGCTGTCAGTCACTGTAGCCGATGTCGATCCCGGCAGTCGCTCACCAGCTCAGGGTCCGAGGATTCGGGAGCACGTTGGCATACTGAGTAATTAGCATTTCCCCAACAATTCTATCAGTTCACCCACAAACGACCAACCATGTTTTTACAGTCCCAACGATGATGACAATCCGCATCCGCAAACGGTATGAAACATTTCTCCCTTTTTCTTTTCCTCTCTTGGTAAATTCGAGCAGAAAAACATACAGCAAACCTAATCCCTGTGGAGCCTTCTAAAGTGGTACGTAACTTGCCCCTCCACTACCAACAAGCATGCGCAAAAGGTCACTCCCTTTATCCCTTGGAAGCAACCCAATCCATCCAAGCCATCATGCATTCACCGTTGGTGACCTTGACCCTGGAATTTACTGTGAGGCTACGACCCGCCGCCTCCTGAAGGAAGCTCGTGGGGACTATTATGGCCGCCAACGCCACTTCACAACAGTCAGCTAGCAAGTCAACAACACAAAAGTAATCTGCGGCCTCGTGACTTGCTTGCTTTGCGTTGCTTTGCTCCATTCTATTTACTCCGTACTACGGTATACTTTCCATTTTAGGATCTTAAGCGAAGCCCAAATTAAGTTTTGGCATGTCTCCTAAAATTCATGGAGCTTGTAGAAACCCCCCGTTGCGACACTGCCAGCTTGGCCACCGCTAACGACGTGGTAAAAAGCGCCTGGGAGCATTCAATTCGATTGACAGGGCTCGTTAGTGGGGTGGCTGTGCATTCATGCTCTACTGCGATATGGACATTGACGCATCAGAGGGTACGTGGCATGGAGGAGGAAAAAAAAGGAGAGATGACGACGTTTTGGAGGACGAAGCATATTGATGCCCAACCAAGACGGAGGAGGACACGAGAAACCCATTTCCGCCGCTCTGGTTTACTTGTACAGAGTAGGGTTTGTGGTTTCTGACCGACTAACTGACGTCTTTCAGTCCCTCTGCGTGCAGCAATCGACAATGCAACCACCAAGCTATACCATGGTCACGAGATCTGTTCCCCCACATATGGTTGTATCCAGCTTCTTGGCTGTCTCCCTTCTCGTCTTCCTGCAGCTCGCGGTTAATCAACGAAATGAGCCGATATCTGCTGTATTACCTTGTGGAAAATAAGTGCGACTATGGTACGGGTGATTGGCTACACAATTAATGATCCAATTCTGTCCAGACCCCGATCTCGACCCTTTTAGATCGATTACACCACTTCCCGTTGTCCGTCCTACCAACCTACCGAAAGGCGGAAGTCGGCTTTTGATGTGCAACACCACCACCACCATACCACAAGTGTCGCCCTTTTGTAATACCACCCACGCAACATGGGGCTTGTTTGACTGTATGTATCACAACACCCTGCAGTACTGACAAACAGTGGAACAAGCCAAACGGCGAGTCCGCTCCGAAGTGACCGAGCACGGCAGCCCATCTTTTCTCCCAGATGCATGCACGCTAGCCGTCGATCGGGCCAGTTGAAGTGCTCCTCGTCGCTGCACTCCATTGCTGTCATGTCCTGATTGGACTTCAAACTTTGGACAAAGCTCTTCGGTTCGAATCGTAAAACCCACACACCCACACGCGTTTTTTTTTTTTCTCCCTCATCTCTCGACTCTGCTCTTCCCTCCATCACACATGTCACCATCAGACTTTTATCGATTCGCTAGACGGGTACCCCAGTGAGGCTGCACACATTAACTACTTCTTTTCGATTGGCTATGCAAACATCTTCTGTCGCCGTTTGCATTCCCTCTTGTGCTCCTCAAGGCCGATCTCGGGGTACCGTGTTGCAAGTTGCGCCCAGTCGCACGCGCAAACAGTTGCAGAGTGTTTTACAGCACATCTTATGTCCAGAGTTCAGCTCAAGGTCGACTTGACGCCCTATTAGTTGCTATAATCCATGTGAATGTCGACAGCATTATCCAATATGTAGTATTGTTTAGGCGTGTCTTTGTGTTTGGTGTCATCAGTGTTGTTTCTCGAACCCGAGACATCACCTGCAAACTTTTATCCCGCGAGTTCTTCATCGAAGTGGCCTGATGGGACTTGTAGAATTGGCAACGAATTAGTTTTATAGTTCCTCGAATCGAGCTAGATTTTCAACATTGCGATTGGCGAAAATAATGCAGCATTTGATGTGGCAATGCTGACAAAAGTTTTTAGGTGGCATCACGCATCTCACCACTCTTTTGCTGCTAGCGAATGCCTTCCAGAACCTAGGAAGTATGCATGATTTCCTCCCAGAAAGGATGATCTTTAGGGGGCAAGCCCACGGGGGGACCTGCACAATATTGTCTCAGACTCTGGAGAGAGCAATAAAAGCGAGCCACTAGGAACAAAACTTGCCAGTTCCCGAGGCTGCCAAGACGGTACGCTTCAAAAGTTACCCTTCCTGTATGTCTCAACGAGTCGAAGCATCGATCCGCCTTTTGGTGGTGTGACAATATTGGGTAGAAACGGTCTCTCTCTCTCTCTCTCTCTCTTTCTCTTTTTTTTTCGGAAGCGCCAATAAGAAAAAATAAATTCAGAAATGGAAAAACGACACACATTCTACTGGTCTGCTTCTGGAATGGTGCCCGAAGCTACTGTACCCTCAGCTGCAGCGCTTCAAAGAAAAAGCCTAGCCATCCAAACAGTGCTGGCGCCCCGGTTCAGTTCTAAAAAGTGCCTAGAGAGGCGCTTCTTATCCTCCCCTAAACCTATGGTCTGGCTATCGGGCCTGTTGCTAGGTGGGCGGATGGACGCTTCTTAATCTCCCTCTAAACAAATGGGCGACCCAAAAGAGAGGAAACCAACGCGTAGCTCGAGAATATGCAGGGGGTTTCTGCAGGTTGGTTTGTCTGAAAGAGTGGTACAGGTCATCATTGTGCTATGAAAACATCGTCATCGGGCGACGATTTAAGAAGCCATGGCTGATAGAAACAATAAACGTACCGGCGCCCAGAAAATGAACAGGGAATATATCCTTGGCCCTTTTTGTCATCGTGATCTGGCTCGCATCTGCTACTCAACCCATCTTAGTTCGCGCCCAGTAGCTGTGTGAGTGTGTCGCGCGTGTATCAGGTATCCAAGTATGTTACTACAAGTGCTGGGCTATAATTATACATCTGCTTTGTTAGTGAGTAGGCTGTCCCTAATACTCCTTGTGAAAACTGCAACATACGTATCATTGTCAAGTCATGTTTCATTTCGTGGCATTCCGACTGTAATTGGAGAACAATATTGTAAGTTTGATAGTGAAGGAGAATCTATTTGTGAGATAAAAGATATACGATAAAGAACCCAGCAAGGTAATACTAGCCGTTGGTTGAAGGGTCACGTTTTGAATGGTAAAAAAGAAAAGAAATATCTCGATAAACACCATGGAAATCGCAATCTCAAGTACCACAGTCAAAGTGAAGACCCGTCGGAATGTAACAAAAGTACACTCTATTGTTCATATCAAATTACCGCGGCCAGAACAGAGCAGAAACACTAGACATGCTAACATAAACCCATCAAAATTTGCAAAATATACATGTCATCAACAAAAAACTTCAGAAAGTGTTGCTTTTAGGCTTCAGAGTACACCATCAAGACTCAGTAGTAGATACAGCGATGGCCACAGCTTGCGTGTCCGAGTGTGAGATGGACACACTGATCTTCTTGACCTTCGCCTCGTTCGCAGCATTGCTTGCGTCGCCGTGAAGCTACAATCACCATATGTCAGTACATCGCTCCACCATAGTACTATTCAAGTCTCAAGAGCGAGACAATGAAGGGATATAGCTTACCACAACAGTGGGGGCACCATGGCTGTCTCGTGCAATCTCGATATCCTTCAGGGGAGCACCGGCTCCTTTGCTTGCAACACCAAGGGACTTGAAAACAGCCTCCTTGGCCGACCAACGTCCGGCAAATGCAGCTCGTGGGTTGGGCGAGCTTCTGCAGTACTCGATTTCCTTTGCGGTGAAGTTGCGCTCCACGAAAGTATCATTGTCGATGTTAATACCCTCAATGTCCTCGAAATCAACACCAACCTTGTTGGTAGGACTCTCGAGGCTCTTCGCAAGCGATTCAACCATATCAAGAGTCTCCTTGGCCGGGGGAGAGACCTTCTGAACCGACTGCGTCATAAAATCGCCCGGGAATATCAGCTGGCCCGTCTTCTTGTCTTCCTTTACCCTTGCGTCTGGGTTCAAGAGGACCTGGCTGAGCTGCTCGTCTGTGTAAGGAGACTTGTCCTTGGCAACGAAGAGAGTGTTATTGACAAGGCCATCGTGGAAGAAGCGGTAAGCCTTCTTCTGACGAGCGCTAAGCTTAGCACGATACTCGTCGAATGTCTTCTTGTCAAGCGTAGCGAACAAGTACTTGGGGTGCACTCCGATGGCCTGGGCGCCCTTTTGACCGAAACCGAAGGACGTAACCGAGAAAGCCTTGATGCCGTCGGTTTGGAGGCTGCGGCTCGGGTAGACAATGTAGTCGAATTTCTCCATGACTTCGTCGACATTGTCTGCGTTTCGGTTACCAGGGACGAGTCCAGTATCGAGCACCTGCAAGCAACCGTTCATCATCCAGGCGCCAGCAGCACCCTTGGGATGGCCTGTAAGATACTTCTGGAAAATACCAAGCACGGCATTGCCTTTGGTGCGGCCGAGGTGAGCGAGCTGTTGGCAAATGACCGAGGACTCATTCTTGTCGTTTGCCTTGGTTGATGTACCGTGGAACGAGGCAACCTGAAGGTCATCGATGGTAAGACCCCATGTTGCGAGGGCGCCACGAAGAGGGGCAATACTGGGGTTGTTCTTCCAGAAGTGGTTTCCGAGACTGCGGAGAACATCCTTCTCCTGCCTGGCAGCCTCTTTCTCGATGTGCTGAGAGCGGTCGGCAAGATATTCCTTCTCATTGAACTTCTCATCGGATGACTTCATTGCGGCAACCTCCTCAGCAAGGTACTCAAGCTCTGACTCCTTCCACTGCTCGATCTGCCTCTTGCGAAGGTTGATCTGGCGGCGCCTGTAGTTGATGTCCAAGAGCGGCGAAGGCAGCTTGCCGGCATGCTCTTTGGCCGTGGTGAGGACACCCTGACCAGGAGCGGGAACAGAGCGACCGATCTTGTCAGATGCAGTGGTAGTCAAGGCCAGGATACCGTGAATGGGAACACCCATGTCAAGCGCCAACTTGGCAGTCATGATGACTTGGATACCACAACCCTGAGACTCCATGAATCCGTTTCGGGTGGTGGTAGTAGGGCGCGACATCTCCTTTGGCGTGCGGCCGTGGTCAAACTCGTCGACCGCGTTACTAGTCGCCTTCATGTTGGCGAACTCGTACGATCCTTCTTCGCCGAAGTCGTCAAATCCACCAACGAAGCAAACGCGAGCCTTGCCCTCCATAATTGTCTCAAAGCCGATATCAATCGACTCCACAGCGGTGGCACAGGCACCAACGGGGGTCTTGATGGGCCCAGAGGACGAGATCAAAAGCATGTTGACCCAAGCGCTCATGGTGTTGATGAAAGACTCCTGCAGGATATCGTTCTGAAGAGGCTTGTCCAGGTAACGGTCACGGTGCATACCGCGAAGAGCCGCAGCACCTCCCATACCGGAACCGACACAGTTGCCCACTTCCGAAACGTGGACATACTTGTAGAATTCGTACGGGTCGGTAATACCGGAAGAGAGCAGAGCCTCGACAGTTGATACCAGTACGAACAGGGCGACGGGGTCAACCTGCGAGATAATATCGTCAGGAACGCCATATCTTTTAGCGTCCCAGCCAGTAGGAATTTGCCCAGCAACCAGACGGTCGAATCGGAGAGCCTTGGGAATCCAGAGTCCCGCACCCTTCTTGAGGCGGACAGTGTATTGATCAGAGTCAGGAATCTCAAAAATCTCGACCTTGTCCCCGTGCTCACGCTTGAACTCTTCGGCAGTGTCTTTCGAGGTCTCGAAGGGTTCAAGGTCCTCCTCGATGACAACCTCGTGAAGAAGCTGCTTCTTGTTGGGGTCGTAGCCTTTGAACAGCTCGGGCTCAATAAGACGGATGCCAGAGTGCTCCAGAATGTGCTTCTCGTATTTGGCCTTGATGTCCTTGTCGTCGACGGGCTCGCCAGTCTTGCCATCAACCCATCCAGAGTATGGGCGACCTTTGATCGGGCCGTTGTGGTTCTTAATGAGACCCATGATCCAGGCCATCTCGACGCAGCCCTCGAGTGAAAATTCACCGTAGGCCTCCATCTCCCAGCGAGTGCGCGAATTACCCCAGGGACCGACTTCAGCGAAACCAGTGACAACGACAACTTTCTCCAAGTCGACCATCCCCTTGAGTTTCTCATTGAGCGGGGCGACCTCTTGCTCCCAGTCAGGGACACGTGGGAAATCAAACTTGATGTTGGCCCGGGGGTCGATGAACTTCTTCTTGTAGAGGTTCTCCGAGTTGGCGCCGTTGACAATCTTGTCCTCAATGGATGTTTCCTTGGTAACCGACTTGAGCACCTCGCTCTTCTCCATGATCTCCTTACGCAGGGTAGTCATGACCGTGTTGAGGTTCGGGATGAACTGAAGTCCTCCGTTGAGGTCAGCAAAGACTGGCTCTTGCTGGCAAAGATCGACGATAGCGGGCGACATGAGACCCAGCAGATTGAAAGCCATCTCCTGCTGGGAGAAGGTGCGGACACCGAATGCCTCGACGCCTTCGGCGACAACATTGTTGCCCGACATCAAACCAGTACCACGCGTCCAACCAATGATGGCACCACAGATGGTGAGGTAGTTGCCCCAATCCTCAGCATGCCATCTGTTGAATAGTGTCTCGAGAGCGAGTTTGGATTCCGAGTAAAGCCCATCGCCTCCGAAGGTACCGTGGTTGGGGGAAAGAGGCAAGATGACCTGAGCAGGCCGAGTCTCAAAGCCACGAGCAGCCTTCTGAGTCTTGACGTTTCCAAGGAGACGCAGCAGGTTGGTCAGCATGATCCTGTGGGCAAGCTCCGACTTGGAATCAATGCCATCAATTTGGCGGCCGGTTTCGGAAATTGCCGCGAAGGGAACGATATAATCGAGGTCCCAGCCGAGGCCGTTCTTGGGATCATAAATGTAGTCAACCAGAGCCTCTACGTCTTGCTTGCTGCCTTGGTTGAATGGAACAACAACAAGTTGAGAGCCACGTGATCCATATCTGGCGTACATAGCCTGATAGTACTCTGTCACCTCTCGCGAGAAGCGACTAGTCGTCACAACAACATGCGCTCCGCCACTGATGAGACCCTGGAGGACTTCCGCACCAATGGAGCCGGCACCGGCGCCGGTCATCAGTGCATATTTTCCGTCATATGTAACTCCTGACTTCGCAGCCTCCTGGAGACAGTTGAGGTACTGGCCCGTCAGTTTCTTGGAGTAATCCCAGCCGTGCATGGTCTTGCGGCGTAGGTGAAGGAAGGGAATAGTCTCAGCATTGGGCTTGGACTTGGCAGGCTTGGGGCGCTTGTTCATGCCCTTGCTTTCTTTGGGCATGATCTGGCTCTCATTCATGTCCATAGCCCGAATAACATCACTGTAGAGTGATTGGATCTCAAGCTGCGATCCCTTGGAAAGATTGTGCTGTTGCTTTATGATTTTGTAGATGCGGGCGAGGTTGTGTTGGACTTTTGACCGGTTAGAGTACTCCGAGATCTTGCCTCCTGCCTGCATCTGCTGAACGTAGTGTTCCAACTTTCGGCAGCTGGCTCGAGGAACTTCCTGATACTTGAGGTTGCCGCGATTGTCAATCGTGGTCTGGGGAGCTGTGGGAATAGCCACGTCCTTGTAGACAGGAGAGACCTCGAGAACATCCTTGCAGTTCTCAATCAACATGGTACCAAGCTCCTTGGCAAGTTGATATGTCTCACCCCGCTCAGTTGGGCAGTTGTCCATGTGATACTGCATGAACTCCAGGAGGGTGGGGTTGGATCTGTTCATGATAGCAATGCATCGGCTGACAATCTCACGGTCAACAGCCTGGAGCTTGCCGAAGAGAATGTCGTAGTACATGCTCAGGGCATCTTGACGAGCCCAGTTCCAGTGAGAGTCGTAAACCCTCGCCTTCAATGAGCTGAAGACGGGCTCTATTCCAGAGGCGTAGAAGTCGCCGTGCTCCGCCATCCACAGATCCAACTGGTTCTGGAGGACTTTGGATGACTCCTGGGAAACCTGGAAAGCCTTGTCTCCAGCACGAAGATCGAGCTTCAAGTATCTGGCTAGAAGCTCCAATTGCTGCTTGAAAAGGGCACGTTGGTCTTTGGTAAGGGCGTCGATGGCAGCAGGATCCATCATCATGCCACCGGCGGCACCGCCTGCAGGTCCAGCCGCAGCAGCCGTGGTAAGGCTGATACCAGCGTTGGAAGCGTACTTTTGGGCGACATCGTCGAGGAACGCTTTTGCGTCACTCTCAGATCCCAGTCGTGCAGCAGGCTCCATGGTGATTCCAAGCAGAAGAACGCCATCTTGACGGCCCGATGCCAATCCCCATCTTGTCTCCAAATACTTGCGCGCAGCTGTGATGTTGAAGCCGCCAGGCATTTTGGATGATATTAACCTTGCGATTAAAGCCTGTGACTGCTTGCCAAGGTTTCCATCGAATGTGGCCTGCATGGCTGCACCAAGCTCGTCTAGAGGAGTGTCTTCTGGCTTTTCGGGAGTTGTTCCAAACTCCTTACCCAGGTCGCCAAGGATCTCGTTCTGGAGCGTAGACTTGCCTGTGGAGTTATCATATTAATTATTGCCTCAGTCGAGCGAGTCTGACGGAAGAGGGCTGCAACTTACCACCCACGAGATCCTTGATAGCCTTGCTCAGGGGGATTTCTAGATATGGCTTTTTCAACTTCTGAGCGATGAGCGCCCGCACAATTTCAACGGCTTGTACTGGAGCATCTGGGACTTGTGCTGCCGGGCCAGCACTGGGTGCCGGGGCGGCAGCAGCAGCAGCAACAGGTGCGGCTGCAGCGGCGGCGGCAGCTGAGGCTGGAACACTTGAGCCCGCTGCTGCAGGTTCCGGCTCATCCTCCACAGGGTCGACATCATAGTATATTTCCTTCGCATCCTTGTTATAACAGAGAATTTGACGTGGCAGTGAGTTCGCCGCATCAAAAACTTCGTACTTGGACGCTAGTGTTCTCTTGGCCATAACACCGAGCGTGTCTGCAGGACCAATCTCGACAATCCGCTCGGCGGTCTTCTCAGCGAGGAAGACATCTTGTGTTTCAATCCACCTCACGGGAGAGGCAAACTGGTAGGCAAGGAGCTCCACAAGGAGAGTATGGGCAAGCTCCTGCTCGATTTCCGGACGCATCTTGGGCAACTTGTGACGGACCAGATGGTCAAATACGTGGGTGAACGGGGGAAGGCGAATTCGTCGGGAACAGTAGGCAGGCAGCCAGCGGGAGTGACGCTCCGGGTATCGTCTATTATTTCGATTCTAGCATGAAAGTCCCGCCGTCGTAGTATGCCGCTGAAGACGTGATCTTGGGACTGAATAAAAGAGACGGGTGAAAAAAAAGGGGAACACGGAGGGGGATTATCTCAGTGATTCCGGCACGGCAGGTTCCGTGGGAAGGAGGATTTGTCTTAAGGTACCCTTAGGAGGGTAAGTACTCCGACTGGTGAAGATCTAAGGATTAGAGCACAATGGCAAGTGGGCAGAGTAAGGAAAGAACGGAATCGCCCAATATGGTTTGAGGTTGGTACGAGAAAGAGTCGCTATGATGAACACTTTTACAAACTCAAACCAATGCAAAAAGAAATCACAGCAGAGTACTTGTCTATAGACTTGCCTGTCCGAAACTGACAATGGCGAGCTTTGGGGACCAGCTCCCAGTTTTTTTTTTTTCTCCATCTGTTTGTTGAACTCCAACTGGAAGCGGTAGCAACGCCCCAAATGGCACATCAGTCCTCAACCAAACGAATTGAGCTAAGCCCGATAGGGATTAGTGCATGTCTTGCAAGGTACCGGTACCCCGCATGCCACTCAGGGTCGGGATGAGGGGCATGCAATAGGGGGCGTGGTAATTATCGAATTGAGGCAGCCGTCCACAGGCTTTGAAATTATTTCATAGAGAAAATTGCTAATCATCGAGTTCATGCGATTCGAATTCAAGATAAACAAAAATTGCTCGACTGGAACTGGGCTATCACATTGTTTGAGAATGCGCTGTGTAAGTCTAGTGTACCTAAGGTAGGCAGTTGGAGATAAGGGCGGGCCTATGAACTATCTGCTAGGCGGTAGGTACGTTAGGCTAGGCAGGTAGTCTGCTGTAGAACGAAACCGTTGACGCCTGTCACATCGAAATCCGTTGACTATAAAAGTTCATAGCTTTGGCATATATACCTTATCTGGTTATCTAACCATGTATCGGGTCTTTCTGCCCGTAGGCACGCTTGTCCTTATCGCACTAGGCGCAACGTCGGCAAACAATCGGATGAAGAGCTATGGCTACGTCGCTCTTTGGCCAATTGATACACAAAAGGTATGGGCATACCGCAAAAAAAATCCTTTGACGTAGGTTTTTGGTTCCAGTCGTGACAAATTGGGAAACTTGTCGCACCAAGATACAAAGATTCACCTTCCATACATACCCTCAGAGAGGTCTGTGCTTAGAAAGGGCAGGTGCCGGCATTTCGTTGTCGTTTACGTCGTATTCCGGCATTCTTGGATAACTTTAGGTCCAGTTTGTGGAATTTTGAGGCTGCCACGGCGGTCGGAGAATGTCCATTTAAGGCCTCCCGATCCGGATCACCATCGGAACTAGGTGCAGGGGAACAGACGAACGACACCCTAAAGAATTCCTGAACACTGAAAGAGGTACCTACCTAACTATCTTACTAGTCTAGCGCGTCCTAGCCGCGGTTCAGTCATGACCTGCATACAATGTTGATTGTTCATTCCCTCGGTGTGAAGAACTTTTAGCTTTCTCCCGCCAACCGATCGCCCAATTTGCTTTTGGCCCTTCCATCCGCCCCCGAGTGCATGTTGAGTTGTACCCAGTACTTCAACTTTGATGGGTGATGACAGGGGGGGTGTGGAGAACCCCAGGCCAATGGGTTGCGTTGGCACTTGGATGCCGCCTTCGAAGATTTTGCATGGAGGCGTAGTGGGCCCCAGGTACACTCGCCCTGCCGCAGCGTGGACTTTGATGTCATCCAGGGTCGGCCCAGTGGAATGGAGGGGAAGAATGCAGGGGTACAATGTGTAGACCCTTCCCAACAAAGTATCATCTGAAATTTTTTGGCGAGAAGCAATTGCTGGGTTGGCCAGCACCCGTCTGTAGTGTTGAGTAGCTTAAGGCGGCAACTTCATCCCACGTTTGGCTGGCAAGGTCCCTGGCTTTGTTGGAGCAGTTTAGTTTGTGAATAAACATTTTCCATTTCCCATTTACCTTTAGGCTCAAAGGTTCCCCTCCTGTACATTGTAAAAATTTCCAACTCGGGTCAATTGCCTCAAGCTCCGTTGTGTCGATACCCTCCCTCCCTAGATTTCTTTCCACTGCTCGAACCCCCCTTCGCGAAGGCCCAGAACAATAATATCACATCGCACACACCTCCCCGACACCTACGCGAGACAGGAGATACGTGACAGACTCCTCGCACATTCTTTTTCCGAGTCCCTGCTCTTGACTGAGTAACTGGGACTGTATTCAAAAGGTACAAACATGTCCTGCAACCCTCTGCAGAAAAAACTATTGGTTGCATGGCTAACTTTTTATCAGTTCCAACAGATACACACCGACACTCAGAGCTACGCCGGCGGACCGTGACAAACCACAATATGTACGGCACCGGTACCGGCCCTCAAACGGGCGTTTCTACGCCGCGGTCTTCGGCCTCGCTCCGCCCATTGAACCTCACACACGGCTCCCTCGAGACGTCGTTCCTAATACCCACAAATCTGCACTTCCATGCCTCTCAGCTTAAAGATCGGTTCAGTGCAAGTTTGCCTGCTCCTACGGATGAGCTGGCACAAGATGACGAGCCTTCGTCGGTTCCCGAGCTCGTTGCGAGGTACATGGGATTCGTCGCCCGCGAAGTTGAGGAGGAGGGTGACGATGCTCAAGGCTCCTACGAGGAAGTCCTTAAGCTTCTTCTTAACGAGTTTGAGCGTGTCTTCCTCAGGGGCAACGAAGTTCACGCTCTAGCAGCCACTCTGCCTGGAATTGACACTAAGAAGCTAGAAGTCATTCGCAGCTATTTTGCCACCAGATACGTCTTGAACCGAGCCATCAAGCCGCATGCGTCTGCCCTCTTCAGGGCGTCGGCTGAGGACAAGGCCAAGATCTACACCATATTCGGAGGACAGGGCAACATTGAGGAGTACTTTGAGGAGCTCCGTGAGCTCCACACAACCTACCGTGTTTTTATAGAGGAGCTCATCACTACGTCGGCAGAGCTGCTTCAAAACCTGTCCAAGGATCCATCAGCGGAGAAGCTGTTTTCCAAAGGCCTCGATGTCATGTCATGGCTTCACAGGCCTGAGGCCACACCGGACATTGATTACCTGGTGTCTGCACCCGTTAGCTTTCCTCTAATTGGTTTGGTCCAGCTTGCTCACTATGAGGTGACCTGTAAAGTTTTGGGCGTTCCCCCAAGCGCTCTCCGCGAGAGGTTCAGCGGCGCCACTGGACATTCCCAAGGCATTGTTCTTGCAGCTGCCACAGCTGCTGCTGATACCTGGAAAGAATGGCCCACTATTGTCAAGAAGACCTTGACCATCTTGTTCTGGATTGGAGCGCGCAGCCAGCAGACCTTTCCCCGCACTTCAATCACGCCGTCGATTCTTCAAGATTCTGTCGACAATGGAGAGGGAATCCCCACCCCTATGCTTAGCATCAGGGATCTTCCCCAAGCCGAGGTACAGAAGCACATTGACAAGACCAACGAGTACCTTCCCGCGGATCGCCATATCTCCATTTCTCTCATAAACAGTCCCCGCAACATGGTTGTTACAGGACCTCCGATTTCTCTCTACGGTCTCAACCTCCAGCTCAGAAAAGTCAAGGCCCCAACCGGTCTTGACCAGAACAGAATACCGTACACTCAGCGAAAGGTTCGCTTTGTGAACAGGTTCTTACCTATCACCGCGCCATTTCACAGCAAGTACTTGGCTGAAGCCACCTCTATGATTGATAACGACTTGCAGTACACTCACTTCGAAGTGAAGGACCTCAAGATCCCCGTCTTTGACACTCACACTGGCAAAGACATTCGAGAGGAGGTTAAGGGTAACATCGTTCCCACCCTCATCCGACTCATCACCCGGGACCCGGTCCACTGGGAGAAGGCAACTGTCTTCCCCGGCGCAACTCATGTTCTTGATTTCGGCCCAGGTGGAATCTCCGGATTGGGAATTCTCACCAGCCGTAACAAGGATGGTACTGGAGTACGCGTCATCCTAGCTGGCTCTGTTGCTGGAACTGTGACAGAGGTGGGTTACAAGCCAGAGCTTTTTGACCGGGATGAGGAACACGCTGTGAAGTACGCTATTGATTGGGTCAAGGAGTACGGTCCCAAGTTGATCAAGACTGCCACTGGCCGCACCTACGTTGATACCAAGATGAGTAGGCTGCTTGGACTTCCTCCTGTCATGGTAGCAGGTATGACCCCGTGCACTGTCAAATGGGACTTTGTTGCGGCAACCATGAACGCTGGTTATCACATCGAGCTGGCGGGAGGCGGTTACTTTGAGCCTAGGATGATGACCGATGCCCTTGTCAAGATTGAGAAGGCGATTCCTGCTGGCCGCGGTATCAGCGTCAACCTTATCTACGTCAACCCCCGCGCGATGCAGTGGCAGATACCGTTGATTGGGCGTCTTCGATCTCAAGGCGTTCCCATCGAGGGTCTCACTATCGGTGCTGGTGTGCCTTCGATCGAGGTTGCCAACGAATACATCCAAACTCTGGGTCTCAAGCACATTTCTTTCAAGCCGGGATCGACAGACGCTATTCAAGCTGTCATCAACATTGCCAATGCCAACCCCACATTCCCCGTCATGCTGCAGTGGACTGGAGGTCGTGGTGGTGGACACCACTCGTTCGAGGACTTCCACCAGCCTGTGCTGCTCATGTACAACAGGATTCGCAAGTGTGACAACCTGATCCTGATCGCAGGCAGCGGCTTCGGTGGTGCCGAGGACACTTATCCTTACATCACTGGAGAGTGGTCCAGAAAGTTCGGTTATCCCCCCATGCCTTTCGATGGTTGTCTGTTTGGAAGTCGCGTCATGGTTGCCAAGGAGGCGCACACTGCCCCGGCAGCCAAGCAAGCCATCGTCGATGCACCTGGTGTTGACGATGACGAGTGGGAGAAAACTTACAATGGCGTTGCAGGTGGCATCACGACCGTTCTGTCGGAGATGGGAGAGCCAATCCACAAGATTGCCACGCGTGGTGTCAAGTTCTGGTCCGAGATGGACCAGAAGATCTTCAGCTTGCCCAAAGAGAAGCGTGTCCCGGAGCTCAAGAAGATGCGCAGCTACATAATCGAGAAGTTAAACAAGGACTTCCACAAAGTTTGGTTCGGCAAGAACAAGGCCGGACAGGCCGTTGACCTTGAGGACATGACATACGCCGAGGTAGTCCGTCGCATGGTCGAGCTCATGTATGTCAAGCATGAGTCTCGCTGGATTGACCCCAGCTTCATGCGTTTGACTGGTGACTTCATCCACCGAGTCGAGGAGCGGTTTGTTCAGAGCTCTGGGCAGCCTTCTCTTCTCCAACACTACACAGATCTTACACAACCCTTCGAGACTATTGAAAAGATCCTGGCACACTATCCTCAGGCTGAGGATCAGCTTATCAACGCCCAGGATGTCCAGCACTTCCTTCAACTCTGCATGAGGCCAATCCAGAAGCCTGTTGTTTTCGTGCCAGCTCTGGACGACAATTTTGACTTCTACTTCAAAAAAGACTCACTGTGGCAGTCCGAGGATCTCCAGGCCGTCATGGACCAGGACGTCCAGCGTACTTGTATTTTGCAGGGACCAATGGCTGTTCGCTATTCTACTGTGGTCGACGAGCCTATCCAGAGCATCCTTGATGGCGTTCATGAAGGGCACATTGCCGGTCTCAGCAAAGATTTGTACCAAGGAAAGACATCAACCCTCCCTTCGATCGAGTACTTCGGAGGAAAGCTCATGGAGCGTGAATTCCCCGATGTTGACTCGATTGATGGTTTGAGTGTTTCCGAGGAAAGAGGTGTTAGAGACATCTTCCGCATCTCGCTGTCCCCGTCTCAGACCATGCCAAGCACGGATCATTGGTTGTCACTCATTGCCGGACCGACCCGCTCATGGCGCCACGCCTTGTTGATGTCGGAGGTGATTGTCCAAGGCACAAAGTTCCAGAGCAACCCGATGAGGCGTATTTTTGCCCCTTGCCGCGGTCTTTTTGTTGAAGTTCGCTACCCCAAGGATCCAGCATCCACACAAATCATTGTTAGGGAGCAACCCAGACACAACCACTACGTCGATGTTTTGGTTGCCCGTCTCTCTGGCAAGAATGAGATCATTGTAGAGCTGATCAAGGACACCACTGCATTGGGTAAGCCGGTTTCTCTGCCTCTCAAGTTCATCTATAAGCCCGAGGCTGGATACGCTCCTCTGCACGAAGTCATGGATGACCGCAATGACCGCATCAAGGAGTTTTACTGGCGAGCTTGGTTTGGCGATGAGAAGCTTGAGCTGGATGCCAACGTCGACAGTGCCTTTGACGGAGGCAAGGATGTCGTGACAAGCGAAGCGATCAACGACTTTGTCCATGCTGTCGGCAACACGGGCGAAGCCTTCGTTGACCGGCCTGGAAAGGTCATGTATGCGCCCATGGACTTCGCCATCGTTGTCGGCTGGAAGGCAATAACCAAGCCCATTTTCCCTCGCAAGATCGATGGTGACCTCCTCAACCTTGTCCACCTTTCCAACCAGTTCCGCATGAAGCCAGGTGCTGAGCCTCTCAAGAAGGGAGATGAGGTTTCTACAGTTTCACGAGTCAACGCCGTTGTCATTCAAGAATCTGGAAAGATGGTCGAGGTCTGCGGTACCATCACCCGCGATGGTGAACCAGTCATGGAGGTGACATCCCAGTTTTTGTACCGGGGAACCTACACCGATTTCGAGAACACATTCCAGAGCAAGATCGAGACACCAATGCAGATCCACCTCGCGACTTCCAAGGACGTCGCCGTTCTACGGTCGAAGGAATGGTTCACCCTCGAAGACAACGTTAACATGGACTTGCTGGGGCAGACACTTATCTTCCGTCTCCAGTCTCTTGTCCGTTTCAAGAACACCACCGTGTTCAGCAGCGTGCAGACTCGCGGTGAGGTACTTGTAGAGCTGCCTACAAAGGAGATCGTCCAAGTCGGCAGTGTCGAGTATGAAGCTGGTACCTCGCACGGAAACCCCGTGATTGATTTCTTGGAGCGAAACGGTTCTTCGATCGAGCAGCCAATCAACTTTGAGAACCCGATTCCCCTTAGTGGCAAGACTCCCCTCCAGCTTCGGGCCCCCGCCTCGAACGAGACATACGCCAGAGTGTCTGGCGACTACAACCCCATTCACGTTTCTCGGGTTTTTGCCAACTATGCCGATCTGCCGGGCACCATCACCCATGGCATGTACTCTAGTGCCGCGGTGCGTAGCCTGGTCGAGACTTGGGCAGCTGAAAATGACAACAGCAGAGTCAGGAGCTTCCACGCATCATTGGTCGGCATGGTGCTGCCCAACGATGACTTGCTGGTCAAATTGCAGCATGTTGGTATGGTTGCCGGACGCAAGATCATCAAGGTTGAGGTCATCAACAAGGAGACTGAGGACAAGGTGCTGTTGGGAGAGGCCGAGGTTGAGCAGCCCGTGACCGCGTACGTGTTCACTGGACAAGGTTCGCAAGAGCAAGGTATGGGCATGGAGCTGTACGAAAGCAGCCCGGTTGCCAAGGAAGTTTGGGACCGCGCAGACAAGTACTTGATGGACACATATGGTAAGCATCAGCCACCCATTACGTCTCGATTTTGCCATGTTGAGGAGATACTAATGCATGAATAACAGGATTCGCGATCACAAATATTGTCAAGAACAACCCCAAGGAGCTCACCATTCACTTTGGAGGCCCTCGTGGCAAGGCTATTCGCGCCAACTACATGGCCATGACCTTCGAGACTGTTGCTGCGGACGGAACCATCAAATCTGAGCGCATCTTCAAGGATATCAACGAGAGGACAACTTCATACACTTACCGGTCTCCTACAGGCCTGCTCTCAGCGACACAGTTCACTCAACCCGCCCTGACACTGATGGAGAAGGCAAGCTTCGAAGACATGAAGGCTAAGGGACTGGTCCCTCGCGACAGTACTTTTGCCGGTCATTCCTTGGGTGAATACTCGGCTCTCGCTGCCCTGGCTGATGTCATGCCCATTGAGAGTTTGGTCTCTGTCGTTTTCTACCGTGGTCTCACGATGCAGGTCGCTGTGGAGCGTGACGCCAGTGGAAGGTCCAACTACTCAATGTGCGCCGTCAACCCGAGCCGTATCTCCAAGACCTTCAACGAGGAGGCTCTCCGCTTCGTCGTCGGCAACATCGCCGAGGGAACGGGCTGGTTGCTCGAGATCGTCAACTACAACATCGCAAACATGCAATACGTTTGCGCTGGAGATCTCCGGGCTCTGGATACGCTTACCAATGTGCTCAACTACCTCAAGGCACAGAAGATCGACATTGAGGCTATGAAGGCTGCCATGACAGTCGAGGACGTCAAGCAGCACCTGCAGGAGATCATCAAGGCGTCCGCCGAGAAGACGGAGGCCAAGCCCAAGCCCTTGGAGCTTGAGAGGGGCTTTGCAACCATCCCGCTGCGTGGAATCGACGTGCCTTTCCATTCGACCTTTTTGCGCAGCGGTGTAAAGCCGTTTAGGTCATTCCTGCTTAAGAAGATCAACAAGACAACCATTGACCCCTCAAAACTGCTCGGAAAGTACATTCCTAACGTGACCGCGAAGCCTTTCGCACTCACCAAGGAGTACTTCGAGGATGTCTATAGGTTGACCAACTCGCCTCGCATTGCTTCGATCTTGGCCAACTGGGAGCAATACCAGAACGAGAACGCGGTTCCGTCCACCATCGGCCTTGGCGCCAACGGTGCGGGCGATGCCAACGGCGAGACCACCGAGAATGGCGTGGAAGAAGCGAACGGCGCCAACGGAGTCCACTAGAAGAGTAAGATGGCGTCGTGAACGGGGCAGGAGTTTTTTGAGGGGAGCAATATAAAAGAAGTTATGATACTTGTGTTATTTTGGGTTGGGTCAGCTGCACACCCGACGTAATTATACGAAGATACTCCGCGGTGGCTTGTCAGCATCTATGTGGCTTTTATGTTTTATTTTATTCTTTTACCTTGATTGGTTTTACTGTCTGTTCATAGGGTTGGCGCTGGGGAGTGCTTCAAAATAGACATGCAATGTTGTCGCTAGTTTTATCTTATTGAGATTCGACTTTTTAATTATTTTCATTCGCAAATCGTCAAGAACTCAGTGTGTTTTCTTCCAGGCATTTAAATTTGCGCGCTCACATGACGAATGTCATATACGAAAGAAAACAAGAAAAGAAGTCTGGTTAGCGTAGACTAAAGGTGTAATGGACGGCAATTGGTTCGGAGTATTGAATCGATAGCTTTATCTGTATTCGGTGTAATATTTCTCAGTGTTTGAAGTGGTGGGCGGCGGCTGGTGATTTCAGCTGTGCAAGGTCTCCAAAGCTACACGTAAGCTTCTGATATCAGATACTGTACTTGACTGAGACGGTGCGTGCTTATCTCAGAGGACTCACCTAAAAAACACACCCATACAAATGCAGTTACCGCACCTCGGTAGCGGTTATAACACACGCAACCCCGCGCCGCATCGGAGATCAACACGTTTCTGAACCCCGACCAGATCCATGCGACTTGTTTCGGTTGACGTGCAGTAGCAATACCACACTGATCGGCAACACACGCACGCCGTAAATTCGCAACAAAGTATCAAGCGAACATACACCCGAACATCCAATCATAAACTCAGGTAACGATTCGAATTTACCGTGGATTGGTGTAGATATCTTATTTCTACATCGCTTTCCGCTCATTGTTCTTGTCTTTTTATTTTATCTTGAATTTGGTTGGGAAAGGAGCGTTCTTGGTAGGGGGAAATGGGGGAGCACTATCAGAGTATCGCCGCCGGCGCCGCCGCCAGTAGCATCAACAGTAGCGTGCATCTCGACGGCGAAAGAGGGGAGCAGAATGGCAACGGCATCGTTACGTCGCGACCTGGAACGGTTGTAGAAACTTCAGCGGGAGGAGACGACAGGCACAAACTCTTTCTCGGCACCTTCATTCACAATGCATCGCTAGCGGAGCTGAAGTATCGTCACAAGGCCGCTGTATGTGTCTCGAAAGAGGGCACAATCGTCGCTATCGAAGATGACTGTGATCGGGAAAGGGCTGAGGAGGTGCTATTCCCTCGCCTTGGATGGTCTAGAGATGAGGTGCAGGTCATTACTGCCAGTGAAGGACAGTTCTTTTTCCCTGGCTTTATAGGTATGGCAGACTTCTTTCTTGGCACTCAAGGCTTCTCTCGAAACAGCAAAGTGCACCACAGGGCCTATTTTCTTTTTACCTGAGGGGGAGTGGCACGGCAAGAATTGAGAGAGAGAGAGAGAGAGAGAGAGAGAGAGAGAAATAAATACTCTACTTTGACCTGCAGACTGACCAAGGATGCAAAACCTCACGCAGATACGCACATCCATGCGCCTCAGTACCCAAACTCGGGCATCTTTGGTAAGTCGACGCTGCTCGACTGGTTGACCACGTACACGTTCCCGCTCGAAGCGTCGCTGGCCGACCCTGCCAAGGCACGCCGGGTCTATGGTCGTTGCATCAGCAAGACGCTGGCACATGGCACGACCTGCGCAGCCTACTACGCCACTATCGACGTTCCATCAACCAACCTCCTAGCGGACCTGTGCATGGCCGCTGGCCAGCGAGCACTCGTCGGCAAGGTCTGCATGGATCAGTTAAGCCCGGATTGGTACCGCGAGGAGAGCGCCGAAGTCAGCTTGCAAGCAACGAGGGACTCCATCGTCCACATCAGCAAGATCGACCCTGGATTCCAAACCATCAAGCCAATCATAACGCCCCGATTCGCTCCGAGCTGCTCAGTCGAGCTGTTGGGTGCTCTGGGAAGGCTGCACGCCGAGACGGGGCTGCCGGTACAGACGCACATCAGCGAAAACAAAGGTGAAATCGAGCTGGTGCGTGAGATGTTTTGCGGTGGAGTCAATGCAACTAAATGCGATGTTGTTGAAGACGTCGGCGAGACTTATGCCGGGGTCTATGACCGGTACGGACTTCTGACGGACAAGACGATCCTTGCGCATGCGATCCACCTCTCCGAGGCCGAGGCATCGCTGATCTCTGAGAGGGGTTCCAAGGTCAGCCACTGCCCGTGCAGCAACAGCTCCATCACCTCGGGCGCCGCCCGGGTCCGCTGGCTGCTGGACAAGGGCATCGAGGTCGGCCTTGGTACCGACGTCAGCGGCGGCTACTCGCCGTCGATCCTGGACGCGGCGCGTCAGGCGCTGCTGGTAAGCCGGCACGTGGCTCTGGCGGGAGCGGGAGACTGCTGCGACGATGCGGCTAAGCTGTCGGTCGAGGAGGTGCTGCATCTGGCGACGCGGGGCGGTGCGGCTGTGGTCGGGCTGGCGGACCGCGTCGGCGCCTTCGAGGTCGGCTTCGACTGGGACGCGCAGCTCGTCGGGCTCGGCAGCGTCGGAGAGAACGGCATGCAGGAGGGCGCCGCGTCGGCTAGCGGCGAGGACAACCACCAGAGCAACGTCGACATCTTTGGCTGGGAGACGTGGGAGGAGCGCGTCGCCAAGTGGCTATTCAACGGGGACGACAGGAATACAAAGAGGGTCTGGGTGCGCGGCAGACTGGTGCACTCGAGAAAGTGAAAGGGAGGTGACTATATGTGTGTTTGGCCTAGTGCGGTGCAAAGCAATATTCGAGACTTTTTGTTTTCGCATTTCGAGTCGATTTTGGCACGATGCCATTTTCATCTTGATCCAAGGAGTTGTTGCCCCAGGACCCAGAAGCCTACTATAGCCGGACAGGATGCGCTGAATAGACTCATTGCAGGGACTACTGATGTGGCCCCTGGTTTCCAACACATCCAACAGTTTTTTATGACAGAAAAATAAATAAACAAGCCAAAAACCATAACATAACCACCATATCTAAATCACATCCATGATCAGATCTGCATCTCTGCTTCGTAGCCAACTCTCCAGGTCACCGCTACCTACCTATTCAAACTTTCAAAGAGGAAGTGCCTGCGAATCATGTTATAGTGTACCTATATGACAGGCATGAGTCGTGGATATGCGGAATCCCTTGGCATGGAGATGATTATAATTGAGTGGATTCGCCAGGTCTTACGCAAAAGGCATCTTGATAGGCTGTAGTGTAAGTGAGTCCTTGAGGGGGATCTGTAAACTTTCGCCAAGGATTTTGTGTTCCGAAAACCCGGTCCTTTTACTGAACTATTTTTTGGGGGATTTTCTTGGACAAGGTTCTTCAGTGACACACACACACACACACACACACACCCCTCTTCCAGCAATTCTTTCGCCACGCCACAGTTGACAATTTCGCCGGACTAAAGTCGTAATATTTGGGATAAAATTTCTTGACCAAAAGAAACACATGAGTTTAGTCTCGTGGCTCTAAGCATCCCAAAGGCGCACGAAACGAACGTCCGTCTCAGCTTCAAAAGGAGACATCAAAGATAGGTATACTACCAACAATGGGACGTCCTCCTGCAGAAAATGCACACCCAAAGACGGTCTGGCCTAGTCCTATAATGACATGGACTGCCATGCATGTCGTTGTCGACCACACCCTGAAGAAGGAGCTAAAGCTGCCAAGATTACATTAGCGAGTATTGCACAAGCATCCCTGCTTAATATAACAAGCCCCAAACACGCTGCAGCTAGACTGATACTATTGGTAACGCTGCTTGGTTTCCACTTACGCATAGCCCAATCCCCAATAGATTCGGATAGCCGTTCGCATAGCAAGAAATCTTGGTATGGATGTCGCACCTAGTGTGGGCTGGTCCCCGACATGGTGGATGTCGCTTTTGAGTTGAACAGACGTGTCTCCGCGTAATGGGGTAAATCCCTCAGTCCATCCTCTCGGAGGTACTTAAGTCTCCGCACGTTTCCCGTTTCACACGTCTCCGGGAATGAATCGTGTTGCTTCACTGCCGGCTTCAACCACGTCTAGTACCAGCAGTAACAAAAACAAAATGTCTCAGTCAATGCCCCAGGGCAACAGTGCCGTCAACCCGCGCTCGCTACAGGAGCAAATGGCCAAGTACGCCCAAGAGGCCGCCAAACGAATACGCTCTGACGGAAACGCCCAGTTTCAGGAGTTGCACAGCAGCACCGACTCCCGAATCCGCTCGCTGGCTGAAGACCCGTGGGCAGACCATGCCGCACTCGATGCAGCAACCCCGGCCCTGAGGGATGGAGACAATGTCAAATTCCTGGTCCTGGGGGCCGGCATGGGTGGAATTCTCAGCGCCGTGCGGCTCTCCCAGAAAGGCTTCGGCCCCAGTGATGTCAAGCTGGTGGACGGGGCGGGCGGTATCGGAGGCACGTGGTACTGGAACCGCTACCCTGGCCTGCACTGCGACGTTGAGGCGAGTGTCTACATGCCGCTCCTCGAGGAGATGGACTACATGCCAAGCCGGCGGTTCGCCCCGGGTTGTGAGATCCGCACGTACCTCGAGGAAGTGGCACGGAAATTTGGGTTCCAGGATAGCATCATGTACCGCACCCACATCGACAAACTGGCTTGGGATGACGAGAAACTTGTCTGGCAGGTAGAGATGACTACTTGCAGGGGTACTGGCGGGATAGAGAAACATAACTTACGAGTACGGGCCGACTTCGTCATCCTGGCGAGCGGGCTCTTCCCTGTGCCCAAGGCACCCAAGCTAGATGGTCTGTCAAGCTTTGGTGGCCAAATGTTTCACACATCGCGTTGGGATTACGAAGTCACTGGTGGAAGCGGAGATGAGCCGTTTCCGGCTCTTGAAAAGCTCCGAGGAAAGCGTGTAGGAATAGTCGGCACCGGCGCAACCGCGGTCCAGGTCATCCCGGTGCTGGCCAAGTATGCAGCCGAGCTATTTGTTTTCCAGCGCACGCCGTCACAGGTATACGGCCGCGGTCAGCATGACATGAATCCTGACCACTGGCGACAAAAAGTGGCGACCGGGCCAGGGTGGCAGAAGAGGCGACAGGAGAACAATGCCCGGTGGATGGCCTCGGGTGGAACACTGCGTGGAATGGAGGAGAAGTTGGTGGACGACGAGTGGTCAGAGTTGGATGGTTGGTGCAGTATTCTCGGGGGAGGACCTATCCCCCCGCCTATGCCGCAAGAAATACCAGAGTACATTGGAAAATTTGTGGCCTTGGAGCTGCCCGGCTCGGAGCGCGCCAGGGCGCGGGTCGACAGCCTAGTCGAGGACCCTCGGACGGCGGAAAAGTTGAAGCACTGGTATCCCACCTGGTGCAAGCGGCCGACTTTCCACGACGAGTACCTACAGACATACAACCAGTCACACGTACGCCTGGTGGACACCGACGGGAAAGGCGTAGAGCGCGTGACGGAAAAGGGGGTGGTGGTGGCGGGCACCGAGTATCCCGTGGATGTGCTCGTGCTCAGCACCGGATACCGAGCTGTCGGGGCCTCAGAACCCTCGCTCCTTGCAGGCCTGGATGTCATCGGCCGGGGCGGACAGACTTTATCGCAGAAGTGGAAAGATGCGGCGGCTTCGCTGCACGGCGTCAGCTCGCACGGGTTTCCGAACCTGTTCTGGCTGGGGAGCACGCAGGCAGGCACAACGGTCAACTTCAGCCATGTGCTGACGGAGGAGTCGCTGCACATCGCGCACATCATTGCGCAGGCGTGCCGAGGCCGTGAGGACAAAAGGGTCGTGGTGGAGGTGACTCGCGAAGCCGAAGAGGAGTGGACGGGCGAGATCCTCAAGGGTGCCACCTATGGATCCGTGGTGGGAGCATGCCCGCCTAGCTTGCTCACTAACGAAGGGGATATCCTAAAAATGACGCCCGAGGAGGGACTCAAAAGTGCGAGAGCAAGTCCCTTGTCGCAGGGGTTATTGGGATACGTGAGGCGGATCGAGGCGTGGAGAAGTCAAGGTGAAATGCAGGGTTTGAAAATCACCACTTTGGACAGAAGTTGAAATGGTGCCGGAGATGACTGCCGCCTTCGATTCTTTTTGTCTGATGTTAGATGTCCACCACCAAGGTTGCTTTCTTTGATCGGTTTCCTCCATTGGCTCTTGGGTATCTGACAGTAATTTTCTTTGTCAATCACGTACGTGGTAGGAATATCAGAAAAAGCTTGAGCTCGGAAATACTTGGATCTAATTGCATTCTCATCCGATATGGAGAATCAATTACAAGCTACTCCGTACTTGCTGTTATAGTTACTTTGTGCATCTCAGAGGTACGAGTTGATGAAAGGCAATTTGACAAACTGGGTGCTGGTTCTAGGCGGGGTCTAGTTCTAGAACTAGTTCTAGTTCTAGACCTAGACAATTCTAGACTAGTGGTGTGCACTAGAGGCCTCCTCCCCTGTCTTCACCGTTGGCATAAGGTGCTTGCTTACTTGCAAAACTTGTGCCTTCCTCTAACCGCGTCGACAGTAACAAACACCAACACCCGGTGGCTTATCCCACATTTGTCGATCCAAAGATGGCGTGTTAAGGGTGATTCTCCGCAACGGCAATCAGGTTTTGCAGGGCACCGCCGTCGCTGCAGTTTACGATTTGTTTCCAAATTCGTACAGTAACACGTCTAGATACGTATTCGTGTACCGTCTCCAGGTACATCCTGACTCACCCCATGCGCATTCCCAGGGTGGTTGAGACGATTACAATGAGCCGGCCAATGTGAAGCACTGCGCGACTGAGGCCTCGCGGGTCTATCCTTTGATGCTCGCATGATTTATGATTTTCGGTCCCAATTGGTAGCGATCAGAAACTCCCTGGACGAGGATGACCTCTATACAGTTTCTCCGTGGTTTTCCAACTGCCTTGCCGGATATGAGACCAACTGTCCGGTGCTTAATGCCGGATAATACAAGAACGGCCAGGTTTCTAGCTCAAGAAGGTAAGGTATCAAGGACCCCGAAAAGGCGGAGGTCAAGCTTTCGCTGCAGCCAAGCTCTGTTAACCAAAAAAAAACAAGAAAAAAAAAACGAAGAGACAGGCATATCGCTGCTCCGATGCAAAACCAGCGAAAATTTGATGTCGAGTGGTACTGCCCGAAGGATGGTGAAACAAGAAAGGCTAAAACATTTCCACCCAGGTTGAAATCCCATATTTCAGCCTTTTAAGTAGAAGAGATCCGCAAACCTCTTTCATGGACCAAAATCCCTTCTCCCGCATGCGCTCCTTATCTTCGGCAGCCTGCTACTATTCACATCACATCCGCTTTCCGGCCCATCAGAAACTAGATAGACGCCAGAAAAGAAAATGCACATGAGAAGTTTAATGAGCAATGGCGTTCCGGCAGGGCAGCCGCGATGGCTCACTGGCACCAAGATTGCCATGATCCTCCTCTCACTCGTTATCGTGGGCCTCTCCGCGTTCGCCATTACCATTATCAAGACCTTTGGCGAGCGCCGTTTCGCCGGCCCCGGCTCAGCAGCCTTGTTCATATTCACAGTAAGTAGGATGGGTTGTTACAACCACCAAACACCTGGTGCCTCCAGACCCGTTGGGCGCGGGCATACATATACCTTACTAGATACTACATACTGACACACCCCTCTCTCATCATAGGCCGTCAAGACCGTGGTGTTGTACGTCTCGGCAATCGTGGTAGAGAAGAAGGTGCCTCACTTCTTCTTCCGCGTCCTCTTTGTTGTCTCGTATGGCTTCAGTGTCTTTTTCTGGGCTGCAACCTGGGTCTTTGGTATCAGAATCACGCGGTTTTGGTTCGCCGCTGCCGATAGGTTCAACGACACCAGCCGATTTGGTGATCTTGGCGCGAGACTTAAGAAAGAGGGCACTGTCATGGCGGCGGTAACGGCCATTTCATTTGTCGTGTCGTAAGTGTTTTTTTCTCTCTTATTTTCCTTGCCCATCTCCTCCCTTCCTTGTTGAATTCGTAAAAGTTATTGGCTTGTGGCCCGACAACTTTCTGACTAGACTCTCTTCCTCAGGGTCTTGACACTTGTCCATATGATATTCTTCGTCAAGGCCTGCAGAAGGGAGGGGCCAGCTGGACCCTACGCCCAGCAGGCCGAGCTTGGTCAGGTCCCATACAAGATGAATAGCACCCAGGGGCCACCGATGCCTCCTCAGCAGTACCCCTACTACCCCGAGCCGGTATATGGCCAGCAGCAGGATATGTACCCGCCGCCGCCGCCAGGGCAGCAGCCAATCTATCCCCCACCAGCGGGCCAGTACCCGGGGCAATATCCGCCCCCTCCCCATCAAGCAACAAAATGAGGGCCGGGATCAAAAATGTTACGAGGGTCAGAATGATATTCATGTTAGTCCTGCAGGATTGGATTAATGAGAGAGCAGGGAGGGAGCTGCATGTAACGGCACAAAGAACCTTGTTGACTGCTAGTCAGCATCATGAATGTTGGGTTCTCAGCTACGTTCCGAAAATACACGAAATTATGACGACTTTACAGGTTGGCGCGAGTATGGGCCGGGCTCGACTGAAAGGTCAGCGGTGTCGGCTTTTATGCGGACTTGCATCCTCTGAATCGGTCTTTTTTTTTCCCTTGTCCGCCTACCTGATGAATGATGAGCACCCAGAGGCTGGCAAAGTTGCTGACGAGCGATTGTCGAGCAGCATCAAAAATTCAGCGTCTGTAGATTGGACTCGCTGCGAGGACTATGCCTAGTTCCCGGCTCAGGTCGTAGGATCAGTCACTGCCTTGGTGCAAACGACCGTATGCCACACGACTTGTGTGCACATGACAAACTCAATCCTCTGTGGTACATCGGTGTTCAATTCACACATTCTACTCGAGGGTGACAGACCATTTACCAGAAGACTGTAGCTATGACGGTGAAAGTAGCTTGCGTACCTACTTTGGAGTGTGATGGAGCCAATAGTGTTGCCTGATGTCTCTGGCTGAGCTGCCACTGGGAGTGAGAGTTTGAACCATGCTTGCGACTTCAAGGTAGTGAAAGCTGCGCTAGGGCAGACGCAAAGATGTGCCCTGGCCAATGCACAAAATTGTAGGACTGGTATCCCCTTATTGCACAGTTCTGGCCGTGATTGACCATGGTGGTATGCTATCTGCCTCTGCCGCCAATCAGGCTGGAAAAGTCGCAGGGTCATTGGCTTAGGCGAGGAGTGGGACTTCTGGTTGGCAAAGGCTGAGTGAGGTCTCTGAGTTGGTGACACGGTGGTTGGCCGCGTTTGTCATGTACTACGCTCCATCATCCAACCAACTCACCCTTTTTTTCCCTTCCACACCTTTCAAAATTAAATCAAGCCACAAATATATGGTGTTTTTGGGCCAAACAAATGGTCCAGTACCATTATCTCACCCTGCATAGATGCGTGTCCAGTAAATGTGATTCCAGGGGTGATCGTATTATCGTTACGTCAGAACCGGAGAATGGCGAAGATACACTAACCTACCTATATTAATATTTCCTATCCCGGAATTCCTAAAATCTTTGGCATGTCTCTGCTGTTCACTACAGTATTTTTAACGATAGCTTTATGCCTTTTTATTTTGCTGTAATTTATTCGTTCTTTTTTATTGCTGCTTATTAATTTTCAAAATCTTGTAGTACTGGGTTGTCGCATATTCTTCCTTTCTTTTTACAACTTGCGCAATTACCCAGGTTCACTGCCCGGTATTTGTAAGATTGGCCGCAGCTGTTTCGCTGTACATTCTGCTTTTTATGTTATCGTTCACCTTTGGTGTACCGTTTCACAAAGGATTGTGATCCCGTTAACCGACGTAGCCAGGCGCTATGCGGGCTTCGAATTTACCCCTGGACCATTGATTTGGTTCTTTTTGTTTTAACGCATGTAAGTTTACAACCAGTATGCCCAGCTGCCGGGAGCTTTTATACTGACACTAGCTCGTAGCTCTACAAGATTTCATACCACATCACCTGCTTTTATTTCCTGTCAAGTATCTGCCGTATCAAACTTTCAACAACTCCCCTCCCAAAAAAAGAGTATTATGGAGATTAAACTAGAAAACCAGTCCAGTATTAACTACAACACAATTCCAAGCAGGTTCTGTGAGTCAAAAACGGACCAAGGGCTGCCGAAAGCATGACACGAAGTCACGAAGTGGAAAAAAATACTACAAAACCTAGAAAGGGTAGAGCAATGCTGACAAATCCTTTTTTGCTCCAATACCTGCTACATGCGGGCTTTCAGAAGCGCCGCGCTTGGTACGACATCCAGAGCATGCAGGTAGCCAGGGTTCCCGTGAGCCGACCCGACATTTTCGCTTGTTTTCCGCAGCCAGTCCATGGCAGCAACACAAAGCTTTGACTCCCGTCCATTCAGCGAGCTATGGCGGCTTTTCTACGCGGCAAGCACGAGTAAATTACTCAGTCTTTAAAGCCGGAGCTTCTTATTCCAGTTAATCTGACCGTGCTGCTGGCAACTTAGTATACAAGCCAAGCCCTTCTCTTCGCACGCCAACCCAGCATCTGATCCTAGGACGCGCGCCAGACAGACACACAAGCGTTTGATGCAGACTCCACTCAGAGACCTTCATAAATCTCTCTCCACCACCACGTAATTTGAAGCAGCATCAAGGAAACGTGCATGATGGCCCAGATTACAACACCAGCTAACTCACCTACCTGCAAATCAGAGATGAGTGGAAGTGGCCAGTTCAATATAAGTTCTAGACTAGAGCATCCATCTAAAAGTTTGGCCCGATACAATGCAAGCGAGAAAGAAAGCACTTTGCTAAAGAGAAGAGAAAAAAAAACATATCTACCGACGATTCTTTCATATCCCCAGTTTTAAAAGCATGCTGATAAATTCAAGCCATACTCCGTGCGAGATGCCGACCGACCCAACAAATTCTTGAGTTCCCGTTTAGGCAACGTCTTGGCCAACACATGCTCAAAAGCCTGCCTCAATGTTCAAGTGCAAGACAAGAAAAAGAGTTGGATCACAATCAGAGCAAAAAGGAAAAAAATGATATATCGAGCCAAAGTGCCAAACACAAAAAAAAAAAAGAATGAAGCTAGAGCAAGAGCAGAGAGTGGGTATTCATCAGTCGAGAGATCGTCAAAAAGGGTTCCGACCACCCAAGAACGGCAAGAGAAATGACGCTGGTCGAGCCAAAGACAGACTTATTCCAATGGCGAGTTGATCGCCAAATAAAAATCAACAGCTCACACCAGTGAAAATTGCCAACTTGCTTTCAAGGTGCTCAATCGTGGACTCGGCAATCTCGAGCTTGGCGATGAGGCGCTTGTTCTTTTCTTTCTCGAGCTCACACTCTTGGAGGGCACGATCACGGTCCTCGACCTTCTTGCGGCGCGACTTGGCGGCGGCGGCGTTGTTGATCTGGCGACGCTTGTAGTTTTTGGCCTGCTGCAATCTACGGTTGGCTTCGCTCGTCATCTTTTTGTCCTCGGGCGTCATGCCTTCCGGGTAGTACAGCGGCGCGAGCTGTCGCGTCTCGAGCTTGCGCAGCTCGACCTCGGTCAGCGAGTTGATCCAAGGCGCCCACGTGTGCCAGGTCCTCGGCTGGTCGGCAGACGGCGGTGGGATCTTGAAACCGGTCCTGTTGCTGCCCGAAGGCGCTTGGGTGGACTGCATTCTGGATACCTTGCTTGGGAGGCGAGTCCTGGCGGGTGACCTCACCGGTGTGGCTGAGAGCTCGAACGGTTGACAGGGAGGCGTAGACGGTGTCAGAAAGGTAGAGTGTGTGGTGGGAGCGATTTGTGATGGCATGGTGTTGAAGTCAAAGCCTGAGCCGAGGTCGCCCATGGCGGTTTGTGCCATGATGGAAGGCATTTGCTCTGCCATGGTGTTGAAGTCAAGAATGGGACCGAGACCGTCGAGCTCAGTCGGTAGGGCATACTGGGCTGCCATCATAACCTCAGCTTGGGCGGTGGTCATGGCCAAGGTCGAAATATCGGCGCAGCTTTGGTTCATGTTGAGGTCGTAGCTTGACAGCGGCTGGCACTCCGGACTGGGTGTCAGGGTCTGCACGCTGTTGGCACAGACACCTGCCCAATCCTCGAAATTCATATTGCCTTGGAATTTCAGAGTCAGTCAAATGATATGGACAAGCTTTGAGTAGCCTCGAGGGAGAACCAAAGGGGTTCATTGGCAACCTACAATCAGGAGCTGGTGTCATCTCCATCGCAGCAGTGGACCGAGGGAGCAGAAGGCCGGCTTGTTTTGTTGCAGGTAGGGTGAGCTGGCCGACCGGAGAAGAAGTGTTGCTATCGCTCGGAGCAAAAGACATGATTGCTTGAACCGCTGAGATGATGCGTTGTGACAAGCTCAGGGTATAAAGAGGTTGAACGATTGTCGTAAAGAGCGGCAGCGCTTGAGGTTTGTGAAGAATCTTGAGTGGATGAACTTTGGTTTGGATTTGGGCTTTGGATGTCGCTATTTCTAGTTTCGGCAAGTAGGAAAGTCTCCAAATCCAAAACTGAATCTACGTGGGTGAATGCCGGATTCTTATAGACGCAGGGAAAGCGAGTGACGGACAGACAGATCCACTAGCGGGCCTCACCAGTGGTCATCTATTTGCATCTGAAGTTGAATCTAACTATTGTTCTGTGAATAGCTTCAAAAGACTTCAATTGACGCTGAATAAAACAATAGCAGCTCCACTCGTGCAGTGCGGCCGGTAGAACCTGGGGGATTGCAGCCCCATCCCCCCCCCCCTCCGTGGGGATGCTGGACTGACAGTCTCCGCATTGTTGAAGGATCTGGTTGGTCAGGCGAGCCTACAAAATGACGTCCGATGCTTGTTTTTAGACGTCTTGTGGTGGCAGAGATTTCTATCAACCGCGTTTGCTCGGCAAGCTAGGGGTGATTAGGATGGAAAAATAGGGGGCAAACAAGTGTGGGTACAGGTACAATAGTTGTTGAATAGGAGAGCACTGCGCTGTGGTTGGCTGAAGCAGGTAGCGTCCAGAGTCACTTCTATGGTATTCAAAGTTGTCGTTCAGAAGGAAAGAGGTCGGCCAACAGCATATGGGGTTCCTAAACCACTTGTAGCGAAGAGATAAAAGGGGTGACCCCATCAGTTTCCTGAGATTTTACGGCACAGGTTGCTACATGTAGACCTACTGTACCAGAATGAAAAGGCGACACCAAACAATTTGCAGGGAGTGAGAGTGTGGTACATACTAAAGATCGATCTTGGGAGAAAAATAAAATATAGTCGTGAGAGAATGTGGTATGAAATCTAAATCTGAAGAAATGGTGAAATTGTAGTTAGCTGTATTCGGTCTTGTAAGTGACATTTCACACCGCCCTGGCAGAATGGTATCCAAAAGACTGGGCAATTATTGACTTTGGCATGGTCAGGGGCCACTTACCGCACCCCGCCCTGCCTCAGCTTTCGTTAATTGGTCCCGACGCGTCGCGACTTTTGACGCGTTTCCGGCGTTACCCAGGAATTATTGATTACAGCGCAACCAAACCACAACGAAAGTCGACACAACACATACTACGTCGCTACGCTACTGCATCAGACACAACCGACGACCCGGAGAAACTTATGTTGCTTCCCATGAAAAGAACATCTTAACGATCGCGCAGTTTGTAGCAACAAACAACATACGACACGCGAAAAAACCAGCCCATCATGTTGGCTGCCTCGTCTCCCATCAACTACCCGCAGACCTCATCGCCACCTCTGAAACGCCGTTTGCCCTCCCCATCCCGCGGCAGCCAAAATGCATCCCAAAAGGCAAAGGCACGGACAAGGGGTGGATTCATAGACGACGACTCCTCTGACGAAGACGAGTTAGGAGACAACACTGGCCCTGCCCCGAAAAGAATACTGGTGGACGACGCGAGCACGCATGAAGAGACCCTTCCAAACCCTCAGAATGATGACAATGAACTACCATCCCAAGTCGTTGCGGGAGAGCCTACTGTTGACCTGGATGAGGAGAGACGATACCAGGCGCTGTTCGATCGGCCCACCACGCTAGATGACCCAGAGGACGACCAGGATGCGGTAGGGCTGGACTTGGAGACGCTGACCCGCACCCTCAATATCGAGACGTGCTCGGGCAAGCTGCTCCCTATCAGACACAGGAAGATGACCAAACCTGCAACCTACGAGGACATGGTGGCTTCTCGATCTCGACACAAAGAGGGCCGTGCCAAGAAAAGCTACTACGGGATTGCAATACATTCTCTCATCGATGCTGCCGTAGAGGAAGAGAAACAGCTGCGGGCGAAGCAATCGGCAGCCAATGTCCCTGCTGCGGAGCCAAGACCCGATCAAGCCGTACCATCAGTTGAAAGCCATGCACCTGAAAGTAACGCGGGCCGGAAGCCCAAGAAGACCCTGCTTTGGACCGAAAAATACAGAGCAAAAAACTTCATGGATCTCGTTGGTGATGATCTCACCAACAGGCAAGTTCTCCGTTGGCTCAAAAAGTGGGACCCCCTGGTGTTTCCTCACACAGCCAAGTCAAAAGCTGCCGCCAGAGCATCTCGACGGGGCGCGGGTCATCAGCAGCAGCAAACAGAAGACGATAAACCTCACCGGAAAATTCTCATGCTTACCGGGCCACCTGGTCTGGGAAAGACCACGCTGGCCCATGTCTGCGCCAAGCAGGCTGGCTATGAGGTGCTCGAGATCAACGCCAGTGACGACAGAAGTCGTGATGTCGTCCGCGGTCGCATCAGGACCAGTCTGGGAACCGAGAACGTCAAGACAGTTGAGCAGCACAAGTCTGTGGATGGCAAGCCTCCGAAAGTCGCCCGTCCTGTTTGCGTCGTAGTCGATGAGGTCGATGGGGTTGTCTCAGGGTCTGGTGGGTCCGGCGAGGGCGGTTTCGTCAAGGCGTTGATCGATTTGGTCATGACCGATCAAAAGAACAGCGCCTCAGGTGCTAGCGGCTCTAGCAAGAGCAACAGGCGTAAGAAGGGCGACGACTTCCGACAGATGAGGCCACTTATCCTCATCTGCAATGACGTCTATCACGTCTCGCTTAGACCTTTGCGACAGTCTGGACTTGCCGAGATTGTCCACGTCGGCAAGCCAACCATCGAAGCTGTTGTGACGCGTCTCAAGAGCATCTTTGACAAGGAGGGTATCCCGTGCGAGAAGGATGCGGCACGCAAGCTGTGTGAGTATGCTTGGGGCATGAACAGCGGGATTGACGCTCGTCGGGGCGCAGAGAGCACGGTAGAGGGTGATCTTCGTGGTGTTATGGTCGTGGGAGAATGGGTCGCTGGTCGTATTAAAGCACTTTCAGCGCAAACCGGCGAGCCACCACGTCTAACAAGACAATGGATTGATCAGAACGTCGCTGCTGAGCTGGCACATGGCGGCGGAGGAGCCAGAGGATTGGGCAGAGGCAGCGCCAAGGATGTTGTTGCGCGAATATTTCAGGAGGGCGCTGGCTTCCCCAAGCAGCAGCAGCAGCAGCAGCAGCAGGCCGTGGACAAGAGTAACAAGCATGCTCGACGCGAGCAACCCAAGGTTCAACTTGGCTTTGGAGAACAAGACAAGAAGCAAGCTATGGAGCGCCTGGGCGAAATGGTTGCAGCCAGCGGTGAGGTGGATCGCATCATGACGGAGATCTTTGCCGAGTGGCCGAACCGCGAGTTTAGCGACGACTGCTACTTGACAAAACCCAACACAGCATATGAGTGGATGGACTTTCACGACTCTTGCTCATCTCGTCTCTTTTCAAGCCAAGAGTGGGAACTGGCTCCGTACCTGAGCCAGCCGGTTCTCGCATGTCACCATCTCTTCGCATCCCCCCGTCGACATGTCGTCGCTAATGCTGGCTATGACAAGAAATGGGGCGCAGATGCTGAAGGCGAGAAGGATGTGGCGCCTATTCCATTCTCAGGCCCGAGAGCCGACTACGAGGCGCGTGAGGCAGGAAAACACAACCGGGCTATGCTCCAGGCCATTCAAGCACAGCTGAATCCGGCGTTGGGCAGAGCTTTCCGGAGTCCTGAGCACGTGGCCACTGACTTCCTACCATATCTTGTCCGGCTCGTGTCTCCCAACGTCAAACCTGTGGTAGTTGGCGGGAGCGGAGGTGGCGAGAAGGGTATGAGCTCCATCGCGAGCGTTCGTCGCGAATCAGAAAAGCTCATGGTAAGGAGAGCTGCAGAGGTTCTCGCTGAGGTGGGCATCGAGCTGGTCAAGGGCAAGATCGAAGAGGCAAATCCGTCGGCGTTCAGCAGGACGCAGTGGGTTTACCGGATGGAACCGTAAGTTTGAATCAACTGCCTCCTATCAAGTTGACCAAAGTTGAGTAACATAGCTAACGTTGTTGTGCATATTAAGTGATCTTGATGCTCTGTCAACCTTCGAAACCATGGGCGCCTACATTCTCAGCACACAAGCACCGACTAGGTACGCCGTGAGACAGGTCCTCGACCAGGAACTGCAAAAGACCATAGCCCTCCGCCAAAATACAGCCAGGCAAGCCCGGTTCCAGGCTGGCAAAGGCGTAGGTGGTGGCAACGACAAGGAGCTGCATGAGTTTGACGACAAAGAGAACAAGAAAGGCGGCAAGGGACCTGATGCTGCTGCGGCCGCCCTGGCAGCGGCCGCCCCCGCGGTCAAGCGAGACTTCTTCGGCAGAGTTATTGTGGAAACGCCCAGGCCGTTGGGCGACGCGGATGGCAACTCGAGGGCGTCCAAGAAAGCTCCCCCTGGTGGGGAGGGCAAAGACAACGATAAGATGATTTGGGTAACGTACAACGAAGGATTGAATAATGCAGTCAGGAAACCAATATCTTTGGAGGAGTTTCTCCGGGGCTTGTAGAGCGGGCATTTATGTCGACACCAGCAGGTGACAACCGTCAAACGCCCGGGTCAATATGAATATAATACGATCTCAACCATCTCGAGGAAACCTGACTTCTAAATGTTGATGCTTGACTTCAGCCAACCCCACGCAGCCAGGAAGCATTCGCTCAATAGCACAATCTACTAGAACTATATCTAGGCGATCCTCTGGCTCGACAGACATTCTATCCACCCCCATAAACCCGCACAGCTTTGGCAGAATTCCAGGCCATCGGCGGCACAACGCTTCTTCTACTCCTGTGTTGCTTTTTCAACCCAAAGAAACTAACATAGACGCAAAGCTATTAGCTATTAACTCGGCTATTGTCCACATCATCAGAGAGCTGCACCATTTGACGTTCACAGACCACGACAACAGTCGGTGTGCTACCTTGCAACAAACACACAACTGGCAGGAAGAACTCTTCTTATCTAGCAAGAGTTCGGCGCAGCGGTCTGGCAGTCTGCAGTCTTGGAGACTGACAAGCTTCCGTCCATGCTGATACATGCTCTTTCCCTACCAGTATCTGGTGACTTCAACGTGGGTTAAGTGGAAGACTGATGACGAACCTGCTCTATTTTGGCTTTCTTCTACTTGATTTCTTTTTTTTTTTTTTTTTTTTTTGCGTCATCTCCCAAACGCTTCTCAATATCACTTTGATTGAACGACAGCCTGCTGTAAACAAGCCACGAACTTGACTTTGGAGGCTGGTCCGGACCTCGTTTGTTTGCTTCAAAATTTCCTCGTGCCAAGGTTCATATCAACCTTCTTAGTGGATCTTTATTACCAATCCTACTATTTTCTTTTTTATACTGGTAGAACTGCCACCTTCTATCAACAGCATTCTTTTGCACTTCTCAAGACAAGATACCTGCTTGTTGACTTGAAATATCCCACCTACTTGGCCGGCACCACAGTGCTAAGATTAGTACCTTCTACTTTGAGATCTGCATCAGTTTCTCGCCGGGCCTGTTCTTTTACTTTGAAGTTTGTGGTAACCAGTGTTCTTGAAACCTTCATTATCCAAACACCTCTATGCCGTCTACCCATCGAACCATTCTTACTTCCACTTTATCATCTACCTTATCCAATATCTATCCAGCTGGAATTACAGAAGCATCCTGCCTTGCACTTTTCTCGGCACACAGCCTACTACAAACCTGTCTGTTTTTTTTTTTTTTTTTTTTTTCTTTTTCTGCGACTTACTTGATCATCTCGACCATCAACACAGCTTGACCTGACGGTCCTCAAAGTTGTCGTATGCAATCACTTTTCTCAACTTTATGCTCCTTCTTCAAAGTCTCCCCAGCTAGCAGTCAACCCTTCACCTCGCACTCGAATTCTCACTCAACAGACAGTTCTTCACCAGTTGCTCTTATTTGCTAGTTTGCTACTTAACCACCACAAGCAACCTCCCAGTCTGCCTTGAGCCACAATAGATTATACTCAGTCAACCGACAGTGAGAGATCACACCTTTCAAAAGCCTTGGATGACGGACTGTCTGGACGAGTTCACTACCTCTCAGCATACCCCGGCTGTGTCGATTCTTAATCAGCCGCCACTTTGGCCGGTTTCGCTTAGTCTTCACCTTGTCTTCTCAAAGGAAAGACAACAGTGAGTAGAAGTCTACCCAACCTTCGGACCTTCAGTTCATCTCGGCCCATCACTCTACCACCACCTTTCATAATTCCAAAGAACTAGTATTTCATGACAAATCTGCCGTGCCCTTATCTAGTCATTCCATGTGACTTCTCACTTTCCATTCAAACTAAGCTTTGCCCGGCCCACGGTCAAATCTTTACGCTTCAACACATTTGCTATTTATCACCAGCTGACCAGCGTCTGAAGTTATACACTTCCAGACATCGATGCCATACTAGAAGCACGTATTGCGAGCTCGCAGCAGCTCATAGCTTCAAAATGGATGCGGAGCCCAAGAATGACAGCGATGTCAGATATCGTTCGAGTTCACTCATGCCGCCGCCCAGCCATATCGCGAAATCCACAGGCCTCCTAGGAGGTGGCAGAATGGATTTACCCAAGCCACCAGCAAGATTGCTTACACGTCATCAAAGCTACACACCCGATCCTCGTGCAATGTCACGGCCACGGACGCGAGAGCAAAGCGAGGCCTTGTTCACAAATCATTTGGTGTACGAATGCTTGGATGACGATGGTGCTTTAGAGGAGATGCTGCCAGAGGATATTCCAGAGTCGACCCGGAAAAGGTTTGCGGAACACATCAAGACTAGGCCTATCAAGCAGGAGAGCCTCGATAACCACACAGCTTTCCGAGGCCACAGTTCTAAGCATGACGCCAAGGGATCCGGACGTCTCAAACATACCAGAGGTCACGACCAATCTATGCCAATTGACCTGACACAGAACCCCGAGACCACTGCCTACCAGCGTGCGGACGTGGTCTTTTTGTCTGACGATGAAGAGGAGTCGGACGACCGCAAGTCTGTAATAAGTGTATCAGACGGAGACGAAGACGTGAAACCGCCCATTGAATCTATTTACCCGGATGCTGAAAGGGCTAGCCCTGCTGCGGTGGTGCGTCACAACTTGGTGAAGATGCGCAATAAGTACCTTCGGTTGACCGCCAAAAAAGACAATTTAAAAGCCAAAGAGGCAGGGGGTCCTCTGAGTCAGGAGGAAATAAAGCTCCTGGAGCAAATAGAGAGTGAAATCTCCGAAAAAGAAAAGATTCTCAATGACAACCAAGGCGACGATGACTTCAGTGACGATGACGACGATGATTTCGACGGCTCTGATGATGACGCTCCCAACGGTCATGTTGAAGAAATAGAAAATGACCTCGATGGGGAAGAAAATGACGGAAACGATGTCAAGGATGACCCGGAAGATGAAGATTACCAAGACGTGGTGGAAATCGATAATGACGACGACCACGACGAGGACTGCCAGCCGACCAAGCCCAAGAATCCAAAGAAAAGGAAGCAAGGCTCCAAGAGCCAGGCTCCAAAGTCAAAAAAGGCGCCTGGTCCGCCAGCCAAAAAGCGGAAGACTACGCGCCCCAAGCCCAAGAGAAGCAAGAAGCAGCGGGACTCGCGGCCAATGTCAGCACAAGAGTGGTGGGAAAGGGAGTATGAGAGGAACTCGGATGAAGACGCGATTCCAAACCTTCTGGTACCCAACGGAAGCAGGGACCCCAACCAAACGGCAACATGGCAGCCCGGCGGAGCTCACGATCAGCAGGTGCTCGACATCCTGAAAGATATCGACCCCGTTAATGCCCGTGCAGCAATGGACACCACTATGCTTCTGGACGAGGGCACCGCCACGACGCGCGCAGCCCAGCAGGCTCAATTGAGAGCCAACTTGAAGATGATCAACGATAGCATGGTACAGAAGGACGCTCGAAAGGAGATGTCACTGCTGCAGAGGGCCATGGGCGCTTTCGGCTGGGGCAAATGCAAAATTGTAAACGGCAGGTATCTACTTCCAGGAATGAAGACTCCTCTTTTCAACCACCAGCTAGTGGGCGTTCACTTTATGCTCGGCAAAGAATTCTCACCTCTGGGGCCTTACGGTGGTATTCTTGCCGATCAGATGGGACTGGGAAAAACGGTTCAGATGCTGGCTTGCATGGCCCAGAATCAGGGAGAAGGACCCACACTTATAGTAGCCCCAGCAGCAGCTATTGAGCAGTGGAAGTCGGAACTGAAGAAGCACTGCACGTTTGCTAAACGGATCTGGCATTACAGTGACAAGAACGAAAACCAGATTCCCGAAGTCCTCAAGAAGGAGAAGGTAGTTATTGCCAGTTACCAGGCAATCGCAAAAGCATTCCCCTCTGACGAGGCTCTTCGGCGTATCAACGGCACCAAACTCGGTCTTGAAGCATGGCGGGAACAATTAACAGAAAAGATGGGTGATGCGTTTCTTGTCGACTGGCATCGAGTCGTTCTGGATGAGGCTCACGCCATCAAAAACCACCTATCAAGGACTTCAAAGGCTTGCGTTCACCTGCGAAGCAAACATCGTTGGGCCCTGAGCGGCACACCGATACACAACACTATCGAGGAGCTTTACCCTTATATGAGGTTTCTGAGAGTCGAGTGGGCTGCAGACATGAAAGACTTTAAAAAGAAATTTGGCGGAACCCCCGGTGACAATGACAGCGAAAATTCCAGGCTGGCTGCCGTGGTCCCTTCGCTCATGATCCGAAGACGTGTCCACGACACTTTCATGGGTCAGCCCATCCTCCGCATCCCCCCTACTCATCCGGTCAAAACCATCTCTGTCGAGCTCTCAACGGAGGAAAAGCTGATTTATCACCGTCTGGAAGATCGCTTCCGCGACAACTTGAACAGCCATATAAAGGAAGGCGTCAGTAGCAAGAAATTGCGCACCTACTTTACCTACCTCACACGCCTGAGACAATGTACTTCGCACCCATTCCTGCTCGAGACATCTTTGAGGCGGGACTTTGAGCTGGAGGATATTGTTTGGCTTCGTCAGCAGCTGGCCGAGGTGGGAGGACAAACTCCTCTGCATACTCACATCAGCAAGTGGATAAAAGACGAGGAAGTCCGCAGAATCCAGCAAGATGAAAATGGAGGCGAAGTCGGGGTTTCTGAGGCGCCCAGATTTGGCAAGAGTGGCTTTGGCGGAGTATTTGAGATGAACGAGCAGCTCGAGCGAATCCAAGCCGAGAAGACAATTGAGGATCTGATCTGTCGATCATGCACCGAGCTGCCCCAAGACAGCCAAATTACCGAGGTAAGTGTATATGTACTATACTTTCTGCTTTCCAAGCCTCCTATGAGCTTTTCCTATCCGCTTCCTACATCTTGCGTATCACAAAGCCGAGACATGAAGCTGACCGTTTGATCTTTCCCAAATCAGCCATGCGGCCACACCTTCTGCCGGGACTGTATTGAGCCGATAGTTCACAACGCCGAGGCTTCGAACCAAGAACCAAAGTGCCCACACTGCTCAACTGTGGTGAAAACATACAAGCGAATGCCGAAGCCTGGCAATAGAAACAAGAGGTATGACGAAGATACTGACGAAGATGCAGAGGAGGAGCTCGATGACCTAGGGCGGGCCCTTGGAAACCGCAGGAAGAAGGCACGCGCCAAGAAGGGACCCCAACCCGGTGATGATTTACTGGGAGTTCAACCAAAGTCCTCAGATGTCGCCAAGTTTCTTGAAATCTGCGACAGAACGCCAGACAAGCCGGTCACGCCTAGCGCCAAGACCACGGCTATCAAAATGCAGGTTCTCGAATGGCTTCACAAGTATCCAGATGACAAGATAATTAGTAAGATAAATCTCTGAAGCTCGCTTTGTTCAATCCCTCGAATATTTCCATCGTGGTGTACTAAGTCTTGGAATTCTAGTCTTTACTCACTGGGTTCCGCTCGCTCGTATCCTCGGTCGAGTCTTTGAGGCAGAAAAGATTCGATTCCTGTATTATTTTGGCAGCATGGGGATGGGCCAACGAAAGACAGCCGTTGAAAAGTTTACAACAATCATCGGTCCGCTGGCGCCGAAGTTACTGGTGGGTGCTGCTCTTCCGTCGGAACATGAAGCGCTCACATGAAGTAGCGAATCTATGTTATACTGACGATTTCCTGCAATCCCCCATGACAACAGATTGCATCCTCACGGTGTGGTGGCCAGGCTCTCAATCTAACGGCTGCAAACCGAGTCATCCTCGTGGACTTGTGGTGGAACACGGCAGTCGAGCGCCAAGCGTTTGGTCGTGTGCACCGCATCGGGCAGACCAAAGACACGTACTATGTCAAGATTGTTACTCGCAAGACCATCGACGAGCGCCTGCTCGACATGCAAGACGAAAAGGACGCCAAGATCTCCAATACTCTGCAGGATGGAGAGCACAAGGTGAAGCCGCTTACCCATGCTGATATCCGCTACCTCATTGCCGGAGACGACGACGAAGAAAACAACTTCAACATTCACCGAAACAAAAATCATAAAGGTGACGTGACCGAGGACTGCAATCCAGATGAGCATGGTGAGGGTGCTCCTTCGGACGATGAGGGGGGTAATGGTGAGAGTGGTGGTAGCGCTGTTCGCCAAGGTCAAAAGCGGCCGTTGGGGCCGGGGGCAGACACCAGGAAGGGCATCAAGAGGCGGCGCGTCCCGTCCAAACGCCGACCCGAGTCAAAGCGCAGGGCCACAGACGAGGACGATGACGAGGATGAGGGCCCGGGAGGCAGTCAAGAGCAAGTTCTCGACGAGTCTCTGGGTGACCAGGAGCCGACAGACGGTCACGAAGGTTCCGATGAGCCCCAGGATGACAACGACCTCGATTCCCCTGAAGAAGCCGACGGGTCCGACCTGGCGCTTCCAAGCATCGAGGGAGGGGGCGAGCTTGTTGATACCTCTCTTATTCTTGCAGATCTTGACGGAAATTTCGGCGCCACAGAGATGGAAATGGAGATGGAGAATCACGAGATTCCGGCCCCAAGCTCGAACCCCTTCGTTGACGACGCCTCAGATTCGGAGGAAGAGTGATGACGATACGATATAGCATTGATTTTTTTCTTTCCTTTTCTTCTCTTTTTTTTCTTCTTCTTCACTTTGTGGTCCCTGAGGGCAATTCATGAAAATCTCAAGGTTTTACCAAACTTTCTGGGAGGCTTGGATGGGGAGGATCAGGGGCTCCCCCAGTGGCGGGATCTGTTTGCGATGATTTTCACCAAACCAACAGCGCTAGCCAGCCTGCGAGACCGAGAGTGATCAAAGTGCTGGATCATGGTTATTTTCCACGTCATACATTTAAAACTTAGCTTCCCTCAGAGTTACGCCAGAAGATAGATAGCTCGGATCTAGAAGACGACAGCCCAGAATGCATTGAAATAGAGATACAATTCTGCCGTTCAGATCCGCGGTCATACGTGCTTTCTTAAATACGTGATAAACACCCGGGATCTGCTGTGCTGGGCGTCGTCAGGATAAGTGAAATCTGGGAGGAGCGGGGAAGCATTGCGGCAGAGGCAAGCAGCCAGCCCTCAAGGGGCTTAGGGCTCCAGGGTGGGCTTTCTTCCTTTGTTGACTTTGTTGTGGGAATTTTTTTTTGGCTCTTAATCCTCGAGCCCCTACCCGACCTGAGGGTCACTCAGACAGGGTTGACGGCTGAACTGCTGTTTCTGAAGGTTGAATTAACGCCCCGCACTCCGAAATATATATATATATATATATATATATATATATTTGCTTGCATTGTTCAGGGCCATGGAGAGGACTGTTTCTTCAGATGTGAATTTTATGTGAAAACTCCAGCAAGCAAATGTGACGTGACAGAACAACAGGGACGCCAGGTACCATGGTGACTTTATTGGAAGCTCTCAGTTCTTTACCATTGTTATTTTGGCCAGTAGAGGCATACAATAGCGATGGGGCCTTGCATTTCTAGGCCTGGAAGTTCTAAAAGCTATATCAAGCTTTACATCTTTGCATAGCTGCTGCTGATGAGCTTTGGCACTCGGTCATACTGGCATCGTTTGGAAAGTCTGGGCTACGGTTTGAAGGATCTGAATACTAGGCTTGTCTCTCTAACTTGCAAGGCAGATAGTCGCACAGGTTGTGAAAATTTAGAGGGCCTTGAGCCACTACATCAAGCCAAACAAGGTCAAATACCACTCAAGTATTGCTCTCGATGCTTGAAAGCGCGCTCTGCACCGCCTCTGCAACGTCGACATGGAAAAACGGTCTGTTTAGTCCATACACAGGGACCAGGCTACTACCTCCCAAAGAAGCAGCACCCGCTGCCGATCCATTTCCATCCGCCGCGGTCCCGTTGCCCTTCTCGGCATCAACCGCCATCCGAGAACCATCCTCGTGCCGCGGCTCGACGTTCCCAGACCCGTCGACCACCGAGACGCTGAAAAGCGGTGCCCATGGCGTGTTGGGAGATCCCGGTACGCGGCTGCCGCTGTCAGATTCGTAATCCTTCTCCCGAGAGGATGACGCCGAGTGGTCGGCCTCGGCGGCTGTGTCGGCGAACCCAAACCCAGCTGCGACCAGGGCGCGCTTGGTCCAGCGGTTGGTGACGCCGGCAAAGTGCCACTCGACGGGCGACGGCGCGGCGTGCTTGGCGAATTGGTTGCGCAGGTCGATGAGGGCCTGGACCGAGGTGACGTCGGCGTAGTTGATGGAACTGAAGTCGAGGACCATGGCGCGGAGAATGGGCCGGTTGGCCATGTCGTCCGTCACCATCTGCCCGCGCCGGGGGCCCGGGTCGTTCCAGGGTCGGTCGCCAATCTTGGCATTGTTGTCTAGCACGGTCCGGCGTGTCTTTTTGTAGACGTACATGGTTATGAAGTCGAGGTGTGCGGCAGAGTTTGTGTAGTTGAACCCGTCTGGGAAGCGGTACACGAAGATGCCCGGGTGGACTTGGCGGATTGGTAGGTCTGGGTTCGCATTGTCTCGCCTTTCCTCGTCAAAGTAGGCATCTCGGCCAGTTCCTGATGCCTCCAGCTCGGAAGCAGAAGCCCCTGCGGTGCTAGTCGTCGTGTAGATTCTGGTGTGGCCCATGAAGCGGCCCGGCGATCGAGCGATCCGGAACAGCAGCAGTGCCGCCGACGCAGCCATGTTGAGGTAGATTCCATTCTCAATGTTTGTGAAAACAGTCAGGATAACACCGGCAAAGAACACTACCACCTCTATGGGAGACGTCATCCAGAACTGGTAGACAGTGTTGGGCGGGGTGATCAAATCACCAACTGCGTGGATGATAAGGGCTGCCAAGCTGGCCGACGGGATGTAAAAGAAGACCGAGGTCAGCACGTAGAGGGCAAGTAGCACGATAGCCGCCGTGAAGATGCCAGCCAGCGGCGTTCGAACTCCGGCTTTGGCCTTGATCGCGGTTCGGGAGAATGAGCCAGTGGCTGGGTAGCCGCCGAGGAACGGGCCAAACACGTTGGAGAATCCTATGGCGACAAGCTCCTGCGAGGGGTCAATGATGTAGTTGTTGATGCGTCCGAACGATTTGGAGATGGCGATATGTTCGATGATGAGCACGATGATTGTGACGGGCAGATCGGGTGCAACAGCATTAAGGACCTTTGAAGTCATGACTGGTGCGCCGACATGCTGGAATCCTGTAGTATCAGAAAAGTCAGCATGGGAATCTTGACCTTCCGGTAGAACAAAGGAGCCATTCCTCAGGGCTATGAGTGAGCACCCAAGAAGCAGACGTGACCTACCGCTAGGAACAGTGCCGAGGATCCTGAACCTGGCATCGGAGGCCTTGGTCACATTCCGGTTGACAAGGAAGCTGATCAAAATGTACAGAAGAATCACAAACGCCATACGCAGGGTGGCGATAAAAAACCACATCTTCTGCCTCCGGGGCTGCCTCCTTGCCATAAAATTGCAGAATGAGCGGATCGAGTAAAGCATGACCAAAGCCGAAAGACCCATTGCAGCGTCCAGTTTAGTCCGAGGCAGCCCCTTTAGGGTGTTTATGATGACCAAGTAAGTCGGATCGCGGCTGCTGACACCACTAATGCCCATCATGGTAGGCACCTGGCCAGCAGCAATGCTGACGGCGGCACCAGTCATGAAGGAGGCGATAGCCGTGAGCGATATGAATTCGACGATGAAACCAGCGCGGACGAGACCCAAAAATAGCAGTACAACTCCCGAGAGGAGGGCCAGGCATCTTGCGATCTGCTCCGCCGGTATATCAGGCTGCGTCGACTGCACTCGGATGACGACGTTGCCGACAATGGTGGACATGACAGCCACTGTGCCGATGGTTATGTCTTTGCTCGTCGCAAACGCCCAGTACAGCAGGAAGCCCACAAATGAGGTGTAGAGGCCGAATTCGGGAGGCAGCTGGGCCAGGAGGGCGTATGCCATTCCCTGAGGAACAACAACAAAGCCAACCGTGATGCCTGGCAGTGGAGGAGGATGCAGTTAGCAATCAGCTTTTAAATGTTGAACTCCTTCATAAAGGTTTCAAAAAAAGAGCGCTTACCAGCAATCAGGTCGCCGCTCAGCCAGGTGAGGTTGTAGTGGAAGATCCAGCTCAAAAAGGGAAACAAGGAGCGAAAGTAGCGCTTGACACCAGCCGCCGTTGGGATCAACTGCTCGAGCGCTTCCTTGGCTGTAGGTTCCGCCTCAACATAGTAAGATACCCCAACTAGGTTTCCTGGGACGGCAGTACGTCTCTCCTTACTGTACCGGTCGACATCTATCCCGACCAATCGGGCAGCGGTACGCCCGGATCCCATCTTCCCCCAAGCTTGTGGTCTTGTCGACCAAAGGTGTATATTTGTCTAGGCTGATGTTGTGCAAGAAAGACAAGCAAACTGAATGATAGTGATGTTATAAGATGAGAGGCGATCCAATGCTCCCCAAAAAAGAGCGATTCTTTTGGGGTGCGATATCCATTTATATCATTATCAGCCCCGAGTCAATGATACATACATAAACTAAAGAAAACGTACAGCAACCTTAAATTGCACATTGTCCTTTCAGTTCTAGAAAAGGGAAGGACGCCCAGGGAATACGCACCGAGACTGACCAGGGGTGCAAAAGGATGCACACCAAACCCCCGCGCTACGCGACCCCCCAAGCTTCAGCATCGCAATGTCAACGTCGGCGGCTCCAGTCCGAGCTAAGACTTCTGGTGGCGTATTGACAAGCTCAGCGGAGCTGCAGCGGAGCTGAAAAAAAAAGAGAAGACAGTGACAAGAAAAATAATAACAAACATTGGAAAATAGACCTTTTTTTTCCTCGCCTCTACCCTTGAGCACGACATTTAGTGTCCAGTGTCGGGCATAAGCAACAACAAAAACGCAGGATAACGGCAACGGATAAGGTGGCCATGCCCTTGTACTTCGTACATCCCCATACCAAGAGGCAAAAAATGCACGCGAGACCAGCCAAGTAGCATGCCAATGTTCTGGGCGATCTGCCTCGAGGCGGCAGTGGGATGACTGGGCAGGCATATTTTTCAGGCCTGCCCCGCCTGTTCTTATATCCTCACCCAAAATATGATCCTCGCCGACTGGGCAATGTTCGGCATTGGTAGAATGCAGTGATCAACGAAGCAATCCTACTGGCCCGAGGACAGTGGTCTTGGGTTTGGAAAAAGAAGGGTCTTCGCTATCCCATCAAGCCTGCTTAGAGCGCGTTTTTATTTAACTTTGCTGTCCAAACAGCCCGGCCAACCGCAACAAGGCTTCAAAGACAGCTTGTCTTTTTGCGCCAATGTTTATGCGGGGGAAATGAGAAAGGCTTCCCCCCTCAGGTCCTAGGCTGTTGAGGACAACATGGAAACCACAAATCAACGATGCGTTTGGGCGATGACGCCTTCAGTAGAACCACTGGGCATCATGTCATACTGCGTGCGGGGAGGGGCTGCCGTCCACAGTGACCTTGTCACGTCAAGCTTGGCATATTGGCGGGTTTACCTGTAATAGCTCTGGTTTTGCGTGCGGATCGGAAGGATGATGAGGGTTTATTTTCCACTTGGAAACTTTTGGGGTTTTTGCAATTTCTTTCGAGTGGTGCTGTGTTTTTTTTCCTTCTCCAAAAATACAATGTGATTTATGCCATGCTGATTGGAGTTGGTCTTGACACATGAGATGGTTGCACTGCAAGCAGTGAAGTGGAGGGAGGGCTAAGAATTGGAGAACCGGGCAGGTCCGTCTTTGGGTTCACTAGCATCTGCAGGGCCGTTGTCCCCCCACGCTTAGGTAAGGCAATGGTACTTACTGTATAAACTCTCCATTGTTCACCTAGGTACCTGCCTCGTCAGACATGTCACTGTAACGCGGCTGAATGCACCCCAGAGTGGCTGCCTCCAAACAAGCCTCGGCCAATTCAGCCCCTTTGTTGTATTTCTTTCTTCTTCTTTCTTTACAATATTTGACTCTTGGGTAGTTGTCAAAATAATGAACTTCATCTGGATCCTCTTATCAAGATGGAAACGAAGTTCAGGTCGGAAATGTCCGCATCAATGACAAGAGTGCTCTCACAGCTGGCCTACTCTAGCGCCCTGCAGCTAAGGCAAAACAGCTTGCCATTCAACAGCGCCAAGCGCCAAGCGATCGATATAATTGGATGCGAGCCGTGTAAGATGTTGAATGCTCATCCTCGGCGTCGATGGCGACATCGAACCCTCCAGGGGTCCCGGGCACGCCATCGTCGGCCCATCATACCCTGCATCAAAATCCACAGTTTATGGCTTGGCCTGGATCGGATCCTGAGTTCGGGAAAATACAATGGCTTTTTTTCAGCTGATGGAGCTCATTCTTTGGGTCGTCACACTTTCTAAGCCCCTCGCTGGCCCTTGCCCCTGGCATTATAGCGACTTCACATGTACGTACTGTACATGTGTGCGGAGGCATCCAAAGCCTCGAACCTCGAATTCGTCTGTGGCTGCTTACAGGTAGGGTAGCAAAAAATCAGTCCTTGACGAAGGGACAAAATGATATATGTATAGCTTAGGAGAGGAATAAGCGAGAAACTCTCGCCGCCCGATCCATACCTCGTTTGCTAACTCGTGGGGGTTATATGAATTCTATGTAGCATTGTCATTCGCCTGAGTTGGCAATGGGTGATACATCGTTGCTCTGGTCTCCTTTATTGAAGACCTACCACGGACTAGCTATAGTTCAGATGATTAGAGATGATTACTGCAATTTGTTTATAACAACCATCGGTTGTAAATGGAATGAGGCAGAGAATAGCTGCATTTAGGTAGCTAGGTAAGTAGGTAGCTACCTAGTTTTTATGGCCACAAGAGCCCTGTAGTATCTCACTGCGAGCAAAGTCCCTATGCGTTTGCTCAACTTTGTTCCTATTATTTCTAGTTAGAAATCTTACCATGTACATTTCACTATCACCCGAGTCTAAGCAAGTACCGTGGCATTATGGTAAGCTCGTTCAATATTCCGAAACCTGACCAAGTCCCAAAATGGACATCCGTATGCCAAAACGCATCTCTCTACCTACACTTTGACAAAGAGAGAAAGAGGCTCAAATACGTCCCGTAGCTGAATGGTCTCAGTTAATAAAGAGTACGTAAACATGAGCGCCACTGCCATACAACCAGCTACTACTCGCATAACAAATATTCCCCAACCACATTAGGTTGCATATTCGGTAATGTTGTGAGGGCTGCAAGGTAAACCACGAGGTAGATGCGCCCAATCTCCCGGGTCATGGGTATCATTTAGCTGTGTACACACCCTCCCCTTTTGCACATACCATCTGCAGCCTGTGTGTCGCAAGCATCATGTCGCTCAGCGTTGATCACAGGGATGAAATCCCTCGAGCGCTACAGCGAGCCTCTCTGTACTCAGCACCTCAAGGAAGTACAATTGGTGAGGCCCACGGTACTCGCCACTGATAACAGCAATGATACGAGCTCTGATGACCGCTGCTATGTTCGTCAAGCTCGTCCCTCTTCGCTTCGAAAATGCCGTGCTTTCATGTCCAGGCCACGCCACTCGTAATGGAGGGAGGTCTGGTTAATATTGCTCAGGTCTTGAACCTGGAGCTTTCTGACAGTGCGAAGCGATTGAATCATAAGCTCATTTGGCTGTCTTTTGGACAAACTCTCAGCTGCCTGCCACGAGGTGGTGGCCTGACGACTTCCTCTTCCACGGAATGCCTCTCAGTCCTCGAGCACGAATTTAGGCAACAAGATGATGCGATTGCTCCATGAAATTGCAGCGCCAAGCGGATGATTGTTTTCAAGTCTTGGCTTAGTCAACCGTGTAGCAAAAGTTCCCGTTTGTCACTTGATTGATTTGAAGGAACGTCGTTGTTTAGACCAAGTTTGCAGCCGCAGTCAAGTCTTGTACAAAATACTCCACTCTACATGCCCTTGTTACCCTGCATTCAAAACTACGGCTGGCGCAGTAACCTCACTGCTACGTCAGCAACTGGACGTTCCCAACAAGCTATGTCACGTGAAAACGCGTCTTTTTGGGTCGTGATTATTGGAGGAAAGCTGATCATTTGTCGCGTATTAGCGGTTGTCATCGCAAAGAAACAAGCTGTTTTCTCTAACGTACCTAACTTAGGCACATGCCAAAATTCACAGCGCAATCATGGCTGCCACGACGGAGTACAAGAAATTTCTGGCAGAAGAGATTCTGACCGAGGACAAGGTGGTGAGTGAGCCTCTTCCTCTCGCATCGTCCTCGCGGTTTAAAAACTCCTCGTGCTAAGATACCACATATCAAGATTACTTATCGGTACCTTGGCCGATCCCTTGGCGTGCGATTGAATGTCGCTAAACAGTGAGCATTCTGTCATTTTGACTTGATTCAAATATCAGATATCTTGATCAACTGACTTCAATCACTGCAAAGAATGCTCTACGAGTTTCACAAGTCGCAAAATGAACGGAAGCCAGGTACTATTCATGCGACTTATCTCGTGTACGGGGTCAAGCCAAACGAGGACTCGCCTCAAGGCCAGTCACAGCCGGATGGGGACATTGAGATGGCGAGCTCCATGCCCGAGGTTGAAGAAACCTCGGAGCAAGTCCCGGTCTTTACGGTCACTTTGGTGAAGGAGGAAAATCTTGAGGACTGCCTAGCGCAGTATGAACAAGTGACCTCCATTCACGTATACAGCATAGGAAAACATCCTATGAACGTGAGTTTTTGATTCATTGATTTGGAGCCAGGGGGTTCAAAGAGCTGACAGCCATACAAGGACCCGCAACTTCTATCGGACGCAGCTCACCAAGTGCTCCAGATCGCGTCCACGGACGATGCTCTTGAGCTGAACAGAAAACTGGGCAACATTAGCAACTCTCAAGTGCGGCGACGAGACCGCAGGGGCTTACCGATCCCGCCACCGGTCACGGTAAAGTCGGAACCGAAGCCCAGCCAACCGGTGAAGGCCGAGCCTCCCAAATCCCAGGGACCATTCGGAAAGTCAAATGTGCCCGCCAAAGACGAGTCCAAGTCTCTGGCCACCTCATCTGCAAAATCATCACAAGCAGCGTCGGCGGCCTCTACGCAAAGCGACAGCAAGAAGCCTCCTTCGTCTATGAAGCGGGGCGGCTCCGGCGGTCTAATGCAGGCCTTTGCAAAGGCTAAGCCCAAGAAGAAGGTCGAGGTGGCTGCACCGTCTCAGACCGACACTGCTATGTCGGATGACGGAGAAGATGATTCGGAAGCCGTGCCCGCGCCGAAAAATGCCGAGCCTACTGATGGAGCTGCCGGTCGGAAGTCGCGAAAGGAGCGGGAGGAGGAGCTGAAGCGCATGATGGAAGAGGATGACGATGATGTGGAGGAAGAGAAAGAGCGCGAAGACACCCCAATAGAAGAGCCAGAAGAGGAGCCCGAGGAAGCGCCTGCCCCTGAGGTCCCTAAAGAGCCTGAAGAGCCGGCAGAGGTCATCTCGGCTAGTACCGGGGATGGCCGGAGGCGTGGCAGGAAGCGTGTCATGCGCAAGAAGCAAGTCATGGACGATCAGGGCTACCTTGGTAAGTCATACTTTGTCAACTCAGAAAGTTGTGAAAAAAAGTGTCTGCTGTACCGCCAACTAACATCGTTGTGTCTATCAGTCACAATTCAGGAAGCGGCCTGGGAGTCTTTCTCCGAGGATGATACCCCGTCAAGTTCTGCAAAGCAAGCAAAGCCTGTCGTGGCTGCGCCGGCCACAGCATCTGCCGCAAAAGGCAAAAAGGCTGGAGCAAAAGGGCAAGGCAACATCATGTCATTCTTTTCGAAGAAATGATTTGATAAAACTGTTGCGTAGGTTTGCTATGGTATTTGGGCAGCCCGTGATACTCATGTATCTACATAGCACTGAAGACACGCAAGGGTTAATGGCTACCTAATTATCATGAAGAATATGGAGTCAGTCTCCACCCGTTTACTGTATTCAAAACATGCTTGAACACAATCTTCTCGACTTGTGATTTTTATTTTTGCGTACCAATCACTTTAGTAGCGAGAAAAGCAGTAATGAGGGGGCAAGCAGCAGTCGGTCAAGGTAAACCTGTAGATAATCACATTCACAAGTCGAGGGGTTAGGGCGTGTACCAGCTTTCTGGGTTCCCAGCCAAAAAAAAAAAAAAAAAAAAAAAAAAAAAAAAAAAAGAGCCAGGGGGTTGAGTTGACGCATGGTCGCCCTTCCCCGCACAAACCCAGCAGGCACATCGCACTGGACGTCACTACGCCGAGTCGGGTCAGGTCCCGAAGCTTGCCTGTGTGTAGCTCAACTGCGAAGCTCCTACAGCAACTTGAAACTCGGGAGGCGTGCGTGTTCTCTTTTTTTCTTTCGACATTGCAGCTCTTGGGCATTAAAAAGTCAGTCCTTCCCAAGGCTTGAGCCATGATTTTATTTTCTTGCGAAATCTTTTAATTGTTTCTTCCACTGCTGGTTACATTTTGGTTTGTTGGTTGGTTGACTGTCAGCACAAAGTTAATAATCCGCGCCTTGCAAGATTGACCCAGCATTTCGGTCACAATGGGTCCAACTAAGTTCCTGTTCCTTTTGCCGTTACTCGCCCACTTAGCCGAGGCGAATGCGGGCGACTCCGCGCAGGTACCACTTCACGGTTTCGAACACGCCGCTTGTCCAGACTACGCAAGCTATTCAAAGTATAAACAGTAAGCACGACGGCCATCTCCCCCGACTCAAGCTTGGAGCTACGTTTTCATACTGACCCAACATCCCGCCCCGCCTCAACAGCCCACCGTTCAGCGATGGACCCCTCAAATTACCTTACCAGCGGCCCGATCCGCGCTGCCGGACCTTCAACAACGATGCGATCGAGAAGGTCATCAAGGATGTCACCTCTCGGATGAAGGACCCCGACATGGCGCGCCTGTTTGAGAACGCGTTCCCCTCGACGACGGACACAACGGTCAAGTTCCACACCGACGGCAAGACCAAACATAGGAGCAAGCCCCACGACGAAGACGACGACTTCTTCGGCTTCGGCACCGACAGCAAAGGCGCTTGGGAGGGCCCTCAGTCTTTTATAATAACCGGCGACATCATCGCCGAATGGCTGCGCGACAGCACGAACCAGCTGGCGCCGTACCAACCCCTCGCCCAAAAGAACCAGGCTGTCCGCACCCTTATCCTGGGCGCCATAAACACCCAGGCCGAGTACATCATCCAGAGTCCGTACTGCAACGCCTTCCAGCCGCCGCCCATCGCCAATCTCCCCATAAGCCACAACGGGCAGGATGATACGGTGCACCCCAACTACGACCCGAACTTTGTCTTTGAGTGCAAGTATGAGCTCGATAGCCTAGCCCACTTCCTGGCCATTGGAAACGACTTCTTTGAGGAGACTGGGTCCACAGAGTTTGTCAACTCGCGCTGGCTGCTTGCCCTCGACACCCTCCTCATCGTGCTCGAGCAGCAGGCGATGCCGACCTTCAACTCCAAGACTGGCAGCTTCAGACTCAACCAGTACACGTTTCAGCGGAGGACCACCCTCGGCACCGAGACGCTCAACCTACAGGGCGTGGGCAACCCGCTCGGGAACGGTACTGGGCTCGTGCGGTCCGCTTTCCGGCCGAGCGACGACGCCAGCATTCTCGGCTTCTTCATCCCGGCCAACGCCATGATGGCCGTGGAGCTCGGGCGAGCAGCCAAGGCTCTAAAGGCTGCTGACATGGCCGACGACACCCTCACCGCGACGGTCGAGAGGTGGAGCAAGACCATCACCGAGGCCGTCTGGGAGCACGGCGTCGTCAAGCACAAGACCCACGGTGATGTGTTTGCGTACGAGGTGGACGGCTACGGCTCGGCGATTTTGATGGATGACGCCAACTATCCGTCGCTGCTGGCGCTACCTGTTATGGGGTTCGTTTCAAAGGAGGACAAGATATATCAGAACACGCGCAAGATGCTACTTTCGAAGCAGTCCAACCCTTACTACCTCGAAGGCAGGGATTTCAGGGGTATCGGAGGTATGTCTGTTTACAACAAGGCCCGGAAGTGGGGAAATTGCGTCTCTGCTTGTGCGTGTGTGCTGACCAAACTTACACGTCTCACAGGTCCGCATATTGGCCTCCAGAACGCCTGGCCTATGAGTCTCTTGATGCAAGCTCAGACTACGGACGATGATGAAGAAATCCAAGGATGTCTGCAGCTTGTTCTCAAGTCTGCTCTTCTCGGCCTTGTGCATGAGAGTGTTGATGTTAATCAAATCACTTCCTACACAAGGAGCTGGTTCGCCTGTAAGGAGCCCCGTTCATATGACCCAACATGGATTTGGTCTTTTGAGTGAGAATGAAGCGACTAACATCGTTTTTTTTCGCAATCAATAGGGGCAAATGGGGTATTTGCTGCCACCATTCTAGACCTTGCCAAGAGGAAACCATATCTGATTTTCAAGGACAGCGAGCCCTATGTGATTTAAGTTGCGGGCGTTTATGCCAATAGATTTAGAATCAAAACATACATGTTTATTACGCAGGCACTTGCCAGCCTGAGGGGTTGAGTATACCAAATCATTGCACCGAGGGGATCGGATCGCCCAGCTTTCCATCCAGGTGCCTAGTTCTAGAATGATAGATCTATTATTCCCTCTTATCAGACGGGTGCGAACAGCTACCTACCCAGCTATCCCAACATCCACGTAACTGCAAGTGATGAAAGGGAAGGGAACGGGACCAGGAGACCGACCGAGCCGATGAGAATGTGCGACCCAGTTGCAATCAGCCCGTTCTAAGGTCTGATTTTATCCATCCTTCCAGTCCGTATTCTGCCCTCATCTGATTCCTTTAGTATCATGTCCTACTTGCTTTGAAATCTAATACCTTCAGGTAACACACCTAGGGCCTCCACAGCGGTTCACCGACGCTACGTAACCCCACCCCCCCCCCCCCCCCCCTGGTGCAAAATTGATAACACAGATATTCATATAGTAACTGTGGACACGGCTCGTACCATTCGGAACTATGACAACGTGAGTTAACTGGATGGTTCATTCGTATTTGGCCTCCTCATAAGTTCATAATAAAGCGAGATGCGGTGTGCGCTATGCTAGCTTAAAACACCCATCTCTAAACCAGACACTATTTCTCAAGAAAACGAAAAAGGTATCCCTCGTGTCGCATCAACATCACAACCTAAACAATTACCAAACATCATCAACACCAACACCCAGGATATTCCAACTCATCAAATTTCCTCCACAGCACAGTTGGGGTGGAGCACGTAGACAACACGGACGGCGCGCGCCGATGAGCCCTCTACAGTGGCGGCATCGCCGTCTTCCGACTGGGCCTCGACGGCCATGAGGATATGTTCCTGCAAAACGATAGGCGCCAAGGTTAGTAAGAGCTAGATACGGTTTGGGGTACACCATCAATAAGAGTTCCATCTCATGACTTACCTTGACCATCTTTTTGAGCACCATTGTGGCCAGTTTCTTTTCCCTGTTGAAGTCTTCCTCGCTCGCAAGCTCGTCCTCCTTTTGCTCCAAGTACCAGTTGACGAGGTCGTCGCCAGAGATGCCCTCGCCGCTGCCCGAGACCTCGTCCTCGGCGACACGTTGGACCATCATGTTTAGCATCGCTACCCACTTCTCGTGGGTGATGGTCACCTTTTGGCTAGCTGGCGTTGTCGTCGACGCGTTCTGGGCAGCCTCCTCGCCGCCCATTGGCGAGTCCTCATCTGGAGCTTGACCTGCCTGTGCCGCCCGGCGGAGCGTCTCCTGGTCATCCTCGGGTGCATCCTCCTCGTCGTCAACCTCGACGTCGTCGTGTTCCACCGATATAATACTTTGACGCAGCAGGTTATAGGCCTCGTCGACCATGTGAGAGGCAATTTCCTCGACGCAGTTGACCTTGGCAATGGCTTCGCTCAGCCGAATCATACTCTCCAGCTGACGGACCGTGATGCGGTAGCTGTTTTTGCCCACGCCGCCCTGTGCGTCGTCGGCTCGCAGCTCGCGGTAATGTTTTACCAGGGTCTGCTTGGCCTCCTCGGTAAACTCGGGCCTGAATGTGCGAGCAAATCGAATGTAGCGCTGCAGCTGCTCGGTGCTGAACTCAGGCTCGATGGCCTCGTCACGCAGCTGGTGAATCCCGACGATGTGCTCAGCGAGATGGCGATCAGTGCGTTCGTTGCACTCGTCTAGCACCACAAAGAAGAGATCGAAACGAGACATGATGGGCGCACTCATGTTGATGTTAGCCCGCAGCGTTGTCTTTCGGTTATACCGCCCACCCACTGGGTTGGCTGCCGCCAGGATGGATGTACGCGCATTGAGAGTTGCTTGTATACCTGCCTTGGCGATAGAAATGGTTTGCTGTTCCATAGCTTCGTGGATTGCTACCTGGTCGGCAATGTCCATCTTGTCGAACTCGTCAATGGCGCAAATGCCGTTGTCTGCCAGCATCAGAGCACCGGCTTCGATAGTGAACTCGCCAGTTTCCTCATCCTTGACCACTGCAGCCGTCAAACCTGCTGCTGAAGAGGCCTTTCCTGATGTGTAAACCGCCCGTGGTGCGAATGAGCAGATGTATTTGAGGAATTGTGATTTGGACGTTGACGGATCCCCCACAATGCAGATGTTGATGTCGCCACGGAGCTGCATGCCCTCTGCTGTAGTTTTGTGGACACCGGACATGAGCTGTAGCAGCAGGCCTTTCTTGACCACATTGTGACCATACACTGTTGGTGCTATAGACTGCACTAGACGGTCGTAAATCTTGTCGCTGTGCACCATACTACGCAGATCATCAATCTCGGATGTGCTGTATGATGCCAGTACTGCCGCCTGCGCCTCCTCTTGTGTTTCTGTTACATCCGACGAAGCTGCGTGGGCCAATGCCGCTGCAATCTCAGCCGCACCTCCCTTTGATGAACCTCCTAACCCATCACTATGTGGTATGACCATGCAAGCGAGGAATGCCAACCTGTAAGTCAAATCCCTCACACCAAGAGACTTGAGTCCGGTAACTCCTGAGCCACCAGCCTCGGCGGGGCGGGGTGCCTTGTCGTCGCGTACCGCTGTGGCTCTCAGTCCTGGCAGGCCCATCTGACTGACATCGGGTACGACGATGAGTGCGCCAGTGAAGACGCACTTTTCACCAGCCTTCGCGCGGTCGACGATTTCACCGCGCATAATGACATCCATTGTACGAGGCATGCTGCCTGTGGGAATTTCACTGCTGTTCTCTTGGATACGAACCTTTTGCCAGTCAACAAAGGTGCTTTGCCTGATATCAAGCTGCCATGCCAGACGATTTTGACAGTTGTCGTTGGGGCACTGAGTTGGCTCTGTGTAGCGGAAGGTCTGCTCTACGTTTGGCACAATGGCCTTACAGGCCTGGCACATGAACGTTGCCAACGACAGCTCTGGACGGACTTCAGATGTGCGGGTGACGGTGCCGGATATGCTCAGTAGCTGCCCGATATTCTTTGCGCGCAGTGCGCGCACCCGGCTGACCAGGGGAAGGTTGTAGAAGGCTATCGAAAACAGCTTGTCCGTCTGCTGGTTGGTCGTCTTCTCTGCCAAATCGCTCTGGCTGGCCGAGCCGACATTGCTGGCACCCGAGGTCGTCATGTTGCTCGAGGCCGTTGTTGGTTGGCGGTGCTCGCGGAAGTATTGCGGTTCGTACTTTGCGATCATGTTATGCAGACCTGTGGTAAGATAAGGCAGGAAACGGTAGTACTCTCTGACTATTGCCTCTGCCAGGTTACCATTCTGGTAGGTGCTGAGATGTTTAAAGTCGACGTAAAGTGTAGAGAGTTGATGCGTCCGCATCCCATGGATTTGGGCGACATAGTAAACTCTGGTTGTCACGGCGCTTGAGGCTGGTTGACCAGAGGAGTCGGGCTCTTCGGTATACCTGAAAAGGGGTGCGAAGCCAGAGACTGTTAGCAATGTACTGAACTAGATCACAATGGTCTCACAGACCTATACGTACGATTCTATAAACTCTTCAAAGTGTTGTTGGATGGCAAGACCGACGCGATCCTCAACGCGGGGTACTTGTTGATCAGGCCTTCGAGATTTAATTGGGACCTGGTCGTCGGCAAAGCCATCACCCTCGTCGTCGCTGGGCGCGCCCATGCTCTCGGACGGAGGGGCGCGGGGTCGACCAGCCGAAGAGCTGGGGTGTTGAGGACGTCTGAAGCCGCTGGAGCGAGGGGCATCAGACATCATGAATCCCGCATCGCTCGAGGGGGTCGCCATTGCGATCGGTGATGGGCGGCTGTGGCGCGCAGACAAACTGAGAAATACGGTTAGTTGCAGTACTCTAAGAGGTTTCGTTGAGTCTGTCGCGAAACATGTGGGCGAGTTGTGTATGCCCGTCTAGGTGGGTTATTTTTCAGGCGCTTGAAGGAGGCGGGCGCTTGTATTGATGTGCATTCATTGCCAGGCAACGGCGCAAAAGCGGGGACGTGTATAACGCGTCGGGTCGCGTCCAGTTTAATTGATTTTTCCCCCTTGGTCAGCTCCATGCAACCTCTCTATGCAGTGTGTACACCCGCCAAAAGCACATGCAACCCAATCCAACTCTTACTCAGAGCCTGCCTTGCCCAGATTAATCATGATATATTCCCAGTTTCCCATACGCCGTACATGCCGTAAAAAAGACAATTAAACATCAGTCCATCCAAACCCGGCTAAATATTCACCCCTGAGCGTCAGTGTTACTCACGCAGAGGGCGACACATAATCCTACAAACAAATTCATATTTTTACACTTTAATAAGAATGAACCTGGGAAATTCAAATGTTAGCAAAGAAAAAACTGTCGAGGAAACCTCAGCGTGAATAAACTGACCTGCTCTGCAAGAGACACCCATTCTTCCACTCCCCTTACGTAGGGGTCTGAGGATGCGTCTGCCGTGGACTCGTGGCCCCAGATGACCATCTCTTCAAATTCGGCTTTTGTATCCAAGGCGGTTGTCGCTACCTTTTCCTCGGCGTCAACATCTACAGTTACCGGTTCATCTGCTCTGGTCTCCGCCGGCCCATCCTCTGGTCCCTTTTCCACAACGATGCCTTTATATCCCTCCGGGACCCTGATGGCCTTGCCATGCAACTTCCTCCCTCGAAAGAAGGCAGTTTTCTTTCCTGAAAGCGAGCGTTAGCGTTCAATTCAAGGAACTAAGCTGTAATTTGTCGAAAGCTTACCATCCTGCGACTCTGTGGGCTTCCAGTAACTTTGTACCTGGTCGACTGGACCATCATGGTGGATTGTGCAGGGCAGAAGGTGCACTGCCGCTGAAGACTTGCTCTCCTTTTGAGAAGTTATCTCGATTATTTTTTGGGACATCTTGAATGTTTTTTTTTTCGGCAGAAGTGTTTATTCCGTAATGATGTTTACAGCAACTTTTCTGTTGTCAATGGGTAACAAATCCAGACGAAATTCGACGCGCGTGTTCTTGGTCAGGAGACGCGTTGAAGTCAAAGCGAGTGGGTCAGAAGTTGACCACCTCATTTAGCTACCCTGTACCGACCCTCATAAGATTCTACCCCACCTAGGTCAGTACATGTACGGAGTACCCTACTTCGTATCCCTGGAAACCTAATTGAGATGAATCTATCTTTCTTCTTCTTTTCTCTTTTTTTCTTTTCTCTTTACAGCACTTGACTACTACCTATTTCTTTTCTGTCAATGTCCGTCTCATACCAGAGAACTGCCACATTTAAAATGGAAGTTGGTTATCTGCAAACACACCGCCAAGCGTACCACACCTACACAACAACCAACAGTTAGTACTCGCTCAGTGCTCACACCGAGCTCGGCGTGGAGAACATTTTAACGCCGCCCGCCCCCAAATCGCCCCACCTGCGGACAACGGCTACTTTACATGCCGAACGCTTGTCCCCTCTTTAAGCCATCTCAACGTAACTATAGCAGCCAAAATAGTCCACGTCATGGACTTTATGTGCAACGATACAGCTTATTCGCAAGTACACGAAGTAAGTAGTAGTAAGGGGCAAGGGGGGTGGGGAGGTTGGTTAATAATGCCCTTGATTTACTTTTATCAAACCCTGGGTCATATTTTCCATGAGCGAAGGTTCGGGGATTGTTGTGGACAAGCTTGACAAGATCCAGCCAATGTCATCGCGATCCCACCAGGTAACCAGGGACCCTAGCCAGATCGTGCAGACAGCAGAACATCAATATCACCCAGGGAAACCCGTGTGATCTAGGTACCGTACTTATTATTCGTAATTATCCGGCATCTCAAGACGGTTCTAGCGCATGGTTCGAACGGCGGTGAAGAATCCGAGCAAAATACAGAGAGCAATCAGTGAGAGAGTGAGGATAGGACAGTAGGGGCTGCTTCCGATGCTCTCAACGGTATACGAAAGAAAGGAGTCAAACTTCTCGTTGCTTTTGTTGAGCCTATCCGCTACTCTGGTCTTGTCCGGCTTATGCTCGTCATTGATATTTAATGGTTCACTGTTTTAAACACGGCCAGACCGCACCAAAGCCGAAAAAAATCGCAGCTAATTTACTGACTCGGAATGCAATTGTACCCAAGTTGATCCTTCAGCAGTTAGTGCCGATTCTGTGGGGGCGCTATCTTTCTAACGGCGCTCTACCGTATTTCATCCTGCTGTTTTTTGCCTGACTCCCATGCCCTTGCGTTTGATAATCAACCAAGGCAAGTCAAAAAACTGCTCTCCGTTCAAGATCTTTGTTATCCCGGAGCTTTATCCCTGCAAGCCTAGTCCTTGACACCGTCCCATCCCCCTCCCGAAGAGAAGCTCGGCCCCTTGCCCTGTCTCAGTCAAGCGTGCAGCACCTTCGTCCCGTCTGTCAATGAACAAAAAAAAAAAAATAGCAAATCCAATGCGGTTATGTTCCTACGAGAAAGTTGTTCCAGCCTTTCCCTAATTCCGCTACCAAAGTGACATAGATCATCCGTTCGTCCCGAGGTTTCTCCCCTTAGTCTAGCTTGGTCGAGCTAGATATTAGTGTCTACTGCACGCCTCAGCGCGAGCTGTACCTTTTTTCACCCCTAATTTTGTTCAGATCTCATACATTCCGTGCTTTGTTGATTGTTATAACACGTGGTGCGCAAAACATAAGTCTAAAGCCATCCTGCGGCTTTTGCTTGGCATTTTCCCACACAGCCAGCCGGTTCGCTCTTTTTGCCATTTCGATTCATACCTGATTACGCGCGAAGGATACGAGGGACAATCTGGTTCCTGCACATCCGGCATCCAACTTTTGGACGCCGCAGAACAGTTCGCTGGGAAGCACCTTTTGTGACACAACGGATCCATGGCTTACATACCGGCTGCGATCACCGGGCCCGTCGCCAGGGGCACCGAGGTCCTGCGCGAGTCGCTCGGGAGCCTGACCTGGGGCCCGGCAATGGCCCTCGCCAGACCGGCGGTTGAGGCCGTCTTCTCGCAGATCGAGATTGGGACTCTACTGCTGGTCGACGAGCCGGGCGGCCGTCGGATCGTCTACGGCCAGAAGCTGCCGGATAGGAGCAACGGGACCAAGCTGGACGAGGAGCCGCTCCCAACCCGGCCTAGTGGTGTGCGGAAGGCTACGACTATCCCACGCGTTGAGCTCGTGGTCAAGCGCGATGCGTTCTGGATGCGCTTGTTCTTGTTCGCCGATATGGGGTTGGCCGAAGCTTATATGCTCGGCGACGTTGAATGTGCCGACCTGACGTCTTTCTTCCAGGTCAGTTTACCCCTTGCGTCGATAGAGTAAGCGTTTCTAGGGGGTTTCCATCATTTTGACATTGTAGAGATGTAGCTATTCATTGTGAACCGAGACCAGATGGGCAACGGCACGACGCGCTTCTCAGCTATATCTGGAGCCATTACCAGCCTTGCCAGGACGACCAACACCCTGTCCAACTCCCTACTAAACATCTCGGCTCATTACGACATCAGCAATGAGATGTTTGCTGCGTTTCTCTCCCCGGACATGACCTACTCGTGCCCAGTATGGAAATCGGTCACGGACGGATCCGACGAGCAGGAGGAGTCTCTCGAAGCAGCACAGTTGACCAAACTGCGCAGGTTCATCACTGGAGCACGCATCAAATCGACAGACCACGTGCTGGAAATCGGAACCGGCTGGGGATCCTTCGCCATCGAGGCTGTCAAGGCGACGGGCTGCCGTGTCACCAGTCTCACCCTCTCCAAGGAGCAAAAGGCGCTGGCGGAGGCTAGGATAGCCGACGCTGGGCTCTCTGACCGGATCGAGGTTCTGCTAAAGGACTACCGAGCGCTGGAGGCACCAGAGGGTCGGCCGTTTGACAAGATAGTCTCGATCGAGATGCTCGAAGCGGTCGGGCAGGAATTCCTTAGCACGTACTTTGCCTGCATCGACAGGTTACTGAAGAAAGATGGTGGTATTGCCATGTTTCAGTGCATCACGATGCCAGAAGGCCGACATGAGGCTTACTCCAAGAGCGAAGAGTAAGCTTGTATGATTGCTTGGAGAAGATTTCCGTGGCTGACCATGAAACCTCCCAAACAGCTTTATAAACCACTATATTTTCCCAGGTGGTTACCTCCCCTCGATCACACAGTTGTTGAACCACATCAGCAAAGAATCCCAGGGGACTCTGATTGTCGAGGGTGTCGAAAATATCGGCGGGCATTACAGCAAAACCCTGCGTCTATGGAAGGAGGCGTTCCTAGAAAACTTTGACTCCAAGATCAAGCCTGCGCTCAAGACCGAGCACGCGGGCATGACAGATGAGGCGATTGCTGTTTTTAAGAACAAGTGGGAGGTAAGGGAATCCCCGCCAAAGTTCCCCTTCCGCTATCCCGATGAGCGTACCCAGCCGCGTTCCGTGTCTGCGTCATTAAACTAACGCAAAACGCTGCCTCCAGTACTATTTTACCTATTGCGAGGCTGGCTTCCTCACAAAGACGCTTGGGGACGTGATAATAGCGGTCGGACGCGAGGGTGCCCTGGAACTGATGGAGGGAATCCCGCTATGATTTTGTATATTGCTCCTGGGTTTTGTGGTAATAGCCACCTTTAGACTTTGAGATAGAAATGGCTTCGCTTGTTGGTTCTAAATAGTCGAAGACGACAGACGTTTCAATTCTTCCGCTTCTTCTTCGTTGTCTTTTTATTCGATGAAGAACCGCCGCTGGCACCTGGGTATCGGTTCATGTGCTCCACATCGAACTGGGGTTTGTGCCTGCGGAACAGCAGCATAGCCACCCTCGCATCCTCCACGCTCGAGTGCTGGCCGTCCTGTATCTCCAAGCCCAGGATCTCCTTAGCCAGGATGCGCATCGCCGGCTTGGGCCCGTTGCCGTACTTCCGAAACCCAGAGAACTTGGCCGTGTCCCGGACGTCCTTCGGTGGGTGTCCGAGCCCCAGCACTGCCAGATCGTGCCTGATATCGTGACCGACCACTATCTTCCCACGCAGCAGCTCCGCGACCTGCGTCTGAACCTCGTCAAAGTCCCGCGCAAATCGCATGTCCCGTGCGCTCACACCGCTCACATGTGTGCGCCAGTCAGTGACGACGACTCCTGGTCTAGGACGCACCAGCGAGTCGTAGACCTGGTTTCCGTGAAAATCAACGACCGAGACGCGCGCTAGGATCGACTCATGCCCGCCCGGGCCGATGCCGACCATCTCGCAGTCGATGCCGACATACTTGCCCAGCTGAAGTCCCGGGGTGAGACCTGCATTGGGACGGGACAGAGTCCCTGAGCCGGTGCCGGAAGCGGTTGTCGCCTTGAGGCCCAGGCCGTACGCCTCTGCGACGTGTTCAGGAGAGATGTCGTTGTCCTGGGCCCATACGGCGAGCGAAGGCGCCATGGTAGTTGGGGCAACGGCAGATGTGATTTTGGAGCTTTGAGAAACGCCCATGCTGGATGACCTGCCGCCGCTCCTGCTTTTCTTGGCAGCAGGAGTGTTGCTCGTCGCTGATACAGGCCTTTTGGTAGATTGGTTGCCTTGCAGTGGCTGCGCCGTCTTCAGTCTTTTCTTGGCTTGACCCTTTGCTTCCGGTGGCGATACGTCCTCTATTGGCTTCCTTTTAGCGGCCTTCCTTGGGGCCGCCGACTCTCCCTTTATCTTGGCCTGGAGTTGCTTCCAATTTGATGAGAGGTCAGGGGCCATTTTTCACGTCGTTTTTTATGTTTGAAATCCGGACGTCAAGAAAGTCGCTCGGGTTTCCCCTGCCTCCCTGGTAGAGAACTTCGTAAAGCAATTGCATGCGATGGTTGTGGTTTTCTTTATTAAAAAAAAAACCAAAAACCAAAACGACCTCAGAGTGTGAGATTATGCTCAGTGTATGCAAAACATTGAGTGAGTTCAGTCGTTGCTTTTATTCGCAGGGGCGGCCGCTGACAACTGCACCGCCTCCATCAAAAAGTTTTCATGTTCCAAATTCGAGTCAGAGTTGGTTGGTTGCCAAAGGCTTGTCTAGACCTAGAACTAGACTAGAACCTCCGATCAGGTGGTTTTGGGTGACTGCAGGGCGCGTTCTTCCAGTGGCGACTGGGTTTCTTTAGGCTTCTGGACCCACAATATGCCGCTGCGTCTTCGCTGCATATTTCTGCCAATGCGTCGCACTGGTCAACTAAATCAGGCATAACCTAAACCTGAACATCATCAAACGCCTTATCAAATCCAGTCGTCTATCAACTCACCACCTAATAAAACAAACCACCGATCTCATCACAATACTTCGATATTTCATCAGAGGGACACACAATCAATTGATTGGCTTCGTTCTGATTGAGTGAAAATGAGCCCTCACGCAACGGGAGAGGCCGCCGTTGGCTCGGGCGAGCCGCGGCAGAAGAGCAAGGCGACGGCCGACTCGCTCATCGTAGGCTGCATCGCCATGGTGGAGAAGGATGGACAACCCCGGCGGGCCGAGATTTTGAGCATCAAGGACACCAAGAGCGGCCGGCAGTTCTACTGCAACTTTGACAACTTCAACAAGCGTCTGGACGAGTGGGTTCCGCTCGCACGCATCGACCTCACCCATGATGTTGAGTGGCCCAATCCGGACAAGGACAAGCCCAAGGAGAAGGCCACCAAGAAGATCGCCGGTGCCGCCGCCCAGTCAAAGAAGACTGCGCAGACCAAGAGGGCCGCCGCCGCTGCTGCTGCTGCAGCCCAGAAGAGGCCTGTTGGAAAGCGGGAGCAGTCGGTCGTCTCCGAGGCTGGCGCCAGCCATCCATGGACTGAGTTTGTCGAGTCGCAGTCGCAGCTCAAGACACCTTCGTCAGAAACCCCCGTCACCGCAACCCCAGCGGACGAGGCCGATGACAAGATGGCCTCGGCCATCGCTGGTCTACCACCGGCCGCGGCGGCCACCCCAGCCAGCGTGGATGATATGGACGTCGACGGCGATGACAAAACTATCGGCGGCGTGGGGGCGGACGGCCGTAAGAAGGAGAGGCAACCTTCTTTCAGTCGCGAGGAGGAGATTGAAAAGCTGCGGACTTCCGGGTCCATGACGCAAAATCCGACCGAGATATCGCGTATCCGAAACATATCCAAGGTTCAGTTTGGTCGATACGACCTGTTTCCGTGGTACTTCTCGCCATATCCAGAGGCTTTCTCAATGGAGGACTGCATATCGATATGTGAGTTCTGCCTGTGCTACTACGGAGATGTCAAATCTTTCACGCGCCACTGCCGCAAATGCACGCTCCAGCATCCGCCAGGCAACGAAATCTACCGGGACGAGTACGTTTCGTTCTTTGAGATTGATGGGAGGCGCCAGCGGACATGGTGCCGTAACCTATGTCTACTGTCCAAAATGTTCCTCGACCACAAGACACTGTATTACGACGTTGACCCCTTTCTCTTCTATGTCATGACGACCAAGGACGACAAGGGCGACCATTTGGTTGGCTACTTCTCCAAGGAGAAGGAGAGTGCCGACGGATACAACGTTGCGTGTATTTTGACGCTACCTCAATACCAGCGCAAGGGTTTTGGTCGGTTGTTGATCCAGTTTTCATACGAGCTTTCAAAGATCGAAGGCAAGCTCGGTTCGCCCGAGAAGCCGCTTTCGGATCTGGGTCTGCTCAGTTACCGACAATACTGGGGTGAGAACATTTTGGACCTGCTCATCAGCTTCCACGAGCGCGATGAGCGCTGCAGCATCGAGTCCATCGCCGCACAGCTCTCCATGACCACGGGTGACGTCGAGCATACTCTGCAAGCTCTCAGGATGCAGATTTATCACAAAGGAGAGCACAAGATCGTCATACCTGAAAAGCTACTGCAGCAGCGTGAGAAGTCAAAACAGAAGCAGAAGCGCATGATCGATCCCAGTCGTATCCAGTGGAAGCCACCTGTGTTCAATGCTTCCTCTCGCACATGGGGCTGGTAGTTTGTTGGCCTGGAGATCATTCTTCGAAAAACTGATCTCTGTTCTCTTCTCTGTCCTGTGATTTAGAAAAAAAAATAGATACCCCCTTTCAGCGACGGCAAACTGGAATTGAGCGTCTCATAGCGTGATGTGGACTTTGTCAATGACTTGTTCTATTTCTATTCTCGGACAGTCAGCAGCTCTACACAAACCCAAACGACTTTTGCTCATCTTGATCCTTCTCCTCCACAGGCGGCTCGTCCTGCAATCGCTTAAGCAAACCGGCCAGCCTCTCAACGCCCTCAACAATGGTATCCTCGTTCTCCCAGGAGAAGCATAGCCTCAGGTTCCGTGGGAACCGCACCGCATCCTCATCGCCCTTGACTTGGAACATGCTACCGGCGGCGAGGATCAAGTTTTCGTCCTGCAGCGCGCGGCTGGCTACGATGCTCGCCGATGGTCCGCTGTCCGGCAGCGTCAGCCACACAAAGTATCCACCGTACGTCGACTTCGGCTCCTCAAAGGTCACGCCCAGCGGGGAGAGGTGCTGCCGAACGGCGTTGAGCAGCAGGGCGTGCCTCTTTTGCAAGTCTGGGCGTACGGTCCCGTCTATGTGGGCCGCTAGGGCGCCGGTGCGTATCATCTCCCACTGGGATGGAGATCTTTGTCAGATTTGTTTTTTTTTAAGGTTCGTATCACTTCATCTTGTACACGTCGGCCAGGCTTTTACTAAGTGTAGAAGTAGCCAAAGAGCACCAGGAAAAAGTAACAAACAAAAGAAAAGATCTCACAATCATCACAGCGGCGAGCTGGCTTGCTGCGCCACCACTCTTGTTGCTCCCCGTTGTGGCCAGCCCCAGGGCAAAGGCGGGAGTGCCCTCGGCCCAGCCGGTCCTCACCCCGGGAGCGATAATCTTGCTGAATGAACCGTTGCTCACGGTGTGGCCGAAGCCGCCCGAGTCGAAACGGCTCGCACCGAGACTGTCCGTCAGGTCTCGGTCGATGTCGACCAGGCGCGGCGGCGGCGTCAGGGGAGGGATGTACTGCTGCTGCGGGGACCCCTGCCGTTGTTGCCCGAGTGGCCACTGTAGAAAGTCGTAGACGTCGTCGCTTATCACCAGCGCGTCATACTCCCGCGCCAGCCGGACCAGCCCCTCGCGCCGCGCCACGCTCATGGTTTTGCCCGAGGGGTTGGCGCTGGTGGGCACGCAGTAGATGACATGACGGTATGCCTTACGTGAAGGGGCTAGGTTTTTAAAGACCTGTTTGTCTGTAGGGTTAGTGGGATACATAATCTATCAGATCCAAGGCAATAACAAATAACAAGAAAGTCTCTTGTTGCATCTTCCAAATATTTTCCCAGATACCAAGAAGCGCATCTTACAGGCTCGCTTGGGTCATCAGAGCCAAACTCCTTCAAACCCCTCTCCAACCACTCCAGATCAATACCCTCGTCATCCTCCGGAACGGCTCTCAGACGTCCCCTGAACCCTGCATCTTCAAAGATGGGATTCGAGAGGTGATAGCACGGCGCGACGACCCAGACAGCCTTTGTGAAGCCGGGGTCCGTAAAGGAGCTGAGCACGCAGCCCAGGTTCTGGCTGGCGCCGCCAGTGATGCAGATGCGGGCCGGGTCCGGCGTGCGCCCCCGACTGTGGTAGTAGTACGGGGCCATGAAGCGCGCGAGCTCCTCCCGCAGCGGTTGAAAGCCCGGGTCCGGGGCGTACTGCAGGCCTGGGACGAAGACGTCGGGTTCCGTGAGCATGCGGTCCGCTGCGGTCCGGAGATGCTCGGCCGGCAGCGTGTGTGGTGCCGGCCATCCACGTATCAGGTTGATCTGGCGCTTGGCATTGGCTGGGTCCAGTTGCTTGGGAGTTGTTGTAGCCATTGTCCTGAGGGTCATTCTACCGAAGCGGGGGGATGGGATGGTAGAGTGGGGGACGAGACTTGGAGCAATAGAGATTCTGAGGAATAGCTTGAAGATGTTAAACGGTTGCATAGACGGGTGAACCACACAATTTGAAAGTGCTGAAAAGGTAGTTGGTACTATTTGCAAAGCTCGCTACGCGCTGCTCCCGAAAGCTGCGTTTACTCACGGTATAGTGACGTGCTTCTAATTACTCAGCCGCTGGGACGAGACTCTTGTCATGTAAATAAATACCTCACGTGACACAGCATCCACAATCTGTGATGCAGTCGTGTATCTAGACTTGAGCCTGGAGTTGATGCAGCAGATAACCGTCTTTTTTCTAAACACTTCGCTATCGGATACATCACTTCTTTTGTGGGGCAATACTCTATCGTGAGTTGCTGCGAGGGTTGGGGCTGGCCCTTGAACAACTCCATATATCCCGAGATATCCCCTGCTGAAACAGCATCAGCAAAAATCAAATCGCAAAAGTACTTGATCAAGATGGAAAACAGATAAATTCCAGAAAGAAATGAAGGGGACCTCGGAACAACGATGCCTCTTAATATAAGCCCCCCCCCCTTTTTACATTTACATGTACATTCACTACTGAAGACTGATGCTTTCAACAAGCAAATTCTCTAGCGTTGCTGAGACATTGTTTCACTGTGTGGAATAGCGGAGCAAACTCAAAAATTGGTAGTGAACGAGAAACAAGCCTCGTCTTATTGCGCACAAAAATAGGAGGTGCTGCCCCCAAAGAAAAACAGTAACAATAGTAGTCCCTTACACCTCCCATTTCCATATTTACCGAGTTTTGAAAAGCCTTGTTCATAATTGCCAGCTATGGTTACCGAACTGTCAATGTTCCAGTTCCAATTCCAGTTTCCCCCGGTTCGGTGTACAGACCACCATTTAAGTAAGAGTAAGAGTAAGGGTGGTGGTGTTTGTGTAGGTTTGCGTGTGTGTGAGTGAGTAGTGGTGGTGGTGGTGGTGGTACCAATAACCACATATTCCGTAAGCATCGAGAGATCGAGAATGATAAAAATAGAATGCAGAAAAAAAGCATCTTTGCTACCGTAAAAGGCCATAGAAATCAAGGTTGTACAACAAAGGCTGCAACACAAAGTATTAAAACCCCGTCGCAGGTTTGTCTTTTTGATCAAAGGATAGACGCTCAGAGCTCAGGCTAGAATTCGCCGATGCTAGGCACAATCACTTGGGTAGGAGTCTGCTCCTACGGACTGCCGTGGTATCTGATAATAAATCTTCCTGGCCCGACAGCCAAGACAGAGTCGCGATTCATGGTGAAGAAGGCGGGAACGCGAGTCACGGTTGTTTGCTGGGTAGCAATCACAACCTAGAAACAGGCAATGCCCTCCGAAATTTCTCAAGAGTTTGGATACTTCTCAAGTCTGCAGTGGTGTCGAAGTACGACGAGAGCCCCAGTCTGCAGGGCGTCTGTACGATCCTCTGCCGCGACCAGACGGGGCTGGGGGCAGGGAACCTGAACTAGAGCTTGGAGATTGCTGTGGCGCGTCGTTGGAATAAGGTGTCGATGACTCTCTAGACCTAGTAGTGTTTCCATTGCCATTTCCCCCACGGCTAGCATGTGTTCGTGGCCCCGAGCCCCGTGAGCCTCGCGAGCTGCTGCTGCTACTGCTATTGTTGTTGGGACCAGACCTCGAAGAAGTACTGTAAGAGCGCGCTGTTGGCAGGTGCACGCGTTTCCTCTGGGTCATACCTTGAAGGCAGACAAAGGCGAAGCTTTGAGGATTTTCCTCTAAGACCTCGATGGTAGTTGGCGAGATCCACATCCGCTTAGGCGTCGAACGGGCTGGGGCAGGCGAAGGGTTCCAAGCCGCATCTGGCACCGTGGTTGGAATTCGAATCGCCGGCAACGAGCCCATTTCTTGCTCCTCAAAGCATTCCTCTGCCATCACCTTCGAAGTCGGAGAGCCACTTGCTGTCATGTCCGCGCCTGCAAAGCCGGGAAGTGATACCGTTGCTTGTGCCTGCGAGGCTGTAGAATCCATAGCCCGACGACTAGTAGAGTCTATCGCCATCCGACCGGTCTGGGAAGATGTCTTGCTATCGTGGAGGAGGTCGTTGATTCTGCTTTGCCACTTGGATGATGCCGATTGCTGAGCCGCTGATGATGCTGGGGGCCCACGAGGCTGGCTCTCTTGAAACGGCCTCGGGGTGGCCCAGTTAAAAGAAGCAGGCGCGGCAGCACTTGATCCAGTGTTTGATGCTGCGACCTGCCTACCCATCGAAGGTGGCAGTCTCACTACGGGGCGGGAAGGCGGTAAGGCCACATGTGGATGTGTTGCGTCTCCGTCGAAGGCCGGATGGCCATCCATATCAGGCGGTGGTGGTGAAGGCGAGCGGTGGCGATTCATATCTTCGGGACGAGCGCCATCGGTCTTGACAGGGAAAAATCGTGAGGTTCGGCTTTGTGGCGAGGCAGTAGACGCCGCGCCAGTCGGAGAAACTACTGCCTTGGCAGTACGCTCATCCGCGGCAGACGATTTCCAGGAGGCGCCATGAACGACCTGAATTCGGTCCTTGGTCTCAATTCGCCTGCCATCGCTGTCAAACTTGACAGGCTTCCAGGAGTCATGATATGCTGGATGAGTTTCATCGGCTGATGCCCCTCGAGCCTCCAATTCCGATTGCTGCTGCATCATTCTCTCTCGCGTCTCGTTCGTCATTCTCTCGTCACTTGTCTTGGAAGCTATTGCCCAGCGCGATCGGGTATCGTCGTCGGCCGAGTTGGATCCGCGTGGAAGACCTGCTGCGGCCGCCGATGGAGGCGCGATGGGCTTCGGGATATGGGCAGCCTGGGCCTTGCCACCATTGGGTGGCCCAATAGGGCCCGGTCCTGCAGTTGAAGGGCCACTAATCTGGGGCATATTAGGCGGGAATCCATCCGGCAGGCGGCCCAGATCAGCATTAAATGTTCCATTGCCGAGACTCCTGTTATTGTTTGGCGCCCCCCAGACGTTCTGAACAGCTGGTTGTCCGCCTGTCGGTCCCCATGAGAAACGACTAGGCTGCGCAGGAGGGGCCCCTTGCCAGGGCGGGGCCGCTTTACCATCTTGCAGCGGCGCTGGATTTGATTCTGCATTCGGCACAGGCTCATGTCTCCCTTGCATACCCGTGGGTCGAATTTCCTTCTCAGCCAGAGCCGGTGATGCTTTCGTCTCTCCACCCTGCCCAGCCACCGATGTCTTTATCTCGCTAGGGTTGCTGGCTGCCGTTTCTTGTTTGTGTGAAGCCTGAGTGGCTGGGGTCTCGCTCGAGAGAGAGGTCGAAGTCTTGGTAGCAACAGTCGCCTCCTTCGAGGCCGCTTGCTTTGCACTTTTCCGCTCAGGCGCTGGGCCAAGGGCTGCAAGCTTGGCCGCGATCCTCTTTTGCTTTTCGGCCTCGGCTTTCGCTTCTTCTTCTGCCTTGCGTTGCCGAGCGGCCTGAAGCTTCTCGGCCATGAGCTTCTTCTGTAGCTCATAGTCATCGACTGTTGGTCCCTGAGGAGGTCCTTGGGTCATGGGAGGCACATTTTGTCGATCGTGTGCCGCGGCGTTCGGATATGGCGCAGCTTGAGATGCATATGGTGAAGTCCTCGCTTGCCACACCGGACCATGCCCTTGACGCAGTCCGGATGGAGACACAGGGCTGTCACCTGTGAAAGAAGTTCGTCGACCGTGGAGAAGCTCCTGGGGAGGCATCCCCTGATCGTGCGGTTTTGCGCCTCGCTGAAACAGAGAGCCGCTTCCCCCACTAACATTAGAAGATCCACGTCGGCGACCATAAGGAGCTTCCTGGTCACTCCGATTCGTCTGGAAAGCTGGCGAAGGTCCTGGCGGGCCCTCTCCGTGCGGTACTCGCTGCAGCACGGCTGGAGGGTGCCTTTGATGTGGATCTACTCTTCCTGGTCCACGACGTTCCGTAACTGGCTCATATCTACCGGACTGCGAGTTGAAAAGCTCTCGGTTAGGGTTAACAGGGCCATTGGATCGGCTGAAATCATCCGCAGCAATCTCCTTGGCCGCTGGCGGACTAATCCCTCTCATGGATGACTGTGTTTCTCGGGGTTGATTTCGTCCGGGCACCTGAGGCGCCGAGGTATCAAGTAATACCGGGGAGGATTTGTTTACTGGAGGCAGAGTAGCCCATGGGGACTTGACTGGTGCTGGTGGAGGTGGTGGCCTGGCTACCAGGGTCGGCTTCTCGGGTGCGCCCTTGAGAACCAAGCCTTTGCCACCACCAAGGATTGCCTTTCCGGAGGACATTTGAGCGGGTGCAGGAGACTTTGGTTTTTCTGAAAGCTTAGGATCCTTGGCCAGTGATTCTGATGTTGATGCTGCTGGTGTCGGCACCGGCGCCGGCGCCGGCTCCAGCTCCGAGGCTGCTGGTGCAGGGGGCAATGTGGCCGTCTCGTCAACTGTAGGTATCGTCACCTTGGTGCCATCGTTCCACTGGATTTCACTGGGGATCCAGTCATCATCGTCGTCATCAACGTCGGCCCAGTTATTTGCGGCATTGGTGTCTTCGGGCGCCAATCGAGCTGTCATGTGAATTCCATACTTCTTCAGCTCCTCGTCGGTAAGCTTCTTAGGTTCAACGGGTGGGGGAGCTGCTGGAAGTGTCAGATACGCCATCTCTCCAGTTTAGAATCCATAGAAACCGAAAAGCACGTACGTCGATTTTTGGTCCAGACAGTACTTGGGTCTGGTGCGCCAGCCGGCTTCCCGCCTGTGCCTCCAGACGCCTTACTTCCATCTCGTGATGTCGTACCGAGCTTTGCTACCAACCGTGGTCGAGCCACAGCGGAAGCGCCCGCGCCCGGTGTGCCGGATGCTGCAGGCGTGGAGCTTGCTTTCTCTAGGTTCTTTGGGGTAGTTGTCCCTGAGCTCTGCGCCTTGTTGCCGAGAAAGGTCTTGTTGACGGATACTGATTTGAATGAAGTCGGCTTCTTGACCGTGGAGGATGTCCTCGTGTGGCCCTTCCCGTCATATTTAGATCCATCATCCTTCCCCGCCTCGGTATCCGAGCCCCCACTGACGCTAACCTCTGTCGAGTTTACTAGATTATCCACGGTATCGGAAAGATGTTTGTTTTCGATCTCGTCAGTAAGTGAGGGGCCAGCGCCATTTACAAGCGACTGCTTGTCGTCGACATTTTGAGAGTCTACGCTGATGGTAATGATCTGGCAAGAACATGTTAGTCAGTCCAAACTGTAGCCGGATATTGCGAGACTAGCGTGTCCAGCGTTGCAAAAGGGCGCTGCCAGGGCGCAAAAGGCCACGAGTGCGGGTGAGCGCGTGCTGAGCTCGCGCGAGAAACAGAGGCGGTACATACAGGCTCGGTGGAGTTTTTGGCAGCATCGACGGGATTCGACTGGGTGGCCTCAGCAGCCATCATCCGTTGCGAAGACTGACTAGGTTGGCGAAAGGCGATAATTATCAAAGTGATCGCTCAAGTCGTTGAGTTGTCTCGTTGTATCGTTGGAGTTCGATCTGCAGCTCGATAAGCGAGTTGATAATGTGTATCGGCGTGCGTCCTCGATTTTTTTTCTCCCGCGATTGCCCGCCTGGTCAAACAGAACCTTGTCTGTAAACGTGATGTCCTTCCTTGGTTGGCTCGTCGGGCTCGGCGGGTCGGCTCGGGTTTCTTGACGACTTCTGCGGCAACGGGTCGTCGTTGAGCAAGGGGAACGAAGTGCTGCTCTTTGACTAGCACTGGACCACGGGTCAATCGGATGCTTCGTCCTATGTAGATATTCCCTTCCTAGATCTGATTTTGGGGCGGAATGGGGGGGGGGATAGGAAAATATCGCGGTGGTGAGATGTGTCGAAGTGCACAGTGTCCAAATTGAACAGCCTTTCCCGCCAGTTGATTGATCGAATCCAATCCGCACAAGCTGGCTGCATGGGAGTGCGGCTGGCCCTGCGTTACGGTGATTCAAACCGGCCCCCCGTCTGTTTTGGGCCTAGCGCCACGTTGCGGTCAATTCGTTTCAATCTCTGACTGGGTCAAGCGCTCCTTGGAAGCTTCACCCAAGAAAAAAACAGAAAGAAGCTGGCAAGCGGGGCGAAGTCCCCCGTTTGCAAGGATCGTGGCAGCAAATTGACTATGACACACCTCATCATCAATGCTATTTTCTGTCACCTCTTGTGACGTTTTACGGCGTGGATAGAATCCTAGGTAGTGTACCTATGCAGAAACACGCACACCAATATGTCTTAGTTGCGACCCGCACTGTGAGTTGGCAAATAGGCGCATGGACACACCAAGGAGCCAGCCGCCAAGGACGGCTCTCAACGAGTTTACGGGTAAGCTACCCTCGGCAAAGATTAGATGCTGTATTTGCTTCAAATCTTTTTAAAACTGTGCCACGCGTTGCCTTGGATTGCTCATCATCTTCTTGATTTCGTCCATTCGCAACAAAAAAAAAAAAATCTACCGGCATACAAGCCAATCCTTGTTCACATTCTCAAATCATAAGCGTCTGTGCAAACATGGAATTGCCCAGTAAATGCAATCAAGGGAAGAGACAAATGAATTTCCTTAGAGCTCAAGTGGTGTACAAACGGTCTTCTTCTATTCGCCGTAGCTACAATCCATATTACAAGTCCTCCCCAAGGGCCTAACGATTGATTTAGTGGGGGTTGTTCTTGTGGTGGCCTAGCACGCGTTCGACTGTTAGCAAAGGACGTTTGAGAATAAAGTGTGTGTCTGCGCGACGTTGGTATCCAAGGGACTTACGGAGGTGGAAGTAGTAGTTCTGAGCGTAGCCGACAGCGAGAATGAAGGCAATGGCATGAATGATAGCTGTGACAAAATGTCAGTCGTGCAATCCTGTCGCAATGACAAGGTCAATGGCCAGGCGAACGTACGCTTAGCGGTTGGGTTCTTGCCAAAGTGCTTGGCCTGGTAGCGGCCGAGGATGCCGGTGGCCTTCTGCTCTGGAGCGGCACCCCTGGGAAGCTTCGAGTAGAAGTTGACGACGCGCTTCATGCGGACGGCATCAGGGGCAGCGCCGATAGCCTGTTATGACAGCTAGCTCGTCAGTCTCGGCTTCATTGCCGCAAAGTCCGGGACATCGGAGCCCAGACGAAGGATCCATCGCCCCCAGGATCACCTGGCGCTCCTTTCGCTACGCTCCAGATTGTCTCAAAATCCAACGTCCCCGAAGTCCATGGAAAGATGGCACTGATCGGCTGCATGGATCCGGACTTGTCGATTCAAACTGGCCGGAGTTTCCATCGCTTCGAGGGAGTGAAGAAGTGATCCAAATCGGACTTACGTTCGGCGAGGCAACCTGAAGCGCGGGCACGAAGAATGTCAGTAACCATGTGGACAATAAGATGCATCGCATCGCCTCGGGGGTTAGTCGGTTTGCACCATAAGAAAAAACCGTCATACCTTGGGAGGAATGAGCGTTGAAAGCGCTCGGCGAGTAACGTGGCTCATGGTGACAATTGGGTCGACCCGATTTCAAAGAATAGAAGATTAGAAGTCGGTAGAAATGTGCTCAATTGGCTGTGTCGCAATCGTCGTGCCAATTGAGGTCGGGTTCTTCTTGAGCTGAGGTCGGGTCGGGGACTGTTGGAAATCGAGGTTCTCCCGCGAACAGGTTTGCTACGGGCGGCGGTTCTTTCCGCCGAATGGCTTTTGGCCAATCACGTGCGTGCCAGGCGAGGCTGAGAAGTGGAGCTCCCATCCCATTGACGTCCCAATTGTGCTCGAGCTTGCCGAGAGTCGATGGTGATGTCTTCGTGGATCAATTGAACTCTCAACAAACTCCAAATCCCAGTTCTAGGGTGGTCAATCCAACCAGCTATGGCTTCTCTCAGATCCTCCTCGACTGCTGCTGCCCGGCTCCTCCGGAGCGCGTCGTGGCAGCAAACACGAGCCGTCGTCGCTGGCCGCAGACACGAAAGCTCACTCGTCCGCTCAGAGAAATCAGGCCCCGCGCTCCCCGACACCGACGCCAAACCGGCAAACCAGCCCGACTACCAGTCGGCCTTCGACAAGGCTACCTCGTAAGAGTCACGTCTCTATAGGCCTTTGTAGTACCGTCGCGGCCCGTCTCGATTGCTGACTGCAACCCACTCACCCTCCAGAACCTTCAGCCCTGTGCCCAAGCGTGTGCTTGATGGCAGCGAGCCGACCGAGGCTCTTCCTGCGGCAGTTCTCTCGGGTGCTCCCATGGAGCTCCAGGCCCGGACAGTCCGGTAAGAAAGACAGCGCATGACAGATATCTTGAAGATGAACAATATTCCTGACATCGCAATCTGAAAACAACAGCATCTACCGTCCCTCGAAGCCAGCTACGCAGTCTGGCACGCACGGATTGCGCCAGTGGCGTATGGATTGGGATGTCTTGGGCAAAGGTCACCGCTGGGAGAACCCGCTGATGGGCTGGCAGTCATCAGGCGACTTCATGCAGGGCTCGCACATATACTTCAAGAGTAAGGAGGAAGCCATCGCGTTTGCCGAGAAGCAGGGCTACGAGTATTTTGTGCAGGAGCCCAACGAGCGCAAAATCACACCCAAGGCCTACGCCAACAACTTCTTGTACAGCGACAAGAAGTTGAAGCACATTAGGACCAAATAGATGGGGCAACTTGAGTTCTGTTGGGATTAGTTATAGAATCAGTGAGGCAGCCGGCTTTTTGGACTCTACGGGCGTTCAGAACTTTTCCTGGATTGTAAATACAATGTCTTGTGATAAAAAAAACAGTCGACAAAATCGAATTGGCTATGATGACTTTCTGGCTCCATTTCCGATACTTTGAATGGTTAGACGGAGTAAATGCAATCACTACCAAGCACTGCGATCTATGCCTTTGTATTGACCATGCCATGCGCCTGTGCCTCTTGCACAATGGGCGCGTGGGCGTAAGACACTAGAACATTGAAGAGAAATCAAAGTGGGAAAAGCAAAGCTCGATTGCATGATGTCCATCAAGGTTATTGGAGTAACGATTCAAGCATGTGCAGTCTCCATGTGAAAGAGGATAATTTGATGAAAGTAGGCAAATAATATCAAGTAATCCGAGTCCCAAAAGCGTTTCCAACGCCCGAGCATGCTTCCAAGCAACTCCGACCCACCAAACCATCCAAAGCCGAACTCCAAGTAATCAAATACAACCATAAAAAGTTTGAGCAATGAGCAAAAGCGCCAGGACTGGGACCTTGGGCATTGAGCTCGAGTTTGGTGGACTTAATCCATGGATCCACTCTTCAATCATACACTTCAGTAATGTCATTTCATAAAGTTCATGCGCCTCACAAGGACTATGTCACCATCAGCTCGGGATCGTGGTCAGCGCCATGGTCATCAGTCATGTCTCTGCCGTCCTTCTCGACTCGAAAGCCAAGGGCGATGTGAGCAGGCAACTCAACCTTGCGTTGCCTAGCTGTGCTCTCAGCCCAGGTTCGTAATCGTACAAGGTTACGTATTGCCGCCTCTCTTCTTTGAGTCTGCAACTCCAAAACGGCCTTATTGACCATCTCGGCAACTTGTCTCCTCAAATCAGGATTGAGCAGGTGTCGGAGGTTTTCCGGTAGATCGTTCTTATCGAAGAACAGCAGCGACATGGTTCTCTCCAGCTCTTTTATAAATTTTTCATTGGCAGGCGCGCGGGGAGCGAGTTGCTCCTGTGCAAACTTGATAACCCTTTCAATGTCACCATGGCCGCTGGTCCTGATGAGCTCAACCAGCTGAAGACGGAGGAGTTCAAAATGCAGCTTAGGGTCATTTCCCAGGATCTACATGTAACACAGTCAGCAATGTGTCAAATACATGTGTGGTTGGTGATCAAAAATGGTCATAGGGTGTTTGCTCATGATTTTCAGTGTGGTGTTAATCATCAAAGGCACATAGGCCATATGCGTGGTGCATGAAGTTTTTTAATCATCGCAGGTAATTCGTGGTAGGATATGAAAATGAAATGGGCTAGTCACATACCTCTGGGTCAAGATCATTCAGACCGTCAATCGCATCTGAAATTTGGCCCTGATGGATCTGGTTCTGAATCTCACGGCGTGCTATGATAGAGACCACGTCCTGTTGGGCAGGGATATTTGCTTCTTTTGCAAAATTTGCTGCAGCCTTGGGGTATCCTTCCATGGTCAGATAGTCAAGGATAACAGCATTGATGTCACTAGATCAATAGTTAGTTGACTGAATCGATCGCGCGGGGATTATTTAAAATCGGCGAATGCTGCAATTTCAGAACGCTTGGACACAATGTTGTTCCGCATCGTATTTCTCGGAGAGATTCCCATTTTGTGTGATCATCACATTACAGCAGAGGGAAGGTGGGGAACAAAAAGTGCATCACAAACATACCTCTTAGGCGATCGAACGGCAGAAACCCTCGCATCGAAGGAATGTTTTATGGGCGTGGCTGTGGAAGTAGTGGAAGCCTACATAACACGCGTCAGAATCATCCCGTGCTGTAGAAACTCCGTGTGCGAGATAAAAACGTACCATTACGTCCGAGCTATCGGCGCGAGCTGCGCCCAATGTTGGAGTAGGTGAGGATCCGTCCGCTCGCCAACTACGAAAGTGTTCGTAGAGAAATTGCCTGAAGACTGGTGCGAGGTCTGGAGTAAGAGCCTCAGGCTCAAGACTGTCGCGACCCTGCGTGGTTGACCGTGGCATATATAGCCGGCGGGGGGTTGGTTTATCGGGGATTCATTTGCACTCAACAAGGAAAGAGAGACCGTAGTCAAAATGCGATTGGGAGTAGCCAATTGCAAGAAATTAGGTTGCGCTGGTACGACCGACCTATAGTTGCCTGATTCAGCCCATAGCTTTTATTCCCTTTTCTGAAGGTGTAGTTTCAGGAAGAAAGGAAAAAAGAATGGAATATGGGAGACGAGAGGAGAGTTTGAGAAAGAAAATTCGAGCTCAAGGCTTTTCTTTTCAAGCATGGGACTGACGTGGGGTCATTTTTCCTGTCACTTGATTGGTTCCGCGGAAGCTACCAGTCAACAGTTGTGGCGCTTGCTTCAGATACCCACTTAAGCTGTTTCCAGCCACCGTTTTGCCGCAAAGTCGTCCACACTCACAGTCTACAGAGGTACGGAGTAATTCATGGAGCACGTGCCAGAACCCAGTAGTAATCCCCCGCCCAACCTAAGAATTTGGTGCGGGTGACTGAGTTGCAAGACCCTTCCCTTTTCTTACACAAAGGGTTCAAGGTTTGTGGGTTTTGAGTGTTTATTTGTTTCTTTTGGTCGGGCAACGTACTCCGAATATTGTGCCTTGTCTGCCTCTGATTTGTCGGGAAGGGATCTGTACTCACTCCATTCTCGTTCGACGAAGCAAATCCGTCGAGCCTCTGTGGTACAGCGCTGTGTTCTCTCGGTGAACACCTAGGTAGCCAACCACAGCTCGGCCCGACGAAAGACAAAGAAAAAAAGCAGATACTTGCAGCCCGCTGAAGGCAGCTTGCCACCGGAGGCTGTCATTGGTCTGTCTGGCTTGTTGCCACAACTGAAGCAAGATTCAACGTCGTAACTACGGTAGAATTGTCGAGATGGCCAAATCACCTGAACCCAATGACACCATCACGACAAGGTACCACTATTCCCCGCCATGGGCCGATTTGAGCATCATTGGGGTTGCTGGCAGCTCCGGCTCAGGCAAATCTAGCATTTCAGATGCGATTGTTAGAAAGCTTAACCTGCCGTGGGTTGTCATCCTTTCAATGGTGAGCCCAAATCGATTTACTTGGCAACCCTTGCTTATTACTATGTTGCGCCCCTGCATTTATTTACTTGAGCCGCAAACAATACTCCATTCATCCATACTTGCTACTCTTTCATCCTTATCCCTTGCTTGCCTATTCGCGTTCAAGAAACTCGAGAATTATAACATGTTTTACTGTACAAGAGAAAAAAAAAGAGGAGGATAAATTGTAGGGAGCGATTGGAATCTGTAAACTTATTGCTAAATAGAATATGCGGTTGGCTCACACACTCGTACAAACATCAGGACTCCTTCTATAAAAGTCTCGACGCCGAATCTTCCAAAAAAGCATTCGCAAATGAGTATGACTTTGACGCGCCCGATGCCATTGACTTTGACGCTCTTGTCAATCTATTACGTGATCTGAAGGCTGGGTATGTAGATTTTAACGACTTCCATTGTCCCGTACCGTCTGGACCTTTTGCCCACATATAAAATTAAGCTCAAGAACTAATCGGTGCCGCTATGGGTGCTTAGCAAGCGAGCAGAAATACCCGTGTATTCATTCGTGAAACATCAGCGCATGGAGGAGACCACCTCAATCTACTCCCCCCACGTCCTAATCCTTGAGGGCATTTTTGCCCTGTATGACCCTAGAGTGCTGGACCTTTTGGATATGAGAGTAAGTCGGGGATCATTTCCTCTAGTAATTAACAGATATCTGCTAATATGCTGCCTCTGCCAAAAAGATTTTCTGCGAAGAAGACGCAGATGTGTGCCTCACCCGTCGTAGTAAGTAAACCCCCTGTACCGAGCTTAACATCGAGACATAGCGGATTCAAGAAAGATCCTTATGCTCACGACTTCGTATTTATAGTTATCCGAGACGTTCGAGACAGAGGGCGAGATGTAGAAGGCATCATCAAACAGTGGCTGGCCTTCGTGAAGCCAAACTTTGTCAAGGCAAGCCACTCATAATAATATTCCACCGACGATCCCCAGTTGGCTAACCCATTCAATCTTCATTCAGTTCGTGGATCCGCAAAGAAAAGTGGCGGATATTATCGTTCCTCGCGGCGTTGAGAACAAGGTTGCTATAAGTGAGTTGCAATGAGCTGCCGCCACAGCTTGTGCTGAATGCCCTGATCTCGGAGTCACTAACAAAGTCTCCAGCCATGATGGTTCAGTACATTGAGCAAAAGCTACTGGAGAAGTCCAAACAGCATCGAGCAGCCCTGAGCAGACTACAGCTGGAGTCTTTGGAGATACCGCTGTCCAGCAAGGTCATCTTTATTGAGCAGACCCCGCAGCTGCGCGGCATAGATACTATTTTGCACGACATAGACACTACCAGCGAGGACTTTATCTTCTATTTTGATCGACTTTCCGCCCTTCTCATTGAACTGTGAGTGCAACGACAAGTGCTCAAAGACAACTTCATGCTCATTCCTAACGTTGCCCCTCGAAATGCAGAGCCCTCAACCATGTCAGGTTCGAGTCGACCGCGATCACCACCCCTCAGGGCTACACTTACAATGGCCTCCGCCGCGCACAGGGCGACGTCTCTGCAATTGTGTTGGAGCGCGGCGGTGCCGCACTCGAGGTGGGACTCAAGCGCGTGATTCCTGACTGCAAGACGGGCCACATCGTGATCGAGTCCAACGTCAGAACGGGCGAGCCCGAGCTCAAGTACCAGAAGCTGCCGCGCGACATTCAGACCCACGGGAGCGTGCTTCTGCTCGACTGCCACATGTCATCGGGCGGGTCCGCCCTGATGGCGGTCCAGGTCCTGCTGGACCATGGGGTGACGCAGGATCGCATCGTCCTGGCGACCTACTCGGCTGGCCGCATGGGCCTGCATCGGCTGACGACCGTGTTTCCGGACATCACGGTTGTGGCATGCAAGCTTGTGCAGGACATCGAGGAACGCTGGATCGAGAAGAGATACTTCAGGTGCTGAGCTGCGTCATTGGTTGTCAAGCATGTATCAGCACTTGGAACGAGTTTATTCCATATATACAATACTGAGCAGTGCAATGATAAGTACCTATGCGTCGGTGGCATTCAAGCGGTAGGTTTTGTTGTTATTTAACTTGGTCTTGGTCATGTCATAGTGGAGCAGGATGTAGTATATTTCGAAAGTAAATCAACGAAACAACAAACAAAAGAAACCGCTACCGAAACCTCCAAATATTAATTCCTGCGCACCAAGACGTTTGAAGAGAACCCCCGAGGTCAATTGTAGATTCAGTCTTCGAACAAGTCTAGGTAAACTCTTCGTTGAGTCTGTCTTCCTCAAACATAATTCGAGCACCCGACGAATATCTGATGGCAACAGCTAAAAGCTTTAAGAATACGTAGCTAAATGTCCAATGGACATGGCTGTTGGGCCCGGTGGGCCATGGCTTTGTTTTAATACGCCATCAAATCTGTTCAAAGTTAGGTAGTTAGCCATCTGGCTTAGCCGTGACCCAGAAGTAATTACAAGAACCAAGCCAGACTTACCTCTACCAAAGAGACCACGCTTAAGCCAGTCCATGGCAAGGAGCATCCGGGTTCTAAAGCTGACGCTCTGGGCAAAGTAGACACTGCGCCAGGCGTAGACTGCCCACAAGCCACCGGTCAGAGACCAGCCCTCGCCCCAGTCAAAAACGGCCGAGTTGCCAATATAAGCCAAGCTTCCTAGGTGCTTGTACTCAAATGCCTTGTAAACTGCCGCATCGACGTCGCCGTCCATTATGTCATTCGCCCGCAGTCCCGGGGCGGCCCGTGCCAATTTGTTGAGCTTGTGAGCTAGATACTGTCCCTGTTGGTGTGCACGCTGGGCTGTGGCCGGAAGCGAGGTTAGTTTCGAGTCGATTTGTCTCAGGAGCTCTCGAAGCTCGCCAAAGTCGAGGGTTCCACTCTGGTCTTTGTCGAATTCCGCAAAAAGCTTATCAAGTCGCTTCAGATGACTTGCAGCTTGGGGGAAGCGCTTCTTGACATCGGCCGCCACATTCCGCCAGTCGCTAAAATGGAGCTGGAGGGTCTGGGGATCCTTGCCGTGCTTCCATGAATATGCTTGCAGGAAGGTGATGATGTGATCTGCTACGTTGTTCTGGACTGTGCTACAGTCTCCGATAGCGTACACATCGCCGAGGGGAGTGCCCAGAAGTCTCAAGTGACTGTCTGTTTCTAGAGCATGTCTGTTACCTTGGGCTTCGCCAAGCCGCTCTGCTATTTTCTTGGAAAATTCCGTTTGTGATACGCCAGTAGACCAAAGACAGAAGCCCATGGGAAGCTCCTTGGTAATCAACTTTCCGTCCGGCCCTTTCTGGGTGAATATGATTCGATCCTTCTTCACCTCGGAAACTCGAGAGTTCGTGAGAACATCGACTTGATCCCTTGCAAACCTTTCCTCCGCATACTTGGAAACTGTTTCATCGTATGTGTTCAGAATGTGGCCTCTCGACTGTATGACGTGAACCGAGATCTCGTTACGCAGCAGCTTCGGGAAGTGAAGCGTAAGATCCTCGTTGAGGAGGTCAAACAGTTCAGCCGCAAACTCGACACCTGTCGGTCCACCGCCGCTGACCACGAATGACAGAAGGCGCTTCCTCTCCTCGTCTGAGGTGCTAGGGAGACATGCCAGTTCTAAGTTCTGGACAATTTGATTCCTGATCTTCCTGGCATCTCGAATGTCCTTGAGAAAGAAACAATTCTCGAGACCCTTCACTCCGTGTGGATTGGTGCTGGACCCAACTGCAACCACAAGTTTGTCGTAGGGCACGTAAAACCTTTGCAGATTTCCGGATGAATCTTTTTGCGATACCTCGACCAGCTTGTGACTGAAGTCCACGTCGTCGGCATTGGCTGTAATTTGTTAGTTTGAGCCACGTTTCTATGCCAAAGCCAATGAGATGGTTTGCGGGTAAAGCAGAAAACGGGGAGTCTCCTCAAGAGTGAATGTTATGGCGCACTAGCACTTACCATGCAAGAAGTGGCCGCCAACCCTGTGGAGTATCCTCCGAATCGGTTCAACGAGTGATTTGAGCTCTAGAGTGCCAACCGTCGCTGAAGGTAGCATAGGAGTGAAAAGGAAATAATTTGCTGCAAAATTTGCGCCAGGTTAGCCTTCAATCTTTTGAGATGGTTTCAAGACGCAGCGTATGAAACTCTTGACTGAGTAATATTCGCCCCTTCAATCCATATGAATCATTGAAATAACTGATCACTCACCCGGAGATATCACGGTGACGTTCCAGTCCTCAGGGTTTAGTTCTTTCAGAATCGCAACACCACCCCAACCGCCCCCCAATATGACAAGCCTTGGTTTCTCCTTCCGCTCCCTTGCGGTTGGACTTTCGTTATCATCGAGGTATGCCTCTAGTATAGGCAGGTTCTTCGGCCCGCCCCGGCGAGGATTTAATGCCGTCCGTGCAACATCTATCTCCTCATGTGTGCCAGACTCCTTGTACGTTGATGCATCGTAGAGGAAGAAGCCAACGACACCCAAGCCAACAAAAGCAATGGAACTGCCGAACCACGCAGCAGCTCTGTATGCGATTATCCAGGCCCTGGACCTCTGTCGCGGGACCGGAACGTCAGACAGATATCGGACGAACTGTCGTTGGTGGACTGAGTCGAACCGAAATCGTGCGTGCGCGTTGGTTATCTTCGGGGTTGCGAGCGCGTGTCGAACATGGAGTCTTGGGCTTGCGATCGAGCGTGTGTGCAATGGGTTGAGGAGCAACTGGCTTCGAGCGCCGGTTATCAACCTGGCAGAACCTTGCAGTCGTCTGCTCTGGTGTCCGACTGACAACATTGTGCGTGCCCTTGGACACGTATGGAAAGACCGGACCGTTCAGAGTATGTCTAGATAGTCGAATTATGAAGCATTGCACGACTTCAAGCACAGCTCAACTGTCGTTGAAGTAGCAAGAATTCCAGACGCAGTCCGCATAAGAAAACAGATAGGCAGACAAAATCCTGTATGTTGGTTAGCTGAGGTCAATGTGATGTTGATGTTTGCAATCGATGCGCGATTCTATCATTGGCCAGTAGCTAGCTTGTCGCCAGCAGTTAGTTGCGTCATTGCGGGACGGGTTGAGCTAGAATTAGCGCATTGAAGTGTACTGTACGATCGGGAAGCTTTGAAATCTTGGCTTCTTATTAGGTAATCGGCGCATAAGTTAACAACCGAACCAAGTGGAGTTCTGCCTTGCAAGGAAACATGGGAGGACATTTCGAGCGACTCGACAAAATTGCTTGACAGGCAGACAGGATATTCGAGAACCAAATTCACATCCGTAAAGATGCTGCAAGTATAGGTCATGAGTAGTCATGTATTGGCATTGTCATCTGCAACAGAGATTTGCAAGCCATTTGTTAGCTTTGTCTGGTTGAACTCGTCTTGTTTGTCTTGACATGCCCCGAACATGCCATTCCGAACATTAAAATATGGTTGATTAATCGGACTGAACCTTCGTACATTGTGGAGCAAAACATTATATACTAAGTAGGGACTTCTCGGAGACTTTTTTTTCTTCGTTATTATTCGACGCACTCTCCTTGTGCTTTGGTCTGCGAGTCCGTCCAAAACCCGCGGCACCGCCTTTTGTTCATACCGGTACAACTTCGTGCAATTTGCCAGGTGGTAAAGGTAAGCTAGTCTAGAGCTAGAAAAGTCTAGAACTAGAATACCAGCGCATAAACTCTGCCGGCTAGGATTGTTGCGTCTTACTTTTGTTTGACAGGGGTCTCGGAATCTCGGAGCCACAACGTTGTGCCGGAGTCAATGGACCCCTAAACCACCGTACCATTCATATCAGCCTCCGCACAATATTACCCGCGGACGGAGGCATGCGTCTCATTAGTTGGTAAACTTCCTAGTTTTTGACAATTCCCAATTGTTTTTTTTTATTCATTTGAAACTCCGTTAGGATCTCACATGTAGTTTCTCAGCGGTGGCTATTTCACCTACCTATCATACCGATCGATCGATCTTATCTTTTGGGCTGGTGGTGTGAGCCCCCCTCAGCAACAAACCAAGCTGGTATTTTGAACCAACAGACGCTCAAGCGTCATGAATTTCACTCAAGACATCCACAGTGCTTCCACAGCCTATGATACCTCACCAGGAGGGACAGACTCCTCGGACCGACCCAGGACTGGGGTTCTTAGGCGGTCTTGTGAGGCGTGTCGGGCGCTGAAAGCCCGCTGTATCCACGTTCCAAACTCAGGATCCAGGTGCTGCAAAAGGTTAGTAACACTCGGAATCCCGGCCTCTACCGGATGGCTTCAAAATCCTTCTCTTTTTCTCTTGCCTGTTGACAATCAGCTAACATTTTTCTGAACATTTCTTCTGTAGATGTATGGACCATGGCATCGATTGTGTGTTCGAGGAAGCCATTGCCAGGCCAAAGAGAGCCCGTACCAGTGCGTAAGTGACAGACACCCTTCATCATGTTTACCTAATAACATTTCATCATACAATATTATTATAAGATCTCAACTCCATATCAACCCCAATGAGATGCTAACGCAATATCCATCGTGGGACTTGAAGTCGGACCCGAGTAAAAGATGTCGAGGAAAAGATAGACAGTCTCATAGCCCTCATCGCCGCCAGGAAAGAGCCCCAGACGCAAGTGATGGACAAGACCGCCCCCAACTTGAAAATGTCAAATTTCTTGGACTCTGAAGGAAACTTTTCCTTCCCCAGCATCGTCAACGACTCTGGTCTGATGTTTACACCGTCTGGTTTTCCAACCACCTCACCAATGGCGGACATGGCTCTGACATCCAACGTGAACGATGTCTTCTCTAAAGGCATCGTCACATTTGAGGCAGCACAAGGCTACTTGCAAGCTTTCATTGCCGATGCTGCGCTGTTTCCTTTCGTTGTGATTTCGCCACACATGACGCTGGATTTTCTAAGAAGAGAAAGGCCTTGTTTACTGCTTGCCATCATGGTTGTTTGCTCCCAAGGCTCTGTTCAGGAGAAGTTGATTGTGGAGTTCAAGAATTATATCGCACAGCATGTCATCATTGAGGCTCGCAGGGGCGTCGACGCTGTACAGGGGTTGATTGTTTACTGCAACTGGTAAGATTACTCGGCCGTCCTCAAGACCCCGAAAGAAAATCGAGACTGATTTATACTAATGTATACATGATTTTCCAAACACAGGCACAATAGATGCAGCAATCTCTCTATCCAACAGCTATATCAACTTACTCAACTCGCAGTCACTCTGGCTGGGGATTTTGGACTGCCTTCACTCGCAACCATCAGAGAGATGAACAGCAGCAACGCGAAAATGTCACGGTCCATTCGAGACCTTAACTCGCAGTATCTTGACGAGCTAGAGAGGATAAGGACATACCTCGGGTGTTATCACGTCTCGCACGGCATGTCGATCGGTGTCAGGAAGCCCACACATCTCCTGCACAGCAGAAGGATAGAGGAAGCCGCCAAGATGATTGCAAGCCTTGAACAGACAGCGAGCGACACTCTGATACCGCATCTCATCCGCCTCCAACGTTTCGCAGAGGACGTCCAGAGGACCTTTGACTATAACGACCCCGATGGCCTTGATGAGATGGATGGTCTCAAACTGCGAGCCACGGTCACCATGCTCGATCGACAACTTTCACAAGTACTCGAGGCCATGCCACTTGAAGTGCGCCAAAACAGTTCGTACCCTGGTTTTTCTCTTGCTCGCTCTCCTCACATTTCCTCCCTATATTGTTCTTTATTTCTTCTAGTAGATACAAGCTAACAGTCACATAGCCCACATTCAACTCGAGGCGAAGTTCCTCCGCATTTATATCTCAGAGATTGGCCTCCAGATACCAATCGGCCACATGAAATTAGACGGGCGTTGCTGTGACTGGTGCTCTTCAGCCCATCGCACAGAGCTCATTATCACATGCATGCGCGCCACCCAGAAGTATCTCGACTATTACTTTGCTCTCCCGGATGCTGCATTCTCACAGCTCAACGTCTTGCAGGTCGGTCGGCACATGTACGCAACAACAATGCTGGCCCGGGTCATGATGCGCGACCAGATTGGGAAGCTCGACATGGCTCTCCTGGGCGAACTCGCAGCCGCCCCCGCCTATGTCCAGGCTTCGGAGCGGAAACTCGCAAGACTCATCACCACGATGCCGTGCGGCAAGCAAAAGCAGGACATGATCTGGTTATTCTATCGGATATTCAAATTGGCATCCGATGTAAGTCCCTTTGCAACCCCCACCTAGACTTATTCACGGTTGATGTACAAAGCCTGACGTAACATGTGTACATGCAGTGGTTTGAGGGAGCGGCGGAAACAGGCCAGTCGAACGTCATGGATTTTGATACTTGCATTGCGGGCTTCGATATCAACCAAATCATACTCAGCCCTGTGCGCAAGGGTGAATGTGATTCTCTAGTTCCGACACCGGCCACCATGGAATGTTTACACGAGCTGTCGACAACCCCAGAGGCTGTATCTGAGCAGCCAGGGCCCGAGACAGCGGAGGTGCCGTTATTTTCGAACCAAGAGATGCTGTGGACGACAGATCTCAGTGATTTTTCTCCACCAGATAACAATAATTGGTTCAGTATCTGATATGCTTTGTGTTTTCTGTTCTTTCTTCGATCAATTTCATTTGTTACCGGTTTGCAGTAAATGTCTGTGTTTTAGGCCCTGAGGCAGTCCTTCTGATCATGTATGAAAGTACAATTTTGTGTTATTCGCCAGTGCAGCGTTCAATAAATAACGAAACAAGTAACGTTCATATTTTGAAGTCCTTGTAAGACCATTTCTCCGTGACCGTTGACTTGCCCTGCTTCCTGAAAGGCCGCTTCATCCTGGCCTCCATCTTGCCACGGACGATCAAACTGCGATACCTGTCCTTGAGCAGATTTCCCTCGGGTTTGAGTAGCCGCAACGAGTCTTGCAACTCGTCAGGCAGAACAAGCTCCAGGTCCTTCTCTGGCAGCCGGAACTTGCCCAGCTGCCTGCGTCTAAGCTCGTTGTCATCTCCCACGTCGCTGTCGTCGCTCATCTCGACCTTCGCCAGGGCAGCAGCCTCCCGCTCCTCAATCTCAGCAGCAAGCTCTTTGATTTTGGCAGACTGGATGTTCTTGAGTTTTTGAGAAGCCTTCTCTTTCCGCCTCTGCTCTTCCTCTTTCCTGCGCTTTATCCTGTTGCGCTGAGCTTGTGTCTTCCGCTCCGGTCGCTTGGACTTGGCGGGCAAATCCTCACCGCCACTCGTGAATCCTTCCCATGCCGAGTCCTCCTCCCACTTTGATAAATCGGCCCGAGCCTCAGCGGCCTCTGCCTCTGCCGCTGAACGCGCCACAGCCTCGGCCCGCAACTGCTCAGCCGCCTCCTCTGCCAGTCTCTGCTTCTCTGCTTCCACAGCCTTGGCACCCTCCGCGTTGTACCTCTCGACATAGTCGGTGAAGAGAGGGTTATAACTGTAGGAGCCTTCCGGAGTCGGCACGGCAGGCACAGGCTTGCCGTTGGCGGCTAAGCTTATGGGTTGGTGCCTCAACGTCTCTGGGGCTTTTGCCTTGACCGGCTTAGACACGAACTCGAGTTTATCGCCAGTCTTCAAGACGACCGGGCCTTCCTCTGGCTCTGTCTCCGCCCAGACATCGTAGCTAGCATCGGCAAGTGTGATTGTAGACTCGTGATGGCCATCTGCGACCTTGCGCAGGCGGTGGAGTTCCTTCTGCGCCACAAAGTCCTTGCGAATCCGCTTTACCGGGAGGACGCCGTCCGTCGTTTTGCTATCGGCGGCTCGTTTCCTGGAAGACACGGCAGGAACTGCTGAGCGTGCTGCGATGATCTCGTCTGCCCTTAGAGTCTTCTTGATATGCTTGGGGTGCTTTTTGGGTATAGCAGAATCTCCGACCACATCGACAGTGAAGAGCGATTCTGACGGTCGCTCTTTGTAAACACCACTGGACGGTTTTAAGCACGTTAGTATGCGAGGGAGAAATAAGGACTTCAAATCGCATGTACAACTAACCCCTGGATAATCTCCTCGTTGCGCTTTTCAAGACCCTTCTCTACTTCTGAAACATCGACATGTTTTCTCCATGCCTTTTTGCCTTTTCGGGAGGGCTGCTTGTATTGCTGAGGCGCCTCAGGCTTCTCAGACAAAGGACCGATAGCAGGCATCGTTTATTTAGTAGCTTGCTGACTGAATTTGAATAATCGGCGTTGAATATATCCAGGCTTGCGAGCGGAAACTGGCATCTTTGAGGCTGTCCAAGGACCCTTCTCTAGAGTGAAGCGGGGCTGGGCAAAATTTCCTGAGTTCCACATTTGATAAAGAACTGTATATTCTTATCAGCACGTGCACCACGAAGGCGGTCTAGTCTTGTTCCAATGCCAAGATCTAATAGAACTGGAGCCAGCTTGTTTTTTTTTTTTTTTTTTTTTTTTCTGTAGCTCTACGTATTGAAATGCACGGTTAGTCAAAGTCCCCGACGTTTACCTATGGGTACCTTTGTTACAGAGTACTTGAAGAAGTTGTCTTGCACAACATGATAGTCGTAGGAGTACAATACGTGATTTTAGGGCCTTCTCCACAACCAAGCAAGCTGCTTTGCATTTTATTTTTATCTTTGTCTTGTATAAGCGCATAGTCATGAGCGGGCGCATATCGGTTACTTCTGAAAAGTACCTGATCTACCCTACAACTCACTAGCCCGAGTAAGGTACCTCAAGTTGGTAGGGTACCCTTCGCATTGTGATGGGTTCTGGCCCGTTCTTGCCACAGCCACACATGGCCCTGCGGAAATGACACTGGTGGATCCACCGCCCAATCTAGTTCATGTTGACGTTACCATGCGGGTTGGAACTGTGCCTGGGCCACAATGGCACTACGCAGCACTTCATGCAAAGGATGTACCTACATTTGTTAGCATTGACAAACATCAAGTCTGATTATCTGATCAAACCGCAGAATTTTTTACTACTCTTTACTAATTGCGAAAAAGGCCTTTCCCAACAACGCGCAAACTCAAACGTGTTGCCCCTCTCGGCTCCTAACCACAAAGACCGCCCGACAAAGCTGCAGCTACCAAGTCACCCGGGCCGACCTGTACTGTTTTCGGTTGCTGGCCCCGTCTTACCTACGCCTTCTCAGAAGGGTCCAGTTTGCATAGCCCCTGAATTCAAACAAGACTTTCAAGTCCCATTCAACTACCTACCTACTTTCGCGTCATCAACCACGCTCGCCAGTCGCTTCCGACGCGGAAGTCCGAAAACGACGCTGTACCATACCGACCCCGATAAACTTCTCTAGAATATTGCGACAAAATGGCACAGTCAGGGACTGGGGCGTACAACAACCCCTTGAAGAAATTCAAGTAAGGCCGGATAGTCGTGTTTTATCGGGAGCTGGCAGCTCTAGATGGGTATGCGGGCATGTGCTGAATTATTCGTCTTTTCATAGGTTGGTGTTTTTGGGCGAACAGAGCGGTACGAATGCATCCTATTTGCGGTCTCTTGGAAGATGGGGATCATGCAACTGACACCATGTCTTCTATTCATCGCAGTCGGCAAGACGTCCCTAATCACTCGATTCATGTACGATTCTTTCGACGGCATGTACCAAGCTACTATCGGAATCGACTTTCTCTCCAAGGCAAGCAAGCCACCGGCGCACCCCCACCGATCAAGCGAATCGTCAGCTGGCACAGCGATCGGAATGCTGACCTCGAGGCTACAATCTAGACCATGTACTTGGAAGACAGGACGGTGCGGCTACAGCTATGGGATACGGCAGGCCAAGAGAGGTTCAGGAGTTTGATTCCATCCTACATTCGCGACTCGAGTGTGGCCGTGGTGGTCTATGATATATCAAGTAAGTGGCCGTTTGACACTGCAGCTTTTTTACTTTTTTTTCCGGGGGGGGGGGGGATGGAGTGGGTTGGTTTGAAAGGGCACTGCCTGCCTCTCCGGGCTCCTACTGATGCGCTATGATTGAATCACAGATGCGAAATCTTTCCAGAACACACGAAAATGGATAGATGACGTGCGGGCGGAAAGAGGTAACGATGTTATCATTGTCCTGGTGGGTAACAAGACGGACTTGAACGACAAGCGCGAGGTGACGACGCAGCAGGGCGAGGAGGAGGCCAAGAAGAACAACCTGATGTTTATCGAGACCAGCGCCAAGGTCGGCCATAACGTCCAGCCGCTATTTAAAAGGATAGCGCGCTCCCTGCCAGGCATGGAGGGTACCGAGGCCGCGCAACAGGCAGCCAGTCAAAGTACGCTTACCCCCAGAGTTGCCCCAATGGCCAAGTACTAACCCTTTATTCTACAGTGATCGACGTCAAGACAAACAACACCCAGGCTCAACAGGAAGGCTGTGCCTGTTAAGATGGACTGACATCGTATCGTCAGATTCTGTTGTTCCTTTTTCTTCTCAAATACATGAGGGTGACATGCTTGTGGGCAGGTAATTTTTGCTGGCTATTGTTAAGACTACGTATCTGCCAGAAGTAAGTAGTGTTGTATAATAACAAAGAATGATACTATGGGGCCATGAATGATGAGAATGGGCTCTCAGGTGGTTTTTACTCTGCCCTCGTCCTTGAAGCGTTAGCTACCATATAGGTATGCATTTAATACATTATTTCCCTTGACACTGTTGGTGGTATGTGTTTATGTGCTCCGTGGTAAGAGCATCGGGTCCATACGACTCGTGAAGTTCATCCGGTTTCACCATGCGACAAACACATTGATTCATGCTAGGAGAGTGAGGCAGTATAATTATCTAGTTCTTTTTTTTTTTTTTTTCTTCAAAATTTGGGACATGCCAACTCTGTCTGCGTCACCTTTTTTTTTCTCTATTTTGTCTCCTATTTCTCTTCTTTTGCACCTTTAATATTATACATATCCAGGACCTAACTATCTCTATGTACCTGCTTGGGTAATATCAGGCGTCGCATTTACAAGTGTAAGCCAAGTAATCGGTACCTGAGTACTCAAGTCAAAGTCATGTCTCGATCACTTGACAACCAACTAATGAGACCTTGGATGATTCAGCAAAAAGTATTTCCCCGGCTGCCGGGACAGTCGCCGAGTTCCGCGCCCAAGCGTCGTGGCGGGCATCGGCTTCTCGCCATCGCCCCCATTAAAAATGCTTTTCAATTCCAGGTCTTGGGAATTACCCAATATGGCTTTCGTGGGGAATCGCATTGTAAAGGCCCAGTGTGAGTATAGTGACTTTCAGACCTATTGCAAACATGATCAATTGGAATTTTGTTTGCCGCATTGGTCAGCTCTACGTAGATTGTTAAATGTTCTCTCAATCTGCAGGCACTTCGTCGCCCTTGATTTGCATTCTGGCTGATTTGTTCAGAGACCCAGGTGCAAGTAAGGTGCATGTATGTAATGTGTACCCAAGGTAGATATTCCTCAGTCACAAGATGCATACAACAATGCTCTCTTGAACAAAATAATCAAAGTTACAGTAAACCTCGGAGCCTCGCTCAACTTCGGAGAGTAGGCCGGCGTTTGTTTGATAGTAAAAGCATTCCGCACGGGGGCCGTCATGGATATTTGTAAGAGGGGGGGCGCTAGAAGCGATCACGCAATCGTGTTGCGGAATAAGTGAATGACTGTCTGCCGGTAAATTCTTTGGCTGCGGGGCCGTTTGCGAGTTGGTCGTCCCTGGATTCGGTTACAAGCCAAAAAGCCCCTGCCCCGTGTCAACGTCGACTTGCCGACTCGGTGTTAATAATAAGGAGTTGTTTGGTCCGACTTTTTCTCCATGGAGGAAGAGACTCGCTGAGTTCTTCTTCCCCTAGCAAACTAGAATATTCAGCAAACATGGCTGCAGCTCCAGGCTCGATCAGCACGCCTGAAGAGGCCGGTAAGTCACATACAAGCAATTCTACCCTGCCCGCACTATATACGCTGTATTTCAGTTCAGTGCTGGTCAAAACCCCGCCAACGGCTTTGGTGCTCCAATCACAGCCGAGGTATCACCAAGCAACAGCCCGCGCCCGCGTCCTGAATTCACTTGCGCCTATGGCAGTGCTAACAGAAGGATGAAACAATTCTAGTTGCGAGAATCGCCTACATTTCCAGTGACGTTGTTATCTCGGTACAGCCTTCATTGGCCACCGAGACCGACTTTTCCAGATATCTCAAGTCGGCGGCCGCTCGCAAAGAGCCGAGCTTGGTCGCAAAGAACCCCAACAATGTCCCCGAGATCCAGAGCGTCAGGCACAATGCCGACCCCTTACTTTCAGTCTTTACTCCCATCCGATCAGGACGCTTTGTCTCCGTGACCACAACCTCAAACATACTCCTTCCCTCCATAGCTCACCTCTACAAGCTGGCTGAATACCCCGTTGTCATTCACGTCGCTCTCCACCCCGACAGGTTTCCCGACTTCTCCTCCATCACTGCAATAAGGAATTCAGGATGGACCTTTCTGCAGTCCGAGTCGATCCAGGAGGCCCAGGACATGGCCATGACCGCCCATGCCCTCGCCATTAGGTCTGGCAAGGGTGTCATCCACTTCTACAGTCCCTGGGTGCTCTCAAACGATGAACCCGTAGAGAGGGAGGGCCTGGCAGTCATTCGCGAGATTCTGGATATCGATAGCGTCCGCCGCTACCAGTCTGCCCCGATATCGGCCTCGGGTCTCTATGCCGACGACGGAAGAACTGTCCTTGCCAGTGACCAGCCCGAGCAGGTTCCCAGCGGGGCTGCGTCGGCACCACTGAACGGGCTCAGCTCCGGCGCCATCTCGCATGCGACCTCGCAGGCCAACTCGTCTCAGGTCTCGGTGAAGTCCAGCGAGAACAGCACATCCGCAACCCCACACAGCACCTCGAGTGCCACCACAATCGAGGCACCACCAACCGCTGTTTCATCCGACGACATCTACAAGTATGTCACAAGCATATGGGCTCAGCTGGAGAGCTTATCTGGAAGAAAGTACAGCCCCTTCGAGTACTCAGGTCCCCCTACGGCCGAGAACTGCTTGTTTGTTTTCGGTGCCGATGCTGGTCTGCTGGGAAGCGCAATAGACGAGGCCAAATCAGGCGACGTCTACGCCAAGGCAGGAATCCTCACCCCAAGATTGTATAGGCCATGGCTTGGCGCTAAGCTTCTGGAGGCCATCCCGAAGTCCGTCAAGAAGATTGCAGTTCTGGAGCAGATCAGCAAACGGACAACCAAATGGGGTCCCATCCTCATTGACGTTCTCACTTCCGTCAAGAGCGGCCCGGGAGGTGTGGAGACAATCGTGGGCTACCATGTCGGATACATCAACAATGAGACTGTCAAACAGGCTCTGCGTGGTATTTGTCAGAACCTAGCCCTGGATAAGCCGGTGCAGAACCTTGAGGTTGGGTCTCGCGAGGGTCCCCAAAAAGCCGACAAATATGCGCTGGAGAAGCCCAAACTTGAGACGGCTTATACGAAGATCTTGGATCAGCTCTTTGGAACTAGACTATACACGGCCAATGCCATCGACTCGGACAATGCGGGCATCTCTGCCACCATTTCTGCCACCCCCGAGTTTGGCTTTGGAGCATTACTTGCGCGTAAAGAGCACAGGCACCGTTTTGTGAGCGAGGCCAAGGAGGCAGCAACCTCGGGTGTTTTTCTGACAGAAAAGCCCAAGAGGCTACTCACCAACTGGGCTATTCACTCTGATGACCCCAAGAAAATTGACGCAGCGGCCGAGGACCTGATTTCCGAGCTCACTTTGGAAAACTCGACTGCTGCCCGCAAGCTTCTCAAGAACCAAGCATTCTTCAGGAGGCAGTCGCTGTGGCTGGTCGGCTCAGATGCATGGGCCTACGATCTGGGCAACTCTGGCGTGCATCACGTGCTGGCTTCGGGTGAGAACGTCAACATGCTGATCATTGACTCTCAGCCGTACTCGGAGCATACTGCGGCCGACGCCAATAAGAGGAAGAAGGATATTGGACTGTATGCCATGAACTTTGGAAACGCTTACGTCGCGTCTGTCGCCGCGTACAGCTCGTACACTCAGGTCCTGCAGGCCATGGACGAGGCAGACAAGTTCAACGGACCTTCGATCGTTCTGGCTTACCTGCCGTACAATGGCGAGCACGACTCTCCCCTGACCGTCTTGCAAGAGACCAAGAAGGCAGTCGATCTTGGATATTGGCCGCTCTACAGGTGGAACCCCGATAACGAGAAGCAGGGCCTGCCGACCTTCTCCCTCGATTCGGAAAGGATCAAGAAGGAGCTGAAGGCTTTCCTTGACAGGGATAACCACCTGACACAGTTGATGAAGAAGGAGCCCAGCTTTGGTGCCAGTCTCGCCCAAGACTTCGGTACCGAGGTACGTGCGCAGCAGAAGAGGAGAGCTCGGGACGCTTATAACCAGCTGCTCGAGGGCCTGTTCGGCGCCCCCCTTACGATTCTATTTGGATCAGATAACGGCAATGCTCAGTCTCTTGCCAAACGCCTCGGTAACAGGGGCCGTCAAAGAGGTCTGAAGACGACAGTGATGGCGATGGAAGACTACCCCGTCGAGGACCTACCGACGGAGGAGAACATTGTCATCCTGACCTCTACAGCTGGCCAAGGAGAATTTCCTCAGAACGGAAAGCCCTTCTGGGATGCCATCAAGGACAGCACTGAGCTTGATCTCGCATCAGTTCGGTTCTCGGTGTTTGCCCTGGGTGACAGCCACTACTGGCCAAGAAAGGAGGACAAGATCTACTACAACAAGCCTGGTAAAGACCTCGACAGGGTTCTGGCAAACTTTGGTGCCCAGAGACTGGCTGAGATTGGTCTCGGAGACGACCAGGATCCGGATGGATATCAGACAGGCTATGCCGAATGGGAGCCGAAGATCTGGCAAGCGCTTGGCGTGGATAACGTTGAGGGGCTGCCGGAGGAGCCTGCGCCAATCACGAATGAGGACATCAAACTCGCTTCCAACTACCTCCGAGGCACCATTGTCGAAGGCCTGAACGACAACAGCACTGGAGCCATATCTGCAGCCGACGGGCAGCTGACCAAGTTCCACGGCACGTACATGCAGGATGACCGCGATGTCAGGGACGAGCGCAAGGCACAGGGCCTAGAGCCTGCCTACTCCTTCATGATCCGGTGTCGCCTTCCCGGAGGTGTATCGACGCCGCAACAATGGGTCCAGATGGACGACATTGCAACCAAGCTTGGCAACGAGACCATGAAGCTGACCACGCGTCAGACATTCCAGTTCCACGGTGTGGTGAAGGGTAAGCTCAAGCCAGCGATGCAGGCTATCAACAGGGCGCTAATGACCACGATCGCGGCCTGTGGTGACGTAAACCGAAACGTCATGTGTAGCTCTCTCCCGACTCAGTCCGAGTATCACCGTGAGGTCTACGCTTGCTCGCAGAAGATCAGTGACCATCTGCTCCCGTCCACAACAGCCTATCATGAGATCTGGTTGACGGATGACAACGATAAGAAGACCATGGTGGCTGGTGATGCCGTGCAGGATTTTGAGCCCCTGTACGGACCGACATATCTCCCTAGGAAGTTCAAGATCACCATCGCTATCCCGCCTCACAACGACACCGACGTCTACGCTCACGACATTGGCTTGATTGCTATCAAGGGCAAGGACGGCCACCTCGAGGGCTTCAACCTCCTTGCTGGTGGTGGCATGGGAGCCACTCACAACAACAAGAAGACTTACCCGCAAACTGGACGCAGCTTCGGATACGTTTCCAAGGACCAGGTGCACATCGCCTGCGAGAAGGTGATGCTTGTTCAGCGCGACCACGGAGACCGTAAGAACAGGAAACACGCCCGTCTCAAGTACACCATCGACGACATGGGCGTGGATGTCTTCAGGGGCAAGGTCGAGGAGCTTTGGGGTCAGAAGTTTGAGGAGGCAAGGCCGTTCCACTTCGACTCCAACATCGACACCTTTGGCTGGCAGCGCGACGAGAAGGGTTTGAACCACTTCACTCTCTTCATTGAGAACGGACGCATTGAGGACACGGCAGAGTTCCAAATGAAGACGGGTTTGAGGGAAATCGCAAAGGTGCACAAGGGCGAGTTCAGACTGACTGGCAACCAGCACGTCATCCTGAGCAACGTGGCAGACGAGGACCTCGACAATATGAAGGCGCTGCTGAAGAAGTACAAGCTTGACAATATCCAGTTCTCTGGCTTGCGCCTGAGCTCTTCAGCCTGTGTCGCCTTCCCGACCTGTGGCCTTGCCATGGCCGAGTCTGAGCGATACCTCCCCGTGCTGATTGACAAGCTCGAGGCCTGCCTTGAGGAGAACGGACTGAAGCAAGACTCAATCGTGATGCGCATGACTGGTTGTCCGAACGGATGCGCCAGGCCTTGGCTGGCCGAGGTGGCCTTCGTCGGCAAGGCTTATGGCGCCTACAACATGTACCTGGGAGGCGGTTACCACGGACAGCGTTTGAACAAGCTGTACCGCTCATCGATCAAGGAGGATGAGATCCTGGCCATCATGAAGCCGCTTCTCAAGCGATATGCACTGGAGCGTGAGGAGGGCGAGAGGTTCGGTGACTTCTGCATCAGGGCCGGTGTTATCAAGGCCACAACTGATGGACAAAACTTCCACAACGATGTAAGTGTTTCTTTCTCGGAGACAGGACTTTGCGCATGAACATTTTCTGATCATTCTTACCCCCACAGGTTGCTGAGGAGGAATCCGATGAAGAGTAGTGTGGCTCGGCCATCCTTTCTCTTTCTCATCTTTTGAATTATCTGCTGCCGCATAGCCATGTTTTATTTAGATATCCCAACGAAGAAAAGAAAAAAAAAACATCACGGTGGCGGAGGGCTTTTGGGTTTAAATACGAGCATATGGATCATATGTCATATATCTACTACGATTTACACAAGTACATAATGACTACAATGGTTGACGATGACAATTTTTGACTTGCTTTTTGCCATGTCAACTACTATGATGGGCATCGATGATCTTTTTTATAACCCTACCTGCCTGGCACATATATACACCACATGTTACTTGTCCAATTTTACCCAATTTCACCACTAAAAAGTCGCTGCTTGACAAGAACGCGCTGTAAAAACAATGGGGATCTTTTAGATGACACCATGATTAAACCAAACAAGAAAAAAAAGACACTTTGATTTGGGCCTCATTGTAGGTGACTAAATCATTATTTTGGGTTTAATTCCGACTAACAGGACCGACAACATCGAATAAATACATACATGGTCACGAATTGACTATGGTTCATCTGTGCGCAAGTACGCAATCAGAGCGCTCCCAAAAGAAAGCCAACATTTTATCTTATTGTCCATCACAAATAAATCCCGCTCTGTCCTGTACAGACAAATAGGCTGCCAGGGACTGGTATATGTAAACCTCTACCTATGTCATCCGAGGAAGAAAGACCAACTCAAAAAGAACTGAACTCCTGAACCCCTCAAAAAGACAAAGTTACAATAACATACGCTTGAAAAAAAAGAAGGAAAAAAAAACATGTCTCCTAAACCCAACAATCCAAGCCCAAATATTCCTGTCACAGCAATCATTAAAACCCATGAAATGTCAGTCGTTAACCTTGATCGGTAGCACCAAAACAGGGTGCTCATCATCTATCAACGTCTCCGCAGAGTGGCAGTTATCTTCTCCCCCAGCCCTGTGAAGATGCTAGTACCACTTCCGACGCTGCTGCTGATGGCGCTTTTGCTTCCGCGACTGCCACCCAGCCAGGTAGGCAACTTGAGACTGAGGCGTACGCGTCCCTCGACGGCGATGTTGACGGCGTTGATGATGGCAAAGGTCGTGGACCCAAGGGCACGGAAAAGGGCCAGCGAGGCCACGCTCCACAGGATAAAACGGAGGTAGTAGTTTTCACTGATGGTCCTGTCGCTGTAGATCTCCGAGACGGCCATGCCCAGGATGCCGTTGGCGATCATCCACGACACCACCATGTACGTACGCACCGACTTGTAGTAATCCTCCTGCATCTGTGCCTCCGAGTCGCCCGACTTGGGGACTTCTATGCGATCACGGAGGTTGCGCAGCGCCTCATCGTAGCCTGAGTCGATGTCCAGCTGTTCAGATGGCATCTCCAGCTCTACAGTCGATCCTTTTCCGACTGCTCCACCGAGGTCCGTCTTCATGACGTTGTCACCCTTGGTTCCCCAGGTGACGTCGTGAGTGTTGCAAAAGGCGTAGACCTGCAAGGTGCACAGATAAGATGGCAGCAGCATGAAGTACTGAATCGAACTCGTAAACATGTGCCAGGGGTCGAGGTAGATGAAAGACATGAGGAAGTATAGACCAATAGTGGAGGCCATCGACACAATCAAGTTGGTAAAGACATTGTTTCCCATCTCTAGTTTCGCCTTGGGGTCTGTCAACTGCCTTATGACAATGTAAAAGGCAGCAAATGTTGTATAGACCATGACAATGCCATATATAACCATGGAGGCAAAGTAAGGTTTCTTCGCACCCTGAGGTCTGTTGCCCAAGGACAGAATGAATTGGGCGCAGATGAGTAGGATCAGAGTGTAGCGCAGAATGGTGAAAATATAGAGACCGATGCGGTTGCCAAAGGGGTCGATCAGAGGGTCCGCCAGACCACCAGCCACAAAGTAGAAGGTCAGGTAGAAGTTGGCAAGAGAGAAGAAGGTGAAGAGGACCTGGAGAAGCTGGTAGACGAATTCGATGTGGAGGAGAACCTTGCGGGCTACTGTGTGGTCCGTCGCCCATAACTGTCGAAAGTGCACAAGCGAGTAAATAGCAGCGAAGAAAGCGCCATTCAGCCAACGACGTCTTTGGGAAATGAACTCAGGAACAGTATCTGCAGAAAAAGAGAGAGAAAAAAAAACAGTCAGTTGGTCTGCACAAAGCTGAAGAAGTATTTGGGGCTTTGACTTACCAGGCACATCAGTTTCTCCAGTACATCCTTTAACATACTTGAGAACCCACCTCTCATCTCGCTTTGCAACAAGCTCCCAGCAGAGGATACGATCCTCAGCCAGATACATGTTGGCGGTGAAAACATCAGCATGCTGACCATGCAGAGTCTCACCCTTGAAATACTGGCTAAGAGGACCGTGGCCATTGGCATCGTTTTGCAGGGCGTGGTAGCGGTATGCACTGAGCGCTCCGGGCAAGACAGTGATGTATCCAAACACAGATTCCAAGGGCTTGTCCAGAATGTTGGACATCTTGTACTCAAAGTTTTGCGAGGCAACTAGTGGGTTAAGGAGATTCTGCCCTAGGCGCCCTTTCATAGCTTTGATCTCACCACAAGCCCCGGCAACGTTGGAGTCGGTATCAAAAGCTTTCCACAGGTGATATAGCGAATTGCCACCTGGACGGGTACCCACATCCAGCAGAATGCAGACATTAGGGTTTAAGGCTTTGCCGAACGCATTGAAAAACCAACGGTGGGAGTTGAGCTTGCGCTGGTTACGCTCCTTGAGGCAAAATAGCATCTGGCAGGGGACAATACCCTTCTCGGCACCTTTGAACTTTAAATCAGCGTCAAGCGACACCTGAGTAGTATACTCATAGACGTGGGCTTGAACGGCTTTCTGGTTGACGTAGTTCTTGGCAATGCCGTGCTGGTAAACGCCCATAGCGGCCAGTGCATCGAGCGTCCGAGGATGGATCTTTTCACGACCATCCGAGACGATGCATACTACAATCTTCTGCCATCCATTCTCGCCCCAGGTGCGTGACTTCGAGCGGCGACAGAAATGGGAGATGTTCTTCATGACGGCGTGCATGGTACGGGTGAAGTCGTACTCGTTCTCATTGTACATGGTGACGCACACAAAGAGCTCCGTTTCTCGTGCCGTCACGCCGATGTTTTGCCTCAGCTTGTATCCTCGCTCGACAAAGTCATCCGGATCACACGTCACCGCAGTGTAGCGCATATGGGTGAACTCGTCGGCGTCGCGGCGAGGCAGGAAACTGTAGAGGATGGTGGGGATCTTGGTTTCGAGAACCAGCTCGCCGTTGATGAGTTGCACCTCCTTGCGGCTTTTCTGTGGTTCTCGCACGCCTCGACGCTGCTGATCTCCCTCCGCTGGTGCAGGGCCATAATGGGCCGCCGACTTCTCGTCCACTGCATCCGCTTCATCGTAGCCGATGTCACTCTCTCGAAGGTGAGATCCCTCGTCATCATCCTCATTCAGGGTCACCTGCGATTGGGCTGCATATGAGCCTCGGTGACCACGTGCCTCGCCCAGATCTGCCGACCCGGGACCAAAGGGGTCATCCACGTCGGAAAGCGGAATAGAGACTGTTGCATCGTCAGCAAAGGCTGAACTACGTGCTCCAGGTCCAGCAAAAAGAGGAGCTGGGGGAAGTGGCCGCCTTGGACTGCCGCCATATCTGGACGACGGAGTCCCAGGTCTTGGGCTTCCGTTGAGATCTGCTCGCTCGTAGTGGACCGAGGAAGGTGGTGCTCTCCGGTACTCATCAGAGCTGCGACCAACATGCGACGGCGTCCAGGGTCTGGTCGGTGATCCAGTTTCCCTGTATGAGACGTAAGATTCGGTCGGGGGAGGCATGCTTGGTATGTTACTAATGGAGGAGGGTCGCGAGTGAATGGAGCTAACTGAAGGCTGGTAGGCCCGATGGGTCGGCCGAGAACTGGTATTGTTAGACTCTGAAGGTTGGCCTTTGTTGGAGTGGTGGTTTGTGACATCCGAGAAAGAACTGTCTATATCGGGAGCTGCCTGGCTGTTGTGTGTAGTCTTGGAAGCTGGATGATGACCCGGCTCGCTCGACGACTTCTTGAGGGAGCGAGACATCATCCTGGGGGACGGTCCTATAGGGATCACAGGAAGACTGGCATCTGTCTGGCCTTGCGCGACAGTGTCCTGGGTAATCTTCCTCTGCAACTTTACAGTTCTTTTCCGGGACGGCGAGCCACTCGTACCGGAGCCACGATCCTCCAAGAGCTTCTCATCAGGACTTGCGAGAGCAAGCGAAAACTTTACTCTCCCCGTCGTAGCCGAAGCTAGAGGCGTCCTGGCCTCTTCCTGCTGCTTCAGCGTCGACAAGTGCTCTGGAGTCGACAGTGACTGCGGCGGTTTGCGAGGGCCGTCGGTGGATGAAGTCTTTGTTATCTGCAGCGGCGGAGGCAACAGCGCCTTGCGCACGACCGCTGGTTGAGGGACAAGTGGTGATACATACTGTCTAGTTTCTGGTATTTCTTCGTCAAAAGAAGAAGCTGGAAGCAGTCTCACCGCGGCAGGGTTGCCTGCTGGTCCCAATCGAAGCTCGTCTGGGTCTTCGTCGTAGTTGCTGTACGAGGGAGGAGCCCCTCGAGAGTGTGGCCGGTCCATTAGGACGACGTGCAACGGATGATCCGTTCAACAAACAGCGGAAGAGTTCGGAATGTAGGCCAGCAAGGGTTTTAAAGTCATCGACGAGACAGATAAGAGCGTGACTGCAAATCAGGTCGCATTCAGATGCGTCCGTTTGAAGCCGACTAGGAATGTTGATGAAGTAATATGGATGCACGCGAGTAAAAAACAGTTGTTATACAGCCAGTCCACACGCACAAGGAATGCCGGCTGGGACCATTAACAAAGCTGCTGCTGCCTTTGAGGATAATGTAGGGAGAATTGATGTGAGGGATGAATGTCGCAGAACCAGATAGACCATGAATTACTGGCCATGTTCACATTAACAGCTGCTGTGTTTTTTGCCCCGCAGACAACAAGGTGAGCGAGCGAGCTTAGCTACCTACCTACCTAGCTAGGTAGAATTGCGCCCGTGTTGTGGCTGACCAAACAATCCGTTGCCTGGAGCAACCCGCTTGTCCCGTCTACACAATCGGTCTTGGTACGACGAGACCCTTGCAGCTCGGTCCCACTCTTATTACACAACCGTAGCCAAAGGACTCTGGCTGTGAAACATATCCGCACCCGCCCCTGTCCGCCGCAGACTAACCTGATTTGATCTGCGCTAATTCGCACATTCGCCAAATAAACCTCCGGGGGCCCTTTTCTAGCGGATTGCTTGGCAGGTTAGAATACTCCTTTTTTGTTTGTAGGCATCATAAATCAAACAACAATGGTCAGGTCAGGCACATTGACTTTTGATTTTCCAGTAAACACATTACAGATAAACATCAAGGTTCCATCCCAAAATCGTCATTTTTTGTATACTACGTGCTACATTCGCGTCGCGCTGCGAATTACCCGCAATTGATCAAGGAAACGATTAGCGAGTAGCCAACCTTTCCAGCTCAACAGTCAGTCAGGTCTACACAGTGAAGTCTGTACTACGACTTCACAGCCCTACAAACCAATTCACTTGGACAAGGGCGTGTACGTACGTACCTGGGTAAGTAGGTAAGGTAGCTAAGTAAATAGGTACCTACCCAGGTACCTAGAAAGCCTGTTTTTGTTTTTACTGGGTATTCCAAAAGTGATTGCTGAGCTAGAAAAGCTGGCCGTTTTCTAAGCCTTTCCTTGATCAATAGGTATACATTGGCAGTCGCTCTCAAGGTAACAAATGAACTCAACTGCAACTAATCCAGGCATTTAATGAAATAAGGTGCAGGCCAGTAGACAGCAAAACAGTGTTGAAAAATGTATGCAATATCACAAGGACTTGCCAAGCAATGCTATGCGCATGTTGTATAAGGGCTATAAGGTCACATATCGGCCTCCTACCTTGCACCTCGTCCCATTCCCCATATATCATCCCATCGCTTCCCATCCAGCCTCAAAGGCCCGTCCAGACGCCCGAATCGCGCCGGCAACCGAGAAGTGGCCTCTGGCAGACAAAGCCACTCCCTCACAAAGTCTGGCACTTCCTCCTTGACATGACTGATGCAGATGAACGCCTGCCGATCCGAGAGACCCGTGACGCGGACATTGCCATCCTGCTTGGCTTGACTGTCCACCATAACCTGCCTGCCGCCTCTGGCAGCGAGAATCTTCTCCTCGCCGTGCGCGATGAAAAGCATGCACTTGTCCCGGACCGCCTCGTCCATGCCGCTGAAGGCCTCATCGAGCACCACAATGTCTGGGCTTTTGATGATTGCCCTAAGGAGTAGTAACACGCGTTGAGCGCTGAAGGAAAGCTCACCGAACAGATAATCGTCGGCCCATTTCAAAGTGCTAGAGCCTGAGCCATGGTTTGTTTGCTCATTCTCGCGGCGCACCGCGGGGTTCAGCTCTCGTTCGAACCAGACAAGAGTCGCTTCCACCTTCTCACTAGCGTTCTTTTCCAACTTCGGTGTGCTGATGAACGTCTCGGCCCATGCCGTCTCGAGTACACGGCGCACGCTGAGTCGCCGGGGTATAGCGCCGTGTATCTCAGGACTGGAGTGCCCGATGCGTTCTTGTATGTCCCAGAAAGTCAACGGCGGCTGGCCAGACCCTGGCTCGGGAAGTCGACTGCGCCCAAACAGTTTCACCGGTTGTGAATAACACTGAGGATGGTCTGAGCCCAGCAGGCTGAAGAGAGTTGTCTGAGTTGGTTTTAGTTTTTAATCCCGTAGTAAATTTGAGATGAGACTTGCGTTGGAGAATTGGTTCTCCTTACCTTGCCCGAGCCGTTTGCTCCAAAGATACCCCAGCGTTCGCCCCGACGAACTGTCCAAACCAAGCCCTTTTGACCGGTTTGGCCAGTTATAGTATCGTTGTCCCAGTTGCCGAGTACAATCTTATCGCCATACCCGACTTGAACCCCATTCATCTCTACCAAGGGCTCTCCAATACTAGTTGCCCCATTGATGGCCGCTCTGGGAAGTTCAGGCATGGCGATACTGCTCTGCAACCCAACAGCATCGAAAACGACCCCCTCAACCCCGTCGTCCGTTAATGTCCTCCCCATCTCCCTCAGCGCAGATACAGGGAGCGTAGGGTCCTCGGGTGTCTTGGAGTCAGCTACTCGACTAACATAGGACCTTAGTTGGTCCATGACATCCTCCTTCTGACCTATCGAAGCAACCTGACAGTTGTTGCCCAAATACACGATATGGCTAATCCATGATGGCAAGGGATCCTGGGGTCGAATGCTGAGGACTAGCCTGGGAGCCGCTTGCTCTGCCAATCCACGCAGGAACGGACTAAGAGCTACCACAGTGGGAGGGTCGAGGCCCATGAACGGCTCGTCCAACAACAGGACCTCAGGGGTTCGCAGCAATGCCCTAGCAATACGTGCCCTACAACCTTGGCCGTTGGAGAGAAATGAAACCGGGAGTTCGAGTAGGGGCGCAAGCTTCAAGTCGTGAACAACGCGCCCCAGGAGCTTCTCCTCTTCAGCGGCGGACTGACCGGGTTTCTCAGCGGGGTTAAGCTCGGTGTTTCCGAGCAGATAGTCCCGGAGCGAAAAGTCTGTATCCTCACGGCGAGATTCGTACCTCGCAGCGAGATAAGTGCTCGTCGGAGGGCCAAGGCCGGACGAGCTGCTTGCATCAAACCCCACATACTGAATCGCCTGGTGCGGCGTCCTCAGGTGGCAAGGGAAGGCATCTGTTGACAGGTACGGGTACGACCTGGCCGTGGGAGGTATGCTGAGGTGAAAACCACGCAGAACCTCAAGAAATGTGGTCTTCCCGCTGAGAGAAGGACCGACTATGCACCAGTGCTGTTGCTTTTCTCCATTGGCCAACTGGGCGGTGGAGGAAAGCTCAAAGTCGAGATCCTTGAACAGCGGCGGGTTAGGGTGCGACACCTGCGCAGAAGGATGGTGTCGGTAGAACGTGCCTCTACTGATGCGTAATATCGGTGCGCGGACCGATGAATATAAAGCCCTCATCCCGCCGATTCAGTCCCTTCACAGCTCATTAGGAACCTCATTTTCAAAAGAGCTCCAGGTCGAGGTTGGTTCATGTTTGCGGCTCAATCTTCACACCCCCGTTGGCGGACATGGGGAGCTGGCTACTAGGTTTAAAGGGTGGGTCCGAACATACGTAGATCCACAGTACGAGAAACTCTTGGCACGCCGCCCGCTGTAATGCTCGAACGCGAAGCTGCCGGGAGCCTGGATGAATGGGAGCTTCATACAACGGTTTCAACTTCCATCAACCATCATCGGCGCATCACTCAGCAACGGGCTCTATTTTCACGCGACAGAAAATCTCAGCAACAAGACCACCACCAAAAAAGTAACCGTTGGTGTCCTAAAAAAAGAATCAGTTCAATCAGTCAAGATGGTAAGGCAACTATGCTCCCCCGGCACCCTCCAAATCATCCCACCTTCCCTCAATCCACAAGCATCCATCGACTCAGGTCACTGACGCCAACCACTACCCCCAAACTTCAGTCCCTTCGCATCGTCCCAGCCGACAACCACAGCAGCAGCTTCAGCCACATCGGCGAGCGCAGCAAGGGAGCACCGTCGGCGCCCGGCCTGCACGACACCCTCCGCCACGGCGTCGGCCCGTCCGCCTACTCGTCCCTCCCGCCCTCAGACACCACGTCGGCCGCCGCCGCCGCCGCGACCGCGACAAGCGCCCACCCGCTCGAGGCCCGCCTCAAGGCTTGGGAGGCCACCCAGCACGGCCTGCGCATGGAGTCGCTGCGCCGCACATTTGGCATGGCCGAGCCCATCCGCCGCGAGATGGAGCTCAAGATCACCCGCACCGGCGAGTGGAGGCCCCTGGCGCTGGGCGGTGCCGCCCCGAGCCTACACGAGGAGATACTGAGGGGCAAGGACTGCTCCATCTCGTGGGAGGACGTCTTTACGAACGAGGAGAGCCGCACGTTCGTGGGTGTGCATGACGAGATGGAGAGGAAGCTCAAGATTTAAAGTTGAAGGGTTCTGGGCCGTTGGGGTTTTTTTTTCGTTGACGTGCTGCATGTGCACCAGAATTATCAATGCATAGATTCAGGCTGGGATGTTCCATGAATGAACGATATACGGTACCGTGAAGCAGCCTTATGGAAACCATGACATTGATTACTTGATTCAATGAGCAACATGTAATCCACCCGCGCTCTACGAATTCCCTCTAAGAACCCAATTTACAAATTACGGTGGCCGAGAGGCCTTGAGTCCAGGACTTGTAATGGACTCTTTTTGAAGACAATTATTTTCCGCAAGACAGGGGATATTTTCATCGACAATTTTAATGAAAGTGCCGCGAGACTGTCTAGGAAAATAGGAAAACTTAGTGTGAATGTATATATATATATATATATATATATATATATATGCGTATATAAGTTAGGTAGGAGGAATCAATGATACGTGCAAAGCAACCTCTTGCGCCTAAACACCCTAGCCCTTAATTTAAAAAGACGACAAATACCCAGCAGATGAAGATTGAGGAAACAGATAATAAGCAGAAGACGACTGAAAAAAAAACTCCATTCCCTCATATCCTCCCTCGCTGTGGTGATCAATCCCTTGCTTACTATGTTGCAAGTGACACTGGCGCCCATCATGTGTGTTCTTCAGATGGGGTAGAGCAGGTGTGGACGGGCCGCCCCCCAGCCCGGTTATGCTGTTGCTTTGCACAAGCCTACATAGACTTGTCGGTCTAATGCGGGTGCATTTAGTCATGGTGCATACAGACCAACTTGGTGGTCTCGCCGGAGATGTGTTCGGCGACTGATCAGTGAAACTGGATTTTGGTATTCATCCCAAGGTTTCCCGGAGCACATTCGAAACTGCTTTATAGAATGACACAGCAGCCACCGCCCTCGCGTGTCCTCCCGCCCGCGCCAGAGCCTTTCGTTTTGGCGCCCTCTTCCTCCTCCATCATCTCTGCCGGTTTGACAGACATGTGGATGACGTTGGGCGCCTCAGCACTGAATTGATATTCTAGGATAAAGAGTTAGCAGGGTTGGATATTGATCGTGGCCGGACCAAACAGCCACTTTGGCATGAATTTTGTGTCATATATCCGGTTAAATTGAAACGGGGCAATAAAAAAAAAGAAGGAGAGAAAACATACTCTTCAACTGTTCCTTATCATCGAGAAGTTTCCCAAAATGAATCAGCCGTATACTGCTCGGACTGGCCGGCCGCGATTCCCACTCATCACGCCACTCCCGGAGGATCAACTCCTTGAGTTTATAGATGCTGATGCTGAAAGGGTCTCGCTTGCCGTCCTCAGTCAGGTCGGGAATCTCAACGTTGCGTTTCGACAAGTACCTCTCGTCGATTCGGTAAGGATGCCGAGCACCAGTCGGCAGTAGGAGCGTAATGTTGCATGCTGGGTTTGCTGGGTCGGCGCCGCCTGGAGAGGTCAAGCTGGCGTTGTCGCCGGCCGGATCTATCGAAAGTGAGTCCTCGCGCTTTGATGGATCGTCTGTCTCCTTTTCTTTCCCCTTGGCGGCTGCCGACGGGGTTTGCTCGCCATCATAACTTGTAGCGATGGCAGCACTGGCAATACTGCTATCGGTGGAGTTCAATGGTTGTGACGTCGTCGCTGTGGCCCCGGTTGGTTTTTGCGCGTCTAATCCGTCGTCGGACTGTTGGATGTTGGTCATCTCCACGGCCCCCTTGGGTTGTCCGAGGGCTGAGGTGTCGGGTGTGGGTTTGGGATCGTCCCTGTTCGCAACCGAATTCGTCATGTTGGAAGGTGACTGGCTCATTTGATGGCAGCAATGTCCATCCAGACGTAGTCGTTGAGTGAAGATATGGGGTCCGAATGTCGCGTCAAAACGACGGAACAGCCAGGAAGAGGCGGAGCCCCGAGAGAGTTCTGTCAAGAGCCCTTCCAAATACTACTATCTATTCCGACGCTCTTTCGGGTCGTTGATCGATGGTCGATTGATGGCGACAGTCCAGCCCCGAATTGCGGGAATCGGAGGAGTGGAAGGTAGGTTGTAGTAGAAACCAGAGCGTCGCTCCAGCCCAGCCGACTGGACAGTGGTGTTGTACAGTGTGGATGCCAAGCCGCGTTGGGCAAGTTTGTGGTGAGGGGGGAACAAATCTAGACTAGGCCGGTATAAAGTAGGTGGTAGGTAGGAAGATAGGAATCAACCAGTCCAATCAGTAAATAAATCGATCCAGTCTAGTAATTGCAGTATGCAACCGGCGCGATTGGATTGCACCGAAACGACGAAGACGACAAAAGACTTGCGAATGCGCTAATGGGTTTCGGAGAAATGGGCAGCGCATCTAAGAAGAAAGTCAGGACAATGAAGTCCACCAGAGTTGTTTGGTTTTGCGGAGTTGGGGGGCGGGTACACACTGGAAAACAGGGATAAGCCGGGGTAAGTGTGTCGGGGCTGGGCTGGGCTGACTGCCCTGGCTGAAAGTACCTCCTTGTCTTTTTCTCTAGTTGGGTTTTCCTTCTCCTGGCATGTGGGGATTTCATACTGGGTTGGGCCGACCTACAATACACTAATTTTACCTACCAGTTCGAATGGCACCGAGCATTTAGAGTTGGGTAGATGATTGCTACCGATCATGATGCCGGTTATCCTCCAGCTTACGTGGTGTCTTAACCAAAATCAGTTAGGTACAGGTATCTGCCCAGTCTTGCAAGGTACCTTGGTACACAATTCACATCCCTGACCGTTGAAGATGGATTACAGGCACAATCGTCACCAGTCAAACAACACAGCTAAAATACTTTATAACCACTCCATTATAAAATGATTCAACCTTGATCTTAATGTTCCCGGAGTGTAAACTAACTTTCTGGCGTATGTCTATGTTCGCAGGATGTGTGAAACTACAGGCATCTAGGTACGTACCTTTCTATTATCCTCGGTCCCAGGTTGACATATGCACAGTACCTACTGTGCTTGACAGGCATTTATTCCAAACGTCAGAGTTGACGGGAATACCAGGACACGGCCAATGTCTGACGGCCAAAAACGTAACACATGCAGCTACCTTAGCTCCTAAGGTACCCAGCAAAATACACTAGACGTTCAACCGGAATAAAATCGGTGGGGCAGACGACTTTCTGATACATTCAATTGTGCCTTTGACCTTGCTTTTGCCGTCCTTTCCATTCCATTCCCATCGAAGATCAAAGCCACTCGTAATTGCATGTTTCCCCTCAGCCGTTTTTACTGTACGTGCACAACGAGCAAAATGGTTTACCAAAGGAATCTGATATCATGTCATAACTCTAGGCCAAGAAAGGTCCAGTCAAATTTCGCCTCATAAAAAATTCCTGACTCGATTTCCTCCGAATGTCAATCATCAATCCATCCATCCCGAGTATTTGACAGCTACAAAGCGATACTTGGCTACATTATGTACCTTCGCAGCACGCCCAGACTGCCAGCGGGCGGGGTGACCTCCAAGCCGCAACATATCTGGCTTGGCGCCACCGGCTCCGATCCCACTGGCGTCATCCGCTCTTTCCTGTCACAGTTGGACAAAAGCTTCATTACGAGCTACAAGCGAAGCTGGCAATAATACGCACTGATGCGGCGAGGCTCGTGGCGGCCACGATGCCTTCTAGTTCTAGTGTGAATATCCACATTTTAAACGCCTATCTGCATACTCCTTACCTGGCAAGCCTGGCTTGCCTGGATACCCACGGAGGTTTCTTTCTTTCTTTCTTGCTTTCTTTCTTTCTTTTCTTCTCTCTTGTTTTCTTGCGTTTCTTCTTTCTTTGCTTGTCTATCCTCTAGAGTGGCCAAGTTGCGTATGAGGTTGGAACATTTTTAGAAAAACTTTAATTGATTACCCAGTTGAGAAGTACTTATCCATAAAAGCTAATTTGTACATGCACGTTTTGTTCTTGTTCTCGACTAGGTACTTTTGCTTTATTATGTTTCTGGCTTTCATGTTCTTTACATCCCCTCGAAATTGATTCTGCAACAATATTCTCAATGGGTTTCTTTTCAACCTAGGCTCGTTTCAACCGAAATCCATATCATTTCCGAAATGGCTAGGATGAAGCATCGACTGGACGGTGAACTTCATTGCTAGCAGTCAATACTGTGGGATGCTCAACACTCATTTTACATTCAGTGCTGTGAATGTGTAGCCGTTCTTGTTGGCCTCCTATAACCCCAATGACATTTTTCACATAAATATATCCCATTCTCCTATTTACCTCGTACTAGGAGCTCGCTTTTTTTATCGCTCTGCAACAGCAAACTCTGGGGCTGCCTTTCGCGTGCGTCACAACATGCCACCCGGTCCACCTTTCTCTGCAAACAACTGTTGACAGAGGCTCCCCCAGCTATTCGGTTGCAATCTTATTGAAAGGTCAGATGACTGTAGTAATTGGCGACTTGCCATTCAGGCCGTAACACGAAATCATGGCTTGATAGTGCCAGATGGAGTGCCTGTACGGGCAGTCGTTGTCAAATTTGTTCGAGACCGCATTTCGCAACGAGACTGACGCAGTATGCCGAGAATCTTGTGTTCTTATGTGCTACGGGACCCCTTTGTGGCACGGGAAAGAGACGCGAGCCGTTAAATCCCGGATGATTACCTCGAGTGTTTCATTCACGGTAGATTCAGGGGCTCCGTTGAAGACACAAAAACTGTCCGACAGTCACCATCGATCCCACCACTATGAAAATATTCCTTTCATTAAGAAACAGGGCCCCTGCTTCTGCCTGTATTGTGCTCATTAGTCCATCCCAGTTCTCCAGGAACACCACTCGAGAGCTGAAGCCTGAATGAGAATCTCCCATCATGAAGTCAAACATCAATTTACCCTTTTCGGGACATCTGCTAGCTCTTACTATAGGCAGCCAGGCCTTTGCAGAGCAAACAGCTGCTCAATCGACGTTTGGTGGCAAAGATAGTATCTCTTCCCTTGCCCCAGCCGCCTCAAACGCTGTCGAGATCAGCATGGAGACAAAGAGTCCCGTTGTTACCTTGGGACCTATTCCCGCGATGCAAATCTTCGAATCCTTGACGGATTGGACGTCGACCGTCACAGCAACGACCACCGTCACCACCATGACTACCACTATCATGGTGCCTCGTCCAACTACCGACATGCCATTTTCTCCCACGACAAACATCGCCGGTCGGGCCAAGCCTGTTGTTGGGATCCTCGGTGTTGTTTTTGGGCTGACTTGGGCTGCCATAACGCTGTAGGGAGCTACAGCTCGCAGCCCCAGATATGCTAGAGCCGGATAGATGGGATGCTGCCAACTCTGGGTGATAACAGCGTGGGAATTATTTTACCAGGTATGGTAAATAATTAGGCCATGTTAAAACAGCTAGGATCTTGTATTACTCAGAAAGGGGTGTTATGTCAATCCGTGTTGAATACTTTCTCACGAATCAATCACTGTTGGCATGGTTGGAGGGTAAAAGGAATACGGGTTACCTGGCTCCTGAGATGCGAGAAGTTGGAGTGTTTCACCCCATGTAATACCCATTTTGAGTAGAATGTAATTTTAGTTGCAATCTTCTATTTGGTCAAGGCTGTGTCTATCGTCTATGCCATGACATGCTTCCCTTAGTGCGTAGCCATGAATATGTGCATCACGAATCATACCGAGAAAGTTAGTCGAGACGTAAGCCTTTCTATAAATCACCATTGGGGGCCGGCAAGGCTGTTACTTGGGGGCTGTATGATATGGGCCCCCTCAAAGAGGGGGTTACAAAACCATGATTTTGTAAAAAACCGTGGGCCAGTTAGTGCACAATATGGAATGGCGCACCAGCCCACTAACAAAAAAAAAATTATTGCGGTAGTTACTGGAAAAAAAAAATGCTCCGCTTTTGTTAGTGGGCTGGCGCGCCATTCCATATTGTGCACTAACTGGCCCACGGTTTTTTACAAAATCATGGTTTTGTAACCCCCTCTTTGAGGGGGCCCATATCATACAGCCCCCAAGTATATTGCGACATGTTCTCGACCGATATCCTCGCTGGAAACCCTAACCCGAAACGATTACCTGAGCTACAGGCCCGTGCGCCCACGCCAGAGCCCATCATGGGGCAATTGCGGAAGTTCCGTGGTGGGCCGTAGGCGATAGACAGACTTGGCGAGTTCAGAAGGTAGGCGATTCCACAGCTGGAAATTCAGTCGACACGACCGTCATCTCCGACAACGACGACAAACCATCAGAATCACCGACTCCCACAAACAGCTAGTAAATAAAAGGGGTCCACACATCCCGATCCAGCAACTGCGATATCGAGACTGGCCTTTGCTCGGTACACCACCATTGACGGTCGCATCGATTGCTCTTTGAGCGCTAGTAAAGGAGGGTGCATGTGACCAGACAGGCACTATACCCTTGGCTATCTACCCAACCCTCAGAGCTCCCTACTTCTGGTTGGATACAAGCCCAGCTCGGTCCGGTGGCACATCGCGTCCTCGCCAGTACCTGCGTATCGACTCCTCGCAGCTCGTCACGTATAATACTCTCGGCGGAGAGGGCTTGGCTTGCCCACCGTCGCAACATTGCGATTGTTCAACGGGATCGGCCCACCTGCGCGTCCTGATTTCACCCACCCACCCGAGCCACAACCTGCTGCGCTCCAAAGCTTCGCTCCGACCCCGGCTGGCCGTCGCCTATTTATCTGTGCAGCACACCTAGGCTGCATAAGGCTCACCACCGTCACAAATACCTACTTATATCTCCTCCGCCGCGGGCGGAGACATTCACGCCACCATGTCGGCCCCTCAGGGAGGTGACTCTAAGCTCTTTGCTCGAGTAAGCATATATCCAACCTGACTATAAAGTCCCTGCTCTTGTTGTGCATATGTTCGCCATACAGTCAGTTCTGTATTTCCATACCTTCGCCTGCCAAGCTGTTACCAGAAAGGGTAGAGTTTGTGTCAAATCCTGAGCCACAATCACACGACGCCGGCCTCGCTGTCGACAACTTCCTTGGATTGCCTGAAATTCACACAACAAGCACCCACTCCCGCAATCTATCACATACCATAATAGATGTCGATCATGTTCATGGCATACCTGCCACCGCCGACCATACGCTCACAACTGGGAATACAGGGCAAAGTTGCGGAGCTCCGTCTCGAGCTGAACAGCGGTGGCAAAAAAGACAAGAACTTCACGGCGAAGAAGATTGCGTTGAAGAAGATCGTGGCCAACATGACCATGAGCAATAATGACATGGTCGCCCTGTTTCCAGATGTGATAGGCTGCATGCATATAGAGAGTCTTGAGATCAAGAAGATGTAAGGAAAAGAAAAGTCCCGCATACCTCGGACGGTAATTCCGGCACAAGTGGTGCATGCATACCCGGCACTGCAAACTGTCAAAGTCAGTGTTGGTTGCTGACGAGTTTGTTGCTCTGTCGACAGGTGTTTTCTCTTCCTCGTTAACTACGCCAGGATGCGACCGGAGATTGCCATAAAGGCGATTCCCGTATTGGAATATGTAAATTCTCCATCGTCGCGCTCACAACAGACTTCACGGGAAACACTGACAGGAAACATTACTTCAGGATATGCGAGATTCAAATCCTTTGGTCAGGGCTCTAGCATTACGGACCATGTCTTACATCCACGTGCGGGAATTTGTCGAGGCGACGGTACCGATTGTGAAGCAAATGTTGAAGGATTCAGATCCATACGTCAGGAAAACGGCAGCATTCTGTGTTGCAAAGCTTTACGACCACGACAAGCAGATGGTGGAGCAGTCAGACCTCATTGACCGGCTCAATGGTTTACTGCGCGACGACAACCCGACCGTCGTGGCAAGTGCTCTTGCTTCGCTCATGGATATTTGGGAGCGAAGCGACGCTATCAAGCTTACCATCGACTATGGCAACGCTTCGAAAATGGTTGCTATTTTGCCGGACTGCTCAGAGTATGTTGATTCACCCGGAACGCCGGCACCACTGATGACGCATAATTAGGTGATACTAACATTGTCGCAGATGGGGACAAACGTACATTTTGGAAGCGTTGATGTCGTACCTACCCGTAGACTCAGGGGAGGCTCTGCTGCTTGCAGAGAGAATAGCCCCTCGGCTCTCCCATTCTAATTCGGCAGTTGTGCTCACCTGCATCAGGGTCATACTCTACCTAATGAACTACATCTCAGACCAAAAGCAAATTTCTGCGCTTTGCAGAAAATTGTCACCGCCACTGGTCACATTGCTGGCCAAGGGCCCCGAGGTGCAGTACCTAGCTCTGAGAAATGCGCTGCTCATTCTGCAGCGGCGTCCCGAGGTGTTGCGCAACGACATCAGGGTCTTCTTTTGCAAGTACAACGATCCAATTTACGTCAAGGTCACCAAGCTGGAGCTCATTTTCATGCTCGCCAACGAGAGAAACATTGACGAGGTTCTTACAGAGCTGCGGGAGTACGCAACCGAGATTGATGTCCACTTTGTTCGCAAGGCAGTCCGCGCAATCGGCAAGTTGGCCATCAAGATCGAGCCAGCAGCACCGCGATGCATCGACCTTCTGCTGGAGCTTGTTGCAACAAAAGTAACTTACATTGTACAAGAGGCGACAGTGGTCATCCGGAATATCTTCCGCAAATATCCAAACCAGTACGAGTCGATCATTGGCACTCTGTGTGAACATCTCGACTCACTGGACGAGCCTGAGGCCAAGGCTGCAATGGTTTGGGTTATTGGCCAGTATGCATCTCGAATTGAGAATAGCGACGCTCTACTTGAGGATTTCCTATACTCATTTGCAGATGAGCCCGTGGAGGTACAGCTAGCGCTGTTGACTGCAACGGTAAAGCTCTTCATACAACGCCCCACAAAGGGACAGGAGCTGGTCCCCAAGGTTCTTAAATGGGCTACAGAGGAGACTGATAACCCGGATTTGCGCGACCGGGCATACATGTACTGGAGACTGCTATCAACCGATATTGCTATGGCGAAGCAAATCGTCATGGGCGAGAAGCCTCCCATTACGGCAGAGTCAGAGCGCCTCGATCCGGCCACGCTTGAAGAGATGTGTCTAAACGTTGGCACGCTAGCTACTGTCTACTTGAAGCCAGTACAGACCGTCTTCCGCTCAGCGCGACCGAGACGTCTCCTTGACTCGCCTGCTTTACAGCGGCAGCTACTGCCCCCTGGATCGGGACCGCTCGCGCCACCGGGTCCTTATGAGAACAATAAGAGCCTCAGCATGTTCGGGCAAGGGGGCAGGCCCGCCAATGTTGACCCCAGAGACGGGAGCCGGGGCAACGCTCTCGATTCTAGCGGCGGAAACCTAGCCCAGGCAGTCAGTGATGCCGATGCATACTTTGCGGGCGTTGGGGCTCAAGCGATGGCCAACATGAGAGTCGAGGAGAGGGATACCTTTGGGGGAACTAGCGGTGTCGACATGGGTGGCGGAGGATATGTGGTCAACCAGTACACGCCTCAGACTGTGCTGCAACCGGGACAAGATAATAGGAACGGGGACTTGTTGATGCTCTGAGTATAATGTAGCTCAGGGCTTGCTGATAGTTCATGATCGTATATAAATTTGTGTTTCAACCCATGCTCATGTCTGTACCAACTGATGGCTTATTACGCTTTCTGCGTAGTCTGTCAGTCTTGGAGACTCAGCTGAGAAAAACTGCCAAACTTATTCGAAAAGAAAGATCCAATGCTCATTTTCGGAACTCGTTCTCGACACGAACTATGCACAGGTGGAGGTTATGGGAAGCTCATCGTACGCTTGCGCGGGAACCTAGGGTAACCCTAACCCCGGTGAAGTACCGATAAGATAGGTAGATAGGTAGGTACGCTGTCAAAGCTAGGCTCAGCGCTGGCACCCACCGCCGTAACAACAACCCACCTGCACTTGTAGATGCGACATGCCACGACACTTGATCAACTCGGCACCAAAAACTCTTCAGTAGTAAGGTTCCAAATTATGTCGCGATTAGAGAAGAACCCAAGCGGACCCCCCAGATGGGTGGCCGAGCTACAGTCACCCATGCCACCACGTACAAAAAGCGGAAACGTTGCTGACCCCCCGGGATTCCCGTCACAATCGGGCGGCAACTCCAAGGTGAGCAGAACCAGCAGACCTCCGCCTCATCTATTCGCCCTCGTTATCTCTCTAAGCTATTGGCGCCCCTGCTAACCGACACATGGCGATTGTTCCAAACAATAAAAAAATAGAAACGTGATGCCGCAATCAAGGACGGCAGCAAACCCGCGACGATGCAGACCCCGGAGGAGGTGGACACGCTGAAGGTGAAGAAGGCGTGGGAGGTGGCGCTGGCGCCGATAAAGAGCCTACCGATGACTTTCTTCATGATGTACATGTCTGGCAACTCGCTGCAGATCTTCACCATCATGACGGTCTTTATGGCGTTCAAAAACCCCATTGTCGGCATCCTCGGTACAGCGCAGGCCTTTGAGCGCTTCGAGACCGAGTCGAACCGCGCCCAGATGCTGCAGGTCAAGCTGGCGTATGTGGTGATGCAGATCGCGGCGCTGGGGCTGGCCCTGTGGAAGGTCAACGCGATGGGGCTGTTACCGTGAGTTTTCCCAAGTTTCCCTGGCGGGGTATTCTTTGGTATTCCCGTAGCATCATAGCTGACATTGATAATTTTTTACAGGACGACGAGATCGGACTGGTTGGCTTGGGAGGCTCAGAGGGAGCCCCTAGAATATGCGCTACCTGCATTATGAAGTTGAGAATGGTACTACAGGCTATTGTGTCTATGAGTGAGCGCGGTGCACGCGGCTCTCTAGAGACGTTATCTAATAGACTTCATTCATCCTCTATAAAGCCCACATATTATTGTCGCCTTTGAGCCTCTGAATCTAGAAATTAACAAGGTTCCTAATAGTATCTCCACAGAAGGTGTAAGCCTAGAACTAGTTGAAGACCTGCAAAGAGCTATCTCACAAAATCTCTCGTTCGAACATCTGGTTCTAGAAGTCGGTTTCATTTGACTAGACAGAATCTTATTCTTCATGTTTAAAAGTCCTCCATCTTGTAAACCTCATAAGCTGGCTCCTCAAACGGATGAGCCCTGAGCCGGAGGATTGTTTTTCTAGTCAGCCAAATAGGATCCGAGTGCAACCTACTCTTGCAATGAGAATCCAACAATAACTCACTTCTTCAACTCCTCCACAGCCTTTCTCGCAACACTCTCGCCGACGCAGAGGACCTCGACCCGCGCCTCCTCAATCTGTTCCAGCTGGCCCACGCTGCCCATGTTGGGGTTCGCCGTGTCGCCCGGCCGAAACTGGCCCGTACCCATGACGGTCCAGCAGCACTCGGTATAGTTACCGGGACCGGGAAAGCGCCCCGCGCCCGCGGCGAATACGGCAGTTTTGCACTGCGTCAGCGCGGCCGGCGGCGTGAAGAAGACCAGCTTGTAGCGGGCTGTCGCTGCGACTGCCGCTGCCATTGTTGATTTTGTCTCGGTTTGTTGTTTGGCTGTAAGTACTTTGGGTTATATTTCAGGCCTCGGCGAGGTTTAAATCAAGTTTTCAAATGCCTTGGAGGATACATTGAAGTGTATCACAATATGGACAGTGACGAAAGCTGATGATTATAATTGCGGGGTATGCTTCTGTGCAACACCAGGTTGGTTGTGTTCCAACTTCCCACCACTTTCGCCAAGAGTTGAGGCGCCATAAAAGGAAAAGCCAACGTTGTTGACTGATCGGGTATTACAGTAATTCACTAGAAATACAAGATGTTTGACTAAATATTTAACTAAATGAACAGATATATCAACTTGGTAATTAACACACGTTTTTCCTGCCCGCATTTGGTAACGACATTAAAAGAAGAGGTTCCTCGCGGATTGCGCCGTACATGTCGAGACCCCGTCAACAGGGCGACATGCTCGAGGATCACAAGACAGACAGGCGATCTTCGCTTTCCCCCATGCGCTCTTGAGTTCATTTCCCACTCTTCTCTGCATCCTGTTGCGCCAATTCTTTTTGCGCTATTTTCTCCTTACGCAATCGACGCTCTTCTCTCCATCGTGGCCCGCGCTGCACCAAGAGCCAAAGAATAGGCATTAGGGAGGCCGTTAGCAGTGCCCAAAAAGTATAGCACCAGCCCCTGCCCATCGTTTGGACCATGTTCTCGATGAAGGACATGCAGATGGCGCCCAAGGAGCAGCGGAATAGGTTGTTAGCCGCCACAGCCGTCGCGGGGGCATCTGTGTACAGGTCCACAATGAGCGTGTTCATCATGGAGAAGGATCCGTTGACGGTGACGCCGATGAGGAAGCCGAAAAACAACACCAAGCCGAGGGCCTGTTCGGTCTGCATAATCCAGCTGTAGCAGATAGTGGAAATGATCCCTATCCCTAACATTGGCGCAATAAGCTGGATCCTGGCCTTTTCGATGGGGAACTTTGTGAGGTCGTCGCCGCGCTTCATGTCGATCTTCATGCCGACCTTTCGAGCGGTTCGTCTATAGTTCCAGTCGAGGAGATATCCTTGGACGATGGCCGAAAAGAAGCAGCCAAAACCATATGGGAGATAGCAGAGACCAACCTGAAACTCGTTCAGATTGTATATGCTATGTAGCTGCGGCGACATGGTGGCGAGGATCAACATGAACATGAGGTAGACGGACGCGTTGAGCATCAAAAGAAGCCCAAGGTCCTTCTCAAAGACGACCGCAAGCGTCTTGAACGGATTTGGGAAGTAGAACTTCCTCTTGGGGGTCTCTGGACGATCAGTCGGGTGTCGCCGCTCCTGGATGTAGTCGACCAAAGTCCTGTTCCAGCCTTGGGGAGGGACGGAACCATTGCCAACGACCTTGCGGCATGTCTCGGGTACCGCTAGGATAAAGGGGATCAACCAAACGATGGTGAGGATTGCACAGAACCAAAAGATGGAACGCCATCCAAGATACTCGCTAAGGGCTCCTCCTATCACAGGACCGATGGACGGTCCGACTTGAATACCAGCACCTACAAAGCCCATGTATTTGCCCCTCTCAGCGCTCACAGCCAAGTCGGCGACGACCGCAAAGCCCAGTGCCAAGGTCCCGCTGCTGCCAGCACCTTGGACGCATCGAAGCACCAGGAGGGCAGCATAGTTGCTTTGCAGGGCGAGACCGATGTTGGCGACTATGTAGATGGTGAAGGCAATGATAAAGGCTGGCCTTCTGCCGGTCATGTCACCCAGGTCTCCGATGATGGTGGGCGAGAGCCCCTGCATGATCATGTAGGTCGTGATGGTAAGGTTCATCAGCCCGATTGAAACGCCCAACTCGTTGGCTATAGGGGTGATGGATGGGAAGTAGATGTTTGCAGTCATCGGGGAGATGAAGCTGGAGAAGGAGACCATGCCGATTATCCATTTTTTGTTCAGCGTGCTGAAAGTGCTATACACGGGACCGGTCGACTCTCGATGCAGACCTTCAAGGTCTGTGGGCGGCCCATCGTCAGACTGTGACGGGTCGTCCGTCTTTGGTGTCGATGTGCCGGAAGTGCTCCAGACGCCCGGCCCACCTACAGGACTGGCTTGCAGAGCCTTGGCAGAGTCGTCGAGTGACGTCTGAGATGTAGACTCGGGGGGTGCTTCACCATTGTTCGCCATCATCGGTATGATTACTCGTAAATATTTACAATGAAATTAAAGGGAGGGCTAGAGTGGTGGTAACAGGAGGGAAAGATGAGAAGATGAATAAAAGAACGATAAGAAGACTTTAGTACAGGCTTGGCGTTTCTTTTATCATCTTTTTCACTTTTTTTTTCGCCTTCCGTCTAGTAGAAGGCGTACATGTCTCCTGTAGGCCAGTCCTTTTAAGTGTGGGCCGCATCGGAGAGGAACAGACACCCTCTCGCTTGTCAAATCTTTCCGCATGCAAATATGCAAACCCCATCGCGATGGCCCGCGTTGACCCCGAGGACTTAACCGCATATTCGCTGCTTATTCCCGAGAGACTGGCATCCTTTTCGCTGTGGCCCGGGCCAAGAAGACAGGATGCCGACGTGGGTCACCGTGGTGGTGGATCTCTATCCGCCGGCCCTTGTACATGTCAAGGTGATTTTTTATAAAGAAAAGATGGTGGGTTGGGTCATCTTGGCCATGTACCAAAGGAATGCCGGCTGGGACTGAAACACTAACTAGCCTAACCAGTGCTAGAGATATGATATCTTGTCGGCGAGTTATGTTGGGCACAGTAAGTAATACCTGCATCAGTTATCTTCCTTGCTCCTTGCTTATCCAGAGAGCGATATCGGCGGTGATGCCAGAGAAGTGACTGAGATTTGGATTTGACTGACGAAATGTGGACTAGACTAGTACCCTCCTGATCCACTACTCGGCTGCTCTCGAGCCGCTCCGTACGGTAAGTTAGGTAGCTGGACCTAGAACCACAAGGGTGGCGACACCATGTGCCTGACCCTCGAGCCTCACACCGGGAAGAGATTGAACATGCCGACAAGCTCTCGTGTTGGCGAACCACTTTTGAATATCGGAAAGTTCGTACTCCATCTGGTGAGGTATTAAAGATATTGGAATGGTCTTAGAATAGCGATCCCTTGTCTTCCATCGGTCCCTGCCCCTTGCATCTTTTGCGAGGTTCACACGGGCCGCTAGGAATCAGGAACATCAAGCAGAACGAAGGTTTCCAATAGGAGAAAAAAGAAGGATCGGCAATACTGGCAGTCTTGGATTGATTGTGAGCATTGAACTCAAATACCTTATAGCAACATCATAGGTGAAGGGTCTGGGCGTATTTGAATTTTGTGCTTATTTGAAATAGTTCCTTGGCAGCTCTTTGTCTTTACGTACAGTATGTATAAGAAACCTACGAGAAGTACGTACTGTACCATAGTCGACGCAGGTGGGTCTGGGCGGGCGGGGTTAAAGCCACATCCATGTACTTCAGAAAGTCAAGCCACGGATTTGCAACGCAACACCTAAGCTGTTGATACAACCACATCACCACTAATATCAATGCCCACCTGCCGAAAGATATCAGCTGGATTTATACACTTGACGCTCACCTGCACCTAGGAACATCTATCGCGCGATTTTGCGCCCTAGCACTGGAGGCGGAACGCGCCGCAAAATGTCGAACATTACACCCACGTTCGACGGGCTGCTCAAACAGCGGGAAGCGTCTACCACAAAGAAGGCCTTCAGCTTGGAACAGCTTGACGAGTTTCTGAAGGAAGCATATCGAATTGTAAGAAGCTATCAAGCAGCTACGTAGTGTCTTCCGCCAAGTAGATTGTCGCTGTGATCTGTCTGCCTTAATAATTTTTCAACGGCTAATGCGCCCACAGAACTCACACATCAGTCTTCTGCACACTCAACTTAAAAATGTCCGCCAAGCCTACCTCTCGACAGCGCCCTCTCGCAAATCGCAGCTGCACAGCAAGTTGAAGCCGCATCACAAGGCATTGACCGATCGGGAGCGCGAAGAGGTCGACGCCAACGCCAAAAAGATGCTGCGCGAACTCAACGCATCCATCCGCACGCTCGCCGACGCTGAACAGCTCCGGCACGAGACGGAACTCGCACTGATTCGCAAAAAGCACTCGAGCGGCCTCGGCATGCTCGGATCGTGGGCATCGGGTGGTAAGAGCGGCACGGGTGGCATGCTGGGCGGCAAGAAAAGCAAGGAGCACGAGCAGGCCGAGGCGAAGGAGGCGCAGATGGCCGGTCATCGGGATGGCGTGCTGCACTTTCTCCGACAGAGGCTTCAGCAGTGCGTAGAGACACAACAGTCGATGATGGAGGTGCGCTTGACGCGCGAGGTCGAGAAGAGCCGGAGCGTCCTTGCAAAGGCCAGGCCTGGCTCTATGCATGTCGGGGCCATTGGCGCCCAGCCGAGCTTTGGGGCAAGTTTAGGCGATCGCGACCTGGATGGCCCTACCCTTCCAGGAACATCGTTTATACCATTGCAGGACGAGGAGAAGAAGCGAGGACCGCCACCACCGGACCTCACCGAGGAAGAGGTGCAGATGTTTGAAAAGGGCAGCCAGGATATGATGAAGTATTATGAGAGTACTCTCGAGAAAGTCATGTATGTTCTCAAGCGCGAGCAGCTCGTCTTTTTTTTTTTTTTTTTTTGGGCGGGTCTTTTGCTAATCTGCATTTTTGCGAACGACAGGTCGGCGGAGAAATCCCTCTTGGAAATATCTGAACTACAAACTATGCTTGTCAACAATCTGGCTACACAGTCCGCAGGAATTGAGCAGCTCGTTCAAGATTCCTTGAATACTGAAGAAAACGTGGGCGGTGGAAATAAGCAGCTGAAGGAAGCCACCCAAAGGGCAAGCACAGCAAAGTATACATTTTTTGCAGCAAGTGGTCTTTGCGCTTTTCTAGTAATCTGGGACCTTTTGATATAATTATAGATCGATAAAAATGTTATCTTCCCCAAAAAAATGAAACCAAAGAAAGAAAAGAAAAGAGCTCCTTTTTTTATGCACATGACGTTGAATAATACGTTGAGGCTTCGTATATCGGTGTACCAGGCGCATCGGCCGAAGGAGGCCATCCAGATTTCGGTAAGTGTAGCATAGAGACCGAAAGGATATGTAACTGGACCCACAAATCCATGGGTTTTACGAATAGTCGAGGGTACCTAGGTACCTCTTCGGTACGATTTTAGTAACACCCATGAAGGACTGCTCAGCAGATCAGAACTGACATCCACTGCCTTGACCGACTTGAAGTCACAATCCCATTTATTCTAACTTCTGCAGGTACACATGACTGCTAGCATTTTTTCAGCCGTCGAATCTGGCTGGAGACATTTCTTTTCAGCCTGGTGGATAGGCCAGATGGATATTTCAGCCACCAAAAAGAAGTGCAAAATCCTTTGAGCATTGGACCATGGTGGATTACTGACGTAACCTGGGGAATAGCCCGGCTTGCATCCTGCTGTAGAGTGCCTAGTACTTCGTAATGTTTGCGGGGGTTGCCCGGGGTATCAAAGTAACGAGATTCAAATGCCTCGGAATTCGGGAACGTATTTTCCCAAGACCTGCCTAGTTGGGCTACCGCTCGCTGACTATCATACAACAGTGATGCTAACCTGCTAATTGACCCGGAGCTTTTGTGCTGCAAATGATCCAATCTTCACATGCATGCTTGAACTCAATGACTAGACTCGAGCCGAGAATCTATATAACATCGCAGCATGGGACTCAGAAACACATTTGATTGTCTTACGTATCAGGAGACACTGCAGATACACAAAAACTATTTATTTTCTTCAACCTGTCGGCGTCAACTCACTTTTGCCAGGCCACAAGTTTTCTTGAAACAACAGGTTTCCGTGTCGGCCCATTTTATGACACATCATTCGGCAGCTCAAGGATACGTTCCCTGATCCCGGCGCATATAGGCTGACATTTGTGACTCCATTGATTTGCGCGCGTTTGATTTTTCTAAGCGGAGATTTTAGAGCTCCGACCGTCGCTGCGTGCAGAGCCAACCTAACAACCTAAGTTTACCTACTCAACACCCCTTTAAAAACATGTCGGCAAAAGCCACCCGGGGCAGCACCTCTTCGAGCACCCCACAGAACAGCTCTTCCTCATCCCAATCTCAGTCCCAATCCACCGCAGTTTCGAGGATACGGAATATTGCAAACCACATGATGGCATCACCAAGCACAATCTTCACGGCCGATGTCGTTCCTCAGGCCCCAGAAGACCCTCTCTTTGGGTTGATGGCCGCCTACAGGGCCGATGAAAGCCCCGACAAGGTCGACTTGGTGGGGTTACCCCGATTTTGAGCTTTCACAACGCTAAACCCAACTGCGCGAACAAGCAGCAATCGTTGCTAACAACCAACGCACCCATTTTGTAGGGAATTGGTGCATACAGGGACGACAACGCAAAGCCGTGGGTGCTTCCTGTTGTCAAGAAGGTAATGCGATCCTCCCAATCAGCTCAAATCTACGACCCGGTTCTGCTTCAGGATGCTTGCAAATCACCCCCGCGACAAGCCACCTTTTAGCCCCTCCGACCACGGGACACGTACTAGAACTAGCTTGAACAAGCGCGCTAACCAACAATGATGCACCGACAAACACATCCAGGCCGATGAAATCATCCGCAACGACCCCAGCGCCAACCATGAATATCTCCCGATCACCGGTCTGGCCTCCTTCACCAGCAAGGCTGGCGAGCTGATGCTCGGCGCCGATACACCTGCCAAAGGCCGCGTCACATCTGTGCAGACCATCTCCGGCACTGGAGCTCTGCACCTCGGAGCCCTCTTCCTCCAGAAGTTCTATCGCAAGGTCTATAGCAACTCGGTCGTGCACCTGTCGAACCCCACCTGGGCCAACCACAACCAGATCTTCTCCAACGTCCAAGTGCCGACGACGACGTACCCATACTTTGACAAGGGCACCAAGGGCCTTGACTTCGAAGGCATGAAGGCTACGTTGAACAATGCCGCAGAACACTCCATCATCCTTCTGCACGCTTGTGCACACAATCCCACCGGTGTTGACCCCACGCAGGGCCAGTGGCGCGAGATTGCCGAGATCATGAAGGCCAAAAAGCACTTCCCGTTTTTCGACTGTGCTTACCAAGGCTTCGCTTCGGGCGATCTGGACCGCGATGCCTGGGCCGTTCGCTACTTTGTGGAGCAGGGATTCGAGCTCGTAATTGCCCAGTCTTTCGCCAAAAACTTCGGCTTGTACGGTGAGCGGGCGGGCTGCTTCCACTACGTGTCGGCGCCTGCAGCCGAGGCTGCCGAAACGACCAAGAGGGTTGCATCACAACTCGCCATCCTCCAGCGCTCCGAAATCTCGAACCCACCAATCTACGGCGCCCGCGTCGCCAGCATCGTGCTCAACGACCCGGCGCTCATGTCCGAATGGAGAGAAAATCTGAGGACCATGTCGGGCCGCATCATTACTATGCGCAACGAGCTTCGGGCAAAGCTCGAAGCGCTGGGCACCCCCGGCACATGGAACCACATCACGGACCAGATCGGGATGTTCAGCTTCACGGGTCTGACCGAGGCACAGGTCCTGAAGATCCGGAGCGACTACCACGTTTACATGACGAAGAATGGTCGTATCAGCATGGCGGGACTCAACTCGCGCAACATTGACTACTTTGCTAAGGCAGTTGATAAGGTGGTGAGGGAGACGCAATAAATTTGTATTAGAGTAACGGGCAATTGTGGGGAAGTAGCTGCAGATACTACTATGTCGACCACAAAGTAGGGATATTTATAACACCTTTGTTTCGTGATAGATCTGTACTCCTTAAAAAAAAACCATGATCTCATCCGTCAAATGTGTAGAACATCAGTCATAGTTTAGTTTTTAGTGTTGCTCTTGGGTAGCGAACAAACGGCTTTTAGGACCGGTTACGTAATCTGTGCTTGCTTTCCTGCTGAACTCAAAAGCACCTTAGGTAGCTTGCTTGGGTGTAGAACTGCAGGTAATTCGGTGCTGTACGATACGGCAAATGCGGAAGGAGTCTAATTAGCTAGCGCCTTACCAACCCAGATCCAGGCCTTGTTCAATCAACGCAGCCACTTCGATTTCTCGACCTTTTTTTTTTTTTTTTTTTTTTTTTTCTTAATCCTGCTAGATGGAAACTTTATCGCCGAAAAATGAAGTGTCCGGCCTGCTCCGGCATCCGTGTATTCAAGAGACCGGAACAGGCCTTCGATCCCGACGTTGAGCCCGTCGAGTTCGCATTCGTCTACTCTTCGCTGATCAAGGGCAAGGGCAGCGGCTGCCAGATTTGCTATGCCATCTTCCGCAGCATCGAGATACTCACCGATGGCTGCCGCGAAGGCCGCCCGATGAATGAATTCCTGCGCAGTCTCGGTTCCAATTGCCTCGTGGCCATCAAATGGACCCCGGGCCGGCCTCTCGAGGTTCGCGCCGACGTAGTGGCCAATAAACCACGTGACACCCTACAGCCAGCGTCTACTCACAAGAAGCGCCCGCGTTTTCAGATGCGCCTTTGCTTCGAGCTGTTTACGGACGAGAAATCTAGTTGGTCTACCTCATTCTTCTGTCTTTATTGTGATTCTGCTTGAACAAAACCGCCTGGGCTGACAAATATCCTTGTAACCCACAAACGTAACAGCTTCTTGGCCTAGCTCGGTTCCACTGCCGTGGTTCGGGCCCGGCAGAATCATAACGAATAAGCCTAGCACCGATCGACGGACTCGTTTGATCAAGCAATGGCTGAAGGAATGCCAGGAGACACACCCACGTTGCCAACAGTGGGGGTCTGGCAACTCGTTCGTACCCAGGCGCGTCTTGGATCTGAGCGGAAACCCAAGGTCTAAAATAAGACTTCTGGACGGCTTCGATCGCAGCATGGGAGATTACGCCATCCTTACCAAACCTTCTCACAACGCCAAGAATGATACTGTCTTCCGGTCGTCCACGCCGACGCCGACGTCGGCTTTCCACTTGACTTGGAAAAACCACAAATCCTTTACCGACTCTATTCGCTGGGTTGATCTGCCCGCGGCTTTCAAGGATACTGTGGCTGTTGTATCCGAGCAAGGCATCAGGTATCTTTGGATCGATACTCTCTGTATACTGCAAGATGACGACTCAGACTACTGCGTAGGTACAACACTCGTCTGCCATAGTTTTCTTTTCCCCGAGCAGTGCACAAGCAAGGATCATGCACGACAAAGCACTGGGCTAACCATGACAACCAACAGTGGCACATCGAGCACTTGCAAGACATCTATATGAATGCCTGCCTTAATATCGCACCTACCAGGATTCAAGATGTTGGCGCGTCGTTCTTGGGCCCACGGAAGCTTTCGCAGCCGGAGGAGAAGGATTACAACATGGATAGAGACAGCACTCGGCAAAATCATGGCTTTAACCGGGCAGAGCAGGAGATGATGTCGCACGAGATCGTCTTGACCCATAAAAAAGAGAAATTCTCTGTCTACATGAGGCGCATGCTCTGCTTGAGCCATGACAGCTTCGGATTGGGCCCTGGCTGCCCCAGCGCGCATCACCCGACCACGTCTAGGTCTTGCAAGCGCAGTCGTTCTCGGCAAGATCTGGCCCTAGCACCGAACTTATTGTCGGCGTGGGGTTTTGTACAGCGTATGATGACAAAGAGGACGGTACATTTCCATTCCTCCGAGATGGTATTTCAATGCCGGTCTTGGAAATGTTGCGAATGCACTCCATCTCCTATTCGCCATAAACCCCTGAGCAATCCTAGTGAGATTGCCTATTCGAGGGTGCCGCAAATTGTGCAGGGTCATCCAATCGAGTTCATATGGAGGATGTTCATGGGCCAGTACCCCCATCTCCAGATGCCCGACAACGGAAGAAGACTTCACGCGTTAGCTGGAGTGCTGCCCTGGTTCGAAGCGCAGTTGGGTCGCGAAAGCTTTGCTGGGGTTATGGCAGCGAGCAAAACCGATCTTGCTTCAAAGCTTCTCTGGATGGTCACCAAGTCGGACAGTGACCGCAGTGAAAGCTTCAAGAGCGAGTCGTCCTTTCAGCCATCCTGGTCCTGGGTTTCCATGGTCTCTAAAGGGGTCGACACTGTGGAGATGCCTCAACGCCATGTGCACATCGACCCATCGTTCCTGGTCAATGATGTGTCCTACCGCAGCTCCATAGACGGCGTGGATGAGTTTCCCAAGCTTAGTGCTCGCTTCTGGTACTTGATGGCCAGCGGGCGTCTGATACTGGGTAAAATAAGCCCTAAATTCCGCAAGCATACCGGCCATAGCTTTGTGCCGGCAAATGAGCCACTGCTTGACTATTTCATACCACCCCCGCCCAAGCCTAGAACCCCTCCGGTGCAGCCTCCTGTAGCCTCAGTACCTCCTCCAGCCTCAACCGGATTGTGGGCACAGGGGCCGCTACTTCTTGATCCCCAGGTGTCAGCAGAAACTGCTGGTACTCGGCCGATGCTGCGGTCAGCACTAAAATCGCGTACCCAATCGTCAGGCTTTCAACCGTCGTCAGAGGTCGACCGTCTGTTCATGCAGTCCGAACCAGGACTAACACCCCGAGCCGTCTTCATGTGGGATTGCGATAAGTGGGCAGCGGAGCAGTCCTCGTCCGCCGGCAATTCGCCGATATACGCCTACTTTCTTCGAATCGGGGGCATCCGCTGTGCGAATGTGGCACACGAAGACGAGACGCAGATCGACGGTCATGTCCTGGACGAAGAGGGAAATGTGGTTCCTGCATGGGATATGGATGTCGGCTTGGTCCTCCGCAAGGGACCGATGACCAAAGCCGCGGTGGCTCGTGCAGCTGCTGTTGTGAAGAATGCTTTGCTCTCTGGGGGTAATTTTGCGCCCGATGTATCCAAATACTCTGGTCCTGGTCTATGCCTCGAACGCATTGGTATCTTTTCGGTGCCGCACCGTAGGGGCTATTTCAAAAATGCTGAAGTTCAGGACGTCACCCTCATATAATAAGGATGTTGAGAGACGAGGTCAGGGCGGGCGCGGTTCATAAATTCGGTGCCAGGATGTGTCGCTTAGCTCAGTCAAGGATCACGTTGCTGTTGTGTTCCTGTCTACGCCCAAAGCCCAAGGTCCGGACCGATAGCATCATGGCAGCGGGCATTGGGCAAAAATGAAGTGGGTTGGGTGAAGTGGGTTCGCCACGCGATTTTCTCAATTTGTTTGGAATGGCTAAACTCATTTAAAAGGAAACCCACAAGATGACGGGCGAGTGCGGAAGATACCGCACCAATAAGTCAAGGCTAGAGAGTGCCATATTCGTCTACGGACGAACGGAAGGAAGAAAAGGCGCAATCCTTGGTCACCTGGTGCTGAATAAGGGAGATTTGGCCAGGCATGGTCTAAATAGAACGGATGCAGCCCTACCTTATTTGGACCCTAACTCGGGAAGTGCCGCCGCTCATTATTTTCAGCTGTTTACGACGCCGACTTTGTGGCGCCTCAAACCCGAGAAGCCGAAAATCGTTACAGATTTCCTATAGGGCTTACGGAACAGGACAAATCAATGAATAATACAATTTGTCCCAAGAAGAAAAATTTAAGCACAATGCTCCAGTCATGGTGATGCCATCATGTGGGTAGCCACCTTAGGAGGCCAAGATTTGTTCCTAAGCAAGCTGAGTCTGGAGCTCACTGAATCAGAACATGCGCTAGGCTATCGGCAAGGTGGATCCAGGACCCCTGCTCTTTACATGCCGCCTTATTCCCGGCGGCGTGGGTATCCATGCAGCCCCGTTTTTTGTTCACATCAACATGAAGCCATTCCCATTCAATAATGATATGGTTATAGCCGGCTTCCTGACTATAAAGGGCGGAAACCGCCCACATGGGTGGCACTTCTGTGTGCCTTGCTGAGCCCGTGTACATGTGTCAAACTGCTCGAGAGCACCTCGATTTGGCCTTCAGAGATTGTCAACAGTCTCTTCTCATTCATATCTTCCCACCATAAACTTATACACAATAAAATATTTGGCCCATACTTTGACACAATGGCGGAAAAGATCGACTTGAAGAGCAGTCCCGAAAAGGGGCAGGCAGAAGAAAATTCAGTGGGCTCAACTCAACAACATCCTACGATATCTAGTGCCAACCCCAAGGCAGAGTCAGGGACCAGCCTTCATCGACTCAGCCATGCAACCCCTACAAGCGAACATCTTCCTCCCACAGCAAACACCCATTCTCCCCAGCAAGTCGGATTTGATCCACAGCCTGCCGTCACACTGCCATACCGCACGCTCAACTCGACCGCCAACATTGATGAGTACGTCACCGAGGCGCCGTCGGGTGAGATTGACGGCCCGCCCGAGAATGACGGGAGCGGACGCCGGTACAAGCTAGTCACATTTCTGCCCGACGACCCAGAGAACCCCAAGAACTGGTCCAAGGCCTTCAAGTGGTACGTGACTATGGTGGTGGCCCTTACCTGCTTCGTTGTCGCCCTGGCATCAAGTGTCATCACCGCCGATATTGCCGGCGTCGTGGAGGAGTTTGGCGTCAGTGAGGAGGTTGCGCTCCTCAGCATCACTGTCTTTGTCATTGGGTTTGGTATTGGTGAGTATTTTGGCTACATGTTTTGGATAAGAAACCGAACCCGAGGTTGTTCTTCTTCTTGTGCTGACTTGGCACCTTTCTCCCGGCAGGCCCCATGATATTTGCTCCCTTGTCAGAAGTTTACGGCAGACGGATCATCTAGTAAGTGCTTTTGTGAAATGTATGATTTTTCAAAACTTACTCGAGATCGTTCAGCTAACATGTGATGGCACCCCAAAAATAGTGGCTCAACTCTCCTCGTCGCCGTTATCTTCATCATCCCTTGCGCTGTAGCCCAAAACATTGAAACCCTTCTCGTCTGCCGAGCCATCGACGGCATCGCCTTCTCCGCGCCAATGACCCTAGTTGGAGGAACGCTTGCCGACCTCTGGCGTAATGAGGAGCGTGGAGTTCCCATGGCCGCTTTCAGTGCAGCCCCCTTTATAGGCCCAGCTAGTGAGTACATCTACCTACAAAAGCCCCGCCCCTAGGGGGAAAAAGAATTCACTTGCTGACCTCGTAAACCTCTTATTCCAGTTGGTCCCTTGGTTGGTGGTTACCTCTCTGACGCAACAGGATGGCGCTGGCTATACTGGATCCAGCTTATCGTCTCCTTTGTTGTCTGGGTCCTTATCACCTTCACCGTGCCCGAGACTTACGCGCCGACTATTCTTGCCCGCCGGGCACGTCAGATCCGAAAGAAGACGGGGGAGCAGGACCACGTCACGGAACAGGACCTCGATCTGCGTCCGGCGTCGGAGCGGCTTGCTATATTTCTCATCCGGCCCTTCCAGCTGCTGTTTGGCGAGCTCATTGTCTTCCTCATTTCGATCTACATGAGCGTTTTATATGGGCTGCTGTACATGTGTGTGATGGCATGCATTCCGTGTTATCCTCGAGAATGAGGTTCTTCATATCGTCCTAGTTGCTGACTCGGCCCAAATCTAGGTTCTTCGTTGCCTTCCCAATCATCTATCAAGAAGGGAAAGGTTACTCGGCAGGAACTACTGGCCTCATGTTTATTCCCTGTGCTGTCGGCGTAAGCTACATCCCGAGTGCATTTACTCTTCTAGCCCCTTTCTTCTAACCCTCGGAAATATCGTCGCAGGTTATACTATCCGCCTTCTGCGCACCCTTCGTGAACAAGAACTACATGAATCAGGTGCGCAAGCACAACGGCAAGCCGCCTGCCGAGGTCCGGCTGATCCCCATGATGTGCTCATGCTGGTTCATCCCCATTGGGCTCTTCATCTTCGCCTGGACGTCCTACAAGGAGCTGTCGTGGGCGGGCCCGGCAATGGGCGGCTTCTCAGTCGGATTCGGCTTCATCTTCCTCTACAACTCGGCCAACAACTACCTCGTCGACTCCTACCAACACCAGGCCGCCTCGGCCCTCGCCGCCAAGACCTTTATCCGCAGCTTCTGGGGCGCCGCCGTCGTGCTCTTCACCTCGCAAATGTACGACCGCCTTGGCAACCAGTGGGCCTCGACCCTGCTGGCCTTCATCAGCGTCGCGTGCTGCGCCATTCCGTTCCTGTTCTGGCGCTACGGCGCCCGCATCCGCAGGAGGAGCAAGTACGCCTACGCCGGTGACGACGACGACGACGCGCAGAATGACGAGAAGTCTTCGGTCGACCTGGAGAAAGGCCACAACAAGGATCCTGAGAGGGACATGGAGGATTTGAGGAGGGCGCAGAGCTACGTCAGCAATCCTTAGAAGGCGTTTGTGTGTAGTACTGTCACTGGCTAGGGGTTGTCTCCTGGCGCATTTTGTCACGACTACGATCAATCCTTATCAACCTTCACGATGTCTGGAAGCCATCGCATTCAGTGGGCACTCAGCCACATTCAGAGGGCGCCGAAAGGCGAATTCATCTCCCTTGCAGTTGCAGACGGCAAGCAGCAGGCAAACGCCGCGCAAAGTCCGCCTAGTTTAGACCCAGTATTTCCCGCCTATTTTCGGAGGATCTTGAGCAAAGGCATTGTTCTGGCATTCAGATAATGTGGGCCTCATCATTTCGAGGAAGTTATCGCATGTAATAGATAAAAGAAAACTTGTATCAACAAAGGAAGCCGTCCTGAAAAAGGCGTGTTGATTTGTTTGAGGCTCGTGTCAAGACAAAATACAGACTTTTTTTACATATTAAGTGATCTTGGAGTATGTGACATACAGAAAACAGTGGGTCTTTTTATACGCCCAAATGTTTCCACATCTTAGTATAACCAACGCGAAACAGTGTCAGGTTGTTGGCTGAGGAGTGGGATACCCTGTATATAAAATATGGTCAGCCTTGTTCTTTCACTGTTCAAAAAGTTTTCAGGAGACTTACACCAAGAACAGACGGCAATAATGGCATAGAGGCACATGAGAAGCATCCCCTCCAGCCAATGGCTCTTGCCGTCGCTGATCAGGTAGTTAACCAACAGAACCGCCACAAACATGACAGCGACCTGAAATATATCGAAGCTCAGGCCCATGGCGTCCATGTTTTTGCCCCAACCAATGACAACCAGGAGCGGGATGAGAAATAGGGCGACCTGCATGCTCGAGCCGATGGCAACACCGATCGCCAGGTCCATCTTGTCCTTGATAGCAACCGTGACGGCCGTTGCGTGCTCCGCCGCATTTCCGACGATAGGCAGAAGGATCAGACCGAGGAACTCCTTGGAGATACCGCCTTGACTGGTGACGTAGTCGATGCTGTCGACAAGGAACTCGGCACAGAACGCAATTACGACGGTGCAACCAGCTAGCAGGGCCAGGGCGACGAAAAAATGCAGCTGCGGCTCCTCACTGTCATCTTCCTCCTCCGCTGCCGCTGCCACCCTGCCCGGCTCCTTGAGCATTTGCGAAAGCTTCTCCCTGCCCTCTTCGCCAGATGGTGATATGGACTGGGCTATTAATCCGCGGCCGGGGCCGGCTAGGCCAGCCGCGATTCCATTCCGCGCCGGATTGGGAGAATGATTCCGGAAAGGCTTTGCGGGAACCTTTTGGCTCTCCTCGCCAAACACTTCCTGGTGGGTGTGCAGCTGGAAAAAAAGATAGCCGGCGTAAACAAACAGAAGGATTATGGCAGTGCCGCGAGAAAGGAGCGCCACATCGTGATCTGGTGTGTTGCTGGCGCGGTCAAAGACGGTCGGAACAATAACACCAGCAACGGCTAGCGCGAGGAGACTTGCTGCAGTTTGCGCAACTGTCTCGTTGAAAAACTGCTCTCTCCTCCGCAGACCACCAAAGAAGAAACACATGCCGAGGACCAAAAGCAAGTTCGAAAGTATGCTGCCGATAAGGGACGTCTGCACAATGACGACCTCTCCTTCCATGAGCGCAATAATGGCTACTATAAGCTCAACTGCATTTCCGAAAGTTGCATTGATCAAGCCTCCCAGTGTCTCTCCTGTCCTGAGTGCTATCTCCTCAGTGGCAAAACCCAGCATTGAGGCCAGGGGGATAATAGCAATGAAGTTGACGACGAAGATTACGATAGGGCTGACACTGGTAAAGTGCAATGCTATGCCGGCAGGAGCGGCGAATAGTAAAATATTGATCCATGAGCTGAGAAAGGTGCGTTGTAGCTGGTTGGCAATAGTAAAGGGCTCCTTGGGCTCGACGTGTTTGATAAATCGGGACGACTTCTTCTGCTTTCCGTTGTCGGCATCGCTTCCAGTTTCCGCTCCGCTGCTAGAGGGCGCAAGGCCGTCCACCGTCGTGTCCAGTTTGGGCTCCGGTCGTCTTTGGCGCAGTCCGTTCTCTGCAGACTCTGGTGACAAGCCTGTCAAGGTCTTGTTGTCATCTCTGCTGGCGTCAACGGGCTCCTGAGACTGCTTTTCGGAATTAGTAGCAGTAGGCGCAGCGCCGATGGACTCCTGATCAGTAGCCCTCTCATTTTGTCCCCTACCAGAGACTGGTGCCGTGCTGACATGCACTATTGGCGAGTGATCGATATCGTCTTCGCCGTCGTCCCTCCGTGCGCGACCACCACCTGCACCCTCGCCACGTTCGACATCGACCGGGAAGGTCTGACTTCTTTCCTTGCGCCACTGTATGTGCGCGAATGGATTGAATGACGAGTCAGAACCCTTTCTGCTGAGGGCATTGGCTGCCCGCTTAATCTTGAAGTGATTGACTGTTGGCATTGTTAGCCAAAAATAGGCAAAGGTGAAAAAACAGAGAGATGCGGGGAATGCCGAGATGGTTGGTGGTCGAATCAAGTCGATTGAATTGAGTTTGGAAAAGCAGCAGGGTATTCTGTGCGTTGATAGGACGAAACAATATAACCAGCTCGCTGGCTGTCCAAGTTGAGAGGATTTGATGAGACGCCTCTCAATTGAAGGCAGACGTAGACGCAAGGTAACATTGATCGAATGCGACAATAAAGTTGACAGGAAGCAGGAACCTACATTGCGACATGGCGAAGGACTGAAAAGAATGCCCAGCGTCTATTAAGCAGCGACTGGAAAAACGTGGAAAGCGGCTAAAGGCTCCGGGCTGCAAACTCGGCAGTCAGTCGGATCAATGTTGGTTCTACTGCGAGGTGTGGCCTCCAGAGGTGCTTGTAGCATCGGATGCTGGGCGGAAACGCGCAACTCACTTGGACTTGGTCGAGGCTCTGTCACGGATAGATGAGCGCGGGCGAGGGCCTGTCAAACTTCGTGAACTGAAGAGGTATGGTAAACAAACATTACAAGCCCAGAATTCAGAGACAAGAAGAGGGACCTGGTCGGTCTTATCAAATCTAGCGAGCTAAAAGAAAAGATGAGGAAAAAAAACACATTACAAGCCAAAAGACTCAGAGAAGAAGAAAACGGGGAAGACAATGGCAGAGATCTTTGGAACAGTCAGTCCTTTCTTTCTAGCGTCGGAGAAAGAGCCCGTGCTCAGCAGAAGAGAGAGGGAGAGAGAGAGAGCGATCCATAAGAGTCCCTGCCTGGTTTGCACGCTTGGAGATGCAATCTGAATTTAAACAAAAGCACGGCCTTGTTTGCTCTAATTGCTACCATGGATGCAACCATGTGCTGCCTCCCTTTTTTTCTGCGAGCGAGTGGGTTCAACGGACAAGGATAGGCCAACCATTGGAATTGAGCTTGTTCGTCAACGGCGCTAAATTGAGGGAGGGCGTTTCGGTGCTTGCCTACCTTACCCAACCAGTGGAGGTCACGAGATAGAGACAGAGAGAAAAACAGCAGACCCTGGCCCACTAGCTACCGGTAGCTTTTTAATATCAGGAGAATTCATACAGTCATTCATCCTGTCACAAATCTTCCAAGGAGACGTAAGTAAAATGCCTTGTTCATTGAATTATTCGCTCCTGTTATCTACATGCATACGTATCCAGGGACTTTCCTCCAGACAATGCAGGGACAAAAAAAAAAGAAAAAAACCGTCATGTTTCAATCAAGTGGATTTTTGACTGGTTGATGCTTAACCACGCGTTAGCGCCGGCTTGTCTGCCCGATTGTTGCAATGTCGCTGCTATACTAGCATCGATGACGTCGTGTGGTAGCTCTCCCGTCGGGCCTTGTTCCAGGACATAGGCGGTCAATTGTTGCAGGCTAACCACTCTCTCGTAAGCTGTCAAGCGATACGCCAGGCTCAAATTAAGAAAACAAAACTGCATCGCGATAAATACCATGCTTTTGTCGAGACATAAAGAAGAAGCAAAACACATCGTGGCCCCGCCCTATTGGCCGAGTTTGTCATTGTAGTCGGGCGATTTATACGCCAAGGAGCCAAGCCGGCTGATCGCGCGATCAAAAAAGTCTTGTTTTTGCGCCAAGCAGCCAACAGTTCCACTGTCATTGCTTGATACTTTCAACGAAGCTAAGGTGCCTTGCTTACACAGTAACTAATGCAGCCTCACATTCGCCCCTGCACCGTGACATTGACGTCGTGCAGCAAAAAAAAAAAAAAAGTCTTCAGGTGAGCGACCGCACATCTAAGCCACCGACCTTGCGTCAGTATCCAAGGCAAGGGGTGACGTAAGTCGCGAATGTATGTTACTACGTCAACATTACCTCGCGTCAAATCTCTCTAGATCACTAAGCCCACTAGAACTAGCAGAAAACGATAAGCACCTACGTAAAGTAGATAGTATTATACATGCATTATGACAGCCCTTCAGTATTGTACACTTCCCCTTCTCAACAACTGCGACGCCGCGAGCACAGCCGGGCTCTGGACTCTCTGCTGGACCGGGCTGGGAATGACAGATAACCCGTCTCCCGCGACCGAAGAAGACAGCAGCCCCTGTGGTAGCCCTCCAGATGGGAAACTCGGGATGTTGTGATCCGCAACCGGACCGGTGCCCGACCCGGTTTGGGATATTATCGTCGGCGCCATGATTGAAGACGCAGGCTGCGGCCCCGGAGCCCTGTCCAGCAGCTCGCTGTAGAAAGCCTCGAGCGCGACTGGGTCGTGACAAAACTTTTCCATCTCGAGTCTGATGGAGTTGGGCTCGTCCAGGGAAAACTTTATGAGCGCAGAGTGTACATTATGTTCTCCGCCCGGGGCAATATTGTTGCCGTGGCTGCCTGCTCCTGCGGCGCCCTGGCCAGCAGTCTTTGGAGAACCTGTCGTGTTGACAGCCCTGAAAAGTGGAGAGGACAACGGCGTGAGGTCGGCGACGTGACTATGTCCAGGTAGCCCACCATTACCGCCAGCGCCGGCGCCACCCTGCCTGTGTTTGTGCTGCTGTTGCTCTTCTTCCTTGCGCATCTCTTTGTCGCGTGCGGCCTGTGCCCGATTGCTGTAAAGACGGTTCGCGAGGATGAGGAAGTCTCCTTCGTCAGTGATCTCGGCTAGTAGGATACCCGAGCGGTGAATGTACTGCGTGTACTTGAACTCAGGCTTCCCCCATGAGTAAGTCACGTCCACATTACTGGGGAAGCTGGATGCCGACTCCATATCGAGCACAAAGTCGAATTTGCGCAGAATGGCTTTTTGGTAAAATAGCCTGGCGGGTTGGGCTAGGGGCGAGAACGATGTCGGGTCATAAAAAGTGACAGGCTGCCGGTCAGGAGGCGGCACCGCAAGTTTGATAGGAAACGGCTTTCTGAATGGGTTGACGTCGCTAATGGTGCATGCCTCAGCGATCGGAACCTCGACCAGCCGCATACCGTATAAGCTCGCCTCCCTGGCCCAACCCTCGACGGCATCCTCAATGAGCTTTGCAGTGACGTTCATCCAGTCGATACGCAAGTGGTAGCAGTTGTCGGGATTATGCAACCGGTCGTAGTGAAGATCAATACGTTCGGGCCGGTAAGATCTCTTGCGGTGATCGACATCGTACTTCATAACCTTGCTGAGCATTACCCGTGGCTTATTGCCTCCATAAGGTAATATCGGGGCCGTCGGCGTTGTCGCACCAGACGTAAGCGACTCCTCTTCGCTCAGAGTGTGGGAGATGCTGTTTCTGATACTTTCTCGAGGCGGCTGCTCCGAGATCGGGGTGGAAGGTACAGAGGCTTCCCGCCATCTCTGGTTAAACCAAGTACTAGGCTGTGGCTTGGCAAAGTCGCTGCTGATCTGGTAGAAGTACTGCCCGTCTTTGAAGCGATGTCGCTTCTCGACGTGGACAAAAATCCCGGATTCTCTCCGGGTACTGCCTTCTTTTTCCTTGTCTTTGTCCTTTTCTTTATCCTTATCCTTTTCCTTATCTTTTAGCTTGTCCTCATCCGAGATCATCAACACGTTGCCAAGGGCTTCCGCCTCTTCTCTGCTGTCCAAATCCTCAAAATTATCCAACATCCAATCAATCATGTCGGAGCCAATGAAGCAGTTGTAGTGCAAGCGGAGATGCCATCTACGATTCTGCATCCGCACTCCACCATTCTCGACAGGCTGTTGGATAGCCTCGGCCAGCTGCGCCAAGTTGAGGCTGGATTTGCGGAACTGGTGCTTGTTGGTCACGAGCTGTGCCCGGCGGTGTCCCGCTTCCAGTCCCTCTAGTAGAGGCAAAGTTTCCAACTCAGCAGCAATGACCACAGATGGATCATCCGTCTTGTAGACAATATCCAAAGGGTTGGGGTCCTTTCTATGTCGAGGTCCGAGATCCTGGAATCGTCGATCCGAGGGTGGTATATAGCGATGCTTCTGCCAAAGTTTACCCAGTCGTCGGGTGCCTTCGATGCGAGTTTCTTCTTCCTTCTCTCCCGCAGCCGGGTCAAGTGAAGTTCTGTTGACAATTGGGATCAAGACAAAACGAGCTCTCCAGAACCGAAAGCTTTCGGACAGCTCCAGGTCATGGCCAGCAACATACGAATCTATGTAGTTCCAATTCCGCTCCGGTTTGGGGGTTGCAATGTCGATCTGTCTGGCGACGTAGTCCTCGTCCATGATTGTGCGGATCGCAGGCTTATACACTTCGGGTTGCTCCAGGTTGGAAGCTTGCAAAGCTGGCTTGCGGGTAAAAATATTGACCTCCACCTCGGTTCCATTGACACAGGACAGCTGATGAATAGTGTTCCCCACAGAGAGGAAGATGCTGGTTCCGTCCTCTGCACTATGATCTCTCGACAAAATGTCTGCTATTTTCATTTGTTTCTGGCCAAACGCCTTGGCAACTGCTTGGCCGACGACGACTTGGAAACCTTGGGAGAAACGTAGACTGATCAGCTCTTTGAGTAGCTCTTCTCGCGTTTTGGGTTCTTCTGTCAACTCGTCGTCAAACTCCTGCGACACATTGTACGGCTGCCTTTGGTATTCCGAATCGAACTGAGCTTGGGTAGGGAAATGTTCTGTGGTTAAGGGAACAGCAGCAGGGGTACATAACGACTTCCACTTCATCACTTTCATTTCGGACGGTTGTGGAAAGACGTGTTGCCAGCGGCTATAGAGGTTTGTCTCATCGACCTTGTTCGCCTCCGGGTTGCAAGGGTTGAGGACTGTGAGCCAGGGTGAGACGGCTGCGCTAGGGGACAAAATGGCTTGTTGGTCCGGCATCTCCCCAGCTCGAAGTTTGGATATGCCAACCTTTTGGGCATCCTCTGCCCTCAGTGCGTTGGAATACTTGATCTCTGGTGCATCGGGGGCTGCTCCTGCATGTCGAATTACAGAGGATGAAATCATGGTTCCAACCGTGCCGAATAATGTCGAGTCTGAGGATTGAACGTTGTTCCTAATATGTATAGGTCGACTGGGGGCGAGTCTAGAGGAGCGGCCAGACTCTTGAGCTCTTTCGGCTATCGGTGAGTCGCGAATTGCGGTCAGTGCCTGGGGCGACTGTGAAGTCTGCGGATTTGACTTGATCGGTGTCATCCGCACTGGAAGCGGACTACGGCTTCCCGATACAGCCGCCATCGATGTTGCTGCAGCAACGTTCTCAACTTGTACCTCTGCCACAGCGACCTTGGGTGCGGCAATGCCAAACCCTCGCTGACCAAGGCTTATCTGTCGCATAAATTTCGGAGTCTTGCCCGAGGATGTCTTTGAGCTTACGCTGGGGTGTGGTGATTGGTGATGATTGATCGATACACGCCTCTCCGAGATCATGGATGCCCCAAGGTAGCTCCCACTTTCGACTCCGTGCATCCTCACGTTGTCAGCATTGTTCTGCGGCCTAAATCCCAAGTGGCGTCTGGAAGCTGGGAGGTGTGCTTTGGTGTCGTCATATTCCTGAAGATGCCGCCAGATGGTCTTTTCCCCTGGTTTCGCATGCTTGTCTGGCGCAAACTTTTGAAAGCCGGATACGTGATCAACTAGGCCGCCTGTGTGCCGCAAGTTTGGTATCAATGTAATGCCGTCAACGTCGAAACGTCTAAACTTTGCAAGAGGTAGCGGCTGGATGAGCTTGCGTGGAAACGACGGATCAGCATGAAGCGGTGTTGTTTCGATCTCATTCGTTTCCAGCACGCTCCTCATTTGAAGATCATACATCCTGCATCTAATGGCAAACTCATCCTGGGAATCCTGACAAGTGTTGTCCGAGGCTGAGAGCGCTATGCCCTGATACGAGAGGGCTTCATCAGAGTTACCCGTCCAGTAAGATACATGCAGCCACTGTGGTAAAGCGTAGCTCCATTCGTCGTTGCTAGCATGGGACATCAGGGATGATTCCACACGAGGGGGGACACTCATGTTTTTGGTTGGCGAGAGAGAGGACCCAAGGGCACTGGTATAGCTGCCGATAGCAGGTGTATGATATTTGGGCGTGCTGCCGTCGTGGAAATGCGTTTTGATCTTTTCAGAATGGCGTCTCCCCTTTTCTGGCACTTTTTTGTAGCGGAAAAGTGGCACTGAATGTAGTGGTATCTTGGGGACGCAGATCAAGTCGATACCTATGCCATTTCCAACAAGGGCTTCGGTTGTTCTTCGGAGCTCCTCGTAGTCTACTTCGAAAACCCCAGCACCGGGACTGATGACAACGACAGAAATGCCCGTTCTCATCAAGTCCCTGTCGATGTAGTCATGGGCATAGACGGTCGACGCGAGGTTGATTGCCTCCAGGAAGTTTCCATGGGTTGCGAGTGAGGATTCGGCTCTGATTTGCCTGTGGTACGGCTGTTTGGTGGCCCCTTCTTCCGATACACTCTGCATCGGATTTAACGCCTGCTGGTGATGAAGACTGATGTCTCGCCGGAAGATTCCAAATTCTCGTTTGAGATGATACAGGATGCTCGTCCATTCGACACTAGTCTTTTCGCTAACTACCACACGATAAAAGTCCTTATATGGCCGCTTGCTTCCGGACTTTTGGGTGCCAGTAAAGTACGAATCGTGCAGAGCCGTCTCGGCGAATTCGGTGGATATGCCAGTGTCGTATTCGACCCGAGCAAAGAGCACGATGCTGACTAGATGCTTCAGCTTCAGCGCCATCCACTTCTTGAATAGAGCAGGCAGGAAGCCGTTAACCACCTTGTTGAACATGATCTCGCCAGAGCCGTCAGAGTCAAAATCCCACATCTCGCGTGACATCTGTATGAAGAGTATGTAGCGGGCCGACTCGCTGCGATATATGGGCCTCGTGTGTCGGCCAAAGAAGGCTGAGCGTACTTTGCGCCCGTCTACAAAGACTGCCGAGATCTGAGCCTTGCAGGTTCCCAGGAAGTATATCACTTGTCCCTGGTACACGGTTCGCTCGGACAACTCCCCGACGGCCATGCGCCACATGTCGGCTCGCGAGAGGTACTGGTCTCTGAAGGACAGTTCCACGTGGGAAGCCTCTATTGATGGGTTGTTGGCATCCTCTGGAATTAGGTAGACGTGACCACCTTTTTTCATGCCGAATGCCTCAGCAACATGCTTGGCGACATACAGCTCTACTTTGGGATGGCGCAGCTTCATGTCTTTGGACATGTCCTTGACAATGAACAAATAGCGTCTGTCAGTGGTGGTAGTGCTGCCAGTTTGCGATGCGTCCATCGAGCTATCATCCCTATCTAGATGGTCCTGAGTCGGCATCTTCCGCAGGCTGGCGTGACCCGACTTCTCGGGCGGCACCTCGATGGCCATGAGGCTGCCGGGCTTGATGCCATTGTCGAAAAGATCCAAGTTAAGAAGGACTTCGTCGCGGGAGAAGGATTCATTGACGGTGACGGTACACTTCCGCTCCTGGCGCCCATTTCTGGGATGAGGCTGATGATGCATGTGCCTTGTTGTGGAGCTGCTCGTTGTCGTGTCCGGGGTTCTAGGAGCGCCGGCGTCTACACTGGGGACTCGGTCACGGTCTCGGTCGGCCTTGGTCGTCCCTATGGACTGACGGAGGCTCGATGGACCGGGCACATTCCCCCGAGCATTTCGATGCATTTGGGTTAAAAATTACAGAGACTCGATTTGGCCCGAGCCAACCCCGATGCGTTCCTGGGCTTCGATGATCGTCATGGTGCAGTCAGTACCTACCATTTGCACGTGCCCAGCTGACGCGACTTTGGATAGATGCGTTAATGATGCCCCACACTGGCCCACTCAACTGGCAGACCAGACACCGTTTGTGGAACAGACTTGCGAACTGTATGGGTGGGTCCGAGGTTTCTTCAGTCATTTCTCAAAAGCCTTTGAAGTTGGCCAAGTCGGCTTTATCACTCATTGTTGCCCTTAGGGACGGCGGGAACTTGCAGCCTCTTCGGACCAGGACTCTAAGATCCGCCGGACGGGATTATTTTTTTGACAACAAAATTTCCGCCGATTCTATGCAACGCCGTATCTACATCTCTTTCTTTTTTCTTTTTTTTTGTCCTCACTTTCTTAGCCTCCGGCCTTACCTGGAGCTCAGAGATGGTCGTCTCTTTTTGAAGAAGAAAAGAAAGAGAAGAAAGGCGGCTATCCACGAGTGTGTTGACTTCAATCTACCTCCAAGGTCCTTTGCTTGCCAGCTTGAGGTCATGCCGTCGATTGACGAAATAATAAGCAATCGGTTGTGCAACACCAGCCACTGCCGGCATCCTGTTTCGAGACGGCTACACAACATGTATGCAGACTTACCCCGGATGGTTTCACCTGACTAAATTACCTTGCCTCAGATAGAGCTTCTGCCTTACCTAAGGTAGGCACCTGCCTAGGTAAGGTAGGTATGTAAGATGCCTTGGGGAAGGATCGTTTCTTCATCCACACCGACCAAAAAGGCACTCTGCACTTTTACCTTGGTTTGTTGATTACCTATTCTTCTTTTTCTCATGGTAAGCTGCGTTCGGAAAAATGATACAGAGATGATATTAGCGTTATCCTTTGGTTGTCAGAGTATGTATCATTGCGAACTGCCCAGTACGTGTCTAACCAGGTTTCGGGCACAATGATACGAGCTTACGCGTAGAACAAACAGTCTTCTGGTCTGGACCGTGTACTCTTCAAACGTGTTCGACAGCACTTGAAATTCTCTATGTACCTGTTATCCTATTCCCTAAACATCTGCAGAAGTTAATGGCAGCAGGTATCCATGGTGGTGCTACTTCTAAACTGGCGGATACTTGCCGTTTGACCAACTGCTTGGTCGTTTTCCATTATCAGCTGAGTGTTTGGGCTCGTAAGGTAATATCCAAGGTAGGTAAGGTAGGTACCTACCTAAGGGTTGCTGGCGACTTTTGGTTTGCATGCAATCTAACCTGACCGGAGTCAGGATTTCTTTAGCCGAATTCCAATCTCATCGCTTGCACGCAGGTCAGACAGAGAGGCTTGTTATTCCATGCTGGGTGGCTGGACCGGGACTACATTGCTTCCTCCCTTCACGGCGACAGGTTCTAACCATTCGAAGCACACGGTTTCCATTTCACAATTTTGATTCCCAACCATGGGTGAAATTCCATTTAAAGGTTTTGCGAGAAGATAAATGTATCTACCGATGTGTATCGGCATCTTAGCTTCCGGACTTGAACATCTCTTGCACATCCCGAAGGGAACGTATGCTGGTTCCGCAAGCGCCATCATCGAAATTGGCACGGTTTCTTTTTTGCACCTGCCACGTACAACTCGACCCCAAAACTAGCACAAGCGCAGACCGTATTTTTTTTTTTTTTTTTTTTTTTTACAAGGCACCAGGTCATGTATTGTTCGAATTAGCATTGCGTCCAGAATCAGAATTATACTCAGCACCGCTTTCATCTTCGCAGACAAAAAGCAGCAGCAACTCACTGTTAAATCCGAGCATTTTCCTCACCTCAACGAGGTCTGCAACCAACCAGCTTACAAAAATGGTGTTTCATATTAGCCGCAAGTCCAGAATCATTATAGCCATCAGTATATCGGCGCTGTTCTTCATAGCGGAGCTCTATGGTGAGTGGCAGGCACTGTATTAGACGGTCTCCAAAAAAAGGTCTGGGTCTAATGCTCTGTCTCCTCTACCAAGTTGCATTCAGGACTCGCTCGTTAGCCCTCATGGCAGACGCCTTTCATTATGTAGGAGACAATTGCACTCTTTTTTCTCCAGCGGGCCAGACACTAAAAGACTAGCACAGATCAACGATGTTGTCAGTTTTGTAATAGGCCTCGTGGCCATAATGGTTAGTTTTTTCTTCTCTGTCTGTCTCGGATTTCGACTTGATCAAGAAACGCCTTGCTCACTGCCCGTGTCTCTGCAGCTATCTGAACGGAAAGAGACGCCCCCAGAGATGCTCTCTTTTGGCTGGCAGAGAGCAACTATACTGGGCTCTTTCTTCAATGGAGTTTTCCTTCTTGCTCTTGGTCTGAGTATCTTTCTTCAGTCCATTGAGCGGTTTGTATCTCTTGAACGTAAGTGGTCTTCTATCTCATCAACTATGATATGAGTAAGGCAATTGCTGACCGTAGTCCAGACATGGAGGATCCATTCCTGGTTCTGATCATGGGATGTATCGGCCTTGGTCTCAACATAATCAGCATCATATTCTTGCATGGTACAGTCTCTGTATTCTGCGCTGTCATTTTGCTTCTTCAAGACACAGTTTTTGCTGATGACGGAGACGTGCAGAACATCATGATCATTCCGGTGGACATTCTCACAGTCACTCACACGGCGAGCAACATGAACATGTAGGTATTACCGAAAGATCTGGCGCACCAGGTGGCAATTTGGGCTGAGATTGTAGCATTTAAGACAAGCTTGAACCTTGGAAACTTTTTATTGTGCTGACTTTATCACCAATAGGCAGACGAACCAATCAAGGACGATCCACGGCACGTTATGGATGCACATGCTGAACATGCTGAACATCGGCACCACCTCCAAGTTACCCTGGCCAAGGGTCATGCCCATGATCTTGGTATGACCGGAGTGCTACTTCACGTGGTCGGTGATGCGATTAACAACTTGGGTGTTATACTCGCTGCTGTCATCATTTGGAAGACAAGCTCGGAAGCCAGGTTTTACGCGGACCCCGCAATTAGCACATTTATTGCCATTATGATCTTCGTTACGGCAGTCCCACTGGTGCGGAAGAGTGGTGAGATACTATTGCAGAGTGTCCCGGTCGGTCTCAGTCCGTCTGATGTTACGCACGATCTTGAGAAGGTCAGTTTCCAGAGACGATTCGGAGGCCTTTGATCTCGTAGGACCCCCCCATTTGTTTCGAATCAAATCACTGACATTTATGAATATCTAGATACCCGGGGTCGATTCGGTTCACCACCTCCACATCTGGCGCCTTGACCAGACCAAGACGGTCGCATCTGTACATGTAGTGGTTCAGGATGAAGCCATTTCAGACTTCATGACAAAGGCCAGAACGGTGACGGAGTGTCTCCACGCATATGGAATTCACACTGCCATCATTCAGCCCGAGGTTGCATTCCATCAGGGGCCAGCCCTGCCAGCAGTAATCTCTGATGAGGATCAGGCTTCAATAGGGATCTCAACGCTAATTCCGGCGTCATCCTCGTCTTCTTCTAGAACTAATACGGGGCAACGTGGCACAAGATGCCAGATGCCATGCAGCAGTCTTTGTGAAGATCTCAGGTGCTGCACTTAGGAGGTCCAGAACCAGAATGAAAGTTGCTTTAGTGGGTTGGGCGAGGCCTCGGACGCTCCATTGTTACTATGAGGTGTGGTTTGGCGTACAGGGACTCGGGAGCATTGCATTGGCGGACAGTAGGGACGAGAGATAGTAACCCAATGAGGATGATCCGGACACCGTTGACCCTAGTTTTTCATCCAAGACTTCCAGAGTTGCTCAAAATATCGGGTTCGCACGAGGCCGCGAATTGAGTGACCTAGAGCTGTTACACGTCGCCTTTCAAGAACAACTATGTAGAAACCCTTTTTGCAAGTCGGGGCACAATCAGGTGATGTGTATTCGAGTGTGAGTGTGAGTGTGAGGTTCTTGTGGCGTAAGACAGTGCAGTAGACTTCAGCTCACCTTGGCGAGAAATAGAGAAATGTTGTTCGCTTTTTTTTTCAAACGTCAGGATCTAGCCTAGGATAAAACGTGGCTTGCGAATCATGAATATTGCCGCCAATGATGAGTCTGAAGCTTTTGCCCCTCTCCGATGAATGATGCCCTCGATGCACATGCCGGACGGAACAATCATTCCTCGTGCCTCGTGGGTTTTTATTACGACCAGTTCTAGCCTACTTCTTCGATATGTTTAAAGAAAGATACTGCATGGTAGAAATTTATACAGGATTATGTAGGTACATGTCGCCTGGACTCACCACTCACAATTCACCTACCTGTACGACCTCTAGCCGTTCCAACCGAAGTTTCCATTTGTGGTTGCACCAAAATTCGGCTAATCGCATCACAAAAAGGCCCTTGTACAGGCGTTACCGACTTTCCGTTGTGCAACATACAAAAAGGCGATTCGGGCCCCAGACCTATCAGATTGAGGCTCTTGTACCAAATCGAGATGGTTATGTGACACACCTGTGGCAGCTTTTCCTGCCGGATCAAGTAAAGTTATTATGTACGGAGTATGCTAGGGAGTTTGCGGCTGGTTTTTTCTTGGGTTCCACAAAACGGTTTTTTTTTCTTTCTTTTTTTTTCTTTTTTCTTTCTTATTTAGTTATTTTTTTTTTTATGCAACTCATCAGCTAAGCGGCACATTACGACCATGCATGACGACAAGTTCCCCGGTTAGCCTATTGGAGAAGCGAAGAGAATGAGAAGAAAGAAAAAAAAAGGGTCCCTTGAGTGGTCAAGGGGGTGAGCCGATTGCCCTTACGAGGCGCCTTTTTGTCCCACGCTCATCAGCCGGCCGGCCGCGGAGTATGTTGCATTAGCATGGGAAATGCGCCGCGGCGGCACACAGCAGAGTTTGGCGGCGGCCATTTCGCTCCCACGCTTCCACGCCACGTTTTTCGGGAGATGGATTTTTAGCGTGTCTGGAGGAGATATGGGGATCTTTGATCAATATCAAATTGATCCAGCAGTTGCTACCATGCTGTTCAAGTTTCACGTATCATGGGTTCTGGATTCACATACAAACCATTCGGATACTTCGTTTGTAAGAAATTAAAGCTATCCAATATTTGCTCATGTTGCCACGCTCTGAAGAAAAAAAAAAGAAGAAAAAGAAAAAGAAAAAGGAAAAGAAGTTGAGAAACTTGAAACTGACTTGGGAGGGGGTTTTCTTCCATCAAAGCTTGTGATTTTGCATCGTTCTACACCAGTACCTACCTTACCTATCTCACAGGGCTACAATTCAATGGCCTCTCAGTTTATTCTAGTCTAAAGTCCATGACATGGATATATCTGCGAGCCATCCAGTTCATAGATGGCAAACGTCAACGTCTCTACACCTGGGAATCGCGATGCCAGCTCCCATGTGTTATTCCTTCGCAATTAAATTACCATTTATTCATCTCTTGGGACACCGGTATGGAGATTGGACAACCTTGTCGCCTCTTTGAGACACTGGGGTTTCGTTGGAATAGGGAGGTGGGTTCATACTTGAGATTGATCGGCAACTAGAACTTAACAGCTGAGCCATGTTTGCAGCTCGATGAATCAGCCAAGTCAGTAAGATGATTATGCTTACGGGCTGTCATGTACCAAACACCAACCACAGCTGTCTTGAGGCAATCTTTTTGCCATTGGGAATCTTCGAGGAGGAGCTGAAAATTATCAGTTTTGCTCAATTTCAACTAGATTAGACTAGATAATCTCTATTAGACCTAGTTCAAGATTTCATGCATAAGACCGTGATGGTTTTGACAGTCGTGAAAACTGCTATCAGATCAGCTCTTGTTTCTCCTTGTCGTGGCAGTCATCAATGAGATACTCAGTATACTCGTTCGATAGGCAGATAGCAAGTGAAGACCACAGGCAGGTAAAGTAGGTAAGGTAGCTGACAGGAGGCCCCCGATCGCTTGCAGTAGTAAAAGTCTTGGGTCGCCTCCCACCATGGTATTTTTCATTGCCGGGTAAGACGTGGCAAGGCTCGTAGCTACCTTACCTAGAGGTATGTACCTAAGCATCTACCTATTCACCTCCATAGAGGAAAGAGGTACCTGATTATCTACCTGCTAGAATGGAAGCTACCTACCTAGGTATACAAGCAGATAGATAAAAAGTAGCCATGTTTGAGAAAATGGCGTGACGTAGACTGCTCGCTCCAATGGAATATATTGCCCTCGTGGAGCAGTCTTGACTTACCACCATACCACCTCTCGAAAATGCACCTCAGGGTCCATCTTGAACGACTAGCAGCCGGCTACCTGTTCTACTGAGCCACGCAATATCGTATTGTGTATCACGACCACCCGACTCACATCGCTACTCCCGCCCGACGTGTTCTTGTCCCTCGTACAGGGCCAGGTCTCGACCGCCATCCGGTGTCTGGGTTGCGTGGTAGCATCCCCCATGAGTTGTTTCTTTTCTGCTACCTTCCTCACCAATATCACCTTAAGTCACCTCAGGTAAGGTACCTGGGTAAGGTAGTTTCGCAGTCGCCGAACTTGTCGTGTGTGCCTGCCTCCACCACGGTGAACATCAATACAACGAAACAGAAAGAAAAAAAAAAGAAACAAGGAGAGGAGGACAAGAAAGAAGCCACGATGGCCAGCGACGAACAGACCTCAACTACCCCCATCACGGTGGTTCTACCCACTGTCACTCCGTCTACAAACATCTCCAATGCCGCAGACACTGCTCCATCTTCTCGATCATCCTCTCGCGCGTCAACATCTCAAAGACTTCATTCCCTAGATAACACCACAACACACGTTAGCCCCACGCATTCTTTGAACGTATCCTATCCAGCCACCGAAGCCTCGCACAAAAAGCAAACCTATCCACCCTTTCAAGACCACTTCTCAGCCTCGTCAACCAGACGTTCGAAACCAGAAGACCAGAGCAGCCTTGGCCGCCCAGGTTCCAAAATGGCGCTGTCTCCTATCCTCCGCAACCACGGCACGGCCGCACTCGCCGAGCTTGTTGGAACCTTCCTTTTCCTCTTCTTTGCCTTCTCCGCCGCCGGGGTCGCCAATGCTGTGCCGCCTGAGTTTAGCGATGGCATTGCGGTGCCCAATATTGCAGCGCTTCTGTACATATCGTTTGCCTTTGGCATCTCCCTGATGGTCAACGTCTTTGCCTTTTACCGCATCTCGGGTGGTCAATTCAACCCTGCTGTAAGTCAATAAAACCCAATCCCTGCGCCGCAACATGTATGCGACGCCTATTTATCCACTGGGTAAGGTGCTTGCTGTGTGTGTTTTCAGCACTGACCAGAAATTCGTCAAGGTCTCGACGGCACTTTGCTTGGTTGGCGCAATCCCGCCGTTGCGTGCCGGGTTCTGCATTGTGGGCCAGATTGTTGGCGGCATCATTGCCGCCGCCGCGGTCGACGGTCTCTACCCTACGTTCCTGAACGTCGAAACCACTCTGGGATCTGGCGTCTCGCCGGCCCAGGGTGTCTTTATCGAAATGTTCCTCACAACGCAGTTGATCTTGGTCATTCTCCTGTTGGCAGTTGAGAAGCACAGGTTGACATACCTAGCTCCACTTGGCATCGGCTTTGCCCTCTTCGTGACGCATCTTGCTGGTAAGTGTTGTTCAGACGTGGATCGATGCTAGGATTATGCAGATGCTACATCCGCATGGACTGGGGCTGATCGTTTTGACTAGGTGTATACTTCACTGGAGCCTCTCTCAACCCGGCTCGTTCCCTGGGTCCAGCCGTCATCAACCGCAGCTTCCCTTCCTACCACTGGATATACTGGATCGGTCCCATGCTCGGCGCTCTCCTTGCATCGGGATTCTACACCCTTCTCGATTTCTGCAAGTGGAAGCAGGTCAACCCTGGCCAAGACTGGGACGGCATTGGCGAGAAAGAGGCTCAGAGGGACGACTTCGACGGAGCCCGCGATCCCTTGACGAGGGTCGCTTGAGCAACCAACCAGCCGCACTTGGATGCCCCTCCAAGAACAAGATTGCTTTGGCTTTGACTTTTTGTTCGCGTCCAAGTTCGCAAGGATATGTTACTGGATATTGTTTTGTTTTGTCAGAGACGACACCAAGATTGATGACTGATGACGATAATTGCTGCAATTTTTTTTTTATATTGGCATTTGGCGATGTTTTGCAAGAGTGCGCGCTAACTCGAGGCGAAGAAATGAGACTGGGCCAACTGAAGGTTGTCAGCACCGTCACGACACACCGCTGGCGGTTGAGGGTATCGAATGGTTCTCAAAGATGAAAGTTGCTTTGCTTTTTTTCTTTTGGTTTTCGAGGGACTGGCGCATGTTCCTGGCCGGACTCCCCAAGCATTTTACGTCAGCATGTAAAAGTTAGTTGGTTACCTTGCAGTAGTTAGTTCTATTATCCATACCAGTAAAGATGAGGCTTTGTCTACTACCGTGCTGGGGATGGAGTTACTTTTGGGAGCCAACCTAAAATTCGTTCCGCTGTCGCGTCAGATTGAACTCTACCTGTATACCTCCGTACTTCGTAGGTAGCACTAGATACAATATTCTCATGTAATGTTACAATCCATGTTGGTTTGCTACACACGACAAGCTCGTGTGGTTTTGCTGACATGCCAGGCTTTTCCAAGGGGGCGCAAACGGGACGGCCCAGGGATCCCGCAAGCCCGTAAGCTCTGAGCCAAGATCTTCATATGACAAGGAGGTGACGATTAATGATGTTGAAAAGTCCCTCGACAACCCAACTCGGCATCCGGACGGAACCATACAGTGATGGCCAATACTTGGCAAGAACAGAGCCAGCTAATGAGAGCGAGGCGATTCCGAGAAATGGGTGGCGACAGGAAGCAAGTCGTTGCAGACGGATATGACATGTCCAATTAACTGTAGTTTTTTGAAGGATAGGGAGACCTACCCAGCGTGATTTTACCTATTGCTGCTACGTAGTATACAGGAAATGGGGGTTTTTTTTTGCTCCCTTCCACGAGAACGATGTGATAGGATGCACCTGTTGTTTTTTCAAGTCATTATTTGCCGCATCGACCGGTATACAGAACAAGCCTCGTGATCTGACCGTCCTTGAACCGGTGTGCGAGGCCGCATGAACAGGATAAGTGTGTGGTCTACCTGCAAGTCTTTTTGTACGCGCTTGGGATTTATTGCGTCGACCTGTGCATTTTTTCAAGGAGTACATGTATGGTTTAGGTGAGCGGTTTGACGGGTTGAGCGAGCGAGTATGATGTAGTACGGTTGCAGTAAAGGACCTAGGCCGCCTTCGCAATGGGAAAGAAACCAACGTCAAAAGGTCTGCGGGTTGACGAGCGCTTGCATTACGCGGGACTGGGAGTTGAGAGTTGCGTCGCAAGTGGACCCCCCAGCATGGGTTCAGGTTCATGAACAGCACATCCCTGTGCACCCACGTTGTCGCTTGCACACCGCATTTTCGTGGTGCGGGTCATTTAGTTGGGTCTTGGGATTTTTTTGGGAGGACTTTTTCTGCCTGCTGGCTTTTGCTAGGAGAAGTGCTGGAGGGCTTGGAGGGTCATGTCGCCCGCCTCCCCCGCCCCGCCATCGCCCCGGGCGCTCGTCAGGGGGGCCAGAAAATCGGGTTTTCGGTGGTTCCATCATCCCCCCTTCTGGCGCCCAGTGGCATGGGCGCCAAAGAAAGAGTCTCCCACCCGTCGTCCCCCAGTCAAAATCCAAACCGCTGGAGATCTATTGCCCACTTTCTCGTGGTAATGCGATTTGATTCCCCCTCGTGCACATCAGCCCCCATTTTCTCACTTAGCGTCAAATCACAAGCAAGGAATAAGAGATCAAATGGGGAAGAAAACATAAACAAAAATCTGAGGCGCTCACCCCCCTCTCCTCTCCTGTTCGTCTTTACCTGAGAGCGTTTCAAAGCCCGGTCCAGAATTCACGTTGCTTTGCTTTGAGTGCAGGCTTGATTTCTTCTTGGGGAAGTCGGACCACCGGCAAAAAGACGTTGAAGATAACAAGGGGAAAAGAAACTGAAGAAGAAGAAAAAAAAAGAAAAAAAGGAAAAAGACGTTAGCAAGTTGACTTGCAGCAAACAAAGTACCAAAACCGGTCAGGGCGAGGTGTGGTAACCAACGATAGTACGCAGCACGGCTTCTTTGAGCTGCGTCGCATGCTCGTGGGTGCAGACTGCTCCGCAGCCAGGTCAGTGTCCCGCTGCGGGCTTCCTTCCTCATTGACTTATTTTTCTTTTTGTATTTTTTTTTTATCCTTGAAAAAAAAAAAACCGGTGGATTCTCCCCGGGCGTACTGTCTAGCTTTGCCGTGTTTTTTTTCCCCTCTCCCAGGAAAAGGTTCACTACCTTGTGTTTCTCGGCCATTTATTTGCGGGGCAGGTTCGTGTGCTGACTACCTACAGTCCGCTCGCCTCATTAGTACTTGACTTCAACCTGTCCCGAATTTCCCCCCGGGATCAGGACTACTCGGGGGCTGTTCCATGTGGGCAATTGGATTTATCTTAGTTCCGAAAAGCAACATCCTGTTCACCGTCCATCGAGGGAGTGCCCTTTTAAGGAACAGGGAAGTGGCTTGTAGCTTCGCCTCATCTGCAGCAACTGACTGCTGCATCGTCCAGACCCTGACAGGAGCAAGGCGGGCAAAGCAAGCGGCTGCGTGGGCCAGCCGTCCTCCACATCCCTGGGGCTCACTCAGTCCAACTCATTCAAACTCATTCACTCAAAACAAAATTGACTTTCCTGGCTTTGCAGCTGTGGGCAAAGACCCGACCCGACCATAGATGTATGCATACAACACACATACATACCTACATACATGTGCTACGCGCCACCGCAGCCTCTAGTGGCCATCATTCCGCGGCTGCACCTACACGACCATGATCTCTCGATTTGACGAGAAACTGAGGAGCAATCTGCTGCGAACATGACGGCTCTCCTTTGAACGAAGAAGGGGGGCTGCAAAAACACCTTGAAAGTCATCTTCATACCTTGACTTGAGTACCTGGTCTGTCCGCGTTTTTTTTTTTTAAAAAAAAAGGTGCATGCGTAAGCCAGCCACCAAAACAGAGGCAGTTGTCACTCGCAAGGTGACCTTTCACCACAACCACACTCGCCTCCCCGGCACAGCTCAAACAATGCTCGGGAAGCTTTTCAACCTGACGGCCGGCAACAATGGCGACGACGCCACAGGTGCACAGGATCAAAGCTCAACATCTCCCTCACAGCTGATTTCAACCCTCGAGTCCGTCCAGGAGGACATACATACCCGCAACTTGCTATTCCCCGACGCCGAGTCTCTGTTTCAGCACCGCAACGATCAGGTCTTTCCACTTTCGGCCGGTCCAGCTCTTCCGTCGACGTCGACCGCTGTCAACTCTTTTGACTATGACTGCGACGTCTTCCTTGATGCTCAAGATGTCCGCGTCCTCATCATGCAGGATGCCCTCAGTGCTAAGCCTGCTGCGCTGATCTACGACAGCCGCCCGCGTCCACCGCCCACCAGCCCAGTGTCGGATCGCCCAGACAGGCCTCCTTCCGTGGCTGGGTTCGCCACGGGTCCACCACCGGATGTACGACGCGGGCCTGTGTCCCCGAGGAAGTCTAGCATGAGTCAGGGTTCCCGGCCTGGAAACATGACGCAGGATGGCTCGCAACCGCAACGGCAGAGCGCCTTTGACCGGAGGGCGTCCATGCACGGCCGCACTCAGCCGCGCATCGAGTCAGATACGCAACGTGCGAACCGCGAGTATGCCGATGAGATCAACGTCTTCTCGAGTTGCATCTTTGGAAACTCGGAGCTAATGGCCTACAAAGGCACATCCACCAAGGTCCATGTGGTTCCGACTGATGGTCGCAATGAATCTTCTGCCTCATTCTTCGGCGACGGGAGGGGATCCCTAGGCAGGGCCAGCATGCGATCCTCCAAGCTGTCGCAGTCTTTTTCTTCGGAGGCGGTGGGGGATTTTATGCCACAGATGTCATCGAGTGCGCTGCCTCGCACTCCACAACGGAAGAAGGTTCTCATTACGCGGCTGTTCCCCGTGACCTTGCCAAGCGACGAAGCAAGCGACCTTCCGATAACGACACCGAGCAGTCGATTCTCGGAGGACAGTGCCGGAGGATTCCCATTCCCGCAAGACGGCGAGGATGGCAAGGCGAAAATGAAGAGACCACAGCCGAAGCAGAAGCGTACGCCCATGTATGCCGTGGCTCTGGTTATAAATCTTCCCCAACCCACTGGCGGGAACGGAAATGGTGTCTCGGTTTCGGCCTCCAGGCAGGGAGTTTTTCGTGGGTCGAGCTCATACAACGAAAACGAATCGTTTCCATCTTCTTTCTCCTCTGCGCGTCGCTCTGGCTGGACAATGGTCGGGCAGGCTGCGGCCATCGACTCTTTCGAGTCGGCATACGTGGGTGACATCGAGGACCGCATCGACCCTATAACGCAGCACTGGGATATCATCATGCGGACCCTCACACACCTCCAATCGGTGGTAGCCACCAAGCTCTCCAGCATGTTGAGACAACATGATATTGGATCCCCTGATCAGATACCGTCGTCCCTGAACTCGCAACTATCACGACGACCGTCGGTCTCCAGGCGGAGGAGCGATGATGGGGCGTCCACGAAAGCCCCCAAAATGAACGCAAGGTACCTGACTCTCCACCCAAACTGCTTAATGGACAACCACGAAGTCACTCGTGAGATCGAGATTGCACAAGCGCGCATCGTTGCTGGCCTACGGGCCACGCGAGTCGTCACGGGACAAAATCGCTGGGGAATCTGGCGCGAGGAGGCAAGATGGGTGGCAAGGTGGGCTGGGGTCAAAGATCAAGGACTTTTCTTCCACAGCCTCCTCACAGGATATCTTGCCACGCACACAGACTGGCTACAGGCGCTTGGTCCGTCTTTCCACCGAAAGCGGCACCAAGAACAGGCGAGGGCTCGCGGCGATGAAGACATGTCTCTTCCGGCTCGCACCGTGATTGTTGCCCGAGACAAGATGGCCGCAAGGAGGCTGGTCTTCCTCCTTGCTGCGTTTCTACCTGCCAATCAGCAATTGCCCATCAGCATGCGTGCACATCGACCGAGTACATCTGCCTCTTTTGGTGGCCCCTTCTCGCATTCTCCTCCGACCTATGCCGTTCCGATCCTGAAGGAAGAGTCCCTCAGACGGAAGATTAATCGCCGTACAGCACCGAGGCGATTGTCACACTCTCGAACCGTCAGCCTACAGGCACAACCTCCGACCCGTAGCTCTGGCCTACCTTCTCAACTCGCCCATCTGAGCATGGAACGCGGACATGAACGGAGACCCTCCGATGCCACCTCAATTCGAACCACCTATCTTCCAATTTCGACCAGCGACAGCCAGAACCGGAAGAGCAGCGCCGCCACAGCCGCGACCATCACACCAGAGGCTACGATCCCTCACTTTGCTACTCTACAGAGACAGGAATCTCTGTCCAGCCGACGACCGGGGAGTGCGAGCAGCACTGCCGCTGATGACCTGAAGCGGACCTTACAGAGGGGAGATAGCAACCTTAGCACGAATAGCGGAAGCAACAGCCCTGCAGCCAGCGAACCGCGCCCATCCTCGAGCACTTGGGGTGTGCTCGCTGGCCTATGGAATGCCAGGCGTCGAGGGTCTCGTGGCTCTACCGACACAAGCCCACCAAAGAGGGACTCGATCAACAGCATCCTGAGCGGGCCCCCAATGTCGCCTACCAAGCCTACCCTTCGCAGCCATCAGGAGCAGTTACGAAGCCCTGCGCGACTGACGGCGGAACCAAAGATGTCGAGAGCTGCAGGCCTCACATCGGCCCCAGACCTGGTATCCCGAGAGCAACGCACAGAAGATTCACCGGGACGCCGGAGGACGGAGTCCCCGTCGACAAGAGAAAGCGTATCTCGCTCGCCACGCCTCTCTCGTCTTGCCACCTTGTCAGATGACGGATCAGAGGCTCTGCTCCCGCCCAGGAGAAGCGACACTTTCCAAAGAATCCCGGACCCATCGGGTGCCTTCGAGTCGCCAGTCAAAACCTCCATAAACATCAGCGACGGTGTGATTGACGTCGATGTCCAATTCCCCGAGTACATCACGTCTTTCGAAACTGCTATTAGTTCACCCTCAAGCAGTGGCTACCTTTCAACACCTGGAGGCAGCGGACTAGAACTTTTTGAACAAACCAGCCGCATCGCTGCCGATGGTGATCAGCCGTTCAACGTTGCGGGTTGGCTCCAACAATACCATCCAGACTTCATACTACAGGCCATACCACCACAAGAAGACTTGATTGAGCAAGTCAAAGCTTCTCTCAGGGCGGAGCCTTCGCCGCCAGTCCTGTACTCACCATACCATCCCATGTCAGCAGAAGCACAGCAGCAGGAACGGTGGCTGGATGTCAGCAGTGTCATTGTTGCAGACACTACGAGCTTCTCCATACAGAGAATTCGATACCGACGTCTTGTCAAGCTGAAGCCATTTCAAGACCTCTCCGCTGGGGCCCTACTTACCACATCGTCGGTCAACACCCATAGCCCACCTGTAGCTCTGCTCACCCCAGCCGTTACCCCGTACGAGACCAAGTTGGAAGAAGAGTTCATCATAGAGCCTATCGTCACGCTGGACGACGTCCTAGTTGAGGCCGTCGAGCGGGTAGTCGGCCACGTCGGCCTAGACTCGACAAGCTCCTCTCGCTCCACGAGCAAACGCCGTGAGCGGAGTAACAGCGACACCGCACCCTCGGGCGAGGCCACTTCGGCGATACGCCATGTGGCCATGCCGGTCGGCCGCGCCCCTAAGGCCTTGCAGGAGGTACCTCGCGCAGAATGCAAGATGGTCATACTTTCGGCGCTCGAGGAGGTGATCAAGGAGGTAGTTGAGCGGCGTGACAGGGAGCATCGTGAGATGGACAACGACGAGCATCGCGAAAAGGAGAGCGAGCTCACAGTCGCCGTCAGAGGCTGGTTGGAGAGTGTCGAGATGGGAGAATGACAACCCTACCCTCCCACCTCGACGACGATCACCATATTCCTGACTTGCTTGGCACATGCTCTAATTGGGGGGGGGGGGGGGTTGTTCATCAACTATGTTTTCTTTTTTTCTTTTTCAACTATTAATTTTATGATTGTTTACCTGTATCATTAGCATGGCGGTAGCATCTTGTTTGCTGCGATATCTTGTTTTTCTTTTCCTTCTTTTTTTTATCCTATCCTCTGGACCTCACTCGATTTGTGTGGTTGGGCCCCTCGAGCATGGGGCCGGCATTCATTCGTTGAAATACATGATACCCGATTTCTCACAGGTAGGACATCATCGCTTACAGATCCTTGAGCTAATAATCTCTTGGCATATTGTACAAATGAACGAGACAGGAGCTAGACCGCCCTGCACAAGATGAATAGATTATCGTCGAACAGCTTTATGTGAAAAGATCATACAACAAGCCGTGATTTTTTTTTTTCTTTTTGGATAAAAAAAGAATAGTTTGGATACAATGGGGACGAGCAGTTCTTGCCGGCAACCCCGGGATAACGATCCATTTCATCAGGTCACGCTGAACTGATTATGTAGTTGTCTTGGTGACATTGACCTTTGTCTTGTCTGTCTTCCTTATCAGTTTGGCAACGCTCAAGTTCTGCTGTTGACCGGTTTACGCAAAGCTAGTAGCAGCATTCCAGGCAGAGACTTACAGAAAGCGACATAGTCCTTGATGTTCTGCGCTTCGGCCTTTGGTGTGGGATAATACCAAGCAGCGTTGTCAAGCTTCTTGCCTATGGATATGTTGTCAGTCGAACTTTCCCAAATATCAGAAGAAGTTTACCGAAAATCTCAGTGCGCGCTGCATCAGATGGGGTTGGGGCTGTTCTAGACCTAGGATACAAAAGAAAGCAACAAAAAGTCACAAGCAAACCCCCCCCCCCCCCCCCCCTATTGCATACCCTCAATCCTCCGTTCCTTTTTTCAACCCTCTCAAAACTTTGAGAAATAACCTACCTCCGACAGTAATTGTATAATAGCTAGCGTCACCCTTCCACGGGCAGTGGGTGTGCAGGTCCGTGTCGGTGAAGTACTCGTCCTTCCGGACGGCCTGCGGGGGAAAGTATACGTTGCCCTCGACCTCTTCCCACTCGGTCGTCTCGGCGATGGTTTGTCCGTCTACGGAGGCGGTGGCTTTGCAGGTAGGCATCGTGGGAAAAATCTGGAGGTTTTTCTCTTTTGGGATAATGAAGAGGGGATGTCTCTCCTCTCGAATCAAATATTTCACTGTATATTTCTATGTAGGAATAGACATGAGGCAAATAAAAGCAGGATGTTGGGGCCGTTTTCCCACTTGACTACTCGCTGGGACCTCCTGTGCGCGGGGAAGGGGGGAGATGTTGGCGCAAGATATGTAATCCAACAATCATGACGTTCTGGATTTGTCAGCAGCTAGGTTTCCGTCCCATACACCAGACCAGTCTTTTGACGTACAGCCGATCGATGTTGATTGACTGCGGGGCTGACTCTAGCATCTACCCGCGGCATGTGTCTTCTTGGTGAAAAGGCAAACGGGCTTCATGGTTGCAAATCGAGTCTAGAATTTGTCCTGGACCTGCATTGGGACGGATATGTACGGAGCATAAGTCCGAATGCATGCAAAAACGATACAAATCTTGTTCTCAAGAGGCTACCAAGAAGCATGCGTAATTCTTTTTAAACTTTGAATTTAGTCTTGTTATCATAGAACTCATTGCCCAACTGAACCCCCAGACGCCTGAAACTCGGGGGTATATGAAGAAAAGGCGTATTTCATTTTGACTCCCGAGATGATTTACATATGAGAAAAGGAAAACCAACGCATCGATGCTAATGCCAACGCTAATGTAGGATATCGCGTGAGTGTGATATACAGGAATGGTAACAAAAGTAGTGGGTAAGGAAAGTAAAATGTCAAGTATAGACAGGAATGAGAGGCAACTTTGTCGGCTCTTTCTGTGCAAAGCCAAGCTACCTGGTGACGAGGGGATCTTTTGATCAAAGGCTGATGAGATCCATCTCGGAGAAGTCGGGTGGTGCGCGCCCATAGATGACGCGGGTCTTGCTATCAAGCGCTGTGCCCTCGTTACTGATCCAGATGTATTCGCTAAAGGACTGCGTGCGGTAGATTTCGTCGTCAGAAACTCCGATCTCATCCTGCGGGATCCAGATGGCCCGACGGCGCGAGCGCAATGCCTCGTGCTTGAATGCCTCGCGGACGAGCACGTCTCGCTCATCCGGCGTCAGGTCCTCGATTTCATCGTGGAAGCCTCCGTACAGCGCATCTCCTATAGCGCGCTGCGCCTCGAGGTCCTTCATGCGACGTTCCTTGCGGTACTGGGCCGCGGTCTTGAGGTTCTTTTCCGCCTTGCCTAACGTAGCGTGTTCAATCTGTTTCCCGGCCCGGACGGCCCAGGTCCCGGCATGCCGTATGCCCGCGACAGGGTTAAGCATGCCTAATTTGGAGCCATGGGCGCTGCCCGTGACTGATCGGCGCTTGGCAGACAGTCTTCTCATCTCGATCTCTTCTCTGGTTGCCCCAGAGGCATCCCCACGAAGCATCCCGGCCTCATCACCATCACCGTCTTCTGGATCGTCATTAACAAGACCCAGACGACGATCCTGAGCCCGCTGAAAGGCTTCATCTCTCAGAACTGCCTCATCCTCAAAGGTAATAGGCAGATACCTAAACAAAGGTGAAAATGACTTGGTGAGTAGGATCTGATAGCCCACGGTGATGACCATTGCCACAATCATGACGATTGCCTGTCTGAAGCCAACAAGGTTTCCACGTTCATCCGTTTGCAAGAAAAACAGGCCAATCAGGCATAGCTCCATGACATAGAGACCGGTGAAGAGCTGGTTGACGGCCCTTGGAAACAAGACGCCGCCGGTGTCTGTCTGGAAGCGCGTGACGTAGAACATGTTGTAACGGTGAGCAAGCCAAAGGAGGCTGAATGTGATGATGGCGAAAATCGCGATTATAGGAGCCACGATCGAGTAAATCAATGCAATACATGCAAAGTTGGTATATACGGGGAAGAAAGAGCCCCAGTTGACGTTGGGTAGCTCAGTCTGCCGCTTCCATTTGGCCCGGGCAGTGTTGTCGAGGAGTCTGCCGAGGATGTACCAGACTATGAGAGTACCGATTTGCATGAGTGTTCCCGAGCTCACAGATAGAGCCTGCAGTATCATGTAGGTGAAGAAATAGTTGGCTGATTTGGGCAAGTTCTTGGCCAAAAGTTCTGGAATGCCTACAACCTGGTTCACAGCATCGTTGGCACTGAAAAAGGCTGTGAGTGTACTCACAGCACTTGTTGACAGACCGACAACGAGGAAGAGGAGGAAAAACAGGAACGCGAAGTAGTACACCTGTACAGACTCGGACCTCTGTGCACCTGTCTTGGCACCTTGGAGCTTTGCAAGGTAGTTGAAAATGAGGGGCACGACCGCCAGAATTATGGCCAAGATGATAGCCGGGAGCACTCCAGAAACAAGCTTGAGAAAGTTGTAAACCTTTTCGTTCCGCGAAAGGAAGCTCAATAGAGGAGCAGCCTCGACCAAGGTGTCGATTTGGGAGACTCCAGAGGACAACACGACGGGGAAAATGAAAAGGATAACCATGCCAACGATGAGTGCAAGGACGATTGCAAATCGAAGCCACTCATCCCACCAAGTAATGGCCATATTTTCCCAGATAACGTCATGAGGCGCGACTTCGACAACACGGGGCGTCATCTGCCTAGGAACGTGGTGGGTCACACTCTGGCAGGCCATGTGGGCAGCTACCTGGTTGTTGAACTGAATAAAGGCCGAGGTCATAACTGGGTATCTCTCAGGGTGCTTCTGGTCGATCTCGATCTCCATGTTGAGACGTGCGAGCTCGCCGCGAGCCCAGTAAATCGTGTCGACCTTCTTGTTAATCAGAGGAAGCCCGGGCAGCCATGAGGGCGTCCACTCGAAGTTGGGAAGACGGTGAGTAGGACGCTTGGATTCTTTCAGCCACTTCTTCCATTCGGCTCCATCCTCGCGATCATTGGAGTAGGCGAATTCGGATGCTGACACGGGATACTCGACTGGAGCAATATCTTCCCCACCAATGAGAGGCAACGAAGCCAGCAATCTTTGCCACAAGGTCTTCTTCTGCTTCTGTGACGATGACGAACCGGTCAGGGGGAACTCATCTTCCTCACGTCCCTGGGGAACAGGAGAGGCGTAGCCCCCTGAGGGAGCCTTCCAAAACTTCCACCAAGAGTTGTTCTCATTGACAATCATGCCATCCAGGTTCATAGCTTTCCTTGTCGTGTTACCTCGCGTCTGAGCCGAACTGGGGCGCGTGCCACCAGCCACCATAAGATCTTCGTCTTTGGAGCCAGAAGGGGAATGCCCCTGGTAGCCCGAGTCGCTGTCAAATGAGGTCTTTTTGGTCTCCTCTCTAATATCACTCGACATGGGAGCTGCCCTGTGTCGTCGGTCGGATCCTCGCGTTACAGGTCGGGGTGGCACAGGGCTTCCAGGTCCTCTGGATTCTCCGGGCAGAAAGCCAAATCCGCCAGTATGCTCCAGTTGCCCGTCGACGCCCTTCTGAATGGTCTTAGCGCCTCCGACAAGAGTGTGGCCGGCTTTGCCGACAACGTTAACGCCGCCCTTGATACCTTTTCCGATGAACCCGAGACCTAGCCCCTTTGCTTCCTTAGAGCTTCCATCGGCATTATCCTGTTCCGGAGGCACATAGCTATTCCGCCGCTGATCTTGTTCAACCGCGGTATCGATATGAGGAACCTCCTCATGGGTTCCTGCGCTGATACCCCCCTGCTGAGCGCGCAAGCGAGCTTCAGCATCTTCTTCATCCTGTCGTTTCTGAATCTCATCTTTGGTAGGGCGATGACGACCCTTGTCACCCTGTCCCTTCTTCTCCTCGGCAATCCTCTTTTTCAGATATCTCCGTTTGGCCTCGCGAATAAGTTCAGTCTGCGCAGCTTCGAGCTGATCGTGTATTTCGTCACGCTTCCTGACTTTCTCCAGGAGCTTTGTAAAGTCACGCGTGATCCAGATATTCCTAATGCCACCTGGGAACACGTCGAACAAGCCCCTCAATCCATCCTCGGTAAGCCACTTCTCTGGAATGGAGCTGACCAGCACTGTGTTTGCCGAGGCCCTCAGCCTGTGTTCTGCGCTGGTGAGGTAATCCTGGCGTACTTTGATGTAGATCCGCAGCTCCAAGAACATTATGTAGCAGACCCAACCAATGACGGCCAGAGCCATAACGAGATGCGCCCATCGCCTCTGATGGTTCTTAGGCTTCAGATTCGGCCATGCCAACGTGTCCAGCCCTCGGGGGACGTCGGGGGGATTGTCTTTTACATCGCGGACAACCTCATGCCCAAGCCCGTCAACGTAGTTGATCGGAACAAGGATCGGGATGACGATAAACGCAATGGGTATGAATATAACCAGGAGCATTCGCAGGTATCGCAGGAAAAAGTAGGCGTCAAGACCGCATTTCTTGATGAGTTCACGGTCGCTGATTTTCAAAAGCGAGGTCGCTAAGGACCAAGGGCTCGCGGGCGGCGGGTCAGTTCGCTCTCGCTCGGGGACAAGAAATGTTTTGGGTTTACTTAAATATCTGTCAGCCATACTAAACTTCTTTGCAAAAGGTCTGCGGAGCGGCACTTACTATATGCGGGCGAGCTTATTCCTGAAGAGTAGGAATATGGTGATCTGGACTGCGAAGACAGCTATACCAGTGACCAGTGCAGCGGCGAATGCCTCAAGGCCAATCCCCTCATCCTTCGAGCCATCTTTGATGCCGCCCGAATTTTCGTTTTCGGCCATTGGGTCGCCAAATAGAAGTGCAGGGCGGTACTAGTCGGCGGATAGTTTCGGGGTCGTATACTGTCATAACCGTGTCGCCATGCAGTCGAGAGAGGTACAGACGTGCGTGTGACTTGTGGAAGCAAGTCGTCAGGACGTGGACGTGAGTGGATTCGTCTTGGCTGCTAAGTAGACTTTTGTTAGCATTCCCTGCGTACTTGAGATGGCCAAGCCATCCCCGTGTCTAAGAGTCCATATATCGGACCGATATGTACACACCAATCTTGCAGCCTTTGTCGGTCGTTCGTCCGAGGAGTAGCGATGTCGATCAGGGCTGTTCACTACAAGATAACGCCTTTAAATACGGCCGGCTGCTGGTAGCTTGGGAGGTAGGTATTAAGGTTCCTGAAAAGTCGAAACTAAATTAAGCCTTCGACCGGCGTGGCGCATTTAAGATGTTGTGAGAAGGAGGGTCAAAGGAGGACAAAGAAGTTTGGGGGCAAACAAGGCTTTCTACGATGTTCCCTTCTCCAGGAAGATCTGCATACTAAGCATACCTACTAAGAGAGTACAAAAAGGCGCCGGCTACGGACAGGGACGGACAAGGAGAAATAGTAACATCCACAGGGGGTTCAGACAGGGCCTCGCAAGCCTGGATATCAGTGGGCATGGTGCTGAATCTTGAAACAAGAAAAATGCAGGTGAGGGTCCTTTTTTGGGAGGGTAAAAGACGCGGCATGCTATCCACAGCAAATTCCCAGATCGGATTGGGTTACTCACAGCCAATTGGGTGGCCATGATCGTGACGTCGGCGGCAGGCTCCCCTGTCCTACGCGCGTGGCAGCTGTCAATGTGAACCAATCAGTGACCAAATGGGATCGAATTTTGGGTGGGGTGTGGACCTGGTAGCGCCGGGATCCCTGCTATCAGAAGCTGCACAGGTGCACGTAAACCCGGAGAAATAGGTACAAGCCTTGAATCACTACCTCCTAGCAGTCAAGTAAGCTGCACATGGAATGCAAAATAGGGATCGAATGAGTGACCGACTTTGCCGATATCAGTGGTCTTGGGGCGGGGGAGTTCAGGAGGCGAATTTCCAAAAGACCATACTGTAATTTACTGTAAACAATAGAATCGCGGGCTGACGGATCTTCGGCACGTTGATTGTTTGTGCTTGAGTGTGATGATCTGAAATGAAACTCTTTTCCCGTTGTCGACTCACTCACTAAGGTACCTTTACCTACCAACCGCTGGCAAAAACAACCCCTACTGTACGTGCAGAGACTAAGGTAGGTAGGTAAGTGAGGTGCTTTTAGGGTAGTGCTAGTCTAATACCAATCGAACAATCGGGTAAACTGGGGACTGACTGTTTGTTATTTTTGTACCTAGCACGCAAGCGGTTTAGCACGTCAAAGACTGACGCCAGGGCGTCTAAGCTAAAGACAACCACCGGGTTTGTGCCGCAAACTACAATCACGATTGTTTCTGCCACTGTACTTCGTATCTTCCAAGTTATGCTGCCACCAATCTATATCGGACTTCTTGATGCAACAATAGTCATTGGCCATGTATTCAGTGCAGGTACTTTTTATGTTCGCATCCCGGTGTTGTGGTTCGATCGATCCACGAACCGTTGTAAGCAGGCTAAACCGTTCGATGGCTGTGTACCGTCTTGGCATAACGTAGGTTCAGGGCGCCATTCCTTGTTTTGCACCCTCACCAATAGCGTCGAATGTCGCGGGAGATCCTACCAGAGCCTAGCTTCGGGGTTTCTGCTTAGCGAAGAAGTTTAGCCGGGGATTTGACCAAAATTGAAGCCGGGAGCAATGCCCAACGATGTCATCGATGGAAGCCGGTGACTGTTTCGACTACTGTATTCTGGTTTTTGGTTGCAATGTGGGATTCCCCTGTGCAACATTGCCAACGCATTCATTTATTTTGTATGTATTGAATGAGGTGGATTGAATTGAGGGTGCGATGTAATTACAGGGAGGGTCTTTTGCGTGCTAGGAAACTACCTACCTAGGTACCTACCTACCTAGGTTCTCACCTGGTTTACCTTACCTTCCTCAGTCTACTCGATAGTAGCTAGGCGAACTAACTGCACTTGCATACGGCCGTCGATCAGCACTCCAGCATTCAATGCCTTTGGTGCCTTTACTTGCTTGAGTGCGTCCGAAATGCCATATCCGGATAAAAACGTTTTGTGGCAGTGAAATGTTGTGCCCATTCAAATCATCATCGCAAGGCAACCCGGCTTGCCCGAGGCCTGATTCGGTCTAAAAAAAAAAAAAAAAAATACAGCATTTGCCACTATGCCGCACAAGCCACGCAATAATTATGGCAAATGTGAACCAAAGTGGCATACGTTGTTGGGATCATCTCGAAGGAACAAGGATGACCCGCCCCCTCAATCTTGTACCCCACACTTTTAAACCCCATCAAAGCCTGTCAGCATGTATTATACCGTAGTAGGGACAGCTTCGTCCCCCAAACTCAATATCGGACCAAGTGCCGAGATTTCTTGACTTTGAAGTATTGCCGTAGACCCCTCCGCCCTGCCGAGAATGGAACAACTGAAAAGCCTAGGCATATATCGGCCTCCCCTTGGATGCAAACTGGGTTGGCCTAGAAAGCCAAGTAATTTTGATCTTACATATAGAGCTGCTCGGGGAAGCTGTCATTGAAAACTACTAATATTTACTCCTATACAACCCCTGGGTTTTACGGGTCGATTTAACTCACTTCCTGACCATATAAACATAGCGGCCCGATCCCATCCGTCATGACAGGCCCTTTGGACATGAAAATAATTATAGCTGGGGCGGGCATGGGAGGCCTGGGCTGTGCACTATCCCTGGCAAGGAAGGGCTTCAAGCACATCGAAGTGTACGAGACTGCCTCGAACCTGGGCTTCGTCGGCGCCGGCATTCAGATGGCTCCAAACATGGTGCGTATCCTGGACAGGCTTGGTTGCTGGAGAGGGAGTGGGATCGAGAAGGAGGCTACGAATGTCAAGGAAACGAGCATCAGACGTAGGTGCCATGGACGCCTAGACCCGACACTCGAGATTGTTCTGCAGCCTATATCATGTCGTTGAGAGTCGAGTTTGACACAGGACGGGGCAGGCATTTTGCCGAAAGAATTATCGTACTAACGTGAATCCGACACAGAGGGCAGCACCAACGAGGAACTTGCCCATGTCAACATGCCGGACATAGCTGCCAAGTATGGCTACCCTCACTGCACTGGCCATCGCTCATCCTTGGCAGGCGGCATGTATGAAGCCTGCAAGAAGGAGCCGGCCATCACGTTTCACTTCGGGACGTCAGTCGTAGGCGTGAGCAACTGGGGTCCCGCAAAACCTCACGTCACGGTTCGGTCCGCGGGTGCCGACGAAGAAACGAAGGACGTGGAGGCGGACGTGGTCCTTGCAGCGGATGGCATCAAGAGCGTCGTGCGGAGGGAGATGCTCGCTCGTTACGGAGCCGAGCCCGAGGAGGAGGATACCGGCCAGGCCTGCTACCGTATCATGCTGACGCGGGCCGAAATGGAGGCGATCGGCGAGCCGGAGCTCCTCGAGCTTATGGACAGCGACCTGGTCGTGCGCTGGATCGGGGAGAAGCGCCACATCATCGCGTACTCGGTCGCGGGCAAGTCCATCTACAACCTGTCGACGACGCAGCCCGACGTCAACTTTGCCTCCGGTCCTACCTCGACTTACACGACACGCGCGTCCAAGGAGGCAATGCTCAAGGTTTTTGAAGACTTTTGCCCGCTCGTCCAGAAGATGCTTAACATGGTGCCGAGCGGTGATGTTTGCGAGTGGAAGCTGCGGCAGCACAAGACGCTGCCGACGTGGTGCGATGGCCCCGTTGCCCTGCTCGGTGACGCCTGCCACCCGACGCTGCCGCACCTGAGCCAGGGCGCCGCCATGGCCATCGAGGACGGCGCGGTGATCGCAGAGGTGTTGAGCCGCCTGCCCCCGGGTGAGGTAGACCCTGTTCAGGTCGGCCGCTGTCTCAAGGTGTACGAGCAGCTGCGGAAGGATCGTACCTCAGAGCTGGTCAGCCTAGCGGCCATGTCGGCCCGGGCACTGCACTTGGGCGACGGCAAGGCCAAGGAGGAGCGAGATCGGCAGTTTGCTGAAGCCCGCGCCAAGGGTGGTGCCCCCGTTCCGGACAAGTGGGCCTCGCCCGAGGTGCAAAAGATGATATACTCACATGACTGTGTTCAACATGCCGCCGAGAATTACGACGGTATCCTGGCGAACATGTCATAGAATCCCCTGGTTGGTCTGCAGGTAGCCTGTGTAGATTGAGCGCAAACAGCCACGAAGAATAGCTATAATCCCAATAGGTATGGTGGCAATATTCGTTTCGAGTCTTGACATCTGCTGGATATTTGAACTTGGCAAATATAAACCTGTTTCCTAGGAAAATAACTTGTGTCATACGGAGACATTCAAAACGAACGTAATTCTATATATTGTACATAGCATTAAAAACATAAGAAAAGGCCGTACCTGACGGTTAAAATTGCTCAGAATCGCCGTAGAAAAAAAAAAACGCCAAGCGCCAAGCTCAAACTTCCTCGATAAATAAAATTTCTCGCTCAATGCACAATCTGCGCGGACTTGTAAACGCAAACGGCCGCCGGGAGCCCGAGCCGATCAAATTTGATGGTGTTGGATATCAAAATCTCAGCGGCTAGTACAAAGGCTGCACGGCAAGTCTGGACCAGACGAGGGAGCAGTAGTCGCGGAAAGACATGAAACGATGGGTGCAGACTATGCGCACTCATCCACATGCATTCGAGTGCAAATGACCCTTTTGCATTCACCCTTCTCGATATCCAAGACTCGACCGGATCAGTTTGGTCAACCCAGTCGTCCACATCGCCCACGCTCAGGACATGTAACAGATAGTCTAGAAGAGCAGACAGTCCAGACAGCAACAGCATGCCAGACCAGCCAACAGACCCTCCATGAGGCCAGGCTTCCTCCCCCTATCGTCCTGGTAGTGACCGTATGGCTGCTGCTGGTAATAACCACCGGGAGGCGGGGGTCCGTATCCGGGTTGGCCGTAAGGGCCCGGCTGGCCGTAAGGCCCCGGCTGGCCGTAGGGACCTTGTTGCTGATAGTATCCCATCGGCGGTGCTTGTTGGTAGTAGCCGCCCTGCGGAGGCGGGCCTTGCTCGTATGGTTTGAACTGCTGGTTCGGATCGCCATAGTGTGCCTGAGACGGTTGCTGGAGAGGAAAGTTCGGTGGTTGATTTTGGGGAGGAGGTGCCTGGTATGGTGGAGGCGCCGGCTCGCCGGGCTTGCTGGCGTCGTTGGTCTTGGGAGGGTCCATTTTGACGGCTTTTCCTTTTTTGCTTGGAGATCAACACTGGTGTGAATTTGTCGGCGATGAGGTGACTGCGGTGGAAACCGTTAGACAGCGGCGAGAAAAAGCCAACGTTCAAAACTTTGTTATGTATAGCAGCGAAAATGTGCAAGTTGGGAGGAAGATAAAACAAAGTCGTTGTCAGATGGAAGGTGTTGCCCCCACAAGCATACGTACGTGGTAAGGGTAACTTTCGTTTGGATCAGCTTGCGTGGCTTAGCTCGGGATCGACGGGGCTTGCAGCTGAGTCAAGCGATACGAGCCAATTAAACTCACTATGGCGTTCCACTGGGCCATTGGGGATCCGGGCGAACATGTGAGGGCGGCCTGGGGTGGTGGAGCGAGAATTTTGGTGGCGAAATGATTGCTGGAAGCGACTCAATTTCACATGTCGCGCACATACGTAAAATCAGGTGGAAAATGAGCTGCAACTGAACCAAATCTAATATTAATTCAGGTGTATTTATAACGTGGTTCATCAGGACCCCGGACATATCAGGACCCCGGACATTTTTCAACCCAGTTTCATCCTTTATTTTCCACACGTGTTCTTTCCCCCAACAGTAATGGAATCATCAAATTGCGAAGCGCGAATCATTCTTGCTCTAAATGAGCTCCGATCAAGCAAAAAGAAAAGCATACGAAAGGTTGCATTAATATATAATGTCCCAAAATCGACACTACACGACAGAATAAACGGCATCGCTTCTTTGGCCAATCGTCGGCCAGGCAACCAAAAGCTAACGGAAAGGGAAGAGGAAGTAATTGTCCAGTATATACTGGACCTGGATTCCCGAGGGTTTCCAGCCCAGATCGCTGATGTGGCCGCAATGGCCGATCATCTTCTCGCTGCGCGGGACGCGCGACCGGTCGGCAAGCAATGGGCTTATCGCTTCGTACAACGACGCACAGAATTAAAAACGCGTTTTTCTCGCGCTTACGATTTCCAAAGAGCTCTTTGCGAAGATCCTGACGCGTTAAACGCGTGGTTTCAATTGGTGGCCAATATGAGGGCCAAATATGGCATCCAAGACTGCGACATGTACAACTTCGACGAAACCGGCTTTATGATGGGCCAGATTTGCGCTGGAATGGTCGTAACTGGGTCCGAAAGACGCGGAAGAAGGAAAAAAGTACAGCCTGGCAATCGAGAATGGGCGACTGCAATTTGTTGCATCAGTGGCGACGGTTACGATATACCCCCGTATATCATCGTCAAAGGCTTTTACCATTTGTCCAATTGGTATACAGAAGGCGGTCTTCCGGACACGTGGCGCCTCAAACCCACCGTTAATGGATGGACCGACAACGAGACTGGCCTCGACTGGGTTCAGCATTTCGACAACCATACAAAATCGCGGACAAAAGGCGTATATCGGATGTTAGTGCTCGATGGGCACGGCAGTCATCGATCCCCTGAATTCGAGGGCTATTGCAAAGATCACAATATTATTCCACTTTACCTGCCTGCTCATTCATCTCATTTAACCCAGCCACTTGATGTCGGAGTGTTTAACGTCCTTAAGCGGGCGTACGGTCAAAAAATTAACGACTTTATCCGGGCCCACATCACTAACATCAGCAAAGTCGACTTCTTTTTGGCTTTTGCAGCGGCTTACAAAAAGTCAATGACAAAAGAAAATATGGCCGGGGGTTTTCGAGGGGCGGGAATTATCCCCCATAGCCCGGAAATGGTCATATCTAAGCTGGATGTTAGGCTACGGACGCCGTCACCTAAAGAGCTTGATTTTTCCAGCACCGAAACCTGGGTCTCTCAAACACCGCACAACCCGACAGAAGCCGTTAATCAATCTACCCTTGTTAAAAGTCGAATCAACTGTCATCAGGGAAGCTCGCCAACGCCTATTTTTAATGCTGTAAAGCAGCTAGCAAAAGGGTTGGAGTCGATTGCTCATCGAACCACACTTTTGGAAGCGGAGAACCACAGCCTTCGGAAGGCCAACGAAGCGCTTAGCAAGCGGCGCAGGGCTCAAAAAACACGTATCCGCGAAGGAGGGTCATTTACCATACAAGAGGGTCAGAATTTGCTTCAATCAAATGGTGCCGATGGTCTAATATACGAAAAGAAAGATGAAAATGGGGAGGGGAGTAGTGCGCAGCCGGCGACTAAACGACGTTGCGGCAACTGCGGTAAACCTGGACATAATGCACGCACCTGTCAGGAGGATGCAGAAATGTCTGATGTACATATATCCGATTGCATTGAGGTAAATTGAACAACGCTGGCGTTGCAATTGAAATTGGAAGTAGTATTGTGCAGGAAAAGTGTCCGGGGTCCTGATATGTCCGGGGTCCTGATGAACCACGTTACGTAATAGACTAAATGAAATAATACTTCGTAACTTTCAGCATCGTATGATACAAACCAGCCAAGCAATTGGTGTTGGTATCTACCCAAGCTATGGTACCTTGCTTCGAGACATCACAAGGAAGCTTGCCGCTAGCCTCGAGCCCAGACTCAATTCGTCTCAGATAACGCCAGGCGCTTATTCTATGTTACGAAGTGTTCCCCCCTCACCCGGACTTTTTCAAAGCCGCGATTTTAACATGTACTGTCGACATGGTCAAGCTGCAGAATTTCGTTTCTTCCTTACTCACACACTTGTGCTAACACGGAGTGCTGAAAAAGCGACCAGAACTTGTCAACAAGACGGTGTAATGCAGTTTATTATACCTCTACTTGGCACCGTATCTTCGAGCGACTATTCCGTGGCACTAAAGTTAGAACGTGACGCCTTTGCGCAGTACCTGTTGTACAAAATACCTAACCTACTGCTTGCTGTAGTATTAACCGGTGGTGGGGCTGTCAATAACCGGGTCGTTCCGGGGAATTTATCCCACACTGGTGATCCCTCTTCAGTCAGTGCACAAAAATCTAGGCAAGGTCAGGTTGGATGTTGCTAGAACGTACTACTCATGAGAGAAGGACAAGGGTAGCATGTAAACGATCCACAACATCGACAAAGATCAGCACTCATCCCTCGACGGCACCAACCCAAGCTTCGCAAGGATACACACAAGTTATGGCCGAGTGGCTCACTTTCCCCGCCGACCAGGCCGCTAAACTTGAGCCATGGCTGCCTCCAAAGACCCGATTGTCATCTGAAGGAGGAGGAGGAGGAGGAGGAGTAGCACCGGGGGAGCAGCAACGTAATGAACCAGCCCCGGCAAGGGCCCGTCCGTTCGTGACTCTGACCTTTGCGACCTCGCTCGACTCGGCCCTCTCGCTAGCCCCCGGGGTCAGGACCACGCTGTCGGGTCCGCAGTCCAAGGCCATGACGCACTTCCTGCGCAGCCGCCACGACGCCATCCTCATCGGCGCCGGCACCGCAGTCGCCGACGACCCTGGCCTAAACTGTCGGATCCAGGACGCCGAGTCTCAGCCCCGGCCCATCGTCGTGGATCCTCGCTGCCGTTGGAGCTTCCACGAGCGGAGCAAGGTGCTGCAGCTCGCCGGTGAAGGCAGGGGTCTCGCCCCTTTTGTGATCACCACCCCGGAGGCCGCTGCTGCCATCGATGAGCAGAAGAGGGCTCTTCTTGAGTCGCACGGGGGCAAGTATATCTCCTTGAAGTATGGTGGTAGCAGTGATGATGGGGTGTTGGACTGGAACGATATCCTGGCCGCGCTGCAGCACGAAGGGCTCAACAGCGTCATGGTCGAGGGTGGAGGTCATGTCATCAACACGCTTTTGGGCCACAAGGACAAAAATGACCTTGTTGATTCGGTAATTATTACTATCGCTCCAACGTGGCTGGGTCAAGGTGGTGTGGTGGTGTCACCCGCCCGGGAGGTTGATGAAAGTGGCAACCCAAAGGCTGCTTTGCGCCTCACGAATCTAAGTTGGCACCCGCTTGGGGATGATGTGGTGCTTTGTGGCCAGATTGAACCATGATAAGAGGCACTGGACTGTGAAAGATTAAAGAAGAAAGAAAAAAGAAATGCAGAAAGGATACATAAATCATAAATGAGTACTTCAATTACTGTGGGTCTTGTCCAAGGTGACCAGGTCTGCCTCCGTCCAGCATACGTTTCCTAATACCAGACACAACCAAGTTTCCTCTTGAAAATATGCTGTTGAAGATAGGCGAACATGTCCCATTTTTCATAGCTGCTTGGTAGACTAGACCTCGGTACTAGACCAGTCGCGAGAGGTGTGGCATAGAACGTTACGTGTGAATCAGCCCCGGATGCACCAGTTCCCCAGATTAAACAGGGCATCAACCCCTCCTCCAACACTAGGCTTCTAGGAGCTGCCGGCGCCACCGGCCTCGGCAGCAGCCTTCTCCGCAGCAATCTTGGCCTCCATCTTCCTCCTGGCTGCTAAGATCATCTCATCCCTCCTCCTCTGCAACAGCGCCTGCCTCTCGTCCCGGCTTGTGCTCCACGCCTTGCCACCCTTGCCGCTCTTCTCCTCCTCCGCCGCTGCGGCGCTTTCAAGCTTGTCCTGCAGTTTGTATCTTGTAATCAGGTCGGGCTGGACTGCCTTGTCGGCAGCCTTGGCGGCGGCCGCCGCGGAGGAGCCCGTAGACGGTGCGGGCGTGGCGCTCGGCGGGGGCGGTGGCGGTTGGAACGTGACCGGGGGCTAGATGTTGAGTAACAACGCTTCAGTCAGCTCTCCCTTCTCTCCAGCTGTTTGCTCGACCGTGCTCGCCTCTCTCCCCATTTTCCTATCTCGGACTTACCGTCTCCAGTCTCCCGGCAAGTATCCTATCCGTAGTGGCGGTCAGGTTACCTCCCGTCCGCTGCAGGTCCCAAAGGATCGTCCGCCGGTCGACCTGCGGGAACATCTGCTGTATCCTCTCGACGGCGGCCTCGCGCGCCCTGACATCTCCTCCGCGGCCGGCGGCTGCCCTCCCGCTTCCGCCGGCGCCGGCCGCAGTGCCGTCCGTGGGTGCCGAAAAGAACAAGTATCGGATGATGAGGCCCGAGACCACTAGCACCAGGACCAGCGAAGGCACGTTGATCTCCTCGTTCGCCATGGTAGGCGGAAGCAAAGGTAACACAGAAATAACAAGGCGGTGGTCTGGGGAGGAAACGAAGAAACCAGGAGGCTTGGGGGTGTTGTTTTGTGTGCGTGGCTTCCTGACGACTGGTGTTGCGATTCGTTGTTCGCGCCCCCTAAACGGCTGCTGATCAGGGAGAAGAGCCGTTTGCGACGCGCGCTGGCAGAACTGATCCCGCTGGGACGGCGAGTAAATGTCAACTCAATTCAAACAAAACAGGTAGCACTCTCAGTACAGGGTTGGGAGTTCAGGTCGATTTCCGGAAACGGACCAACAAATAAATGCCGATGCCAAGTGATGGTGGTTGGGGTTCTAAGATGGTTCTGAACCTACGAACCCAAATCGTCCTCAGAATTGATGAGTGGCGTCGCCCAAAGCTTAAGAGTTGAGATAAGAATCCATAAAATGTGGGGCAACACTCGGTCTAATTATATCTGCGCATCACTTTGTCGCGAGTTCCTGAGCCTTACAATACGTATTTACATGGCAAACACTTTCTTTGCACTCATCGTACGCCTTTTTCCCTGTCTCTATTAGGGCATGGACACCTGTCTCACACTAGAGAGTTCAATTTCAACATCGTTCACGATGCTTCAAGGCTGCATCACAACAAGAGCCAATACGGCCCCGTGCATTGTTACTATTAGTCGGCACTTTTTCAACTCCAGTGCAGTAGCAAACCGAAGGCGTGCAAGCGACGAAAGCAACCAAAACTAACATGCAGTAATTCTCGAGCAGTGCAGATCGGCAAACGCCTTCCGACCAGTCCACTAGCAAAACTGCTCAAAGGCCTAGCTGTCGCGATGGCTTTGTGGACCATCAGGAAACGTGGTTACTGTCCTGATGCTGTCCTCGCAGCTATTGGCATGATACTTCTTCTCCTGGCCTGGCGACACATCTGAACTAGCCGGCGAACCCGACCTTTTATGAACCCAATGTAAGGCCAAGAGGGTTGGTGTCCAAGTCGGCGTAATCGAGTGCCAGCTCGCGCTAGTGACCAATATGAAAGGTTAGCTCCAAGTTCCCAACTGCTCGCAAAGGTTGTACCAGCCTTGGGGATTAGATGTTCATACCCTATCTTTACGCCATTGTGTCGTATCCCAAACGAGATAGTAACCACGTTCGTGGTTTGGGCTGATCACTTGAGGCATCATATGCTCATCCTTGGTCAACCATACTTGCAACTTCTTGTGCCATCGCCAGTTGCGGTTGTTGCTAACACGTAATGAATTTAGTGTCAGCTGCTTGGTTCTCGGTTACAGTATAAGCGGACCAACTTACAGCTCAAGAGCCGCCAGTTGCTGTTGACGGTCTCCCGGACACGAGTAGAATATCCACATTAATGTCTCCTCGTTGAAGCCTTGAATCTTATTCTCAATAGGCTGAACGTTGTTGACCTTGTAGCACTCTGGCAACCGGAACTTAGGAATCGCGGGCCTCGGCGGTGTATCATCAAACGCTGAGTAAATTTGTTCTGATATCGGCCTGTTCCGTTAATCAGCATCATTTCAATGAGCAAGAGCAAACAAGCATATTTCATAATAATGGAAGAAATAACACTTTCATGACTTACTCTGGGTTGCGCAGGGCCTGCTCCAGTCCCATGTTGGTGTAGTCGATACCCGACACTAAAGCGTTGTAGTCGGGGAATCCATTCATCAAAAACCGGAGCCCTTTAATACCCCACTTGTCACTCTCGGGCATTCCTGCCAGTGGATCTTGTACTGGTACAGACGGCACCGGCTCTTCAGCCTTGGCCTTGCCCGGGAGTCCACTGTTTCCAATCGTCCCTGGATGCCTGCCCTCGCTTTGGTTTGCCAATCCATCCAGCGATGACTTCTGCGATGGTAGTCCCTTCTGCGGGGATTCTTCATTTCTTGCGTCTAGCGAGTAGGGTCCCAGCCTTGGGTTAGCGAATGGTTGACTTGTAAACAACTTATGTTACGTGAATATATCATCGCATCATTTTCACATTGGGAGTAGCTTACCAGCTGGAGATCGAGTCTCCGTGGACCTGCTGTTTGCTGAAAGAGCATTCAAAAGACCGTTGGCAGCTCTGCTGGTTTGTTGCGCAGATGTCGTGCCATTGCCGCTGGGAGGGGCGAAGCCCAGGCTGGACATGAGACTTGGGCCGCCACGCTCACGACCAATCTCTCCGTTAGGGTTCCTGTTAAGTGGGGGGAAATCATCGACCGCATTCTGTTGCGATTGTGCCGTCTGGCCAATGCTGGCCTGGTTCCCAAAGCGAAATGATCCTTGGTCAGTTGGCAGCCGTGTGGGCGGCGTGTACATGTCTTCTTGTTGGTTCTGTTGTTGGGATAGAGGCGTAGGCTGGTTGCGCTGTATAGGAGCCGGGCCGCCCAGATTCCTCGCTCCACCAGTCGACCACATCGAAGATTGTGATTGATTCGAAAGTTGCGAGTTACCGGAAAGGGAGGGGAATTCACTGCGATTGAAAAAGTTAGTATCAGGTAATATTGAACTGAGCCAAAAGTGATATATGATCTTTTGAGGAGCAGCAAGTCTCCATATGGTATGTAACAGGGGCAGCAACACAGGTTGTTCCAATACCCCTTAGCCACATTCGAAAAAGGCATGTTAGGCAGGGCCTTCGCGCCCGGCTCTGACTGGATCGAAGATGCCATTTCGACGAGCCTCAACTTTGAGGGGATATGCGGCTTTGTGTCGTGGCGACTAGCGGGGCGCCTCTCATAAGAGTGAGGCATGATACCAGTGTGCGCAACTGCTGGGTAAGGATGCTGATATTGCGGAAAATATGCCCCGCAAGTATTTTTCCAGAATATGAGATAATCGGAGAGAAAAGCTAAAGACCATGTACGTACGAAAGGTCGAGAGGTGTCGCTGGTTGCGACCCGCTTAAGCTTTGCGCAAAACTAACGTTGCCGCCCAGCTGCCTGGAAGGGTTTTGCAGGCCACCGCTTGCCATCGGGACACCTGCAAACGCCCACCCTGATCCGTTGCCAGCTATGTCAAATACCACAATCAGTATACTGCTCCCCGCCAAAGCGCCCAAAGGATGCAGCGGGGCATCGGTAGCCCAAAGTGTCGTTCTCACCCATTGTTCCATTAGGTAACCGATTCGAAGCGGATCGTGCGGATTGTTGCGGTGGCTTCGGTTGGCCACCAAATCCTGCTGGCATCCCGCGATGATTTGGAGGTACTGCGCCTGGGTGTCATTTGATTAGCTTCCATAGACTTTCCCCAACTTTCAGGTGCGCATATTCTGGGGTGGCACGGAAAGCAAACACTCCGTCGCAAACAGACTCGAACAGCAGGCGCGCACTCGCGCAAGGCATCAAGGAGCACACAGGCAGCCAAGCAGGGGCAAGCAAGCGAGCTCGCAGTCCAGCATAGAAGAGTCAAGGCCGTCCCCGACGCTGCAGTCGAGCTTGCAAACAGCTTGTTGACCAGTCCACTGTTGCCCATGGGCTTGGTATATTTTCCTTTTTATGCCTCTAGTGTTCAGAACAGCCGGGTTTGCAAATGTCTTGAGCGAAGGCCAGCGCTGTTCGATATCGCGAATGATGGGTAGGCTGCCTCCTTGTCGATGTCGATCATTGCCACAGGATGGGTGAAGGATTGGTTGTGAAGGCATGCGACTGAAGCCGGGGATGAGCGGCAGCTGTGCAGATGGTGCTTTGGGAGGGGTTGAGGTCGAGCACTGAAGACTGGGGGGAAGAGCCTCGGGCTCTGCGTACCTGGTCTGTTCATCGTGGAAGAGAAAAAAGCCGTCGAGATGGAGTTTTTGGTGAGACCAATTCGTTCGGTTGGGGGCGAGGGTGCCGCGTCGGTATGGGTGAAGGTTGTATCCGACTGCTAGGTGTGGTCTGCAGTCGTCGAATCGTGGTTGTTAAGGCTGCTGGGGCCGCGGTGGACGCGAAGGATATATGGAACAAGGCGGATTGGCGTTGTTGGTTTCTTCCCTTGATGTCCTGGCCGCAACGCAAGGCTCAGTGCTGTAGTGTGCCGTGGCCTGCCTCGCGCGCCCATGCCGGGTGGTCTGTGCGACGGTATCTCGGGCTCTCATTGGGCGGGACTAGGGGAGAAATGCAGGGGTGCCGGCGCGGTGGTCGCCTTCCCCAGTGGCATCCCTTGTTTGCGAGTTAACGACTCCATGACTCGGGGAACCATTCTATACCTTACCCTGATTACCTACTTGGGAAAAATATGGCGGTAGCTCAATGCCTGTAGGCATATCAGATGTTCGAGTTCTGCCAGAAAATGCAGAAATGGAAAATTAACTGTCAAATATTTCCTCTTATCCCTCTCTGCGACTCAAGGCCCACTGTGTTCATGGTTCCTGCTGAGAAAAATCCAAAAGGGTCTCCTTCCCTTTGATCATTTCTCAACCCAGGGTACAATGAGCAACATCAAGGATGTTGAGCGACGCAATTCACCGCTATATGGAATTGGTAGAGATCAAACCTGCCCACGTAGATAGATACTTTGAGAATTTGTTTCGTTATATACCTAGTTGAAGCAAATTGGCTTTGACATCTGTCTATATACATGTGTTTTTTTTCTTTCTTTTTTTCAAGTTATTATTACATGATCAAACGCCCTCCTAGGCATCGCGACGCTTGGATCGCTTCTATCATCTCCGGATACAGTCACATCTACCGTCGTCTGCACCGATATGGTGCAAGGAGACCTTCCGCCCTCTCTGTTCTCGGAACTGCGATCGCGACGACCGCAGCTACTGTGACTGTGGCTCCGTATACCAGGGCTTGGCATCAACGGTATAACATCTGAACTGTTTCTCCGTGGCAAGCGGCCAGGGCCACCGTTGCCTCTTTCTGGATCGTCAAGACGCAGGGCTCTGAACGCCTCCCAGTCTTGACTGGAAAGCGTCGGGTTGCTGCTTTTGGCTCGGAGGGTGCTAACTGTTTTGCCGGTGCTCAAACTTTCTACTTTTGAGGCGGCGCGGGCGCTGTTCTGCCGTCGCTTGATGGCTCGGTAAAGGGGGCCGAGGGAGGGAATCGATGAGCAGATGATCAGTACGGCACCCTCTGCCATGCCGAGTAGGTTGAGAACCGCAACTGCGTCTGGAGTCGCGGTGGTGTATCAGCATTGAGGTCTACTTGTCGGAGAAACGCCAGGTCCACTTACACGTTGGATCTTTACCCAACATCTCAAACGTCTCATCAAACTTGGCGAGCTTGTAGACTGAAATAGCGCAAGCAAGCACGCCGAGCCCCATGGCTATGGAACAAACTATGCGGGATCTCAACTGCATGTTCAGCCGCATGATAAAAGGGATTGGGTACACGGCAAAGAAGATGTCAAGAATGGCCGAGTAGGCTGATGTGACATAACCCAGGTCTCCCAGAACGTTGATGCTGGCGCACTCGCCCTCTACATCCGGGTCCCAGTTCTTTGCTATCGGGCGACATTGCACCACCCACCAGATCGAGCTGATCAGCACGCAGATCTGGGAGGAGACGGCTAGGCCCCAGAACAGGATGGACGTCTTCCGACCGTAATCCAGGATTCGCTTCAGGGTGGCGATGACGGCAAACTTTGGCAGTGAGAAGCACCAGATCAGGATCGGACTGCAGATGATATTCCACTTGAGCGCTTCCTTGACGTTCTGAGGCGGTTTGATTTCGTCCATTCGGGTGCCGATTCCGTAGTGTATCGAGATACTGAGAAGGACGCAGGTGACAAAGAAAACAACCACGCAGGTGATTGTGATCCAGTCGTCCAAGCCCAGGTCTCTGAACGATCTTCGGGAGCCGTAGTAGGTCCGGGTGAATATGCGAAGTGACACAAGGATAAAGATGGCCGCAAACATGGACCAACAGGCGATGTCAGTGGGAGCGCCCCAGTTCGGAACGTCCCATAGAGTAGGCGCCATTGTGACCGTGATGCCTTGTTTGCTGCCTCAAGAGGAGCTGGTAATCGGCACGCGATCTTATAGTCATATGGGCAGAGCTCGGCGGCAACTCAGCTGCACAAGGGCTGAAAGCTGTAGGACGACATGGCAACATGGGTAGAAAGAGGGGAGAAGACGCCCGCTGGTTTTTTTGGTTTTTTTTTGGTTTTGGTTTTGGTTTTTCAACAAGCCTTGCAAGCCCAGCTGGCAAGCCCCATCTGGTACTTTTTACGGAATCTCGAATACCGTCCACGTGGTGAATGTGGAGCGAAGGATATCCCTTAGGAGCAGGTACGGAGTGTGATGTGATTGCTTCTTGGCCCAAGAAAACTGACTGGCTGACTGACATGGTGCAGGTAAAAGCAAAAAGTTTGCTGCCGAATTATGCGAAAAAGACTCTGAACCTGCAAGGGAGACTAGGGGAATTGCTGTGGGCTCGCCACTACTACGGAGTACTCCGAACAGGCATCCTTCAGTCGCGTACTGTATATTACCGCATCCGTGGGTTCTTTTTTGCTTGGAGGCGGATGCCTGTACGGATGCCGGAACTGCCTGTCAGGAAGGAGTTCGCTTCGCATCCATGTGGGGGAGAAACCGTGGTGCACATATCTTTGTGGTCAAATGCCATATGTTTAACAGACCAAGGGGGCAGAAATTGTAGTACTTTAGCGTTGGGATCCATCAAACTGATGCTCAAGACCCTCGGTCGGTGGGGTTTCAAGGTTGTCACTTGCTAGTAGTGAGCAGTCACTAACATTGTATTGTCATCGGTTGGAGGTGTTCTCTGTCAGTTCAGACAAGGTATCTTACCCGATGAGGTATGTAAAGTACCTTGGTTTACTAATCTTGATTGGCAAAAGCACTGTTTGGACTAGCCGTCATTTATGTTTTAGCAAAGCACCCATCTCGGGCAGGGAATCCTGGAGGCAAACGGCGCAAACGCTCACGCTTGACACATGATGAATGGATTTGAATGGAGTTCAATCAGCTTTACCAGGTACCTAGCTACCAGCATTGTGAATTTGTGATACCTTCGTACTTCGTAACGAGAAACGTGAACAAAAGCCCGGACTTGTTCGAATCTTATCTTGCCCCACCAAACAACGTCTGACGCGTGGGCCAAGGTCACATTCCTCCACTACACCCGTTGATCGCAATTTGTCAGGATCTCAGTATTGTGCCGGTAGACGTTACGGCTGTAGTATTGCACGCGAACCGATGGTTTGGTATTATTCGCCTTAGCAAATAAATCATCGTCAATCTCCGTGTCAAAATTGTTCTAGAACAATTTTTTTCTGTATTAAGGTTTTTTTTTTCTTTGGTTTTTTTTTCATATTCTTTAGTCTAAAATTAGTAAGTTATCTACCTAGGCCTCTAAACTAATTACTTTATACGTAAGAAAAGCAGAATCGCCAAGTGACGTAGCCAGTCCAACATCCTTGGCTGACTTGAACGCCAACACAAACGAATTTCTTCAGCGCCAAAAAAAGAACCTTGCATCCCTTGCGCCGAAATTCTTTCAGACCGAACCATGATCAAATAAATCACACCGCATCGATATTTCCGTATCTCTCCTCTCCGCTGTCTCTACTCTCACCCCTGTCGCAGCACCGAACAAGTACAATGTGCCGCCCTGTTCTTAGACGTACTCAGCAGTGAGCGCAAATAAGGTGCCGCCACCGCACGTGTTGGAGCCCTTGAAGATGCCCAGGCTGTCACCGCAGTCGCCGAGCTGGTTGTACGGCGCGCCGTCATCACCCGCCTCCTGGCAGGTGACGGTGTTGTTGGCAGAGATGGCGCACTGGAGCAGGTCGGAGGCGATGTAGGCTGCTCCGGCTCCCGGGGCCGCGACGGCGACACGCGAGTTCATGCCCACCGTCGCCACGACTACCTTGCCCCTGGCCGAGGCGTCGACGGCGTAGATGCTCGAGCTACTCGTGCCTGGCATGTCGAGCCCGCCGCCCATGGCCCACAGCGACGGCGCCGTCGTGGACCCGTTGTTACCGCCCGCGAACGTGATCAGGTACGCCTCGCCGCCATTGGCCGCGCCCAGGTCCTTCCAGGCCTGCAGGACGAGGTAGCTGTCGGCCAGGGGCCCGCTCTGCACCTTGAGGCGGAAGCTCTTGGCGATGCCCGTGGGAGTCGGGGTCGCGCTCGCACTCTTGGTGGACGTGGCGAAGGTGGTGTTGGCCGTGAGGATGGACGTGGGGAAGTCTGAGGCTATGGCGCTGGAAAGCGACTGGGTGGCCTTGCTCAGGTCCGACGCGGACCCGGTGGCGGTGACGGTGGCTATGACTGTCTCCGTGTGCTCGCTGATGGGAGGCTGCGTGGAGTTGATGGACTGGACCGTAGTAGGAATGGGGGCGCCGCTGGAAAACCACGTGGAGCTGGCGGATACACTGAAGGAGAAGGACGTCGAGCTGGTCCAACTACTGAACGAGGACCACGTGGAGCTGGCAGCCTCGCTTACGGATGGAGTGACCGAGGTGGCCAGGCTGCTCGGGGACCCAGTAGTCTGGGGGTTGCTGCCATCCGTGGCAGTAACCACCACTGTCTGTGTGGCCTGGACGACTGTGGTGACGGTCTGCGTGGCAACGTTGGTACCAGCAACATTCGTGACGGTGTTTTGACCGACCGTGTTGATGTTAGTCTGGAACGCGCCCGTCGTGGTCACGGTGTACGTAGTAGTCGACACCGGCCCCGGAAGCGTGACGGTCAGCGTGTTGATGCCGGCGCAGTTGCAGGCGGCGACGTAGCGGGATGTGTCCCAGCACGTCGCCGCGTACAGGGGATATCCGCCGGGCATCTTGGCATTGGCCATCCACCAGCTCCAGTCCCACTGTCTGCTGGCCAACTTTCTCTTGGCAAAATTGGGCGAGACATCTGTTGGTGCGGCCTGGAGTACTGTAGAAGTGACTGTTGCCACATAGCTCGTCACGGTGTTGGTCTGCAGCATCAAATTGTCAGCAGAAAGTTCCTCGAAAGGTTTAAACATCACCCATATACTCACTACTTGTTGAGTTACTTGGGCGGTGGCGGGGACAACCACAGTCCCAGTGGCCAACTGATCCACAAACCCCGTAACGGCGACAGTGAAAAACGCAGTCTCGAGGCTGTTCTCCACCGGTTAGAATATGTTTTCATGATGGACTTTTGGTCATACAGCTGGGATTGCTACTTACATCAGATCCCCAGTGACCGTTGTCGTGCCGATGAAGTTCTGGCAGTCTTGCTTTCGGTTTTCTTGGGCAACAGCCCGATAGCAGCTGTCGTTTATGCACTGCTGCTGCCTCTTGGCATTTTGGTTTCCCGCAGCCTCGGCGAGGAGGGGAAGCAGGACGAGGGCAGCAAGAGACCTCATTGTGTTGTGTGTCCCCGAGATGCTTGCTTAGCGCGTCTTTTTTTTTTGTGGCTGTAGTATGTTTTATCCAAAAAGTGATTGACAGTCCCGACGGAACGCTGTGGTCGATTTTTTTCTAAAACGAGAGTGGGTGCAAAGAAAATCTGCAGCAAAGAAAGAAGAAAGCGAGTGAATGGAAAGAATGTGAGACCACAACGAAAGTGAGGAGTGAGGGATAGACAAGGCCGGGCGCTGGCACGAAGAAAGAAGAGAGGGTGATGGTGAAGGTATGATTGATGAGGATCGACTGGCTACTATATGATAGTCGTCTTATACAGACTCGGCTGTTACCAAAGCCCACCGAGATGGCACCCCCGAGGTCACTCTGCTGTCCAAGAGCAATTGTTTCAAAGCCAATCAGCCCAGTTCTCCCTTGTTCCTTCGCCATATCCATGAAAGCACTATGGGCTTTTGCACCGCTAAGATCCCAAAAAAGAACGTCTGTTCCATTTCCATTTCCTGGGCAACATGGGGACATCCATACGAGAATCGAGGCTAAGAAGTCTAGGCTAACTAGGGGCGTCATACACCCCTTCCCAGATCGGATTTTCTGGCGTTCTTTTTGTGCTTGGTTGGTCGCACCAGATATAACGCATTGCAGAATCTGGTTCTTTTTTTTTCTTCTTTTTTTTTGCTTTTTCTCCAACAGGCCCTTATTATTGCTCCTTTGATGCATCCTTGTTCTTCGGCTGATGTTCAGCGGGAGCCCTGGATCTGAACTGAGTGCTCAGACCTTCCCAGTCGCTCTAGCGGCTCAGCCCGTCTTTCTTTTATGGTGCTACTCGTCCAATCGAGCACCGTTCCAAGAAGTTCCTGAAGGTGACCACGGAAATTGCTGGGGAACGGGCTAAGGCTCATAGGGCCTCGGGTAGATAACAAAGGTGGGTAGGAGCTGGGTCGTCCAATATTTGTGAATCCCTTGCATGCCCGCCACAGCCCTTGGCATCTGGTTTATTTGCTTGCCATCAACATATAAACACAAGCATCTCTCAGGCGTTGCATGGACAGGCATCGTATCTGATGCCATCCGAACAAAGGACAAGACATCGTAAATGCAGGTGCATCAAGACGACAGCAGCGAGGCCGAGCTCCTGCATACCCGATGTCCTGGTCCCCTTTCCATGCACAAAGCTCGAACGAGAAATACGAATGGCAAGAAGCCAAGGCAGAACGAATCGATTGTTTGCAGTTGATTTTGTGTCGACGAGAATCTTTAGCACTCGCTACCGTTGGACGGGGTGCACGAACAAAAGCCTTGGCGTAACCGAAGGTTGATTTTCTTCTTCTTCTTCGTTTTATTTTCTTTTCTTTTTCTTTTTTTCTAAAAAAAAAATTCCGTCATTGTCAAAGAATACAGAGTTAGATAAGGTACTAAATTACAAGAAGTTCTCAACACTTATACGAGACACAAGATGCTGAAGTGTCCCGAGAAAATCTAGACTTTGTCCTGGCTCGAGTGAGACCAATATTCTTGATCTAATTAAACAACTTTACCCCCCGAGTTTCGATACCAGCTCAAAATATCGTCATGAATCTTTGATAGAAATATTATTTGGGGTAGATTAATTGAAATCTCCATCGTATGTCAGCGCCAGACACAGCGCCTCTACTTCAGCGACGACGGCCACCACCACCACCACGGTGCATGCGGTTGTGAATGGCATGCTTTGTCTTGTTCACAGGCTCCCTCTTCTCTATCGCCGAGCCGGCCGGATTCATGATCAGATTGCCCAGTGCAGTGTTTGTCACCTGCCGGAGGACTGCATGTCTCTTGCCGCCCCTGAGATTGGGCTTCTTGTTGGCAATGACCCCGTCGATGAGCGCGGCGCCCACGGCAGCCGTGGCGATCTGGGCGCCCTTAGTCCCGATCCAGTTACCTGGGGAGTCATAGCTTCGGAGGGCAGCCATAGTGCCCGCTTCCAGAGCGCAGCGGGCGGCCTGTGACCATGGCACATCCGCAAAGGGGCTTTCTTTCTTGCTTCTGCTCTTGCTGCGCCCGCCGGCCGTGCTCTCGTGATTGCTTCTGCTTCGACGCCCGCGCTCATCCTCTCCACGATTGCTGCTGCTTCGGTGCCGGCCGCGAGGATAGTTTCGCGTTTCAGTGGTGCTCGGCGGGTATTTGGACCGCTCCCGCCTGCCTCCAGAAGATGGTGGGTAGGTAGATCGGCTAGCGGGCGGAGGAGCCGAGCTGGACTGCCGGCGAAGCATTGGAGGAGCATCGCGTCGGCTTCCCCTTCGGTCTGATTCGTGGCCGTCGTACTCTGCATCGTAATCACGCGACCCACGGCGATTCGGCCTATTAGACCCGGACCTGTCGTGCCGGTGTGACGAGTGATCCCTGCCGCCCCCCGCTGTTGATTGCCGTCGTCGGCTAAAGTAGTCGTCCTCGTCGCCCCTGCTTCGCCGCCTCGGAGACTCTTCCCATGGTGTTCTTTGCGGCTGTGCAGACTGTGATCTGAAGCCAATGTCCTCCTCGTCAGAGAGGTAGTACTTGTCTCTCGGATTGTAGTCGTCGACGTGCTGGCTTCTTCCTCTTTGACTACGTCGGTGCCCTTGTCGATCTGGTGAATAACGGCGTCCACTGCTCATGGGCTCCCGGCGGCTTGATTCACGCCTCCTTCGGCCATACGGGTTGTAGTCGTCATCCTCCTCTCTTGAGGCATATGCGCTATCATTATCCTTGTCATAGTCGTATCTGCCCCTGTGTGAATATTGATCACCCGAGACAGAGTGCCTGCGCCCACTTGACATGGTGCGCTGTCAGGGCCGATAATCTTGATTCAGGCCGAGTGAGACTTGACTACTGCGAGTAGGGCCGGTGGGGAACAGAAGACGCTTGAAGTTGTGCAATGCGGTACGGTAGCGTGCGCAGGATATATTCTGGGGCAGACTTGGCCACCAGCTAAGTAAATAAGGTAGACAGGCAAGGTAGCTTGGGAGGTAGTATGGCTTGGCAAGGCGTAGCTTCTTGCGCAGAAAACAAGATCCAAGTCCTGGGCGTTTCTATAAATGTAACGGTAGTCGTGAAGTTGGTGTGGATAAGCCAAAGGGGGACGGTGTGCAAGTGATAGGCAACAAAAGGGAAATGCCGAATATGTATATTAAACCTGAAATGCCAAGGACACACGGAGATAGACGATGATGCAAGGCTTCGATGCTCCAAGGTGATACAGAGCCACAAACAGACCTAGCGCTGGTTGTTTGTGGGAGACTGACTGACTGACTGTAATAGAGGCTTCAAGGGGGCTATTAGGGGAGTCGGGCATCATGCCTCCCTTCACCATCTCCTACGCACAGGATCATGTTCCGGTATGTGCATGCCCGTGCCCCCCCTCTCCGATTTCGACACATACCGGTACCACTTTAGCCATCAACTCATCGATCGACGCGTCAAATTCCGGGTGCCTGCTTCAGTAACTTCTGATTGGACGCCGCGGGATGAAAGAAACGTGGGCCGACGAGGTTGGTTGCCTCTAGTTCTTGCAATACAGTACAGAACCTGTAGCAATGTAAAAAGCCTCAGCATCTAGCTTGAAGAAAAGCCATCTTTGGTACCCTTCCCGGTACCCACCCAGCAGAATAGCGTCACTTCATGTCGATCTCTCCATGTGGGCAGTTGCGGTATTGGCCAGTCTTGCTAAGCATGTGGGGCTTTTCGCTACCGCGAACCAGACCGGACCCCACATCACGCAGGGTCCTGGGGCCATATGACGTAGTTCTCTTGGTAAGCTCCTCTACCGGTATTTCTCTTTCCCAGGGGGAAAGCCTCAAAAAACAACGATGACAAAGGGAACACGAGCATGGATTCCTGCCACCGCTCAGAGACGGGCTGGGCGGGGATATTCCGTTGGTGTTTTTTTTTTTTTTTTTTTTTTTTTTCCGTTGGAGCCAAATCGGACGGGAGTGGACTCCTAGGTACATTTCATCCCTTCCAAAGGAGGCAACGGAGGCTAAGTAGCTGAAGCGGTGCGACATTCCACCGCTTCTCTTACGTCAACACCCGCATCATGTATTTGTGTTTGCAACTTTGGAAAACTTTTCCTTGCAAGCCTCTCTTTTACCGAGTAGAGACTCTGTAGATTTTGTTGGTTCGTCCTGAATGTGGCTGTGGCTGTTTGATTGGGGATTGAAATTACCAGGAGAGCTAATACTGGGTCTTCAGTGTGCCTGTACCAACATAGCAATATTTGCCTCATGTGGTCTTACCTAGCCTGTCTTGTCCTTTTTCGGTACTAAAACTTGGCATTGGAGAGTACCCACACATCACGTCGAGGCATTGAGCTTATCTTTCAGCTGTTCCCATCATCCCAAAAGAATCTCCAGTCCGACTGAGACAACCAGCTATTAGGTACCCGAACCCATAGAGATAAGCTGAAAAAAACGCAGATAGGGTCTAGAACCACACAAATTGCCACCCGAAAATGACTTTTTGAAATTCACCTGATGGGGAATGGGAAGTGGATTGGATTTGTCAAAAATAACTACAACCCTATCCATCTTGACATGCATGGTATTTACTAATAGGTAATAACAAAGGTGTTATTGCCGCATTGCTTTTTGTTACTTGCTAGGCATACACTGACGCCAGCTTACTTGTCCGCGAATTCTTGCGATTTTCAGGATCCATGCTGCATGCCGTCACTATGCATATGAATGCCTCAGCCTCAGAGAGTCTTACTGTCAAGTGACCCCCCCTTCAACGCTAGCCAAAAACCCTTCAAGGGCTCGTTCCCAAACCGGCTATTCTAGCCCAAAATGCCTCTAGATCCTCGGTCTAATTGGGTACTTCTACCTAGTACTGCATGCCAGTAAAAGTGTACCACCCAAGCCCCCTTGGCCACTTGCCCCGTACCATGGTATTGCCGTTTACAATTATTCATGGCCATAGTTTGGGCCAATCAGAACATGAACCACCGAAACAAACTCTAATGCTAATGATGAAAAGAGTTCGACGGGTTTTGGGTGACACATTTCACGACTAGGCACACATCCGGCGCTACTTGGTACCGTGAATGAAAAAAAAAGGATCGCAATCTAGTATTAGCCTATTTCTTCTATCAAAAAGTGTTGTATATACTAGCTTTAGCTTTATGTTTAGTTTGTCAACAAATCACGACGAGATGAATGATCTGCAATCGCCCACAACATCAGCCTCCCGATGAAATCCACACATAACCTCCTTAGCTGGCTTGCTGTCTAAATTAGCCATAACCGCTCCAAGGCTGAAACGATTTACAAAGGAGGTGCGTTGGGGTCCTCCATGCACTGGTCGACCCGCATGAGGTTCTTGCCGGTGGCCTTTGCCAGCTGGATGAACTGCCTCAGGTAGCTGACGGTGCTGGGGTAGAGATAGTGCAGCACGACCAGGTTTCCACCCTTGGCGACGTCGCGCTTGAAGGCGTCGAGCTGCTTCTCGGGCGTCGAGGACTCGGCCCAGAGCCAATCCTCGACGTCGACGCTCCAGTTGACAATGTAGGCGCTGTCGGACCCCGTGTTGGCCACCAGGCGCTGCCTCATGCGGGCACCCTCGTTCCCGAAAGGTGGGCGGAAGTACTTGCTGGTGTAGCCGTTGAACTGGTCCTTGACGGCCTGGATGTCCTCGGCGTACTCCCAGTCGATGGCGTCGTTGCTGGGCAGGCCCTCCATCTTGGGATGCGTGTACGAGTGCAGCGCCAGCTGGTGGCCCTGCGAAACCATGTCGCGGTAGATGGTGCTCAGGTTGGTTCCGGGGTCCTCGAGCGGCGCGCCCACAGTGAAGAAGGTTACCTTGATGCCCTCGTCGCGGATGATGTCCATGACCTGCGGCGCCAGGTTCGGGGCGCCGTCGTCAATGGCAAACGCGAACGAGTTGGGTCGCTTGCAGGCAAAGACGAGGTTGCCCGTCGCCAGCTTGCTGGGGATCTTGAAGCCGCTGGGGACCTTGTTGACGATCTCAATCTTGGACAGAGTGACGGGGTCGCTCGAGTAGAACCCCTTGAGGGCCACGGCGAGGGCGCGCTTGCGCTCAATGTTGAAGTGTGACATTGGGATGTAGATGTGACCGTTGCTAGCATAACGTGCAGCCTCGATCGAGTCCCAGGTCTCGGGGAAGGGCGCAATGGTCTCATCGCAGTTGGAGTTATGTTGCTGAAGGGCGATGGTGAACTTGGTGCTGCCGCTGTACTGGATGTGGAGGTAGCCGCCGTCGAAGCTGGTAATGTCCTTGCAGGTTGTTCCCAGGTTGCTGTAGAAGGCGTAGTCGGCATCCGTGGATGTGATGGTCAGCTTGTTGGTTCCCCAGACGAGCTTCATAGCATCGTCGCCGCCGTGCCATCCGCCCTGGTTGTTCGTGTTCTTGTTCGAAAACGTATCGATCACCATGGTTGCCTGGGCCGGGCCGTTAGGGGCAGCGACTGTCGCCGAGGGCACGGCGGGGTAAGTGTACTTGGGAACGCTGTACTCGGCCACTTGGCTGCCGCAGTAGAAGGCCATGGGGCCCAAGACTACGGTGCCAGGCAGCTCGGCAAAGAGCACCGTGTTGAGCTTGGTGAAGTCAACCTCGGGGAACTTGGCAAAGTCGATATGGTAAAGCTTCTCGGAGCCGTCAAATGTCCAGCCGAGTTCGGTGGTGCTCCTGTATCCCGACCCAGCCTGGTCGGAGCTGTCACACGATTTGACCGAGGCAAGCTGGACCGCGAACTTGGCCCCGGAAGATGCCTTAATCTTCAACGAGATGCCGCCATAGATACCCTTGGCATTGGTGCAGCCAGTCTGGCTGTAGAAGTACGAGGACTTGTCCTTGGGGTTCAGTGTGACTCTGTTATTGGTTCCGACCACAATGGAGTTCATGGAGCCCTCGTCGCTGGATGGCTTCAACATGGCGTTGTAGTACAGGAAGGTCAGGCGCGACTGTGACTGCCAGTCGTCAATAACCTGTGTCTTGCATGTGCCGGCCGAAGGCTGGGCTGCCGAGGTCGACGAGGTCGCGGTGGTGGCTACAGCAGAGGTGGACTGGGCCGTAGGAGCACGAGTGGAAGTGGGAGAGACTGTGCTGGCCCCGGCGGTCGTCGAGGTGGCCGGCGTTGGCGCAACCGAGGATGACGGTACACTTGAAGGGTTGCACACAAGCTGGATATTGCTCAGCTTCCATCCTTCCTTGGTTGAAGAGAAGACGCTGAAGGCAAAAGTCGAGACAAAGTCGAGCTTCGGCGCTTCAGTGCCGACAAAAGAGCTCAGAGGCACGGTGAAGGTCTTCTGCGTGGTACCAATCCCGGTCAGGCCATAGTAAGCGCTCTTGTAGGTAGTCCCGGCATCGCAAGAGGGATTCGTCTGGATCTCTATCGTCATCGAAGACCCAGCAGCCGGGGCCTGAGCCACGAAAGAGATGGCGTTGTATCCGTCGGCAGTTGTCTTGCGGCATGAAAACGACTCATAGAAATACGAGTCGGCCTTTGGGGTAAATGACAGGGTCCCACCGGAAGCCGACATCTTAGCCATGGTGCCATCGTCTGGTAGACAACGAAGTTATAGTTGTTAGCTGCTGTGTAGCCCAAAATGAACTGGGGGCCCCCGTAGTAAACGTCACTTACCGCTGGTGTATGATCCCAGGCTGTTGGTGTTTGTAGAAAACGCCGAGAAGTTGTCAATCACCAGGTTGGACTTGCAGACAGCAGCATCGCCGCCATTGGCCCCCAGGCCAATTATGCCCAGCAGGCTTGTGAGGCGAGAAACGCTATTCATGTTGGGCAGTTACAACCACGTATTAAATAATAAAGAGTGTGAGGCCAGTTACGAGAATGGCGAGAGTTGTATATTAAAGAGTGACTGAGAAACGAAAGGCAGTCTCCAACAAAAAGATGCGGCGAGTCCCGCAAATGAGTGACTTTGATCGAGGAGATTAAGAGAGAACGATGGGATGTAGTAGTAGAGTATCGGAAGCAACCACAGAGTCTCTCACTTCATCTTATATGCCGAAGGGGAGTCCACGCTTGAATAATCGCCGCTCTACACCATAGCACGCATCCGATCTCGTGTTAGCGCCGAGAATCTCGGAATGTCCTAGAAATTTACCAAGGGAATGATCTATATCGAGACTTGATCCCTCTATAGGGCAGCCAAGCTGTCGGTGGACTGATTCCAGCAGCTGTCTCCCACGCGATCAGTTTGACCCCTTCACTAGGCTTCTTGGCTTTCTCGGCATCTATCATCTCCCAACAACTCGTCCAGGGCGGGGTGTGGTGGTAGCTTGTCATGATTCTCAGGGCAAAAACACAACGGATTCTCTAGTGGCTTGGAACAATTTTCGTGGCGGATGGTCAGAACATCCACTCGTTTTAGTCAGGGGTGGTTTGTGTCCTAGTTGTGTTTGGTCCTATTATTAGCGGGAAACCCAGCCGCCGTCCTTTGCGTATTCTATTGCGCCAAGCGGGAACTAGTATCCGAGCCCTCATATCCGTCAACTGTAAACGTTATCCACCTCAAACGAGATTGGGGGAATTGAGACCTGGGCATATCTCCCAGCCTTTGCCCGTGCTGGAATAGACCAGTTTAGCGCCGTTGGAATATTGCGAACTGGCAGCCCCTAAATCCTATTTTAGACGTTGTTGACCTGTAATGTCTAAGCCCCCTTTGTTATCCTTTGGTTGATATGCGCTGCATCGGAGAGCACCATTCATTGTTCTGTTGCCCGGTAAGGTAGCCCTGAGAGTTTGACACATTCAGAAAGATGCCATCAAGAATCCCCGGGGCTGAGCAACAGATACGACATCGTGATTCTTCAGTCTTCTTGGACTGTTTGCGCAATGACATCTCGTACCAGCTGTGCTATCCGTAGAGACACCTCGGTTGATCTGGGCACATCATGGCCTCCTTGGTGGTCGTACATTTTCCTGTTGTTACAAAAGTACGCCAGCTGCATACTGGATGGCCATTTCGGGTCCTTGCCGCCATAAATGTGGACAGTAGGTATCGTGATGCGCAGATCCTGCGGGAAGGTGGTAAAGTCCAGGCCAAAGACATCTGTAGGGTTTGGCATCTTCCTGGGATCGTGGCACAGATCCAGTGTGTTATCCCAGAGACCAACTCCAGGCACAATCTTGTCGGGATTCTTGGCTAGGTTTTGAAGTTCTGCCGCCTTGGCCTTGAGGGCCTTGGAGGTGCGATCGTTGATATCATGGGCCCGTTGTGAGACGCGGATGCCCAGATCTTCCAGTGCGTCAAAAGGCATGCCGCCACAGATGAAGATGACAGACTTGAAAGGCAGGGGGGCGTCAGGAGTCTCGCGGGCGTGGTACAGCAGGTAGCTTCCAACTAAAGCGCAGCCTTGAGAGAAGCACAAGATGGCATCATATGGACCATTATCGGCGAGGTAATCATCGAGCCAAAGATGAGCGGCGCGGATTGCTTGCGGGGTAGCCTGAGGCCACCATGTAAAATTTCCCGAGCTAAGCCAGAGTGCATCTACTCCTGGTGCAGCACCGCAGCGGAAGGGAGCATCCACAAAGTCGAAGCTGTAAGAGCTGTCGAGCTTGTTTCGGAAAGCGACTGAAATTGATCGATTAGCAGCTTTACTAAGAGAAAAATTGAATGGTGCATTAGGGCCAAACTGTATTGCTCACCTGTTTGACTTTTCAAGATGGCGCCGCTTGTGCCGAAGCCGTGAAGACAGAGGACCCTCATTTTGTACTGAGGATGACCTCGATACTGACTGATATGAGCTATGAGCTATGAGCTGTGAGCAGCTCTGTGTAAATACCACCCACAAGGGTATTTCGACCGGGCTAGATTTCCGCAACGTAGTCTAGGAAATTGTAGGAATGGATAAGAGTGAAAGGGTCACGGAATTGTGAACACGTTATTTGTAAGAACCAAATCAAAAAAGTAAATGCCACATGTCACGCTGCCCAAGCAATATAAGTACCAGGTAATTACTTCTCACCAGATCCAGGTCAGTTTTGGATATTTGTCAGGATTGTCGGGAGTCCGACATGGAGAGAGTCCGTACTTGACCTGACATGCATGGCTTGCAGGATGCAATCAACGGCTTTCACGGCCATTCTAAAAAGTGATGTGATATATTTATTTCCCCAGAGGTTTGGAACGCATGAGATTGTTGCTCGAGACTTGGTCAGATTATATCGGATCAACAAGTACCTGCCTAGGTAATTAGGTAGTGCCTTGGATAATTTTGATAAGTGGGCACGCATGTTGTTCTGATGATGGTAAGAACTTGGTTGACTGAGCTGAAAGTCTGTTGTTTTCTGGCTCAGAACTACTGGAATTCAACCAAGCCAGTTTAGGCAGGTTGGCAGGGTTGGGTCGAACGTGACAGGCGACAGCAACGCCCCGCCATGACGGAAACCCGGGGGGTCCCTTCCTGTCCACCGCCGCCGCTACCCAAGACACCGTCCCGCAGCGCTGGGCTCCAGCGCAGCCAGTCAGCACTTTACTTGAGCCAAAACGAACAAACAACTGAAAGCCCACCCATGACCGCTTGTTTGTATTCTTCCGATACCAACATCGATAACTTTGGGCGGACGTGATCCCTGGCGCAAGACCAATCATCCACCTCACTGTTGTAATCTAGACAACGTATTGTACGATTGGGATTATTTCGAGTAACAGTCCGCCAAATTTCTTTTTGCATCTCCATCAGAAGCTGCGACGGGACGCTTGGCTCAATTCACTGCAAGTTTGCAGCAAATAAGCAAGGGAACATTGAACTCTGCAGCGGACGGACCCCAACCTCCAACTTGGGTGCACCAACACGGAGATGGGCGACATTGTCGAGTACCTGTGCCAGAACGAGCCCAGCTTCCGCAAGTGGGTCAAGACGCTACCTATCTTGTCCAGTTAAACATTTCACAAGATTGCCGTGCAACTAACGTCATCCGGCTCATCGCAGGGCACGCCTACCCGCTCTTTACTCCGACTTCATCGGCCAACGCGCCTCGAACCCCGACGGCTACGCCGCGAACGTATCGGCATGGCGCCGCGCCCTTGCCACCGTGGCTCGCTCCGGCTTGGTCAACGCCGCGGGCTCTGGCTCTCCAAACACGCTGGTCCTCGTCACCGATGAGAGCCTCGTCCGCGCACTCGAGAGTAGGCAATACGGCCGACCGCTCGCCCTCGGTGTGGTTGTGCAGGAAGCGATAGCTGCAGGCGACCTCATTCCGCTCAAGGATTTCCTCAGCGCCAAGCAGAGCATATACGACAAGTCATCCTCCTGGGGAGCTCTGCCGCTGAATGTTGTCAGCTGGGGATTCAGGCAGCTAGGGGCCATGGCGGGCTTGGGAGGACCGTCTGAGAAGATGCCCAAGGCGCAGCTTGTCGTTGTCGCGAATCTGGAACTGGCTGCTAAGGCCTTTGGTGAAAAGACGGCGGATGCAAGCTCGAGATTCGAACGGACGTGGTCGAAGCCTCATTTTCTAAAAACAGTCGCGGCGTCTTTGCTCCCGTCTGGACCCTCAGGGCCCATGACTCTGTCTCCGACTGACGTCGATGTTCTACTGACTTTCTTATCAAGGGATAAAGACTTGGTAGTTTATGATGGCAATACTATCAGGATGAAAGATGCCACCGGCCAGGAATCATCCATGATCACGCAGGAGGACGTAGCGATTGCACAACTGAAGGAGCTGAGGGAGTATCTGGGTCATCAAACGCGCATCCTCGAGCGTCGCATCGAGGACCTTGCCGCCGCCGCCAAAGACGCGGTCGCTAAGAAAAACCGCGTCTCGGCACTTGCGGCGCTCAAGTCCAAAAAGCTTGCCGAGACGTCACTGGCGAGTAGGTTTGCCACGCTGTCCCAGCTGGAGGAGGTTGCGTCCCGCATCGAGCAGGCAGCAGACCAGGTTCAGCTGGTCAAGGTCATGGACACGAGCACCGAGGCGCTGCGTGGGCTCAACGAGCAGATCGGCGGGGTCGAGCGCGTCGAAGACGTCGTTGACCGACTGCGGGAACAGATGGATGCCGTCGACGAGGTCGGCACCATCCTTGCCGAGTCGGGCCCGGGTCTGGACGAAGGCGAGCTCGACGACGAGCTGGCCGCCCTCGAGGGAGAAGAGAAAAAGAAGGAGGAGGAGACAGCCGAGCGCATGCGCAAGGAGGCCCAAGCTGTCAAAGAGGCCCAGCAAATCAAAGAGGCCGAGGAGCTGCGCCAAAAGCTCAATGCCATCGGCGAAGTTCCTACATCACTTCCAGGGACCAACAATCCGGCTATTACGGACGCTCAGCGAGAAGACCCATCCAGATTGGACTCAGTTGAGAGGGACACAGTTGAGGTTCTCACAAAATTGTCTCTTGAGGAAGATCGACAGGCACAGCCGGCTGTCTGATAAACAAATCACATATTCGCAACTTACAGGTAATAAGCATCTACATGGCGTACGGCGGACTTTCTTTTTCTTGGACGGGTAGGCATGATTTGTAACACGTTAACGGTATTATCATCAACGTATTTGACCCGTTGTGGTCAGAATCATATACTATTACAATTCCGAGCACGTTATATATCTTTTTAGCAAATCTGAGCTGGCAAGTCTCTAAAACATTAATTCGTAATCATGACTGTGCTTTCTCTGGTGTCCTGGGGATAAAGCTCTCCCCGAACTGCTCTTTAATGCCACATAAGTCAGCACCATCCGTGGAAGTACCGGAGCCAGAGATGGTCGCTTCGGTGACATCCGGCGGTTCTTGGACCGGACTCGTCAGGTCAACCACCTCATCACTTCTGCTTTGCTCAGGGGCTTCTAATAATGGCTTCATGGCACCTTCTGGAAAATCTTGTTGCGGTGCATTTGGCTCGGAAGTTTCCTGCTTAGGCTTTGTTCTTGATTTCCGGGCGTTTGCTATTAAATCCTTGAAGGACGACTGATGTTTCGTGGCCCAAGCCTCGCCATCAAAATCCTTGTCCTTGATCTGAGCGCCGAGAGTAGTTGCTCGAGATGGGGCGGGGGCGCCCACGGTCCGCTCCCATACCCCAAGGTCCTGTTGCAGTTCTGAGCGCTTCTTTGGCCTAAGGGAATCGCAGTTCGCGTTCCATATGGTGACCCATTCCTTGTGTCGCCTCTCCAGAAGCTGGCGGTTGCCTGTTGTAGAAATGCCCAGTACCGAGAGCTTTTTTCGCAGCTGTTGATCGTTGAGCATGGAGTAATTTAAAGGAGGTAAGCGCTCCAAAGGCTTTGGTGGTGCTTGCAATGTTCCCAAGGACAGTGGCGGTGCGCTTGCCGTCGTTTGTGGCGCTTGTGGTTCGCCTGGGCATATATCGAGGTGGTTGTAGACACGTTCTGGCTTCATACGGGCTCTGCATATTGGACATCCAGCGAGTCCATCATCTGGGTATAAAGTCAGTATAGCTGCATGGGGGTTAACTTTTGCGCGCACAGGGGGTAGTTTACATACCTGGCTCATCATCCATATACTCCCCAGCTGAGCTTGCCACTTCCATTACAGTCTCCTGTCGCATCATGGCCGCGGTAGCCTCAGCTCCCTTTGCTTTGCTCTGCCGTGTAGACATTCTAGTCCTCTTCCGCCCCGTCCCAGCATCCATGCCTTGGTGGTTTTCGGCCTTGCGTTTTGGTGTTCGGGGCGGCTCGACATCGGGCGATGGGATCTTGGGAGTACGGGCGACCTCGAGAACGGAAGTACGGGCTTGCACGAAGGCATCCACAGCCTCCCGCATAGCGTGATTGCCCCTAAGCTTGTTTTCCTGGTCCGTTGCGCGGCATAGCGGGCACTTTCCGTCGACGCTTAGAGACCTCCGAATGCAAAGGGAGCAGAATGTATGGCTGCACGAGGTGATCATTGGGGTGTTGTAGAAGTCTTTGCAGACGTGACATCGAAAAGCCTGCTCGACTGACATCAAGCCCGCAAGTGGGGTGTTGAGCCAGTCGGTTGAATCGGGCACGTCATATGCGTCCATTGAATCTCAAGATGGCGACGCGGCGCACCAGCTTTTGAAGCACCAGTACGCGAGGGACGGTGGCGACCTGCGTTAAACAGAGTGGGCGTTGGGAGCAAGTACCACTTCAATCGTCCTAAGCTCCAAGAGCCGCGTGAATAATGGTGATTTCTATGCGACGACCAGGTATTAAATTACCTGGCTTGCCTGGTTATGGTAACTGACGTACAGAGTGATCAAGGGAAAAGCGGCGCGTCCCTTTGAATGGAGAACCTACCGCAAAGCCGAAGCCAATCGCCCCACCGACGCCTGATCACGTGATCCCATTCGCGCAGCCTATTTTCAATTCCGAAAACCTTGTTATTCCAGAATTAATCTCTTTCTGCAACTAGAATGTCCGGAAATTCTATATTATAATCTGACTGTTTTTGTAAACGACACTACATATTCAAGCTGCAAACTGCTTTTCACAATTTGCCTCCCAGTACGGTGCAACACGCAGCACGCCAACCGTGCCACTTCACGCAGCTTCAACTATCGTCCATTGTATTGACTGCCTGCGTCAAGTGACGTAATTCCCCTCCCCCACGATATGGTGGTAGCAGGAGGTACAGTGCCACCTGTTGCTTGGGCCCAAAGAGAAGGTTTAGCCATAATGCTGCACGCATGTATAATACCCAGGTGACAAGTGCTTGCCTAACACTGGTGAGACCCTGCCTCACTGCCCTCTATAGAAACGGTCGGGCTGGGCGTACGTACGTAGGTACCTATGTAGGTACTTACGTACCTAGGTACCTTAGTAAACCAGCAACACAATATAATTTGACAGGCTCGTCTCTTCTTCGAGGTGTTCAATGATGGCATCGTTCCCAATCTTCATCGGATTATACTTCTAACCTACCTACCCATCTGCAGGGCCTTTTCAGTATAGCGACACGTTTAATATATTGACAACCCGTCTTTGCATACTGAAGTCAAATTGAAAAGGTTATCCTGAACATTTACCTATTTACCTCCGACCCTAGCCATAAATACCTCTGCAAAAGTCACATAGTTTCCCCAGAACGCCATGGGACTATGCGATCAGTGCCAGACGATCCCTCTTTGGGATCTACCACCCTTTCAGCTATCTGATTATACGTGCGGCCTGGAACAGCTTGGGAAACCACACTATTTCAACCTAGTTCGAAAGGATGATGTGCCCGGCGCAGCTACGCCAATAGGATTTCATTGGCACCAGGACCGAGGTGGCTTGTGGCAGTCTGCGGCTGGTGGATGCCCTTTGTGCCGCCTCGTGGATAAACAGGCCCGCCTGGTGCTATCAGACTTGGATGGCGGTGACCAGCATGCGGCTATCATGAAGAACAAACCGCGCCAAGCTGATATTCTTCGGCAAGTGAAGGAGAAAGTCGAGACCCATTTACCATTTGGCGACAAGGAAAAGAAACCTGACGACAATGACGACGTGATGACGAACATAGCTGCGATGGTGGCCGAGGAGAGCAATGTAACTTTGCCAAGGCCTAGTTTCGATCTCTGGCTCACAAATCGCGGCTCAGCCGGCGCGGGCCTTATGGTCTTCTCGACTTCAATGCAGGGACCCGGAGTTGCTACAGAAAAGTGCCTCATTCCCATTGCTATTATTGGGTTTTGCTCGGAGCCCGAGGATTCTCTTTCGAGCATTCTGCCGGGTCGCCCAATCGAAGCAGCTCCGGGCCCCAGTGCTTTCGCTCTTGCAAACAAGTGGTTGGAACAATGCGACCGTCGCCACCAGCTTTGTTCTGCGCACCTTGGTCAACCGCCTGCTCTATTACTAGATTTGGACAATGCCACAGAACATAGTCAGGCAACAGTCAGACTTTGCGAGCCTCCTGTACAGGTGCCCCTGCAATATGTTGCGCTTAGCTATTATCATGATGAAGGATCTGGCCATAACGTCTGGAAGAACCTTGAACCCAGCCTCTACAACATAAGTAGCAATTCCACACGTGCACCGGGCGAACTCATCAAGCATGAAAACCTTTGCCAGGTGTTTCAAGACGCAATTGTTGCAACTCGGAGGCTCGGGTTGCGCTACCTGTGGATCGACTCGCTGTGCACCCCCGCAGGTGATGAGAAGACCTGGACCAGAGATTCGGAAAACCTGGCCATGGTGTACAGGAACGCTTACCTGGTAATTTCAGCAACAGGGGCCTCCGATCCCTCAAAGGGCCTATTCGAGCAGCGGAGCCCCAAAAATTACGAGCATTTCCCAATAAAAGCCGAGTCAGCAGACGGAAACCACATGGTAGGCAACGTTGCAGCCCTATCACTGCCTCTTCAGGACGAGATATGTGGACGTTGTCCTGAACTGAGGTCCGAGCCTCTCAGTCGAAGTGCCTGGGCCTTCCAGGAGCGTGTCCTTGCCCGGCGAGTACTGCATTTCACGAGAGACCAGCTTCGCTTTGAATGCGTTGGTGGTGAGTTTGGTATGATGTCGGAGGATGGAACTTGCAGTCCCTTGCCACGCTTTTTTCACTTGCCGAACCGATTGGAAAATGCGGTTCTGTCACCAGACCCCATGCAGCTCAAAGATACCGTCACCGGCCAGGTTTCCGTGGCAAAAGTTACCTCAATCATGGAAATGTGGAGTGCGATCTTGTTTTGGTGCAGCGGCCTAGATCTCGCTGACCCGTCAGATCGACTACCCGCCATGGCCCAAACGGCGCGTGCCTTTCGTGAGATGGTGCAGCTGCGTGGAACGGATAGCGACTACCTGGCAGGGATCTGGAGAAGTAATCTAATCGATGGGTTGATGTGGGGATCTATGAATGATTTGCCTAACTTTCGTTCTACGGAGATTCAGGACGGCACCCCCTCTTGGTCTTGGGCATCTGTTACTGGACCTGTCACCAACATTTTGTGGACGTCGGGAAATTACAGCCTCATAGGAGAGGTTATAGAAGCTCATGCTGATGTTGCTGACCCTGCTAAGCCGTTTGGGAGGGTCACTGGCGGCTTCATAAAGCTTCGAGCACCAATTATTGCTGTGTCAATGACTGAGTTTCCTTTCACAGACGGCACAATGGGTCTACGACCAACCGAAGCTAGTGATTCTTCTTGCTTGGTGGGGGCCATCAGCACTTTTTTCGAAACAATGGACGGCAATTTTGACCGCTCAGCAGAACAAGTTCGCCAGATGAAGTTGTTCGTCGTAGTCTTGGCAATTTCATCGCACCCCAGCAACGGCGAGGAATTCTACCACGGTCTTATTGTCACGCCCACAAAAGATGACGATGGCGTGCTGAGGAAAGTCGGGAGGTATCTCCAGACAGCAAAGCAAGTACGCAGATGGGTTATTGACCTGGATACTCTGGTGCAGACAATTACACTTGTCTGAACTTCATTATTGTGCACCAGAGTGCCATTATGACGGGTACAAGTGAGATCCAGTATACTAATCTACATAGCTATTAGGTAGTTACCTAGGTAGTTATGATAACATACTGTTAAAGGAGCTTTATTAGCAGTTGAATTATGATAACGTAATTCCATTCCCTACATGAACGTGAAAACTTGATATCTCTCTGTAATCGAAAGAGCAAGTAGTTAACTAGCATTTACTTTGTCCATCGTGAGGCTTATACTTTTAACGCCATGTCTTGCGTCGTTGAGCCTTCGTGTCATTGAGGCTTAGCATATGTGCCATGTGGGGCGTACTCTCCATCCTTGCGTTGTGGAGGAGCCAGAACGCCTACTTACCGCAACGTTGTTCGCTAGGTGTGGAAAGCCTCGGGCTGCTAGCGCAATAGCATTGGGGGAACCCGAACAGAAGACATGGATGCGGCAGCGAACTATTCGTGCAGTAACGCAGATCGTATCGGAACTTACACCCGTACCTAGTCTACTAAAAGCAGGTGGATGCATTGACTTGCGCGTCTGTTCGCTGCTTATTGCATAGATAGGTAAGTATTCTAAATATTCTTGCAGCAGCCTTTTTCTTTTTCTCTCGAACACTATGCCTAGGTTGACTTTCCGTATACTCTCGAGGTTGAAAGAGCGTACGGAGTACAACCATGGAGAATACCTACCGTACTGCGCAAGTACGAAAGCCACGTGTCAGGGGGGAGTTCATTTTTTACAGTACCCGGCAAGCCGGGGATTCACCAAGAAGCTTTGGACCAAGACGGATCATCGCCTGCCATCTGGGCTATGCAGACTTGGCAAGTGGGTTCGGCAACGTAGTTCGTACAAAGTAGTCGATCGATAGGCTTTTTGAGTACCTCTTGTTTGGTTTCAATGGACAAGGGGAATCCACATATATGCAAAAGGGTTACTGCGCCTGAGGGCTGAATTTTACATGGTGGAGAGGACGCACCTCCGCACAGCAGTCAAGGCCCCATCGAGAGACCTGAGGAAAAAAAGGCCCCGTCCCTGCATGGGCTTCCTGTCAGCGCCTTTTCACCCAAAGATGTACCCTGGCGCCCCAACCGTTTCACAAGGACCCATCCTCGCTGTCGGTTCCGTCCCATCTCTCTTCCTTTCCATCGTGCTTTTTTTGGGGATCATCTAAATTCCTCTATTCTACCTTTCCCTTTCTTTTTATGACAAATTTTTAAGTCAATTGGACGTTTGATGAAATCAGATTCTTGCTTAGCGGAACCAATTTCGCAGCGCTAGAATTTCCCCGCCAAGTCCGAAACTACAATAGGCTTGTGGTACGTCACCACTCACCAGTGGCAGACGGAAGGACAAGCTGTGTGTACTGGCTGGCTTGCACCTGACCGGCATCAAATCGGCACAGCTAAACATCCCATATCAAGTTCTTCAGTGTTAGCCACTACTGAAGAACCACAAAAACCGGCAAAAAAGTCGCACAGCGCCAGGCAACCATTGAGCTCTGTCTTTGTTCCGGCCTCGAGTAGGACCAGGCGACGGGACCCGGGCTGTCATGTCTCATGCTTCCGACGAAAGCGCCGAGTGAACCCGTTAGGTGTTTTGACGAGACTCTGGCTGGAAGACAGAGGTTCCACTATTTATTTTGATCAAAGCAGGAATATTTGAAAACAAGGCAGAAGAAAAAGACATCAGCACATTTGGACAGCGGCGAATTTCTTTTCGAGCATTCGTTCGTCTCGGCTGTTCTTTTCGTCTCAGTCCAAGCAGCATTCCCTCTCATATGGCTCCAACTTCAAGTTTATAGGGCGAGTCCTCCAGCACGATGAGTGCAATCACAACACCTGAGGAGCGCCAATGGCGACTCACAAATCTGGCTCAAGAATGGAATATCCCGACAGGACCAATGGATCCTCCCTCGTTGAGTCGGCCGATATCAGAGCGCGTGTCGGCAAGTTTTCCCAATGTGAGCCCCAACGATGATTACATGGCAGATGAGCTTTTGAAACGACGCCGTATAAATGTAGAGCAGTCACAACCTGCACAGGGCACCCTCAAGCGTGCTTTCACCAGCACCAAGAAGAAGGGATCATGGGAGCCCAAGGAGATCTTTGATGCCCTCGACTCACACGTCGCCAATGCCGGCTCTGCCGGTGTGGCTGACGCACTTATCAAAAAGCTTGTGACAGCTGGAGGCACCGTCAACCATCCGAATCCCACCAATGGCAGGACTGGAGTGGCCGGAAAGCTTCTCGTTCGACGCAAAAGCCTCGAGTCTCAAAATTTTGAAAGGAGTCGTCTATTGCAAAAGGCCGTGGAGAACCAACAGCTTGATATGGTTACGGTCTTGGTTCCGCACGCCGACCCACTGGCCCTCGACGGCAGCCTACCGATAGCAATGCGAAGCGGAAACCTGGAAATCACGCAGCTGCTGTTAGTACACGGCGCAAACGCATCACAAACAGCCGACGGTCAAGATGCCTTCCGCCAGTTATGTATGGCCGGGGGCCAGGCCAACATGGTGGGCCTTGTTTTGGCGTCAGATGGTCGTCCGTCACCGGAGTGGATATCGCAAGCAATGGTTGACGCTGCGCGCAAGGGATGTCATGAGACGGTACTACGGATCAGCCGCTCAACGGCAGATGGCAGCTTCGATGGTGGCTCTGCTTTGAAGGCAGCTGTAGGGCAGTGCCGTGGCGACATCACACTGGCGATCCTCACCGGGACCAAGCCTCCTAACGTCTCCTGCCTAAACGACGCCTTCAAGCAACTCTTCTCTCATGCGACAATTAGCCCAAGTGAAAAGCTGGCCCTTGCTGAGATGCTACTGTGCGCGGGAGCCGAGGGCGATGCTGTTTCGGAGGCTTTGATACAAGCAACAGTCACGGAATTCTACGACATGATTGATTTACTATTATCTCACGGAGCTTCTATCGAGTACCAAGAAGCCAAGGTCATACGAACTGCTATATCGCATGGAAGGGCAAGCTTGGTCCGCCTCCTGCTGAACGAGAAAACGACACTGAGCGCAACAAACGCCTCTGCATGCGTCTCATGCATACCTAAACGTACTAGCCCGGAGGATCGACATTCACTGTTGTCATTACTACTGCGCAAAGGCGCCGGGGGCCCGCCGCTGAGCGACGCCTTGATCAACGCTGCAGAGGCAGGCGACAATGATTGCGTAAAGCTGCTGCTTTCGCCCCACTTTCCCGGTGGCCATCTTGCTGAAAGTAATGACCTGAAGAGGGGACCACGAGCTATGGTCTACGAGAAGCATGAGATGGGTTCTGTGGATCATAGGGAGGGCTTAGCCTTGAAGATTGCGGCCAAGACTGGCAACCTGACCTCCGTGAAGATTATGCTAGGTGCAAAGCCGGCTCCGGCGACCTTGATCGGGGTGTTCCCAGCACTCTCGGGCTTACCGCCAGTGGACCGTTTCGAGATGATTGAGGCTTTCCTATCAACTGGAACTCAAGGCCTGCCTGTCTCCGACGCCTTACAGCATGCGGTCGCAGACAAGCCTCCAAGGCGCGATGAGCGCTTGATAACACTCCTGTTGAAAAACAACGCAGATGTCGACTTCAATGGCGGTGCGGCAGTCATATCCTCAGTAGCCAATGGAGACATGGCGCTGTTAGAGACACTTCTTCAGAAAAAGCCCGGCCCCCGGACCACTATGGCCGCAGTGTCAAAAGCTATGCTAGGCTCTGACTTGGAGGCTCGTTACAAGATGATTGCAATGCTAGTCAAGTCCGCGAATGGAGAATTCGAAGGGACCGGCATCTCTGAGGCAATGATTCTGGTACTTCAGGAACCCAAGGTCGACTTGCGGCTACTGGAGGCGCTAGTGAAAGAAGGGCTCGCCGACGTCAATTTCAACCAGAGCGCCCCCATAATACTAGGTAGGTGACACGACTGCAACTTAACTTTCGCCTGATCTATTTTGAACAAGCTTTGATCAACGGCAGTTTACGCGTCAACTCTACATTTTGGATGAAAGTTAGCTGACTCAGTACGTCGGTCCTATATCAGCCGCGAGACATGACGACCCAGCAATTTTGGATGTTTTACTTCGTTACGGGCAACCGACGCCAGAGAGCTTAGAAAAAGCCCTTCAGAGGCTTTCAGAGATGCCGTCTACTCCGGAAAAAGGCCACAAGATGGAAGCTGTTTTGTCACGTAGCAATAACAAAAGGGACTCGATGTCAAGTTTGCTGGTGGCCGAGGTCCAGACCGTACTTAACACTCCACCGGAAAATCGGGCCCTTACCGTCGTCAAGACGTTGCTTAGTGGTGGTGCCGATATCAACAGTCAAAACGGACGGGGCTTGTGCATGGCTGTCAAGGCGGGAAACGTGCAACTCGTCGATCTTTTGTTCACGGCGAAGCCGAACCCCGCGAGTTTGGCAGCGGCCATGCCCTGCGCTCTCAATAACAGCGATCCTATGGACCGCTTGACATTTACTCAAAAGTTGTTGGATGCTGGTGCGCCAGCCATCGAAGCAAACAGGGCATTGGTACATGCCGTTCAGACGTATCCAAACGATCTGCCCCTTATCAACGTACTGGCAGCAAAGGCTAACAGCTCGGACGGCGATGCCATCACGAAAGCCGTCAAAATTGGAAGGCCTGACATACTTGAGTTGATACTGGCTAAAACGCCCCGCAAGTGTACGCCTCCGGTGCTGAACGCCGTATTAATAGAGGCTATGAGCATGCAGGAACAGGGGCCGAGAAGCGAAGCCTGCGCGCTATTGCTGAAGGCGGGTGCCACTGGGACTGCTGTATCTGAGGCTCTGCTCCAGGCAGCGGCTGACGCAGACTTGACCTTGGTAAAGATCCTAGTGGATTCCGGCGCGCGCATCGAATACCAGGACGGACAGGCCGTAGTGGAGGCGTGCAGAGCCGGCGCAAGTGAAGTACTGAAGATGCTATTCTCTGGGCCATCGGCTTCGAACTCGTTCAAGAAACAGACGCTGCTGCGAGGATTCCAGGCAGCAACAGACGTTGGAGATTTGCAGAAGCGCTGTGCTGTGTTTCGATTGTTACTCGAACGAGGAGTTGCAGGAGACGCCGTTGACGCTCAGCTTGTGTCGGCAGCAAGATTTGGCGACGAAGGGCTTGACCTTGTCCGGCTCCTTCTGCAGTGGGGAAGCAACCCAGATCATAACAGTGGAGAAGCTATCTGGACTTCGACTCGCAGCGCATTCCTCAGCAGCTTGAGGATGATGTTAGGTGTTGAAAACGTGGGAGGCCAGCAAAAGAAGCCGTCACATGCGACAATGATTCGGTCTCTCAAGGCAAGCTGGCGACTAAGCACCGAGCCCAGGTATGAGGTTATCAAGATGCTCTTCGAGGCCGGGTTACCGGTCACCGAGGAGGTGCATGTTGGATTAGGCAAGGCAGTCAACGATGAGGATGTGGACATGCGCCTAATCCAGCTACTGCTGGACAATGGCGCTTCGCCCCTGACAAACGGCTGTCAGGCCTTGAGTGACGCTACGCAGAAGCTGATGCTTCCTGTCCTGCAATTGTTCCTCAAGTCAGAGGTTCCCGACTCCGATGTATCTTGGGCATTTGGACAGGCATTCACCGAGGCCAACACGGACTCATGGCTGTCCGATTCCGGTCTTGAGGTTGCCAAAATGTTGTTAGAGAAAGGGGCTGGCGGTGAAAGTGTCGCGTCTGCCCTTGTCGGCGCAATCGATCACTACGGGACAGAAAAGGACGCGATTGCTCGCCAGTTCACAGACGTTCTGATGACCTCCTCGGCGAATGTTGGAGCCGGATCTGGTGCAGCGCTGGAAAAGGCTGCCGCATCCGCCGATAAAGAACTAATTCAGAGGCTTCTTGCCTCAAACCCCAACTCCGAGGCAATATCAACGGCGTTCCCAAAAATATTCGATCAAGACTTGTCAGAAGAAGAGGCGCTTGAGCTCATCTCGCTCTTTGTCACAACAAATGCACAAGGAGACGGTTTGGATACTATGTTTGTCAAGCCCGATGAGCAACCGGTCATATTCAAGGCGCTTTCCCGCCATCCGAGATCTACAAAGATTCTCCAGGCACTACTGCACGCTGGGTATTACCCCGACCCTATGACGACTGCCAAGGTGCGAGAGGATATTGAGGAGGAGCAGGTCAGCCTTTTCTTCTGGGCGCTGCTTCAGCCACTGAAAAAGATCAGTAACCCCGTACTATTGATGCTGCTAGAAAATGGCGCCAAAGCGGATTTCGAGACGGCAGTGTCTAAGATTACGCCCCTCATGTTGGCAGTGCAGAGCACGCGACTTGATGTTGTTAGGGCGTTGATCATGGCAAACCCTGACGTTGCAGACGTCGCTGACGCAATGGGGAATACGGCCTTGACGATGGCAACGGAGATAGGGGGCGATGTGGGCACTGCCATGATGTCAGCAATTCTGGCTGCTGAGCCTTCCAAGGACGACGGGTCACTACACAATGCTGCACGCGAGCTGAACTTGCGGGCAATGCAGGTTTTGGTTGAGTTTGGCCACGATGTCGACTTCCCTAGTCCACTCCACGGAGGACGGTCCGCTTTAGGCGAAATCTGCCTTCACACAGCAGATATGCCGTTGACTGCCGCCAGGGAGAAGGCCATGGAGAGATCGATGAAGTTTCTTATGGACCATGGCACTGATCTCAAGCTTCAATCCGACGAGAAGTCTGTTCTTCTTCTTGCCCTTGAGTCGAGAGAACCCGTTCCTACTGCACGGGCCTTGCTCAAGGTTGGCATGTGGAAACTCATCAACCAACCTTTCAACAACTATACTGATGGCACATACACATATTCACCTACTGAGTACGTGTCCCGCGTTATGACCTCACATCCAGAAGAAGTCAAAGAGCAGCTCATCAAGCTGCTCAAGGCGAACCGCGCGACAAATGTATACTATGCCAACGACGGCCCGCAGCCGGAAGGAGCCACAGGGCTGCCTGAAGAGCTGCTGCGGGCTGAGCGAGAGCGAAGGGCGCGGGCGGAGCGCATCAGGTTGGAGCAGGAAGACCACAAGAACGCGTTGGCGCGCACGGACGAGGTTGCGGGGATTCAGAACCGCATCCAGGCTGAGCGGGCTGCCATCGAGGAGGCGCGCAAGAAGCGACTGCTCAGCGACGAGATGACTGCGATTAGGGAGCGTGCGGCGGTGGAGGAGGATGTCTTTGCACAGCAGGTGCGGCGGCAAAAGGCGGAGCGGCAGGCGGCCCTAGACCACAGCCGACAGCTGGCCGAGGCAGAGCTGGAGCGCACGCGGCTCGTGGCCGCGACGGAGTTCGAGGTGGAGCAGACCAAGCAGACGCGGCAGATCGAGTGGGAGCGCAAGATTGGCGGCGAGCGTCTCGACAATGCGAATCAGTTGTCGGCTCTGCGGGTCAAGGAGCGTGAGGATATTGAACGCATAGACCGCGAGAGCGATATGCGCGTTAGGTCGAGGCTGCAAGAGCATCGCCAGCTGATAGATTCGCAGAGCGCGCTGGCTGGGCAGCTGACGGCTTCTGGGGTCAATGGTAGGCGGCAGATCGGGTATATAAGTGGCGAGTTGAACTGAGCGTACCGTTCCTGGCCCCCTACTATCCACTCATGGATAACCTCTTTCTTTTTTCTTTCTTTGTTTCTGTTTTGCATTCTGTTATCTCGGAAGCGTTTATATTTGTTCTTGCTGGACGGCAAGTTTTGGTTAACAGTTGATACCATTCGCCTAGCTTACATACTTTAGCGGTTATTGTTTGATGTTAACATAGAATACTACATATAATCGAGACAGTCTTTGGCTGCACAACACGAGTCTCAAAGGCAGATACATAGCAGTTGTCACTACGTGATATGCATGGACCTTTTCCCAGACGCAGAAGGTAATTTGGCGGTTACACAAATCCTTCCACCCCCTGGCTCTTACAAGGCGGCAAGAATGACAAAGGTTTTGGGAGCTTACAAAAATGCAATTAGGCAGAGGTCATACCCATTAAGTAAAGGATTCATATCGAAATTGCCACACGAAACTTTACTGGCAGAGACACCTCTCGAGTAAGAGACGCTTCCATATTACAACCCTGAACAGTATTACCCGCCGCCAAAGCCGACAGAGTAGACTCAAGTCAGCGGAATAGAAATGAATATGTCAAGCGCAGCGAGACAACGGAAGCAGTAAGTTGATCGCAGTGGTAGGCCGCCCCATATACAGTGGCCGAAATTTTTCTCAACCCTTTACTTCTCGGCGCAACTGATACTAACCGTACTGCATCCAGGGGCTTGGGCCGCTTCTTATTTGACTCATCAAGTCTATGCTCACATGGCTGCCGAGAGCAAAGGAGCCAGGCAGTTGCTTCAATGTCCTTGGCCCCTCTCATGCTTGAAAAAAGGCACCAAGAAAATAGTCATCATCGTTTTGTGTCTTGTACTCCATTTACCCCATGGACTGAAACTAACTGTCTACAGTGATTATGCGGCGACAAAAACGAGAATACGCCGAGCTCGGTAAAGGAGTTCCAACGTTGGCGTCCAATACAAACCATCCATGCAGTATTAATATTATCATAAACTATCAATCTTTGGCAACGAACACCAGTGCCAGTTCGTTGTTATGTCAGCCAATCGAGAGACACGTCATCCTCCACCCGCACGGTGGTGTCCTCTGTCACCCGCCAGAGAGCCGAGGATTTATGCCATTTCCAAGCAAGCCAAGATACCGAGATCGCCATGGTTGCACCGCCGATACCCGTCGCAGAACCCCAGAAGGCTTCGACATAGTAGTACTCCTTGTAGAATTCCGCGTTCTCAAAGTCCATGTAGCGACCAAAGGGCGGCAGCCCAAAGACGCTCGTCTTGCACAGGCAGCTGTTGAGCCCGCCAAACGACTGCACTAGCATTATAGCAAAGAGCATAGCGACAGCAAGCAGATTAGGGACGATCATGACGCTGCGCACTTTGGTGTTGGGCTCCTGAAAGACTCCCAGGATCAGCCACGAGGGCAGAACCAGGAGCCACCAGCAGAGGTAGAGCAGCGAGCGACAGCCCAGACCCTGCGTTGGCGTGTTGAACGACACCATGAAGGCCATGCCGAAGCTGGTGGTCACAATGCCCTGGCTGATGAGCCACACCGCCACCCATCCCCACGGTCGCTTCGTCAGATCTGTCTGAAAATTTCGCATGTTTCTTGCCCACCGACAGGTCGGGGACGTCTAGCGTCGCTTCGCTGGGGTTTTTGATCATATCTAGGACTGTGTCGGCGACGCCGCAGTAGCGAAGGGTGCGTCCCTGTCCCATGTACTCGCCAATGTCAAACTCCTCCGTCGTGTCGGCGTGTTTTTGACCGCCATGATGTGCTTGCCAGAACTTCGGCGGCAGGCTCGACAGATCCGTTGCGGGAAGCAGCCTGTCGATGTTGAACAGCCATCGCTGGATGAGCTCGCTGCACCGAGTGGCAGAAGTCGGATTGCGGTCGATGACGGTTGCGAAGAGCATGACGGGCACCCAGGAGAGGAGCAGCCCGAGGGCGAGCGAGTGGGCGGTCGTGTTGTCGCCGAGCGCAGCGAACGAGATGACGATGGAAAACGCAAACGCCATCCCGAACCAGCCGATGCTGATAAAAATTGGATAAACCCCTTTGCGCCTCTGAAGACGCAGTTGGAATGCGAGGTGTTGGTTGAAGTTGGCCAGTGTTCTGCGTTGTCTTTCCGAGATGCCGTCCTTGAAATAGGGGTACAGGATGCCCTTGAGGAGGGCCGAGTCTCGCCGCAAGTCGCGGCCGACTTGCTCGCGTCGGGGGTACTCGTACTGGTTAACGCAGCTGAGGATGAAGAGGGCGTCACGTATCTCTTCTCTCGTCTCGGGAAGCCTGAAGAGGCCAAACTTTACGGAGCATTCATGGATCAGCACGATGTTCCAAAATGTGGTCGTCATGGCGGCGGCCGGAGCGCCGACCCAGTTGCCAAACGCAGCCAGGTTTTTTCTCCAGCGGACCGATAAAGACTCGTATGGGAGCTGGCTCATGAGGGCGATGGCTGGAAGGACCCATGTCGTCAGGATCTGGAAGGCGTCGATCACGTTGTTGTATTGTGGATAGATGCTGCAGAAGTGCTCGCAGCCTGCGCGTGTAAGAACTATTTCCGGTCTAGCTGACTGGTTCTTGAGGCCGATCAATGGATCTTTCTCTTTCCAGAAGAAGGAATCTCTCATTGGGTGTGTTCCGTTCCTGAATTCTTCAAAGGCGAGATGGTAGCAGTTGGCAAAGTTTGTGGCAGACACGGCTGTAGCCAACAGGCTACCACAGAGCCACCCTATGAAGTGTGCTCTACTCGTTGCATCAATTTCAAGTCGGTTGCTCGTGCTCGGTGTAAGTACCTATGTATCCAGTCAGGTCGCACGAGTTGCCATCATTAAAAAAAAGAGAAGTGCGACGTTAGCTCTATTTGTAATCGGCAGTATCTCACTCAAATGCACCCTTGGTCTACATTGGGGAAACTTTGCCTTCTTGGGCCTTTGCGTCGCTTTCGACGCCTGAGTAGGCCAGCACTTGATAGGTCATTTAAAAGGCGACCTGAGTCACTGGACCCCCGAATGCACGTATCCCGCCCCTCCCTCTTGAGGAGATCGCAGCGCCTAAATGAAAAAAAAATGCTCGCTTTGGGGCACACGCATACCTGAAGATGCGCAGGTTGAGGCTGAAAGTTTGGGGTTACACCACTTGGGCAGCGCCGTTTTCCATTGGAGTCAAGTCTCGCTTAACTTTTTCTAACAGAGTGATTGGTCAGGTGGGCTTTTTGCGTCTCACAACGATCCCAGAGACCGAGGAATGATGGACAGGTAGTCTAAAACCATCCAATAGGGAGTACTGCTTAGCTTGAAGAAAGAACCTAAGAACAAGATATTCCTCTGGTTCAGCAGACCACGCCCGAGCGAGCAAAAGAGACAAAAGGAACAAGACAAAACATTGCAAAACAAAAACTGATAAGAGACAGAGAGAGAGAGAGCATTGGCGAACGGTGAATGAGGCGAACCACCTATAAGGCAGCAGGCGCCGATAAGCTAGCGTCCAGATTCTAGAACAAGATCTGGTCTAGACCTTCGACTGATAAGGTGTAGAGAACACGCCCAGCTGAACTAACAATCACATTTCCTCCGGAGACTCGGATTTATCTTTGGCAACTTTGCTCCAGCCAGTAGAAGCGTAGGAAGATCGCCAGTTGCTGAGAAAGCTTGACTTTGCCATATAGATGCAATGGACTAGTGATTGATATGATTAGCAGCCTCAATGTTTGCGCGTGGCTTCATGACGCCATACCTTTTTTTCCCTGTTATTGTCACTACGTAAACCACAAGTCTGTGGAATTCTATAAATGGCTTTTTGTCTACATGACCTTCTCCATCTCTTCGACATGTCTCCTGATTTTGTTAAACTGCCAAGGCCAGTTAACAACATACAGGAACGGGCGCAGACTGGTGCACACCAACTGGTCAGTAAACTCTCAACGACACGTTATCAGGTGGTGCTATAAGCATTCAAAAAGACTCACTCATGTCTGTTGTCGTCTGGATTATACGCGGACAAGTGGACGCTGGGAGTGATGATGGTAGCCTTGTGTCGGTTGATGGCATAGAACCTAAAGAAGAGGAACACCTTCTCTGCAATCTCGCGAGGGCCAAAGCCAGGACGCTCCTTCCATTGGCTGAGGAGGCGCAGGTACGCCGACCACGGGCCGAGCTTGTCAACCTTGCGGAGAATTCCCTGTTGTGAGGCTTTTGTTAGTGATGATTACTCAAGCCCCTATCTGGCCGCGAACAAGAAAACACCTACAAAGTCCGACAGTTCCGAGTACGTCAAACCCATCTCCACCTCATCAGCTTGGACGCCGGCCGAAAGGGGAAGCAGCTCAGCCGATGGGATCGCATCGATGAATTCGGACATGATGCTAAGGTCCCAGTTGTCGCGTGCCCAGCGCTGGAAGTCCTTGGCATCGTTTTTGGATATCGACCCGAGGGGCGCAAGGTCCGCAGAACTAGCATCGTACTTGGTATAGTATCCACGGAGGTTCTCGTCGACGTTGCCCGATCCCAGGACAAGCAAAGAAGCACCGGCTCGCGGAAGGCCTCGGGCCTGAGTGGACAGTTGCGCAAGCTCATAAGATACCACTAGTCGGTTTCTGGCCTGAATGTTCTGCTTCGCCAGGTTTTCACTGTTGGTACCCCCTTCGACTGCATACTTGGGCTTGAAGCCACCGAGTGCGCTCTCAATAATCGACTCATGTGCCTGGACGGCGTTATCGATGTTGATGTCAGTGTGGTAAGCGCCGAGGCGTTCTGCAAGTCTCTTTGCCCTCGATCGAGTTTCATCTGAGCTGTTTACTGTGCCCATGAAGCACGTGTGGAGCAGCTTGCCAACGATCTCCTCCGGCGACTCGGGTACGTAGTCATTGATGCCCGTGACTTTGCGCAAATCATTCAGAGTGTTCTCCTCGCCGTTCTTGATGGAGAGCAAGACCAGTTTGGCCATGCCATAGACGAACAGAGCAACAGATGAGCTATCAAGTCCTCCAGACAATGCCAGGAAAAAGCCAGCACCTGAGCTGCGGACTAGGTACTGCCATAGATACACCGAGGTGGCCATATGGATCTCCTCCATAGGATCCAAGATGCGAATGGGAATTTCCATGGCGATCACCTTGTTGGACCTGAAGATTTCCTCACTTGGGCGGGCCAACTCAATGTCGCAGTCGATTCGGGGATATTCGGGCTGACGGGCCGCTTGGACGTTTCGGCTGGCACTAGTCCTGTAGCTGCGAACTCGTTCAAGGTCGACAGTGGCGACAGTGACTTCTACAGGGAGCAGTGAAAACTGTGATGACTGGGCCAGGACTTCGCCGTTCTGGATGATCATGCTGCTTCCATCGCTAAAGCACCAATGTATGTGAGCAACATATTGTAATCTGGTGAGCGTGAGATGCAGATGGGCTTACAAGAGCATTCTTGCCTCGCCATCAATTCCAGAGGCGTTTGCATAGACATATAGTCCACCATTGCTACGTGTCGAATTCGAGATGAGGTTCAGACGCGTGCCAAGCTTACGAAGCTCGGCATGCGAGGCACTGGAGTTCTATAATTTATACAGCTTAGTAACCATGCATCAACCATATTCTGGCCTATTTCTAAAAGGCCAGCTCTCAAAGTGGGTATATGACTTACAAGAATGATTTCAGCACCATTGACTACCAGCGTGCAATGTTAGCTTATGTATCGCCATCAGGGGCAGCCTAGATGACCAAAAAGTCAAGGTCTGGGGTGCACATACGGCCACTGAAGATTGATGGGTTCCTAGGAACAAATAGCTCCTCGCAAGTCTCGCAGGTCACAGAAGTGTCGGGGGTCTCGAGGATGAAGTCACCAATGGGTACCGTGGTCTGCCCGGTGACATCCCGTACAACTTTGTGCAGCTTGTGCGTCTCTACCTGTCGCTCCTTGACCCATGCCGTGAAGTGACGGGGCTCGCGATAGAGACCATCTCCGGCAAGTGCTGTCAGGTAGTTCTATTTTTAGTGAAGGGGTCCTCCAAGACCTACAAGTCCTCCAAGAACACAAACGAACCTTGCTTTGCCCGAATAGCGTAAATCTTCTTGTATGTGCAAAGCACTCGGCAGTTGTACTGCACATTCCTGGTCTTGACACCCAACCCTAAGTCGACGAGCATGTCCTTGCAAACAGGGTCTGAGATAATTTCAGCCAGGACTTCCCAGCTGTGGAGTTCGGTATCGCCCTATATGTATTGATGCAAGTCGGTTAAAGCTCTACGTAATTGAGCTAGAAAGGGGTGAACTAGTTGAGCCATCCATCTTAGAGCTCTTGTTTGGCTTCTAATCAAGTGCCTGAACCATAACGTACTTCAAGGTGATGATCGAGGCATCCATATCCTGGAATCTCCAATTCCGGACCCGTTCGTAAAGTTGCACCCTTCTCTTTGGCAAGCTTGATGGACTCTAGAATACGATCTCTGTTGCCCTCAAAGTCGAGCGGCACACTTGGCAGCGTCGCCGCAGCGACTGTCACGAACCTCATGTTGCCGTTGGGAGGGGCTGTTGGATGCCAATCAGAAGTAAGACTCGAATCTTTTAAAATATTAGATAACCCTTGTGTAAATCCAATTTTGCTGATAGAAGAAATTAAACTTGGGTGTATTTACCTTGAAGCTCTCAATCCAGCCAAAGAGAGATATGTACAAACACTTGCGCTCTTTAATTCTAGGATTCAGATGAAAGTCTTTGTTTTGCGTTGTATCTATGAGAGTCTTGGATAAGGTGACTCTCCTTGCTGTAACACACCCCAATACTGAGCTGCCCCGCCTTGCAGCTTTCCCATCATGTCATGCAGGGGTTCCGGCAACCGTTAAAGTGGGTACATCCCCGCACGACGCGCAAGAGGATTAAAAAAAAAAAAAGTTGGGAACGCGATGGGAAACTCCGCTCTTTTGCCGTGAAAATTCAGCGTCCCATAGACCTGGACCCTACAGATCATAGCCGGTGTTCATTCAACAACCTACCAAAACCGCGAAGTGCCATGCGGCAATACTGAACCTCAAAATGCCCCGTCGTGCCGCTTCCCCAGCTGCTTCTGAGCACGAAATCGATATCCTCGGCTCTATTTTCGCAAACGACAACGATACCGAAGTCAAGGCCAAAGCGAAGAAGCGGACTGGTGGACATGACGAGATCGATCTTGATATCGACGCACTGCTCAACGGTGCCGAAGATGGCGGCGATGGTGACGATGAAGCGCTCATTGCGCTGCAGCAGGCTGCGTCCTTTCGCAAGACGACCAACTTGAAAGGAAAGACGGGCAAGAAGTCGGGCGGATTCCAAGCCATGGGTAAGAAGATACTTTCATACTCCCCAGACAGAAAAGCTGGCAGTCTATCTTTCTGGGCAACTTTTTACTGACCAGAATATATAGGCCTAAACCCAAGTCTTCTCCAAGCGATTACTAGGAAAGGATTTGCAGTCCCAACCCCTATCCAGCGCAAGTCCATACCCTTGATTCTTGACCGGCGCGATGTGGTAGGAATGGCTCGAACCGGTTCCGGAAAGACGGCTGCCTTCGTTATCCCAATGATTGAGCGCCTTAGGGCTCACAGTGCGCGGGTCGGTGCCAGAGCCCTGATCATGTCCCCTTCTCGAGAGCTGGCACTGCAGACCCTCAAAGTCGTCAAGGAGTTCGGCAAGGGTACCGACCTGAAGACTGTGTTGCTTGTTGGTGGTGACAGCCTGGAAGACCAGTTTGGTTTTATGACCACCAACCCGGATATCATCATCGCTACCCCTGGTCGATTTCTTCATCTCAAGGTCGAGATGTCGCTCGACCTTTCTTCGATCAAATACGTCGTTTTTGACGAGGCCGATCGACTATTCGAAATGGGTTTCGCAACCCAACTCACAGAGATCCTGCATTCTTTGCCTCCCTCTCGCCAAACTCTACTCTTTTCCGCCACCTTGCCGAGGTCGCTTGTCGAGTTTGCCAGGGCCGGCCTTCAAGACCCCAGTTTGGTGCGTCTCGATGCAGAGACTAAGATCTCGCCAGATCTCGAGAGTGCATTCTTCTCAGTGAAAGGCGCAGAGAAAGAGGGTGCGCTTCTTCACATATTGCAGGATGTTATCAAGATGCCGACGGGAACACCAGAAGGGTTTAAAGAGGATAAGGATGAGGGCTCCAAGAAGAGGAAGCGAGGTCCCGATCGTCCCAACGCAAAGGAGAAGCCGACGGAGCATTCGACCATTATTTTCACAGCAACAAAGTTCCATGTCGAGTACCTTACCTCAATACTCGTCCAGGCCGGCTACGCCGTTTCCCATGCTTATGGTGCGCTGGACCAAACCGCACGAAAGATCCAGGTCGAAGATTTCCGGAGAGGCAAGACGAACATATTAGTGGTCACGGACGTTGCCGCTCGAGGTATCGATATCCCTGTTCTCGCAAACGTTATCAACTATGACTTCTGCGATCAGCCCAAGGTCTTTGTACACCGTGTTGGAAGAACGGCCCGTGCAGGGCAGAAGGGATGGAGTTACAGCTTGGTGTCTGATATCGATGCCCCATACCTGCTGGATCTACAGCTCTTCTTGGGAAGGAGACTTGTGGTGGGCCAGGACACTTCGGCAGGTGCAAACTTCGCGTCAGACGTTGTTCTGGGAGCGTTGCAACGGAATTCAATCGAAACGAATGTCGAGTGGGTGGAAAAAGTGGTACAGGAGTCACACGATATTGCCTTGATGCGGAGCGTGGTCGTCAAAGCTCAGAAGCAATACTTGCGTACTCGGGTCTCGGCATCAAGCCAAAGTGCAAAGAGGGCAAGAGAGCTGACGGCATCCAGAGCATGGTCACAGCCTCATCTGATTTTTGGTATAAACACCGACGACACCGAAGCACTCCGCGTGGAAATGCTTGCCAAGATCAGCGGCTTCAAGCCTCAGGAGACGGTGTTTGAGATTGGCCATGGAGGAAAAGGCACAATATCTGAGGCCGTCGAGGTTATGAAGCAGTTGAGGAAAAGAGCGCCCGTAAGGAAATCCAAAACCGACAAGGACGCCGATGATGAGGACGAAGATGTGCCGGTCATAAAGCGCGCAAAGTCGGATGAGAGCAGTGACGAGGACGCATCATTTGACGAGGACGACTTTGTTGCTGTAAACGACGATTCCGATGAGGAGCTCGAGGTGACAGTTTCCAACAATGCCGACTCGGCAAAGAATGCTTCTGCATGGAGAGATTCGGAGCATTTCATGACCTACACCCCTCGTCAATCCAACGTGGCAGAGGAGCGTGGTTATGGTGTAAATGCCGGATCCAATGGGGCCAACTTCCTGGAGGCCGCGCGCGACGTAGCAATGGACATCGCCAACGACGAAAAGTCAACTTCGTTTGGCGCACCCACCCGGACGACGATGCGATGGGACAAAAAGAACGCCAAGTACGTGTCTCGCGCACACGACGAGGACGGCAGCCGCGGCAACACCAAGATGATTCGCGGAGAGAGCGGTGTCAAGATTGCCGCCAGCTTCAAGAGCGGTCGTTTCGATAGGTGGCGCAAGGACAACCGTCTGGGCAAGCTGCCTGGCGTCGGTGAAGCTGAGACAGGGCTTCCCAGAGGCATGGGCGGTGGTGGTTTCGGTGGAGGTGGTCGTCGTTTCAACCACAAGCGTGAGGATGCGCCGAAGGAGGCCGACAAATTCCGTGATGACTACCACGTGCGGAAGAAGCGCGTCGCTGAGGCCAAAGAAAAGAGAATTGGCAAGTTCAGGGATGGTGAGGGCAGCAAGCGTGAGATCAAGAACAATGATGATATTCGCAAGGCACGCAAGATCAAAGAGCTCAAGATGCGGAAGAACGCACGTCCAGCAAGGAAAAAGAAGAATTAGTTACTGCAGATACATACTATGAACTCAGCCACACCAAGTAATTTCAGCAACAAAAATGTGCTATTTGATGTCTGACAGTTATCCCAGGTACAAAATGTTGCGTCCAAGACTTCCTTGTCCAACAGACAGTGATGTTGCTTATGTAATGCACCTTTAAGTCCCTAACGTTGAATGAGGCTTATCTCCGCTTATCGTAGCCTCATCCCGCACTCTCTAACTCGCGGCTTCTTGGACACCACATCTAGACCAAAGTATCGGAGGCAGTTGCGCGTCAAGTTATCACAGCACCAGCATCAAAAAAAATCACTGCGCTTCTTCTCTCCTAGGGCTTGAAGGGAACTTTACGGTCGCAGATCTACGAAACCAAAGAAGCAGCGCCCCTATCAACCCTCGAAATGGCTAGCACAGACAACCCAGCCGATGATCGCGATGCGCTCGACATTCTAGAGGCAGAAAACAAGGAGGCAACCAAGGATACCGAAATCGACCGCATTCTCAATGCATTTCGCCTCGATGCGTGAGTTTCAATCGTCAAACAAGAAAGTCCCAAGACATGATGTCTTGGCATGATCAAACGAACTCACCACTAACCTATCCGTCGTTCCCTCATTCTCCAGATATGCCGTCCTAGGCCTGCAGCCAGGCGTGCCGGAATCCGACATCAAGATCACCTACCGCAAAAAGTCCCTCCTGATCCACCCTGATAAGACGCGAAACCCGATGGCGCCCGAGGCGTTCGACCGGCTCAAGAAGGCGCAGACGGAGTTGATGGACGAGAAGCACCGGGCGCTGCTGGACGAGGCCATCTCGGACGCGCGAATGCTGGTGCTGCGTGACAAGAAGTGGACGGTTGATAGTCCGGAGCTCAAGACGGACGAGTTTAAGAAGCTGTGGGCGGACAAGACAAAGTACGTGCTGATCGAGAATGAGCAGCGACGAAGGAGGCAGCTCAAGGGACAGATGCAGGAGGAAGGTAGACAGCAGCGCAAAGAGGAGGCCGAGATCGAGGAGCGCAAGCGCAAGAGGCAGCACGACCAGGACTGGGAGGCGACGAGGGATCAGCGCATCAGCAGCTGGAGGCAGTTCTCGCAGAAGAAGTCGGGCGAGTCGAGCAAGAAGAAGAAGAAGTTGAAGCCTATTGGTTAAGAACGAAGGAAAGGCGATGTCGGTGGAGTCGATGTGGAACGGGGTTCGGGGAGATTGCCACTCAGGAAGACTACTACCCAGAGACTTCTTCTAACGATAACAATCTCCAAAGGGGTTAACTCGGTGTTCCAATCAGGAGATGCCGGCAGGTGTACATACGGATTACCAATTATTTATGATCCGGCGATGGCAGACTGGGGTGGAGGATGAGGAGCTACGTGAGTTCTAATATCGCATCAATTCGCTGAAAAGTCCCCTGACCAAAGGACATGTCACAGGCATTCCACAATTCCAAGTAGCAGTAGTTTCTGTTTGGCTCCTTGCAAAGGTCGTAGTCGCCATCCGATGCATAGCAAAAGAAGAATGGGTGCAAGTTCGGCATGCCCTGACAAGTTTCGTCATAGTAACCCAAAGACTTCACGGGAAAGAATCTCGGGTCCAACAGGAAGTTGACATGGCCAGATGGCTAGCGCTTCGCCCTGTGATCGCTAGAACCAAGAACCGTAGTGGCTGGGAACAAGCAGCCTACTATGTATTCCAATGACGTGGGGGTTTCCGCCAGGGCGTGGAGCGCTTGGGGGGCCACAGAGGGGCTGGGCTATCTCGCCATCGCCGAATGTGTTAACTCCGTGGGGAACCTGGGCATGAAATGTGCCAGCCCGTGCCCACAACCGCGAGTCATATATTTTCGTTTTGGAATTGTTTTCCAGATCATGTAAGCAATCAAAAGGCGATAACACGGAATCACCACAAAAAAAAAAAAAAACACCACAGGCCCACAAGGAGCCTGAACGGCAAATCGCATACCTGAAGGTGGTTTATCGGCCCTTGAACAGCGGTGAAGTTGTCCATGGGTGCTCGTGGATTGATGTGATATGTGGGGGGGGGGGGGGTTTCGGGGCACTGCTGTGATATCGGCACCGAAGAAACTGAATTAGTAGTCCACAGGTAGGTATTTCCGCCCGATCCGGTCCATGCTGGGATTGCCCTTTCGTATTTGGGAAGAATGAGGTGGGCAGAAGTCATTCCACAGGTGTTTGAATGCAGTCATGCTGCTGCCGAGGTCGAGAAAGTTGAGCAAATCTTCAATTCTCTGTAAAAATGGATAGACTCATGTCTGGTCGCAACTCATCTGTTCGTTGGCTAACGATCACCACGACAGCCCCATATCTGTCCGTGGTGACTAAAGTCAATGCCCTCGATTTGCAGGAGGGGCAAAGGGGCTAGGTGTGTCTAACAAATCCATATCTAATCAATTTCTTTTGTCAGTCTTTCCTTTCCTGGAAGCCATCCCTCACAGGCGTGATGATTCGACGCTTCTTGTGCAGACAATAGGAAAGATGACATGGTGCAGAAGTAAAGAGTAATATAAAAATAAATAAAGTCTTTTATGATAAACAAAAACAGTCCCGGGTATTTGGAAGATGCAACCCGCTTTCTCGCACAAACGCCAAGCTAGAGAGTAATATCCTTTCGTTTCAACGCCTCGCCGGCGCGTGCGCCATGCAAGATCTCGTCATTCTTGTTTCTTTCTTTCTTCATTTGTTCGTGTCTCTTTTCGTCCCGAGTCTATATCTTATAGCGATCAGACCGCCAAGCCTCCAGCTCTATATTGCTGACAAGTTTTCTGGAACACGAGCCGAGAAACTAGCTTTATGTCGACTTGGTGGAAGAGGCACCACTAGAGCTCCCTGACGACACAGACGCAGCAGAGTTGACGCGCTGGGCCTTGACGCGGTCACTAAAAAAAATTCAAAATTGCCCTGTCAATTTTTACTCATCCCATCCATCCGAATGTAGGTTCGGGAAAAACAAGGTTTTGTTGTTGGTGCTTATTTGTCGCTAGGCCACTCAGAACTTGGCCTTTGATCGGCAAGCTTTTGCTTGGCAAGCAACTGCCAAGAGAAACGAATTCTCTGGGCGCATTGTTTAAAGGCTTTTCCAAGAGGTTCTGGTGCTGTTGCTTATTTTGGAGGTGTGCAGGGGTCGTGGGAATAGACGAATAGATTTGAGACAATATCACTTACTATGCGGCGCGGTCAGAGTGGACGACGGCCTTCCATGTTGCACCACCAGCCTTGATCTTGAACTCGCAAGGGCGGCTGTCGAGGACGGACTTGAGATCGTTGGTGGAGGTTTGGTGAGGCATCTTTGTGGTTGTAATAGAATGTGGATTCGGGTTAAAAGTGTTCGGTCGGTGTTGGATAATGTGATTCAGAGAACAGGCTTTTTGTTACTTGATTTCTCAAGGAATATATTATGTTTCCCGACAAAGTCTTAAGGTTGGTGTGGAGGGAATCAAAAAGAGTTGGAGGGGAGGGCAGGAACTCGGCTTCTTATATTCAGTGGAAATCGCTCACAGTGTGATGCTATTCCGCGGGCCCTCAAAACGTGATTTGAAGGGGTTCGAACCTTGGGACTAGGGGTTGGGTAGGGTCCAAAGGGGTACGTAGTGGACTTCTTTAGTTTCTACGTACTTTTGGCTACCGAGTCGGGGAGAAGGGGGGTGGGCCTAAGCAGATCGCCATTTTTGAGAGGTGCAGCATTCGTTGAATCGTTACCAAGGCGGGAGAAGCACGACGTATTGTTGTTGGCATCCAAATTGGGTTTTCCCAGCTTTCCCCGGAAACCCTTGCTACTACTGGTGTATGTCACTTTATTATCTAAAGTCGGATGAGTGGTTTTTTCCCTCATGCATCTCTCCCTGGACGTACCGGGAAAGCCTTACCATTTCCATTACTTTTTCATTCCAAGGTCCCATAGAATCTATCGAAGACGGCCCCACCGGCCAGGCCAGTCTTGTCCGCCACACCTTGCTACGGAGTACGCATTATCTACTATGTAGTATTAATAACAGTCAGCTCTCTGTTATTATTACAGTACTCCGCTGTGCGTACTAAAGGAAGTACTTCGTAATGACCAAATCTCGCCCTAAGCACATGCGCAGAGTATACTATGTATACCTACTAGCTGGCACCGAAATCCGCCTCCGCATCCTTGGTCTCGCGATTCGCGAATCTCGAGGGTGAAAAGTCCGAATCTAATTTCTATTCGTAAAACAAGACGTGGTATAGCCAAGGCCTCAATGTTGGGGCAGATATTCACCCTTCCGATAAAGTGGTGGCGTGGAATGTGAGGGAGGGTGATGAAAAAGAAAATAAAACAAAAATACAAAATTGATTAGACTGACTGTACGAAGTCTTGGGGAAGTACGTACTACTTACTGCACTTGAGATGTTTGAAGCCAAGACCGCCCAGCTGCAGAATTCCGCAGGGGTCTGCCAACTTGCCTAGAAGGGAAATTCGACCAGGCTCTTCACTGGCTATAGCCCTGCGTGAGACAACAACAGCTAGACAGAATGAACCGATCCTCTTGACTTATACCGGCATATATCCTAGACCCTGCAATAACACCGAAACAGCTGTCGGTATCGGACAATGACATCGATGGGGTGGATTTTTTGTTCATCGTTTTGTACTACTTGGGATGTTTTTTTTTTTTTTTTTTTTTTTTTTTTTTTTTTTGCCTCTTCAATAGTCTTCGGGGCGCAGCGACGTGGTAATATCAATTGCCTCATTTATACCAGAGCACAATAACTTTCACACGAAACCGTTGGATCTATCTGCTTGATTGCCTGAGTGGTGTAACTCGCATCCAGTGGAGTGGATGATGGCTGATTCGCGCACAATTGAGTCCAAGCCACTGGTTTGTTTGCTTTGCTTTTGATTCTTTTTTAGGCATTTGCCGAATGACACCTTGCACAAACTCGCCACGCCGGCAGCCGCCGAATAAACAGACTTCGAACCCAGATGAAAACAAACAACAGTTGATTGAGTGATCCTTTGCTTCTAGAACCGCCAAACGCATACAGAATATTGAGGTACTCCTAAACTCTATCTAGGCTGACTAGCGTGGCTAAGTAGCAGCTTGCATCTCAGGTTCTGGCTGAACACTATAACTACACAGCCACCAGCCTCACTTCAGTACCGCCCGCCTTATCCGTATCGATTATCAGTAATCAAATCGAACGCCCTACTCTTTGGTGAATGGTAACCGCCATCCAGTATCTGAAACGAGCTGAGAAAGATATCGGTACACTTGATGGGCTGTCGTCGGTGCGAATCCCGTCCCTCAGATCAGACAAGAACATCGATTCTAACACAAGTCTGCGAGAAGGATCGATCATGTTTCCATAGAAGCACCCCCACGAAAGTAATACCAAAGTCGCATCAACGTGTTGTTTTCATCAGCCGAAAAGCACATAAACATTCGTCTTGGACGACGCCTGACAACACAGCCTTTGTGTAAGTTTGATTCATCAGGCGTGAAGCAAGCCAAGATTCTTGGCGCGCCGGGTGATGCCCCAACCAAACAGTAAATAAGAACCGTACTTAGAATTACGGCGACAATTCAGGCTACACGAGCAGCCATGTACCATGCTTCTTCATGGTTGATGTAGGTCCGGAATCAATGCCGCCACACGGATTTGCAAAACAGCACTCCAAGACTGGGTTTCAAATTGCGGTTTTGTGAAATACTATCGCGGCATGCCAAGCAAACCCGGCACCTGCCGTGTGTTGTATGTCAATGTTATTAATTACTGTGTGTAAACATGTCCTGTCCTTGGGCTCCATGGGCAGGCAAGTCGGCCCTTTACCAGTAGTACCCTCGATTTCCAGTGCCCAGAACCGATATCGCCCATTGACGTGTCTCCACAACTTAGTTGGGAGACCCACGAAGTTAATTGGATCTACTCCAACGTGGCTTGCTTGTTGATTGGCAACCTCAACTTCTCCATTAACAAGTACTGATAATTCTCCATTGCACAGCATTTTACCATGTCGTACTTAGTGTACTGTAGATTCCACCCACCAAAATTGCAGATGGCCCCAAGATCTACTAATTTCGTACTTGGCTCCTGTAGGGTGGCGAGTCGTCTTCAATCGAGTTTGGCATTCGCTCTCGCTGGCGAGAAACTGATGCTGCAAAGGGAGCATCCGCAGCGCGAGCAGCAAGCGAGCAGCTGACCCGATAACCCGCCCCCTGGTTTTGCCGCACGCATACATACAACACCAATGTCGCCCCAAGGGTGACCCACGCCCTTTAAATGACAAACGACCAAAGCCGTTCGGGTCGCGCTATTGTTCATCTTTAACGCACGTGAAGTGTTTTTTTTATTTTTTTTATTTTTTTGCTGTTTTCCGCACCACTTTCGTGCAGTTGAGCGATTGGTGTTTTCGGTAAATCTAGTCTGTGCATGATAGCCGTCTTTTGCGCGACAATAACTGTGTTGCCTCGTCTGCGTTTCATTGAGATTTGTTTGTATTTGTTGTTCATTTCCACAACCTGAAAAAAATAAAGTTGTTCGTTTCTGAGCGGGGACACACCGCCATTGCTACCGTATAACAAGAAACGAAAACAAAAAAAAATCCCGCTCCATCGTCTACCAAAATATCGACAAATCAACGGGAAATGTCAGCGAGCAGGCCGATCCCGGGGGGCTCCTCCAAGAATCCGGGCAGCTCGAGTCACGACTTTCCGGCCTCATTCGTCGCCTCGTTTCGATCTTCGTCGCCAATCGCTCAGGAGGTCATCGCGAGGGATCTTGCGGCCTGTTCGGACGATGAGGACTTTGATCCCGAAGCCGATGGCCCTGGCCTGGGTGCTTCCGATTCGGTAGTTGACGGTGACAACCCATTGATGTACCGACGGCCGAGCGGCATAGCCTTCGGCACTGCGCGGCCCGTACTGGCAGCGCAGAATGTTGAGGATTCCATCCTTACCAGGGAAGAGTGGAAGCAGTCCCTGGATGCGGAAAGGAGCCTTCTTAGAGACAACCATATCCTCCCGCCAAAACATGCTCATCCTGAACAGCTCGGTTTGCTAGGACGGCTGCGAAAGCGTTTCTTCAGCACCAAGGTGCCGAGGCCCAGTGGGTCCGACGAAGAGGCGGGACCTGACCTGGATGGCATCCCCACTGAGGAATCACCGCTCCTTGCGGGTGATGGTAACGATGCACCTCGGCGTCACTCCTCGTCTGCCGCCGCCGCCGAGACTGGCCATCTCAGTGAGACGTGGGAGGCAGCTGTTGCAGCTGGTCACATCAAGACGACATGGCAGCGGGAGGCCAAGACATTGGCAGTGTATTCCCGCTCTCTTGTCGTCACATTTCTCCTGCAATATTCCGTCAACATAACCAGTATCTTGGCTGTAGGGAGGATTGGCAAGGTAGAGCTTGGGGCCGTCAGCTGTGAGTGCATGATATATACAACCGAAACTCTGCAGCATGTCGTCAAACAAGTGCTTACTCAAGTTCTATAAACAGTGGCCACCATGAGTGCAAACATTCTGTGCTATGCTCCAATTCAGGGGTTGGCAACCTCACTAGATACGTTGTGTGCGCAGGCTTATGGTTCCGGCCATAAGCACCTGGTAGGGCTGCAGCTCCAGCGTATGACAGCGTTTTTGCTTTTGCTCCTGTTCCCAATTGGAGTCTTGTGGTTGCACGCCGCCGAACTTCTGGTCAAGTTCGGAATAGCTCGGCCGAGTGCCGAGCTGGCCGGGCTGTACCTTCGCATCTGCATTTTTAGCATGCCCGCGTATGCCATCTTTGAAGCCTCGAAGCGTTTCGTTCAAGCGCAGGGTCTTTTCCATGCGACTACCTATTGTCTAATGATTTCCGCGCCGCTCAATGTGCTTATCAACTGGCTCTTGGTGTGGAAGCTGGGGTGGGGTTTCGTTGGTGCTCCCGTGTCCGTCGTGATCACGCAGAATCTTCAGCCTATCCTGCTGTTTCTTTACGTTCGCTTCGTGGACGGATATCAATGCTGGGGTGGCTTTTCGAAGCGGGCGTTCTCGAATTGGGGTATGATTTTCACGATATGCCCGGTTTGATGTGTCTGCCTTAAGGAAGCTAACCACGGCTTTGTTGCAGGCCCGATGATTCGCCTTGCTATCCCTGGAATGTAAGTTGTGAATAGTGATGGAAGAAGGCAGCATTTTGTCTAATATATACTAAGTCTTATATTTCCGCAGGATTATGGTTCGTGCATCTCACCACACAAGTTTCCAATGTATCTCATGTTGCTCGATAAGAGCGTTTTCCAAACGGAAACACCAAAATCACAGAGAGGAAGTGGCACAGAGGAAAGAACTAACCAAACACTCGCGGACAGGTGGAGGCGGAATGGCTTGCCTTTGAGATTCTGACACTTACATCAGGCCGCTTTGGCACATCCCAGCTGGCTGCGCAGAGTGTCATTGTAACACTTGCCGCCACTACGTACCAGATTCCTTTCCCTCTTTCTGTTGCAGTTTCGACCCGCGTTGCCAACTTGATCGGTGCGAAGCTTGCCGATGCGGCAAAGACTTCAGCCAAAGTTGTGAGTGGAGCCAACAAGTCTTTCAACAGTCCGCATGCAGAGAAACAAATGGCCAGTAGCTAACAATAATCGGTACTGTTTCGCCAGGCAATCGTTGCTGGTATCATTATCGGTCTCTTCAACACGACAGTTCTATCCGTGTTTCGATGGAAGCTGCCACTTCTGTTTACGAAAGACCCCGAGGTTATTGAGATAGTTGCGCGCACAATGCCCATTCTTGTAGTGCTACAGTTCTTCGACGCTGTATGCGCAATCTCCCAAGGTCTACTTCGAGGTCTGGGCCAGCAGGAGTTTGCTGGTTACTCAAACATCATCTCGTACTACGCCATCGCCCTGCCCATATCTTTTGCGACCGCCCTCGGACTTGGGTGGGAGCTCAAGGGCTTGTGGTTTGGTGTGACGATTGGCCTTGCAGTGTAAGTCCAACCACGAGACTTTGATGACCGCAATCTCGAACAACAGAACCTTGCTAACATTTTTGGGCTTTGCTTCACCCTCCAGTGTCATGGTTGTTGAGTATTCTTATCTTCGCTGGTACGATTGGAACCGTGCTGTGCGTGATGCAGAGAATCGGAATGCTTCGAACTAGAAATACACACCACGGTTTGTCTTTATTGTCAGAGTATGAGCCCGGCTTGCTTGGTTATGCTTGATAACTTGATGACTTGATTCAAAGATTTGAGATTTAGTTGTTATCTGCTAGAAGATCTATTGCGTGCTAATTTGTTTGAATCACATGGCAATTCTTGGGTTTTACTGCCTAACTGCGTATAGCGAGCATATGTAATGATAGAATTCAGAATTGCTGATTGCTGGAGAGCCGCCAAATCAATTCAAAGAATAGGTATAATGGTTTCCTTTGGCGCATGTCATCTTATCCGCTCAAAATATCGTGTGAAGACACCAATAAGTTGGTTGGATGGTTGTTGGACGTTTGTTGCGGCGCCGCGTAATCCATTGGACAAAAGCCCTCGGTAGATCCCTTGGGATGATGCTTAGGCCTACCACCTCCAAACTCAAACCACTAACAGCAAGATCCCCAGTTTAATAATTCACCTGACCTCCAACTGCGAACGAGAAACATGCAACACTCCCTTCACTCAGTGTCAATCTCACCTCGACACCAACTTTTTCAATCTGTACTCCTAATGCTGCCATCACCATAGCTCAAGTCCGAGCCAACAAGCGGCTTCGTCAACATCGCTATTCTCTTCGGCAAAGAAAAAAAGAAGAAAAAAAAAAAGAAAGCAAAGTGAATCACCATTGCGGGGGCATCGGAATAATCCCAACCAGACAGAGATGCCGATGCCACTTGCAGCGAAAGGTATGACCAGCTGATTTGTGATTTGCCTCAACCTCCCCCCACAGCTAGAATTGGCATCAAATGATCGCCCATCCTCACGCCCCGTCCAACCCTTTCTGGCACAAGGCGTCGATGGGTTTTGTTTGTCTTCAGCAGTTGATCCAGACCGTCATTGCTTCGTTCCAACTCACCCATTTCACTCAGTGGTGCTACCCCGCTTCGACCCGAAATGAGGCAAGCATTGCAAAACCTCCTACATACCGCCACCCTGAGTGCCCAACAAGGAGGGCTCCAGCTCTAGGTGGCGAGAATTGGCTGCTTGAATGATCCGGGGCCTACGCAATCCTTTTTCTTGCCCTCCCTCTAAGGCCACCTAATTCAGTAGTTTTTGATTTTGCTGCATCCTGCCCTTTTCTTTTAGCTCTTGTCATCTTTTTCTTTGTTCCCCAATAATTCTCCTCGGTTACATGCGTCGGCGAGTAATCAGCCCACAAAACCACCGAATCCGAACCCCACTGTCGTGGTCAGGTTGGGGCAGGTGTATATCAGCATTTCCCCAGATCCACCCATCATTCAATACTCTCGATATCTACCTAGGTACTTAAAGAAAGCAGCCGCGATGCCTCCTATTAACCATGCCGCAATATCAGTCGGCGTAGTCGCCGTCTCGGTGGCCGTCGCGGCCGCCTATGCCGTGTACGAGAACCCCGAATTTCGTCGAATGGCCGACGACCTGAGACGCAGAATTGCAATCGCTCTTCATTCACTCGGCGACGGCATACAACCAGACGAACTTGAGCCTCGGTTTAATAGGCCTGAGGATGCCGATGGATTCCTGCAGTCTCGTGCCGATGCCGGTGTTGATGCCGATGAGGAGACCAAGAGGCGGCAGCGAGATGAGCTGATGTACTGGAACGCTGTGCGTCTGGAGAAACAAGAAAAGGCGGACAATGAGAAGCAGACCGAAGACGAAGAGTCGTCATTCCAGCGCAATTCAATCTATAGTTCGACCACGTTTGACAGCTTCCTCCAGCGTGATAAGACGGGCGAGCAAGGTACCTACGTTCTCAACACCGGCGCTGACCCTCGGCCGAACGACGAGGGCCTGATCCGTCGTCGGGGAGGCGGCTCCGAAGGCGTTCGTGGGCTCAACTCGTCATTCTTCAGCGCGAACCCCTTCTCTGATGAACATGGAATCGACATGGACGATGACCACTTCGCTGCCAACGTAAGGACCATGTCGCCAGAGAAGGATGAGGCCATGAGCGACATTTACAATGCCACCGCCCCCCCATCGCCGTCCCGAGCTGCCTTTGTCACTTCTACGTCTGCCGACCATAACATCGCCACAATTCTCTTCGACGCGCAACAGCACGTCGAGCGGCTCGAGCAGGAGGTCAAGGCACGTTCCGATTCCAGCCTGACGATGGAACTCGAACCCAGCAAAGCTGAGGACACTCAGAGCGTCGATAATGAGGGCACCCGTGACGCATATGCCAGCATACAGGCATGGGCACAAGGCTCGCAGAATTCGACAAAGGGATTCTACTCGCCGTTGCCGACAACCCCCGAGGCGCCACTTTCAGAGGCTGAAATGGTGTCGGAAGGTGCTCTCACCCCAACCGACTCCATGTCGGTTATCAGCGCCCCGCAGGGTGCCGGTAACGAATCCACCTCGGCTCGAGGCGCCGATACCAAGTCTCAGGCGTCTTACGATCTTGTCAGTGATGATGAGGACAACATCCCAACCCCGGTTAGCTGGAGCGAGATTGGCAGTGTTGTCAGCGAGCATGACGTCGGCCCGGTTCATGCTTGATTCAAGTACTGGACATGATTCATTTTGAAACGAGACATACTATAGCACACGCTACTCTCACTGTCTGCCGAGTTCTGTTCTATGTTTTGTTTTGCTCACACGGAGTTCAAGGTCACAGGCATGGGAGTTACCTCGGATCGAGTTTATTGAAGTTTAGGATAGGGATATATGTGGAATAAATGCACGTTGAAGCAATCAACTGAAGTGGTGGGCAGGCCTCACATGGGAATCACGTTGTGGAGATACATTTCTAGAAGCAAAGTGATTGCATGATGTTACGCAACAGCCTTGGCTGTTTCTGCTACTGCTGGATCCTCGTCACATTTGGAAGCCTTCACGTAGTCTGCCCATAGCTGCTCGACCGGACGCCCGACAATCTCGGTCCAAAAGGGCTTCTCTTCATACTTACGAGTCCTCAGCCCTTCGTTAATCTTGCGGACTGTTCCGTCACCAAAGCGGCACTCCAGGTAGTCAAGGAAATAGGCCGTGTGTTGATACCCGCGATCCCAACTCCCTTCGAGGTCCTTTTCCCAGTGGGGAGGCGACAGGCCGCACCGCAGCCGCACAAAGTCAGCGATCCCCTCAATCAGGCCGCCCGGGCAGGTGCCCTTGGCATCCCATTGATAGCAGTGCACCAGCTCGTGGGTGATGACACCGACGATCTCGTGCGCGATCCCGTCGTTCTCGTCGCCGCTGCACTTCTCTCGCTTGCTAATGCTCTCGATATAGTGCAGCGAAAAGTGGATCTCCTTATGGTCCGAGTCGAGCTCGCTACCAGTGGTGTAGGCGACGCCGTCCATATCGCGTAGGATGAGCGTCACGGAGCGCGTGGGCGGCAGGTGCGTCGTGTGATCCTTCGGGGTGTTGTACAGTATGCGCTGGACGTTGGCCACGGCGGTCGGGAGGGTGGCAGAGGCGTCGACGCGGGAGAGAAAGCGGTGAGCGCCAGTGTGCATCACGTCGCGAACCTCGAGACGGAGTGTAGGGAGGGGAAATGTTGAAGATGAGGAGCAGGGGAGGGTTGGGGAATGAGGTTGGTCATCTTCGCCGGCGGCGTTTTTGGTTTCCTCGGGCGTCACGGTCGCAGAGGGCGGTGGTGGGGCTTCCGCCGCCGCCGTCCTCGGTTCATCGCCGACCGCAGACATGGGCAGCTGGAAGAGGGCGTTTGGGTCGCGGACGGCTGAGGTCAGATCACTATCTTTCCTCATGTTGACCATGGCGGCGTAAGGACAAATTGGGTAGCTGTGCAGGAGGTTGGCTGGAACTGAGATGCAGTATCTAATCTAATGGATCTACAGTACAATTTAGATGCCTCATGTACCTGGTAGACTGGTATGTAACTGCATGGATGGAAGGGAGGGAGGGCCTTGGTGCTTGGTTGCGCGGGGACAGATTGACGTGGGTGGACCCACATACAGCTTACCAAAGAAAGTATGGAGTATTAAGTCGTTAGTTGCAAGGCGTCGAATAACAAGAGACTAAAAATGGATGACGAAAGCAGACTGCCGCCTCATTGCGCGGTCCGAAACGCGCCGTAGGAAACACCTGGAGGGATGTAACCCATAGGCATGATTTCTACGGCTATCCGCCAAATGTCCAGCCTCCGGCCTGGATAAGATTGTTAACTTTAAGTCAATAAACTTTGTCACAACCTTCAGGGTTACAACTGCGTACGAACGCTAGTGTTGGGTAAAAGTTGGTGTACAGCTATTTGGCGTTACTGAAGAGTCTGTATCATGCGGTGATGTCTTGGATGGAGTATAAATGAACGTTGCTTTGTTCGTCCAAAGAACAAAAACCTCGCTTGGCCTACCAATTCAAACATTAAAGCTGATTTGATCTTGGGCTCAACCTAGATCTGGACGACATTTGTGAGTACCCCGCGCTACTCTGGAGCACGTGTGGGGGCGATCAAGTTTACTAATGCTTGTCAACAGGGATGTCACTCACCCCTGTCCCAGAGGTGCACGTCCCCCGGCAACCCGACACGGTTTGTGTGTGGATTACTTGGGCGTTTGTGTTTATGATCGGTCGGGCAGACTCCAACCTCAAAGTTGCGATCTCGACGAGAAGAAAAACCCTGGCCACTTTCGGACATTTTCTGTCCCTGCCAAAACGAACTGAACCGCCATCAACCCAAATGCTCTACAATCGCCTCCTGCGCCACCTTTACGAGAAACAATCGCTGAAGACTTTTGCTGCCTGGTAAGATTTCTCCTCATCTTAGGTTTGCACCATGTCCAAGTGCCTTGTCTGCCGCGGCAATAATCCCTGGCCACGCTCGGCCGCATGAGCAAAAACGAGCTGACCCATATTCTAACTGTTGCTCTTTTATCCAGACGCCTACCCTCAGCTAGCACCAATAAGCAGCTCGACTATCTCAGCGCAAACTAGGAGATATGGCCGAAAAACTTGATGAGGACCAGGTTTCCGGTCTCATCGCCATACTCCGCAAGGACGTCTCGGTCGACGCCAAAGTTCAGCAAGTAAATGCGGTCAAGTCCAGCATCAAGCAGCACAATGTGCCTGATAACTGCGTCGTACCGGTATTCGAGGCCTTGCGCATCGCATCTACCGCCCAGCATGCCGTCCTGGTCAACGCCGGCTTCACTGGCCTCAACCACCTTATAACACGAATGTCGCGACAAGATCCGAAGTACCTTAGCAAAGAGGCTGTCCGTCTACTGCCGCTGCTCACAGAGAAGCTTGGAGACCAGAAGGAAAAGTTCAGGACAGTTGCTACGCAGTCACTCATCACCATGTACAAAGCCACACCCGCAGAAGTCGAGCGAGTGATCCGCAACGTAGCCATGGTGGGTAAGAACCCCAGAGCTAAGGAAGCAAGTCTACACTGGCTTCTTCAGGTGAGTGCCATCTTTCTTCACGCCTATGTTATGATTAATAGTCTTCTCCCTCTAACTGATTATGTAGATGCACCAAGAACATGGGCTCCAGTTTCGCGCCTATGTGCCTACCCTTATGGATTTACTTGAAGACGCCGACGCTGCTGTTCGAGACGCAGCAAAAACCACCGTTATAGAGCTGTTTCGAAATGCGCCAAACGCCGCCAAATCAGATTTGAAAAAGCAGCTTAAGAATTTCAAGGTGCGCCCTGCGATCGAGCAGGCCATCGTCAAAGAACTCGTTCCCGCATCGCTCTCGGCGGCACCCTCGGATTCCGACGCTCGACCAGCTTCCCGAGCCGAATCCACGCGATCAACACGCGCAAATCTTTCGGCAAGCACGACATCGGCTGGCATCGAACGTCCGGTTACCCCTGGTCTTCTCGACAGCAAACCGGAAACCGTCGATCCCACCTATGTCAATACCCAAAGAGAACTAGATGATATCGTCAAGGAGATGCACCTCTATTTCGAGGGCAAGGAGACGGAGCAGAATTGGCTGCAGCGTGAAGAAAGCATTAAGAAGCTCAGGCGACTGTTGGCGGGTAACGCCGTCTCAGACTTCCATGACGCGTTCCTCGGCGGTGTGCGCGGACTTTTGGACGGCATAATCAAAGCCGTCACTTCACTGAGAACTAGTCTTTCTAAGGAGGGCTGCAGTCTTGTCCAAGAGCTGGCTCTTGCGTACGGTCCGGGCATAGACCCTATGGTGGAGATTCTTATGCAGACTTTCATCAAGCTTTGCGCTGCGACCAAAAAGATCAGCTCTCAGTTGGCCAATGTCACCGTGGACACCATCATCGCAAAGGTCACTTACAACCACCGGATTATGCAACACGTGTGGTTTGCTTGCCAGGATAAGAACGTGCAACCACGAACTTATGCCACCGGATGGTTGAAAACACTGCTCAACAAAGAGGCTCAGCAGAAGTCACACATCGAACACCACGGAGGGCTAGATTTAGTTGAAAAATGCATCAAGAAGGGGCTCGCCGACTCCAATCCATTGGTGAGGGAGAAAATGAGGGTCACTTACTGGACTTTCAACGAAATATGGCCCGCAAGAGCGGAAGCGTAAGTCTTTCTTTTTTTATATACATCCAGAGGGCTGTTTGATTGGTTTGATTCCGCTGACTGCTCCCTCAGGATTATGGAAGATCTGGATGCCACGGCTAAGAAGCTCCTGCAAAAGAGCTCCGGAAACACGAGCTCGCCCAAGCCGGCCGCTGGTGGTGCCCGGCCTGGCATGGGTCTTTCTAGGAGTACCATGACCGCTTCCAAACCTTCTTTAAGAGACGCCATGTTGGCACAAAAACGGGCTTTAGCTTCAAAGAATCTCCCAGCAAGGCCTGGATCCGCCATGGCACATTTTTCACCTGTGGGGACTGCATCTTCAGCCTCATCTGCAGCGGTTACTTCCACTACTACCGCCAAACCCCCTGTCCGCCAAAAGCAGCTGCAGGAGGCCCCCACTTCCACTGGATCAAATAGCCTTTCGGTCGCTCCAATGCGACCCGGTAGAAAGAGACCAGAGCTGGCAGCAAGACCTGCTACAGCTGGCCCCTACTCTGTGAGGACACATGATACAGTATCATTGGAGCAGAACAGCCCACCAGAGAAAACAAGGTCGAATGTAGTCACGCCCAAGTCTTTTGCAGCGTCTCCTAAGAGGACCGCCCCGAGAACACGACCTGGTCATGTGTCTTCGGCCAGTGAACCACATGTGCCTTCGCCGTCGAGGCCAAAGTCTGCTGCCAGTAAGGCGGCTGCTCCTTCGCCTCGCGCGAGTCCGGCAAAACCAAAGCCTACTGCAATCGCTCGCACTCTTCGTGAGAGCAGCCCGTCCAAGCCAGTTGATGCGCCCAGTCCGGCTAGAACCATGGCCTCACCGATGCCTGGGTCTCCCGTGTCCGCGCCTCCTCCAGTTCTGACCGAACCTACCCAGGAGCCAGAAACGGAACAGCAAGAGACTAGGCCAGAATCAAGGACGAGCACGTCTCCTCATACACCGCCACGGCCGGTCAAGGTTTATGAAGATCCATTCACGGCGGACGAACCTTCGACTAAGCCGAATTTAACAAGACCTGTTCTCGAGGATATCCCGATTAATGAGGACGCCGCAAACCTTGTTCGACCTGTCGAAACCGACCCTGTTGTCGCCAGCACCGACGGTGGCCCGCCAGACAAAGCCAAACAGTATGCACGCCTCCTTGACAGCGGGATCTCCAAAATAAGATCCCACAGCCTCGACGTACATGGCTTCCGCAAGCTTCAGACGGTTTTGCGTGACAACAAGTTTTCTTTCACAGACGACAAGTTTGAAGCTTTACTCCTGGGGTTGTTTGGTTTTCTACAGTCTCCACTTAGCGATATCCCCATCGAGAAGGTACCGGATGTTAAGGCACAGATTCTTGCTACTATCAAGCTCCTTCTCAAGAGGGCCCGCGACAACTTTCAACCACACGTATCTCACGCCCTCGAATCGCTCCTCGAGGCAAGAGGGGTATACGAAGCTCGTACACATATAGTCTCAGGCATGGAGCTACTGGCAGACGAACTGGTGACTATAGGTGACCCTTCGGAAATGGTCGTAGTTCTGACACAGGCCCTGCAGGGTGTCGAGATGGACGCAAGGGGTTGTCGGTCGCTCAACATGGGCTTGCACGTTCTGAGGGAAGTTGTCGATGCGCGTCCGGATTTTCATCCGACCGAATCTGAACTTGCCGCCCTGAGCGGGTTGGCCGCGCGCTGCCTTGAAAGCCATGAGTCTGGCGTGCGGATGGATGCAGTCCAATTGTGTGTTGCCCTGCATGCCCGTGTGGGCGATACACGCTTCTGGGACAACATCAAGGGTGTCAAGGAGGACCCTAAGAGCCTCATTACCTACTACATCGTGAAAAGGCAGCGCGAACATGATGCCGCAGCCAGTAATGGATTGTCAGCAGCTGCCACTGCGACTGTCATTTGATTTGCATGGGGCGACACACATACCCAGAACTCGCCTTTTTCTTTCGACACTTTATGGCGGCGCCATATACTATTTTAATTTCTCTCGTCTTTCCTAGCTCGTCTTTTTCTTTCTTTTTTTTTGTGCACCTGGTACGGAGTACAATACAACGTCGGCTGGTAAAATATGCCAGGCGATACCGGACTGGGGGTAAAATTAGGACTGCAAAGTGTTTGTTTGGCGTTTCGAATTTCATTTTGGGTGGTGAACTGGCTGTATGGGCGGGCATCAAGACGACTTCCCGCCAACTTGACTCCTTTAACTTGAAATCTTGTTCCATTATCAAGTACATGTCAAAGTAGGCTTGCTGGGTATACATTGTAACTACAAAATAGGGCGATTGTAAGCTTGGTACTTAAAATATAGGAAGACTTCACTAAGGCATGAATAAGCTATACGTTTTCGTTACCGACGTTGCTTCTGTGGTCTTCACATAGGCCAACTGTTGACCTGATGTAGTTTTCGAGATATATCTCTAGCCAGGGTCTCAAGATACAGCTTTAGTCTATGACGATTCCCAATCAAACATCCCCGTGCGCTGTTGTATATTTGACCTAGGCTTGGCACCTCAACTTGACAAGACTGAATGACATGAAGTCCGTGTTGTAAAGAAAACGAAACGGTTTGCCACGGTTGGATGATCACATATACACTAACGGCATGATGTAACCGCTTCATGACCTTTTAATTTAGTAACTTCATGTCTCGACATGACAGTGCAGATCGATGCACAGGCAAACGGGACGAACAGTGGCTTTTTATAGGAAGTTAACCCCTTTAATCCTGCAGATGAACGAGTCAAAACACCTTTAGTACCTGGATGTTGAGTGGCTCAGGAAAAAAAAGGCTATTTCCTACACAGGTACTAGTTCTAGTCAATTCTAGATCTGGACCTCTGCTGAACCCGAAATCCATGCGGCTAAACAAGAGCATTCCCGGGTTCCTGCAGAATTTGACACTTATACCGGTTATTCTTGTCAACATTCGGCCCAGGGTCATGGAGCGCACGATTGTCCCTCCCTCCTTAAACAATGGTTGACCCCTTTATCTTTTTTTTTTCGTATCTCTTTCTTTCCGATGTCCACGGCATCACAATAGCAGTTATCTCAGGTGAGTGGAATCCAATAAAGGATGAATGAAGGGATGAGCCCAGGACTTCTTGGCCTTGGGTTCAGGTGACCACGGCTGTTTCCGTAAAGTGTTCGAGCACGGGGGTTCTTTATACCTAGGTAGGTACCTACCTTAGTTCTCTAAAACCCAGCAATCTCAGGGCAATTCTGGAACCTGAATACCCGGCTCATCCCATGCAGTCGACTTTTTTTGGTGTTATATTATTATTTTTCGATAACATGTGGCACATATCATGTAGCCACTCGGTCGCGATGCCGGGCTTTTGTCAGACAAACCCGATTCGTAAGGTCAACACATACCCATTTTGAACGCCTTGCATCTCTGCGGACAGTTCTGAAACGGCCCTAGGCTTGATGCGTAAGCAGCCCAGCCCCAACCCGCAACCTGAGCAAAAGAAAAGTTCTTTGTTGTCTTTTTGAAAAGGGAAGGGCGGGTCGTACATGCCGCAGATCTAGAGAGAGAGAGAGAAGGCACAGTCTTTTAAAGTTGCACACCAGAGGCGCTTGATGGCGCACACCCAATTGAGCTTGTTTGCACGTCTGATGTTTTTCCTTCCGTATTTTCAATGATGGTTTCTCTCATCCCATATCTAGAAACGGAAGGCGGAAAAGGCAGTATCTTCGGCAAGGTGGACAAGGAGGTGCGGTTGAGTTGATCATTGTTTTGAAACGCCCGGGGATGCGTCCAAGGAGCTTCCCTGATGGGCCGTTTTTGTTTTGGGGGGAGGGGGGTAATACGCGAGCGCAAATTTGATAGATGTGCACGACAACGTTAAAGAAATGGGCGGGAGGACAATTAAAAAAAGCCATACATAACTCTAGCCATCTAGGTATCAAACTTTATGTGAGGGCCTCCAACGGTTTGTGGAAAAGCGTTACTTTCGGAACGAGGTAGGCTTCCCTTGGTTCCACTCCTTCGAGATTGCTGCGACAGAGAAGAAAGCGGTGATTCCGTGGCGTCACCCATGGATCGTTTCAAGTTGATTAGCGCGTCCCATCCCTGGCGTTTATTCTAAAGTGGCCTATTCTTCTTCATCTTCTTATTGTTGTTATTATCATTGCACTTGTTCCGTTCTCCCAATCTAGACACAAAGCTTACATTTTGTAATATATTAATATGTAAGCCCAAAGAGCATGCGAAATGCGGAGGGGCTTTGGGCATACATTGAAAACAAGGAAAACAAAAGAATGGGAATTGGCACCCGCCTTATTTCAAATCCCTGCTCTTGGCCCAGCTCGGTACTTTCGGAGGGTGTGGGTGACAGGGACCCTTTGATGTCCATCCATCGCTGTGCTTGCTTAGGTTGGGAGGGAAGCACGCGGCAAGGCGCTGACGGATGGCGCGGCTGCTGACAGGCATGTCAAGGCTGGTTTGAAAATTGTTGGATGATTACAATGAGCAAACATCCGTTCCCAGAGCTGCATATCAAAACCAAGATACAATGGCACGCTGCCAGAGTGGAGATTAAAGACCCGCTTGAGGCATCGGAGAGAAACAAACAACGAGTTGGGGAACGAAGTGCCTCTTTTCCACTGGCCACGGCATTGTAATGTTGGGAAGCAAGGGAGTTTAGATGCCTAAGGTAGGTACCAGGTAGGTACCTTACCCAACTAGGTACCTATATTAGGCACATATGTATGCATGTACTCCGTACTCGAGGGATGACTGACCATTTACCTAGGTAGGTGGTAGGTAGGTAAGGTAGGTAGGTAGGTACCTAATTGAGGCATTCTGCGCTGCAAGGCCGGTCGTCAAGATGAACAGCTCGGTTTCAAGAATTGGGGTCCAAACAGGTCACCAGAAGGCGCCCTACTTAAGGTATAAAAATAAGCATCCTGCAAGTCGCTGCTAATACAATTCTAGACTCTACCAAACAATGGTACACATGTAAGTCGGGCCGTTCAGTCTACTTGGCAAGTTTGTAATTACGTCTTGCACAAATGTACACAACCTGTATCATTAGGTACGTAGTTCATACATATGAAGTAGGTACCAAGGTACTTTGTTGGTAGTTCAGTCTAGACTACCGTACCGGTAGCTTGACTAGCAAGGTAGTGGGCCATTTGGACATATTCTGTGGGGATATTGTTTTTTTTTTATCCAGGGGCCCAATAGGAGAAAAAAAAACGAGGAAAAAAAAACGACAGAATGTGAGAGAACATAAACGCACACAGTACGGTACACTTTCACACAGACACAAAGCAATTTGTAAGTGCATCCCTCTTTGCGTTTGCCATTGAGCTAACCTTGTCTATTGTCTTGGTATATATTCTTGATATTGTAAATGTAATTGTTTTCTATGGACTAACTTTTGCTTGTGCCTGCTGAACGACGTCGCGACGTTTAATCTAATCCTTTGCTATTACAGTAAGGTACAGTAAATTGCGCTATAAATCCTGATCCCATTGACGTTTGGACTGCAGATGAGGACAAGTTTGCTACGGCTGATAATTGGGTAGGTAGGTACAGTAGATGATTGATTTATTGCCGCTTCATATTATGACCTCCCCAAATCCCAAGAATTTTCGCTTGGTCTTCACCGCGAATCTGCACAAGTCCAGGAGGGAATAAGTACACCACGTAACTTAGGTTTGCCACATTTGACCGTGCTCTAATAATGTCTGCCGGTTTGATGAATCGAGGAAGGTGCCTGCTCGTTGCATCCGCTCCACTGCCATGCCCTGCCCTGCCAAGTGGCTTACCCCTGGTCCATCCAATTCGGGGTTCATGAGCGCGCAATCCCAAGTCAAGGTGGGGCCCGCGGCTTGTAGTGTTTGCGGTGTGGTGCTAAGTTACAGGCACAAAACAACCTCATGTTGTGAGCATGGCAGTTGGTTGGGTGGTTTCTGATTAAAATATCCTTCCCACTGGGCAAGGCGATTTTTCATTGCTCGACTCCTGAAAAATCGCCCGCCTACCCAAGGTACCTATTCTAAGAGAGGGCTCAGGCGCACTGGTGTGCAACAGAAATCGACCGAGCTCTTTCAAATTTCTATTATTTTTTATTATCGCATTGCATCGCATGGCATCGCATTGGTGGTGCTGATTTTATCCTCTCCACAAAGTCCTTCCCCGTTCATGACGACCGCCCTTGAACCCTCGAAACTTGGTCGCATGCATGCCTTTGTCCCATAAGGTAGGTAGGTAGCCATCCACATACCACCTCACCCACCCACCCACCCACCACGACTGAGCTGCACCGCACCATCCATCTTGCAAGACCTTACCTACCACCCACACGGTAGAGTACATCGCTACCTCATCAGTCCTCGCTGGGTTGCCACGCTGACTTCGATCCGACGACTACGGTACGAATTGCAGCAAACGCAGCAGCAAAGCCTCGACAGACCTAACGTACGGGTCATCGTTTCATAGCCGTCCAGCCCCGGTGGTTGCGTTTGCTAATCGTTTTCCCATCCTCTCAACTCGCTTTCTGCTTGCACAAAAGCAGAAGCAAGCGGGCATCCATTCATTCCTTCATTTATTCATGCAACACGGTTGGTTTCTGGTTTGGTAACAACCACCCCCGAACAATCAGTGGGTAGGAAACGGTGCAGACGGCTGGCATTCACAGTAATACGTGCAGCGATTGCCTATTTTTGTCTGCCAGCTGGGCATCTCACCTCTGACCTTACAAGGCGCCACCTATACATCCTTCCCACCCCCAAACTGCTTGTGTTGGTACATGGCTGTGTTTGGCCAGATCTACCAATAATTGACGAGCATCGGTTCACTGGAGAGAACCCAAAGCACGGCACTGCAGAATCGCCGCTCCGTCATCTCTCTTGTTGCCAACGCGCATTCTAGAGTGCACAACTACTGCACTTCCTGAAACCCGTGCTACCCGACGCTTTCCCCCCTGGGCCGTATCGACAAACCCCCAACAATCGCGGCCAAGGCCCCCAAGCGACCCTCGTCCGCTCGACGCCATCGTTTCTTAGCGCAAACCCCGTCTTTGACGCCGTTCGGTACCCTTTGCCTCGACACCTTTCGATGTGATCTCCCGAAGGCCACCTTACCGCCGCAGATTCGACTTTTCAATAACCACCTCCTGGATCCCTCATTTGAAAAGATCACCCTGTCGCCCGCCCGACGGTCTCAACTTTGAACCGGTCTACTTTGTCTTGCAACTTGTCGACAGCATCGAGGCAGCCTACTCCCCGAGGCTTGACGCCTCCTGCGGCCCGCCGCCCAGCGCAACATAACCACCATGGACGACTATCTGGACAGTCCTATGGACGCTGATGACATTTTCCCTTGCAAAGGCTGCGGGGAGATTCTCGAAGAAGGCAAAGCGTTCGAGCTGGGTACGTCTGCGTCGACATATTGGTTACTTTGCTCCTTTACACTGTCCCATTCTTACCTCTACCTACCCACTTGCCTATTTGTCTCTGGCTACATGTCACCCGCTATCCAGCCCTTCGCTTCTGCTTACCCGTCGACTTGATGATCCCGTTTGCGTTGACTATTGTTATAATGAAAACTGATAACATCGCACATACCCTGACACAATTTTGCTCAACTGACCCTTCCTCTCCAGCCGGCAATCGATGGCATCTCAACTGCTTCCGCTGCAATACATGCGGCACCCTCCTCGACTCCGATGCGAATCTCCTTCTCCTCGGCGATGGCTCACTTATCTGCAACAACTGCACGTACAGTTGCAGTGCTTGCGGTAACAAGATCGAAGATCTGGCCATCTTGACAGGTGACCAGGCATTTTGCGCAACTTGCTTTCGTTGCAGGAACTGCAAAAGGAAGATTGAGAACCTGCGCTATGCTAGGACCTCTCAGGGCATATTCTGTATGAGCTGCCATGAATCCTTGATGGCAAGACGGAGGAAAAAATCAAAAGCCGCAGCGCAAGCGAAAGCAAGAGAGAAAGATACATCGCCGATGATAACAGACAAGTCTCTCCCGGCTCTACCACCGAACGCCATACCTCCAAATGCGTTTGGCATGGAGAAGGAGGTACCAGAATCCGAAACACCAACTGAGCTGTCGCCGCGGCCCAGACCGGCTTATTCACGCAACGAATCTGACCCTCGAGCGAGCTTGCGCCCCGAAAGATCACCGGAACGAGGAGCCGAGCAGCAAGGCAAGGAAGGCAGCCTTGACCCTCCGAAGAATTACAGGAATAACCGTAATTCTTCGATTATGATTCCGTCCGGCGACATGAACTTTGGCGACGCTGATGGCTCTTTCATCCATGTAGCTTTGGGGTTAGATACGGGGCCAGCGCCGTCGTCAACCCCTCGTTCTTCGGATAACATATCAGACAAGCGCAGCAGGGACTACTTCAACAACCAAAGAGATTCTGTTGACAAGCGAAGCGATTCGCAGATGTCTACACCTCATATTGCTCTTCAAGAGGCACGGCGAAACACATCTGACTTGGAAAATGCCCTTCCGGCCAAAGAACCGAGTCGGAAGTTGTCCAAATCCTCAAGGGCAGGCAGGGATAGTCTTAAAACCTCAACCATCCAAACCGATGATCACTCGAGGAAGCTTGGTAGTGGTCGCGGCGATGAGTTCAAACTTCAGGAGGCCCCTAAAAGCAAGAAGCTCGTCAATTCTCGGAATAACTCACAGTCTGGCAAGTCTTCTGAGAGCGGGGCTGGGTCACGGGCCAGCAATGGATTGCTCTTGCAGCAGAAAATCAGGGACAGCCCACAACCGATAGAATCGCCTCAGTCGCTTAGTGCCAACGACAAGTCTAGCACATCGCGAAGCTCGCCGGAATCACGAATCAGGGACGAAGACGATGTCAGGCAATCTATGGATTCTGTAGCATCTGGCCGGACAGAGACCAGTTCGCGTCCAGGCCGAGACATTCCGCCACCAAGAGCACCCCGAAACGGTGAGATATATCCTCTGGCGCCTACCGCACGGGACACCCATGGGTTGACTGCTGACCCCTTGACAGTGAATGGCAAGACGGATCTCGTTCCACCGCCCCGTCCCTCAATGCCGGAGCCCCGACTCACGGACACATATATGCAACCTCGAGCACCCCCACAACCTCCAACACAGGCCAACAAAGATGCGGCAGCGGCGGCTGCCGCTGGTGGGGCTTCTCAGGGCGAGAACTCTCCAAAACTGCCAAGATGGAGCGCTGGTGGAGACTTCAGTATGGATGAAGACATGGCCAGAATCCTAGGCACGGATGAAGGCTCATCGTCAATACTGAGACGTGTTTCAAACGCTGTCAGGCATGGCCGGACAAACAGCGTCGAATCCAGTGGCCATACAGTAGGGCGCGGTGGTCACGGTAGGAGCATGAGCGAGGCAACTCGGGGGACTGCATCTCCATTGGTTCCAAAGACGCCCATAGCGGAAACTCCCCTTGACAGCCAGGCCCAGGATATCAGCAGTCCAATATCCCTAGGAGGCGGCCCGCAGGATGATCCGGCTTTCCTCAAGCGGCAACTCCGCAACTCAGAGCAGAGGGTTGCCGAATTAGAGCGGCAGTTCAACAATGAGGCTGATTTGCAGACCCTCAATAAGAAGCTCATCGAAAAGAGGAAGACAGTCACTGTTCTAGACACGCAAGCCGAGATTATGGTCCGGGAGCTTGAGGTACTGGCCACAGTGGTTGAGAAGAGCAAGCAAAACAACCAGCCAGTCGATGTTAGGGACCTTCAAGAGACCGTCGTCAAGGAACTGAGGCAAAAGATTGAGAAGTATACTCAGTCGATGACAGCCACTATCGAGCAGTTGATAGCGGAGCGCGATCAATTAGTAGAGGAAAAAAACAGGGCGATGGCTGATAGAGATCGAGCACTGCTTGAATTTGAGCAGTTGTCATCCAAGAATGCGCAGCTGGCAGATATGAACAACGACCTTACCCACCAGATTCAGGAGCGTTTTAGGTCTCAAGCCAACAACGAGCTCAAGTCACCAAATGGACTCGGTATTTACCAGGCCCAGAAACTTACTGCACCAGGCGGAGGATCAAACTATGACTCGGCAAGCATCCAGACCGGTGCTACCTTGGTCACCACCGACGTAGATGAGCCCATTCTCGAGGGTCCGACGGTAGTCAACATTCGTAAGGGGCAGGTCAAGAAGTTCAACTGGAAGAAGGGCAAGACAGTCGCTCAAAATTTCACCAAGGGCATGAATCGTGCTGTCGGTGCATTCCAGCAAGAAAAGGAGCGTGGAGGACAGCAGTACGGTGGTCTTGCGGGGGACAACATTGGGCTGCCGTACAACATGACTGTGGCTCAGGTCGAGTCACCGGCTTCTCTGGGGCCCAATGGATCTCTGAACCGGATGCCGAGCGACAACAATAACCCCCGCCAAGGCTTTGGCTTTTTTGGCAAGAAGCAGCAGGAAAAGCAACAGCATTCTTTGCCCAAGTCGATGTCTGCAGCGAACATGTCATCTGCAAGCATTGCACCAGAGCCGCCCAGCGTACTGTTTGGCTCTGAACTAGTTGAGCGAACAGACTATGAGCGACGTCTGATCCCCAGTGTCGTCACGCGATGCATAGAGGAGGTGGAGCTACGCGGTATGGACATGGAGGGCATTTACCGGAAGACAGGCGGAAACTCGCAGGTCCGTGCATTGCAGGAGGGCTTCGACAAGAACGACGAGTTCGACATCTCCGACCCTGGGCTAGACATCACAGCTGTTACGAGCGTGCTGAAGCAATATTTCCGCAAGCTGCCCACACCTCTGCTTACCTACGATGTTTATGACAGAGTCCTCGAGTCAAACTGTGAGTGTCAAAAAATGGAAACCATTTTCTTACCCAACCGTATATTAACAGCACACCCAGCTATCACGAACAACAAGGAACGATGTGAACACCTACGGATGACATTCAACATGCTGCCCACCCAGCATCGTCAATGTCTCGAGTTTTTGATGTTCCACCTTGCCCGGGTTGCGGCAAGAGAAAGTGAAAATCTGGTAAGCTCGGTTGGATTCGTGAACTGACGAGTTGTACACGAAAGCATTACTGACTGACTTTACCCTTCCCAGATGCCGCCAAAGAATTTGGCCGTGGTCTTCGCACCTACCTTGATGAGAGACCATAGCCTTGAGAAGGATATGATAGATATGCACGCGAAGAACATTGCTGTGCAGTTCGTTATCGAGAACAGTCACATCATCTTCGAAGAGGCTTAGATAACCTCTGATCCCGATGGTGAAATCCTTGTTCCTATAAGCCCCGGGAAACAAGTATCAGCCACTCAACATTGTATATAAGTTCGTAATGTCAGGTTTAGCAAAGGGAAAGAGGAAGTGGGGGTGGAAGGATCCAGCGCGATTGCCTCTCTCCCGCTGACTATGAAAGACGGTTTTCTATGGATGCGGCTGTTGCACTGCCAGAAGTGCACCTGGTGGAGATGTTTGGCTGTTTCTCAGAGCATGTCTGTTGGGATGTTTGCCTAACAAGCTGCGCCAACCGGTGCTTGGTATTATCTCGTCATTTGTAATGTAGCCTCTTTCATTTTTTGTTATTGGAGTACTTGCCGGTCAGTAGGAGGTCTATGATATCCCCGGTCTACCAACACCTTTTTTTTCTCGCTTCTTCATACTTTGTCTCACATTTATGCCTCCCCTTCGTTTGCTTCTCCATTGCAGGTAGTATGGGGACAGATACCCGAATTTCATTGTTAGGTCGTTCAGGCTAGCAGTTTGTATATACAAATCAACCCGGTCGGCGTTTTGGAGAGCTCTAGTCCTCTTTCATGACCAGCACCTGGCCATGGTTCAAATAAAGGGATTATTCAGAAAAGTCAAGGCAAGCAAAGGATCAGATATCAAAGATCATGATCAGGCATCTTGACGCCGGATGAATAATATGCCGCGGGTAGTGCACCGCCTGTTGGAAGCACTTACACTATCCATCAAGTCAAACGTATTGGTACCATGAGCTTTTGGTTAGTATGGGGTATCGAAGCAATTGGATGGCCATCCCCACACCCCAGTAAGTTCTACTATAAATGAGCATGGACTTCTTATCATCACACGATGTTCGCCTGCTGCTCTCTCTCCCCTTTCTTTTTCACCTGTTATGACCCACCATCTTCTTAACCTTGTCGAGTAAAATCCCACTCTCGCGGCCCAGCTTCACCCTGCCGCCATGTCGGCCAGGCATCCCCGATGGCTTCCTAGCCTTTGCCATGGCCTTGCGTAGCCGGTCGCGCTCCGCCGTCTTGCGGGCGCGTTCTTCCTCGCGGGCCTTGGCCTGCGCCTCGCGCTCGGCAGCGGCCCTCTTGTGCTCCTCAGCCTCGGCCAGCTCCTTTTGGAAGTAGGCCGGCTTCCCACGCCGCTGCCGGCTGTCGGTTGGTGCCGCCCGAGGTTTGCCCTTGTGGACGACTGGGTCCTCTGCCGTCGCGTCGGGTGGTGGTGGCGACGTCGCTGCAGCTGCAGCTGCAGGAAGCTCTTCCGTGGCTTGGACGGTGCCGTCCTCGCTAGATGTACCTTGCTCGCCTACAGTGGCTGCTGCATGAACCTGCCTGTCCGGGTGAACGTAGATTTCGTCGCCTGCGGCGACCTTTTTCTGCTCTTCCTTTTGTCGCTGGTACCGGGCTTTGACCTTGGCGTATTGTTTTTCTACCTTTTTTTGATGAAAGAGTTCCTTCTTAACCTTGGTCACTGGGTGGTAGGAGAGTGGTGTCAGTTCAGAGACGGCTGTTTTCAGGGGGATTCACATAGTGTTCGTTCCAGGCTCACATTTCCTTTTCCACGGTCCATCAGGGAGATTTGCCGGGTCCACAGGTAGACCAAGACGGGCTCGTTTTGCTGCTGGCTGTTGAGCAGTGTACGGGCCGCTCTTGGCTCCGTCGCGACTCCTTTTGTTTGATGGCGGCATGTTCCAGGGGCGTCACGTGAGGGATTCTGCTCAGAACACAACGAAAGGCTCCTGTTGGTGGTCCCCTCTTTCAGTGCTGAGCTAAAGTGTCGCAGAATACGAGACAAAATTGTCTGTTCGTTGACCCTTCGTGACTCAGGATAACTCTAGACCCAGCGGTAAAGCAGCAGACTTTTGCTAAAGCTTGAGACTACTTTATTTTTTTCTGTACCGCGTCGTCCTAGCATGAGCCGTTCTAGACTGAAGTCAGGGAATTTTTGGTCGTTCGGATTTCTTCATCCACCCATACAGCCTTTAGGCGGGGCGGGGATGCCTAAAAGGGCTAGAGCTTCAGGCCTATTGATGGCACCTGATCCAATGGCGGACACAGATTGACAAGGGTCTTCCAGGGCCGATGCCACAGTGCCAGCTCACCGTGCACCGCTCGGCCCCCGCTTCTTTTTGCTGTTGTAACTCCGACCAAAGAAATGAATGAAAGAAAGAATGAATGAATGAATGACTGCATCGATGAGATCAACCCCAGGTCCAAATCATCAAATCATTACGGTCTCCCTCTTCTTTATCATGGCCAGAGGGAGAGCACAACAGGCGCATATCTGCAGCATGACACGATAACCGCCCCTCATCCTTGTGATCTACCTCAGTCTTGGATTTTGCATTTGCACAGATTTCAACCGTCGTTCCGTTCCGTTCCGTTTCTAGCCCCCTTCTACAAAAAAAAACGGATCTTTTAGCACGAATGTGACCGATGAGATCTACCCAAAGGATCCAAACCAAGGCTTGACTTGTGCAACTCATAACCAACACCGAACAACACTGTGCTCTCTTCTCCACGCTCCCACATCATTCCAAGCTGCGAAGCACGCACTTCCCTACCGGTACTTGGTACATGCCGGGATTTGGGGCGGAGGCGGACATTTGATAATAGATGACTCCATTTTCAGTCCCGGGTACAAGCAGACAGCTGATCGTTGGCGTCTCCATCTCCTCGTTCCTTCTCTTTTCTACCTTGTGTTTTCCGCGACGCAATCGCCAAGCCCACAGCTCCTCGTTGTTGTGGTGGTTCAATACTTTACCTCCAGAAGCATAAACCATACTGTAATCTTGTTTGGTTGTCTGCCAAGGTTGCTCACCTCTTTGTCCGTCACTAAATATAGCCTTGGCTAGACCTCACAGTTCTTGCTCCTGATACTCATTCTCTCCGTCTCGCAAAAGTGCAGCCAGCCAGCCAGTCAGTTTGCACCGCGCGCACGCCATGGTTGAAAGGTGATACCCTTAACGCCAAGCAAGTTGCTGAGTGGTCTGCCAAACCACGCAAGCAAGATGCCCATGTTCCAGTACCACCAGGGTGCTGCAGATGGCCGCGCGCCTTCTCCAGACGAACAGGAAATGGCACTACCTCAACCAGTCAGGATCAGCGTTGCGCAACAGCTAGCGAGGAAGCTCTCCGAAGAGAGCATACGCACTGAGCTATGCGAGGGTCCAGTCGACAGTCCACCTGCGGCACACTCACCACAGCCTCCTGATCAATCCGCGACCACCTCAGATCGTGCTGAGCTCATCGAGCGCTTGAAACGCGGAGAGAGCCCTACTTGGGTCCCTAATCGACGTGTAAGCCCTCCTTATAGAGGAACGGTCACGCCATGGAGGGGCAAATTACTGACGGCCATATATGTTCAGCTCGATTCTCTTTTTCAGCAAGATGGCCCGCTTTCACCCACCGACGGCCGCCCTGGCTCTCGTCCGCAGCCAGACTCTCACGCGACCCTGTTACCATCAGCCCCAATCACCAGCGACCAATATAGCCCCCCGAACTCGCCGACAGATGCTGCGAAGGAGCGGCAGCAGGATGGGTTGAATATGGAGAGACCGAGATCCGCTTTACACAGCGGTGACTTCACTCAGGATAATGGTAGATCGGCTGGGAGCCCGATTCCAACAAAAGGTCTGTTTCGGGAACGCCAGCAGTCTGTCTGGGACGGGCGGTGGGTTGGGGAGTCCACACCACAACCTCTTAGTCTGGCAACATCGCCGCCGCGTCGTTCGGGTGCCATTGACATTGGAATCCGTACGCCACTGGCCAAGCCTTCAGATACGTACAGCCCAATACGGGAACCGTCTGCGAGTCGTGGATCCGGTATCAACTCCTTGTCATCTTCATTTACCTCTAGCTTTGCCTATAGGCACCCAACAAGCCCTCTCGTTCAGTCTGAGAGCAACGAAGATTTGGATTTTGGGCTGCCCCTAAGTAACATCGATCTGGGTCCTAGTAGAACCCCTCGCCGTCATACCCTGTCAGCTCGTGATTACTCTTCGCCCTCTGTACCGCCATATCATTTCAGTTCTCGTCGCGAGACAATACCTCCGTATCAGGCCCATCAGCCACGACGATCTTTGGTGTCGACTCCAACCTGGCAAGCGACTACGTCTGCGGACGCATCGCCTGGGTCTCCCACCAATATTCTAAGGTCCCGACAGCAGTCTTTTGGCTCCGACACCTCGCCTTTGCACCATGCATCGATGGTAGGGTCCTACGAGGAGAGTATTCTACGCGGACGCATGTCGACGACTCCCTCCAAGCCCCTTGACTTTGTGGCTCAGATAGGTGTTCTCGGTATCGGCGAGTGCAAATCGAGCCTCCGCTGTCCTCCACATGTAACCTTGCCTTTCTCTGCCGTGTTCTATAGTTACTCTAGTACTTCTCATGGCCGCTCCGCCACTGAGGACGGACCAAGCCCATACGTGGGCATGATTGATCTTGAGAATGGCCTCAAAGATCAGAGCGGGGACGACCGCGCCAAGCGCAAGGCGCAATCCCGTAATATAGCGCGACGTGCTCGACAAGAAGCCGCCGAAGACGTCAGTATGGTTGGCAATTCGCCTGAGGAGATGACACAAGACAGTCCGTCCAATCGACCTGGTACGGACTCTCGCAAAACTGCAAAGTCGAAACGTCAGCCAAGCTCCCCAAGGGCACCCCCAGGAGGCTCGTATCGCATTCCCCCAAAAGGTCAACTGCAAATTGTGATCAAAAATCAGAACAAGACGGCCGTGAAGCTGTTCCTCGTGCCATATGACTTGAACGGAATGGAACCAGGCACAAAGACTTTTATCCGGCAGCGTGTGTTCTCCAAAGCCACAACCAAAACTAGCACCGATGCCGCGACCTGTACAAGCTCCGAGGTAAACAATAACAACAGCAGCACCACAGCACAGGGTGTGCAACAACCCTTGGCGGAAACACGACCAATACTCCGCTATCTGATCCATCTACACATATGCTGCCCGTCAAAGGGCCGTTACTATCTTTACAAGAGTGTTCGGGTTGTCTTCGCCAACCGTGTCCCTGACGGCAAGGAGAAGCTCCAAAACGAGATAACGCTGCCCGAGCCCCGTTTCAGCGCATACAAGTCTGTCCGCGTCATGCAGCCCACGCTTCAGAGCAACCCGGCCTCGATAAACACAAGTGGTCCAGGAGCCCTCTTAGCAGCGGAAAAGGCATTCAGGCGGCGCAGTGCTGGGTACATGTTTGGTGGTGTCGCAGGGCATATTCAGACAGGTGGCTCAAGGTTCGATGGCTTCTTGGACGGCATATCACGGTCCTTTGGTGCTGGCGGTCCGGTGGCCCTTCCGAGCGACGTGGTTGAAGCCCAGAACACGCCCGTCGAGCCCAGTGATTCACCAGCTCCAAGGACGAGACTGGAGAGCAACACCAGCGAGGGTGCGGATTCGGTGTCAGATGGGCGCGCTGGATCGTCGTCGTCCCATGTGGACACACCGCCACAATGTGTTACGCTTCGGAATTCAAGCTTGGGGCGACATGATCAAACTGACACAGAGATCGATTTGCTTACCCTGACGCAGTACAACAAGCTGAACAAGGGGGACGTGGGCTATGGTGGCAACGCCTTCCTGATGCAAGTTTCAGATGGCCAGTCGACTGCTAGGGGTGCTGCCGAAGGCCTGTTGTCCCAACGCCTCCGGTCATTGGGCGTTCAGGAATATGAGAATGCAGGGGGAGGCGGCCAACAGCGATACCTCTAGGCCGCCGTCTCAGCTTCATGGTCCCCTTTCTTGGCTTTGTAAATACTTTGGAGTATCGGCGTTGGGATAAACTACTGGATTTTGCTTGATAGACTACGTAGCGAGAATAGACCACTACTGTTATACTTCAATACCAACTCCGCGCTGAAACTCGTGCAGCCTCTGCTCCGCAAAAAGTACCCTGGCTGAGGAACCTGAACGCCTGTATGTGGTGTATATGGGTAGATGCTTTGAGAATTATATGCTCTAAGTACAGGTCTTTGTACAGTTGTTATAAGTCTAGTTCTAGAAACACAATTATAGAGTACATAGCATAATTTCGACAAAAGTATGACCTTGGTGTGGTTAACCAGATGCGGCTCGGCTAACGCCATCCTCTCGAGACATCTTCAAATGACTTTCCTCAGACTAGGTAGCGTTTGAGACTCGGGCTCGGTATCAGCCTGCTCCGCATTGACGGTATCCTCGAGCCCCCCGGATGGCTCGTCCTCAGCCGTCATTTCGGCTAGGAAGCTGTCCAGGACACCGACGGCTTCGTCGGAGCCCGGAGCACTCTCGGCGTTGAAGTTAGCCTGCATTTTGCTCCACCGGCCCTGGCTAGCCAAAGTAGCTGTTCCGTCAATGATCTTATCCTGAGCAGGGTAACTGAAGCCCGGAAACGAGCTTATTGCGCGAATCAGCATGGGGCACTGCGCTCTGATGGTACTGAGCAGCTCGTCGGCTTCGCGAGACCAGGGCGCGAGATTTATCATTTCCCTGTAGTGTCGGCCCAGCTCGATAATCGTATACGAGACGGGTCGGCGGTAGTCGAGCCTGGTTCCCATGCGGCGCACCTCGAGAGGCAGCTTAATCTTGGCTTCACGGTTCTGGCCCAGCGGCCTAGCCCAGCCCTTCCACTGGGGCATGAGCACGCGCTCGCAGAGGGTAAAGGCTTCGCGCCACTCGCCTAAGCGCGCTAGACCCTGAATGTAGTGGTTCCAATTGGGACCCGTCAGCTCGAACCCTGCGGCGCGAACGCGCTGGAACAGGGCCTTGAGCGCCGAGGCGTCGCCTCGTGTCTCGAGCAGACGCTGCATCGTCTTGAGGGAGTCGGCTAGCACGAATTTCCACGCCGGCGCGATCAGGTCCGGCGTGCGTCGTGGGCGGGATGCATCGTCGGTTGCGGCAAAATCTGCAGCGGCCGAGCGGCCGGCCTCGCGGGCCATCTCAAATATGCTTTCCCATATCGCCATGACGTCATCAAAGTCGCGTTGGAAAGCCTCGTAATTGAGGATGGAAACAAGCATTCGAATATCACTGAAGTGGCTGACTCGTCCGTTGTCTCCTTCTTGGATCCGGAACATCTCCAAGAGCTTGTCGGCCACGGCCTTGTCTTGCCGGATGGTTACGGCGAAGAAAATCAACGAGGCAAATAGGTCAGTTGGAAGCCTGCCCACATCTTGAGGGTAGATGTTGACCGCTCGTTCTTGGGCCCCAGCCCGGCGCTCCCTCAAGAAATCGGTGAAGGTGCTTAAAGCGTGACGCAAGTTGTCGCTAGACAGCACCTTCCCGTCAGGAGATTTGAATCCTCTCTTGTCTGCCTCTAACAGGGCCAGGATATTCCTGAGCGTGGTACTGGACGATCTCGGCAGACCAGCATTTGTCAAAAGCTCGTCGACCTTGGCAACCATGTGCAGCTCGCCGTTGCGTATAAAGCCTGCCATCAGGAGTAGAAAGTGCTTAGCCGATGGCTTGAAGACACCACCTAGCAGGGCCGCCCGAATGAGATGGAGTCCGTGATGAGCTTGACGAGTGTACGCCAAGCCCATCAACAGGAAGTAATAGGTTTCGGAGTCATAGCCCACATTGTTGTCTCCCATCTCATTGAGGATACGGTGGCAGGACACCAGATCCCGCCTTGTGGCGTAGTGTCTGATGAGCCTATTCCAAAGAAATCGAACCTTGGATCGTGACTCTTTGTTGTTTGCTTGGAGGGTCTCCTCTTTGCAGATCCGTTCGGCTACGTCGAGCCTCTCGTTGATGCAGAGCGCATCTATCAAGCCCACCCTGCTCCGCGGTGTCATTTGGATACCACGGTCAATTCCTATTTGGTGGAGCTCTCGCACCAACTGTAGCTCACCTCTCCAGCCCAGTATCTTCATAATTATGGCGAAACTTGTCTCATTCGGCTCTACGGCCTCGCAAAGGGCCGCGAAAACTTCTAGAGCACGGTTGTGGTCACGCTTGTAGGCGCTTAAAAGCACGTTCCAATGGATGATTTTGGGTTTCCTCTTATAACGCGACTCCATCTCGTCGAACAACTGCTGAACCATTTCTGTGTCACCTCGGCGTCTGTAGAGCATGAGCATGTCATATGCACCAGTCCATGCCAAGTCGGGATATTCTTTGACAAACATATCGTATATACGCTTGAAAGAAGCAACGTCGCCATGTACCGAGTACAGCGAGAGAAACGCCCGATAGCCCATGATATCGAGCCGTGGATACCGCCTGAGCCAGTCCTGCATGACAAGTTCCATCTTTTGTACGTCTCTTTGTGGCAAAAAGATCTCTTTGATCAACAGCCTGAGCACCGGGGCGGGGAGTCCCCGACCAGGCAGCAAGCGAATCTCAATGTAGGCTTGTGTGGCCAGGGCAAGCTGTCCCCTTTGGACACACAGTTCTATGAATTCCTGACATAGTCCACTGTCCTCAAGTCTCAACACCATACGGAAAGCATCCCGAGGTTTGTACTGCGGAAGGAGCCATCGGATGGAGAGGATCAGGAACGATTCCAAAGGCTTTCTCTGCTGGTCAGGAGTGTGTTTGTCGAAGACATAATCGAACAACTGTAGTACTTTTTCCTTGAAACCGGGAATGGCGTGTATGTGTTGCGCTTCCGTCTGTTCGAGTTCCACGCTTCGTTGAATACGTTTTTGAGGGTTCAAACCGAGGCTGGCGAGTGATTCCGAATCCTTCTGATGAAAATTGGGCGTCCAAAAAATATTATCGAAATACTCTTGCCACAGTTCTGCGAGACGCGGCCAGTCAGCGGCTTTTATGATTTCGGCAGCTGGGTATCCAAACCCTACAGGTCGCCGTTTCTCATTGATCCAGGACCTATAGATTTTCATGCCAGTTTCACTGTCCCCAAGGGCGTAATATGCCCTGATGGCAGCCCTCACGTGTGCCGCTGTCTGGCAACCGTCGCCTTTGGACTTCTTCAAGACGTTTTCGCGGATCAGAGGGAAGATCTGGGTGATTCTCCAATGATCGGCAAGTCTCTGAGACTGCGATAGATCGAGAATCATCTCATGTGCGCGTTCATACTGCTCTTCCGGTGAAAGATTTTGGAATTCCTCCCAGAGATGATCCAACCTATCGAAGCTTTCCTTTGTGCCCGCCACAGTCACATGTCTGGCAGGTCTCGATATTGCGCCATAATTGGTTGATGTGAGGTCTTCTTCCAAAGCACGGGGCAACACGCCAGTCACTTTTTTCTTCACCAGTGCTTGTTTGACACGACGTTTGTTAACACCATATGGAAGTTGACCCCCAAGGACCCTTTCATGTGCCTTGATCGGGAAATGGTCACCTGCGTCCTGGTCTATGCTGGGCTTGCTCTCCGATTGCGTCGCAGAATTCTTTGCTTTCACTTGGCGGCTCTGTTCAGATCTCGATGCTTCTGGGGCACCTGCCTTTGCCTTTGTATACACTTCCACCCGGTCCGACTCGGTCGTGTTGAGTTTGCCGCTATGTTTTGCGTGATGGACATTCAATGGGACATCTGCGCGCGAGCCGGAGTTTTCGGGAGATTCATCATCGTTACGGATGGAATTTTGCGATTGGTCTTGAGGATTTGTCCCTGACTTTTGCCCAGACTCGTCTAGCGCCTCTGTATCCTTCTCTTTATGGGATATTATAGAATCATCCGTCGGTTTCTCGATTGCGTGGCTGGTGTAGGCTCGAGCATCCGGTCGACCTGACGCATAAGGGCGCCTCAAGCGCTCCGATTGTTCCCATACCCCTGTGATGGGACTGGAGTAGAGACGCTGGCGAAGACCCGCGGAACTCTGAGGATAGAGAAAATCGAACGGTAGGATGGATGCCATCATGGGCCCGTCGGGCCTGCCTGGACCTGCATCTGAAGGAGTCGAGAGGCAATCGCCGGGGAGCATCTGTCCGGCGCTCAGAAGTTCGAGCTCGGCAGCTCCATGGCGCCAGAAGGCTGCGTGTAGCTGTCGAGCGGTGCGGACCGTCGTAAGGGTTTTATGGAGGCTGCCTGGCTCCAGGATAGCTGCAGACCGCTCTATGACGGGCATGAGGAAAAAAGACTCGACGTGACGACAGCATGCGCAATTTCATAATATCATTGTGGTGGATCTTCGCGCAATTCTATGGTTGAGAGCTACAGCCCAGAAGAAACGAGTGTATGGAAGGTGATGCACAAAAGGCACGAGATATCGTCAATATTAGTCCTGCATTGAGAGCGTAGGTCGCTGTGACAATTTGTCGTCGACTGCTGGTTGGCCTAAGTCGCTGTTGTGGTGTAGTGTTGATTTCTCGAAACCGCCTGAGTTGAGGCAAAAAAGTTTCTACTGTACCGAGAGGTAACGATACGATTCCAACACCTTCAAATTGCCCCTGCACCCCTGCTCAGGTTTGCTAAGGCTGATGTAGGTACGTACCGAAGTACCTAGGTACCTTGCTACACTATATCCCTGCACATGAGCTTTGCTTGTCGCGTCAGGTCGCCGCGTCCGAGTAGGTAATATTAGAGACCACAAAAAGAAAAGAGAGAGAAACATCAAGTGGTCGATCGAAGCCGGGGTGCGGGAACATGGAAAAACTGAGAGGCCGAAGAATTAGCTTCATGATTGGCTGGTTGGTACAAATGACGCGCGCCTGCGGTGAGGACAGACCAAAGTCGCATAATTCGGTTCCGCCCGGCCTAGGATAAGGTAGCTTGGTTCCTTATCGGCGAGATTAGGTCGCGATAACGTCCAAAGAGGGGCAATTCAGGAGTTTACCCCACACAATTTGGGCGCATATCGGCCTGTGGTCAGATATCAGACCTATCAACATCATCGAGGAAGCACCATCCACGAGCTTCTTCCATTTTGATAATCGGCCGAATCGACGACGCTCCGCGGTCGAAAAGCGATCTGTCTCATTTGGCGCTTCATTGATTCGGGCCCTTGCAAGTCTCGGACGACTCGGCGAGACCCCGGGCGACACGAATCCCTGCCTGCCCCGAGCTCGGCCCTTGAGGTGAGGCTGAGGTATACGACATCATATACCCGTGCCCGGCAGCTATCATGGATATCACCACCCTTATCGTCTCCTCCAGGGAGCAGGCTATGCTGGAGGGTGGCTATTCAGCGTATCGGACTCAGCTGGCCGGCCGACTGCGCAACTGCCGGAAGAGGCTCAATATTGCGACCAAGAGTCGCGCCAAGTATCATGCCCAGCCTCAGCTTACCCCTGAGGCTGTGGCTGAGAACAAAGAGTACGCGCATTGAGTAGTAGCCTGCATGGCTAGCTTGACTTCGATTCTCGTCCCGGGAGAAGCTAATTGAAACCTTGGGATAGGTACCTTCACCTTCAGATAATGACCGCCGAGCGCGCCTGGGCCCATGCAATGACCATGAAGTCAGCACATGCAGCCGACAACAAGGGCATCACGGGAAGCACTCGCTCACACATTGTTTCCCGCCTACACAAGGCTGCCAGGACGGCTGAGCAACTGGCCGAGGTGCTGGGAGGAGAGGGCAGCGGCGCCAACCAAACCGATGTACTAGAGGCACGTGCGTATGCCGCGCTACTCAGGGGTGCCGAGCAGCTCGAGAAGCACAGCTGGGAGGAATGTCTGAGGAGCTACTCGATCGCGCGCATAATCTACAGCGCCCTGGCATCAGAAAGTAAGAAGGACACCTTCAAGGACCTGTTATCTGAAACCATCGATCCGTCCATTCGCTACGCGGCTTATCAGCTCAAGTCGCCGAGGTCCCTCACAATTCCAACCATCGCCCGCAAGGCTTTTCCGAAAGATGATGAGGACCTGATTTCCATCATTCAGTCGGTTAACCGTGAAGCTCTTGAAGATACAGAGGGAGACGCGAAGATGGGAGCCACTAGCCCGACTACTATAACTTTCAGGTCCCGCGAAGTTCGCATCGAGGACGCCGCCATAGCTACTGCTTGGCTTGCACTCCAAGATGCAAAGGCCACTTTGGCTGAAAAGCTGTCGGCTGGGAGCTTGTCGCCCAAGGAAATGGCCGCTGCCTACGATGATGTTCTCGCCGCAAGCCAGGACTCCGTCGATGCCACTAAGCAAGCCATCGACGAGTTGAAGGCGGATGGTGTTACACAGGGAGATTCACGCATGCAGAGCCTTGCTGTCACCAGGACAGCAGTAAACTATGAGATGATCAGCTGGAGGATCGGCCGGAACCGCGTTCTTTCTGGCGAGAGGGATGGTGCAGTCGTACAAAAGCACACGCACTCGAATAAAAGAAGAAAGCCTAACGATGGCGAGGCTGAGCGGCCAAAGCCCGAACCTGTTGGCCGCCAGCTTGCCAGATTAAAAGAGAAAACGGTACTTTATGACGGCATAATGCAGAGTCTCGAATCTATCAAAGAGCTTCCTGGCGTGGCCGCTGATGACGAGCTATCTGCACGGTTGAACGCTACCTCGAGCTATTTCGAGGCTCTCAAGTAAGTAACATTTGGCATGATATCGCAAGACTGCTGAGAACCTCTGCTAATGTTTGCGATCTAGGTGTTTGGCCATTGGGCGGTCCCACGCCATCGTCGGGAACCTAGTAAACTCATTGGCTCTGATAAAACACGCCTTGGAACAAGCACAAGTGGCCGTTTCAACCCTCGGAAAGCCCTCAGGTTCAGCAAATGCACCGTCTCTACGTAACATCGACGTGTCCCCGCAAGACGTACAGTCTCTCGGCGAACTCCTTGAAGGCGAAGTGCAGCGCTACCGAGCGCTAGTTGACATTGACAACATGCGCAAGGAAGGCAAAATTACAGCAACGGACGACCGTCTGCAGCCATTGGCGGACAAGCTGTCACGCTATCCTGCTCGTGATGTCGATCTGCAGAATATCGTTGCATATCCTCCTGCCCTGGGAGTGATTCCTATGAAGCCCATCTTCCTGGATCTTGCGTTTAACTACATTGAATATCCGGATGATGGGAAGAAGTCAACAGCAGGGGCAGGCGAAAAACCTACAGACAAATCTTCGCAGCAATCTGAACAAAAACAGCAAAAAAGGGGATGGTTTGGTTTTGGACGATGACGAAGGCTTCAGTCACGAGTCTAAATGCAGTGGATGATACGATGTGATGGCGGAGCCAGCGAGTACTTGGTGATACCTTCAGGGGGCGACTCGACGACTTTGAAAATTTTCCTTTGGAAGGTCAAGTCGAGTAAGCTCCATAATGAGAAATCAATAATTCTTCGCTGATTGCAAAGCCATTCATTAAATCTCGCAAGCTAGCAAGTCCCAGGTGGAAGGACTCAGATTTGGCAGTTGTTTGTAAAATTCTTATCCTGGAACGTCAATAGCCTGTGCGTTTATGTCGGCTTTTCACGGAAGCACATGCAAGCCCTTCATGGACCGGGGATCTGGGGGCAAAGAAAATTCAGCTTATGTTGGCTGTCTTTCAGGCCCATAGGTTGATAGGCCAACAGTGTGAATCTCGTCTACCAGAGTATCCGAGGGCCATGACCCCGGCACCAACCCTTCCTCAATCTTTTGGTTCCATGTTTCTAATGTCCCCAACTTTGCCAATCGATATGGCGAGCCTTGGGCCGTGGCTTGGACGTACTTGTTGGACGCTTGGCGACGCCTGTAGCCATGGTCTCATCATAAAGCATACAACTTTCCTGGTAGAGATATCGGATCCTGACACAAGTTATTTAAACGCTGATTTCCGGCCGCTTGTAAGCCTCTATCAGAGAGTAGGGAGGTCAGGCCCCCAGATACCTGACCTCTTATGGATCGCAAAGACCTCCAGATCCCAAGTATAAACGGACGAACTTGTTATTGTGTCTGACTGGTGCGAGATGTCGAATGGAAAAACAACTTCTGTCAAATGATCAACATTAAACTTTTATAATTGGCTATTTCTCACTAAGTTTTATGTAGTGCCACGAATAGCCTCTACTATTTGGCTTGCGTAAATCGTGTTAACGCGCATCCTGCATAGGTGCTTATATTCCCTATACTACATAGTTACCGCCTGCAAGACAAATGTCTCCTATGAAAGTGGAGCAGTCCTACTGCCACGTCCGGTATCATAATCGCTAAAATATAGGTGTACAAGTTTACCTCTGGTGTGCTCAAACATGTGTGAATTTCATATACTATCTCCGTTGGTCCTTGTCCACTCCTAACTGCGTGTTGAGGAGCTTTTTGCTCTCATCACTTGCACTTAGTTTCCAAAGACGTTCAGTCGTTTTCTTACTGTTGTTTTATCTTGAACATGGAATGAACCATCGCAGTGAAGGGACCATGCTGCGTCGGTTGCATCCTCGTCTAGATGACGCGCTGCAAGCTCCAGGACGCCGTAAGGCTCAACAAATGGCAAAGGCCCTGCAAGGAGAAATGCCTCAAGTTCGAGACCCCTTACCCGCTGTAGTGAATTTGGTGAAGCACTGCAGCAGCGTCTCGGACATTTCTATCATCTCGTATCCGTACAGAATGCTTGAGAGAAAGAAACCTGGACCTTCGGTGTTCAATCTCTTTTGTATGTAAATATAAATATCCTGGCAACGTGTATGACATCATATAAATAATTAAAGACATAAGTTAGCTACAAAATCACGATTTTTCTTTCCGCCGACAAGACGATCACTTGAACTCGAAGCGCTGCCGTGTTTTCAATATCACTTCAGCAAGAATGTGAATAGGTGGACAATCCGCCGGTTCCGCCCAGCGGCTCTTAGAGTTTGTCCATGGCTTCCCAGGGCCGCCGAGAGGTGTCAAGTCTCGGAACTAATCTCTCGAGAACAGTCAGTCACCATGTTAATATTCTCCCCTACGTAAATGATGTAGTGAGCGAGTTGTGAGGCGCCATGCCGGAGCATATGGCTAACCGAGACGATAATAAACTTTAGTATGCAGTCCTTTTTGGTGCGTATAGGCCAGCGGAAGTCAACAACCTTTGATTCTAAAGTTACATACCCTCTGCAGCGTAGCCAGCAGTAGAAGCAGTCCAGAGAAGAAAAAAAGAAGCAGAAACGGGAAAAAAAATGTTTTGCTACGAGTTCGCGAGGGGTTTGGTGGATGTGCCCCTTGGTGTTAAAGCCAATCATAAACTTGGCGGCGGCTAAAATCGCCTCTGTGCATTGTGCATAAACTCAATCATCTAGCTTCGCAGTGTTCGGTCACGCAGGCAAGAGATTCGTGTATCCATGAGGTAGAGTTGGGTAAGGCGGCTTTTGTTTGAGCTACATATGCAAAGCAAACAAGCCAAACACGTCACCTGTTAGGGTAAATATCAATCCAGTTAAGTAGAACAATGCCGAACCTCCCGTGGGCTAGCTGCCCGTTCCAAAGCTCATCCAAATTTGCAAGAGATAGGTTAGAGTATCACACATTGTTTTCGAGACTTTCAAGGTGAGCAAGTCCGCCGGTGGCCGGCGTCGCGTGTGAAGGTGGACAAGTACAAACGTATCCCAAGTATTTGATCGATTATTTGATCTCATATCATGTTCATGTATGAGCCAACACGCCAATACGAATGTTTCCTCAAGGCTCGATCAAAGCAACTCGAATAGCAAAGCGTTGAGTGGGGAATGTTCTTTTGATCTCCTCATCCCCAGATGAAGTTGCTCAGTGCATATATACATGTAAGCAGCCAGCGTGTAACCTGGCCTCTCCCTCCAGGGCGCCACAGCCAAAAGGCAATCCCTTTTTTGTGCGAGAAAATCCCAGCGATGTCAAGTTTATATCAAGATTTTTGGTTCTCGAAAAACGCCGCCACCCGCGCCTGATTAATTAGACGTAAATTTTGCAACAGGTACGCCAGCAATGACTGGTTGAACCGCCCGCCAGCCCGCTAAACGCGAAAACAAGTATGAGTACAGGAATAAGTACAGACAAAAAGGAAATGTGATCTAAGTAAATGTGTACAAACGCTCCTTCCTTACTCAAACACGACAATAGAAATCAGAAGAGGTGGGTATCAGGGCGGTCTCATGATAAAGGGGGGTTGTGAGATAATTTTTTTTTGAATCATGACAAGGTCGTGGCCACTTAAGGCTTGGTCTCGTCTTTCTTCTCGCCCTGAGCAGGCTCCTCAGTCTTGTTGGCATCGGCCTCACGGGCCTTGTGCATCTTGTCAAAGAGGTTCAAGCTGGCGTTCTGGAGCTCGTCGGTCTTCTCCTTGAGCTCAGCAGCAGTAGCGGTACCCTCGCCAGACTGGTTCTGGGATACAAACTCACGCAGGGAGGCGATCTTCTCACGGAGAGTGTCAACCTCTGCCTTGTCAAGCTTGTCAGAGTGGTCGTTGAGGGCCTTCTCAGTATCGTTCAGGACACTGTCAGCCTTGTTGGCAGCCTCAATGGTGGACTTGCGCTCCTTGTCCTGCTCAGCGTACTTCTCCGAGTCCTCAACCATCTGCTGGATCTCGTTGTCAGACAGACCGGATCCCGAAGCAATGGTGATGGATTGGTCCTTGTTGGTCGACTTGTCCTTGGCATGGACGTGGACGATAGAGTCGGCGTCAATGTCGAAGGTAACCTCGATCTGGGGAACGCCGCGGTGGGCAGGGGGGATGCCGACCAGCTGGAAGTTGCCAAGGAGCTTGTTGTCCTTGACGAGCTCACGCTCACCCTGGAAGACCTTGATCTCGACGGCAGTCTGGAAATCAGCGGCGGTAGAGAAGACCTGTGACTTCTTGGTGGGGATGGTGGTGTTGCGGTTGATCAGGCGAGTGAAGACACCACCCAGGGTCTCGATACCGAGCGACAGAGGAGTGACATCAAGCAGAAGGAGGTCCTTGACCTCACCGGAGAGAACGGCGCCCTGGACAGCAGCACCCATGGCGACAGCCTCATCAGGGTTGACCGACTTAGCGGGGTCGCGACCGAAAATTCCCTTTACGGACTCGGCGACCTTGGGCATACGGGTCATACCACCAACCAGGATGACCTCCTGGATGTCCTTGGCCTGCAGACCAGCATCCTTCAGGGCCTTGCGGACAGGCTCAATGGTGCGAGTGATAAGAGGGTCCATCATCTTCTCGAGCTGGGCACGAGTCATCTTCATGTTGATGTGCTTGGGTCCAGAAGCATCGGCAGTAATGAAGGGCAGATTGATGTCAGTCGAGAGCGACGAAGAAAGCTCGATCTTGGCCTTCTCAGCAGCCTCACGGATACGCTGGACAGCCATGCGGTCGCCAGACAGGTCAAGACCAGACTCCTTCTTGAACTCAGAAGTGATGTGGCGGACAAGGTGAATGTCGAAATCCTCACCACCGAGGTGGGTGTCACCGTTGGTGGACTTGACCTCGAAAACGCCGTTCTGGATCTCCAGAACGGAGATATCAAAGGTACCACCACCAAGATCGTATACGGCGACGACACGGTCGGCCTCCTTCTCCAGACCGTAGGCAAGGGCGGCAGCAGTAGGCTCGTTCACGACACGGAGGACGTTAAGACCAGCAATCTGACCGGCATCCTTGGTGGCTTGACGCTGAGAGTCGTTGAAGTAGGCGGGAACGGTGACAACGGCATTCTTGACGTTTTTGCTGAGGTAGGCCTCGGCAGTCTCCTTCATCTTGCCCAGCACGAAACCACCAATCTGGGATGGCGAGTATTTCTGGCCACGAGCCTCAACCCAGGCATCGCCGTTGGTGTGCTGGACGATCTTGTATGGGACCTCCTTGATGTCACGCTGGACCTCGGCGTCCTTGAACTTGCGACCGATGAGACGCTTGGTGGCGAAGAGAGTGTTTTCGGGGTTGACGACAGCCTGACGCTTGGCGGCAACACCAACTAACCTCTCACCATCTGCCGAGAAGGCAACGACTGAAGGGGTGGTGCGAGCACCTAGATGGACGGTTGTTAGGGCACGTTCGAAGACTTCAACAGTATTGGGGTTTAAGCTCCACGATTCTTAGCTCTCACCTTCTGAGTTCTCGATGATCTTGGGGGTCTTGCCCTCCATGATGGCGACAGCAGAGTTTGTGGTTCCGAGATCGATACCGATCACGGCGCCCTTGACCTTCTCATCGGTCGACTCGTACCTGGCAAAAGCAGGAGTGAACGGCTTGGCCCTGACGAAGCCCGTTGCCCTCGGGGTTGCCCTGGGAAGCTATTGAGAAGTTACAGTTAGATCTGCAAACAAAATTGAGCACCCGAGTTTGCGCAAACTTACAGCCCTCGAAAGTCTTGACGCGAGCATTGTGATTTGTGTGTGTGAAGGTGTATTAAGTCAATACAGAAAAGAAAACAATAGAACAGAAATGAAGGTTATGTTTTGTTACACGCGCGGGAAAGAAGTAGCTTCGTTTTGGCTGTCGTGATGAAAAGACAGGATGGATGATGTGTTGAAGAAAAGAAGGAAGCGCCAGAAAATCTTTCGCGAAAAAATATAGCTTGACGGTCTGCACCGTCAATGGAAGCTCAGGGAATTTGCAAGTGGGGCCATGGACCTGCCGGAATGAATCGGGTGGGTCCCGGTGAAATTCTTTGCACTACACACGTGACTGTCGTGGATACGTTTGACCAAGGGGTGGTGGACTACGGTAAAAGCTGCACTGCTAGGATTGACTACGATAGTACGATGAGCATGAATCTCATTAGTAATCTTTTGTCGCAAGGAGTTTTACTGTCACAGTACCTTTATGTATGTACCTCAGTTAGGCGAAACTTTTCTCTACCAGAAATCTTGATACTTTCTCCAGGTTACACATTTAACACATGCCCTCTAATTTATCACTGTACTGCTCGGTTGTAGTCATTTTCCTGTCGCCCACGTCAAGAGAAACCCTATTATACTTCGCGTGTTCCCCGGCATTCCCTAATATGCATGGCGTGGCTTGGGGTGCGCATATTTAGAGCTTTAATTTTTTCGTAACAAATGAGCAACCATTTTCTTACCACTCGAGTACACCATCCGGTCCTTAGGTAAGGCGGATGGTCCCAGGTAGTGTGCTCGTACCATTCTTTTGTTCAGCCTGAACATTTACGTCAAGTGCAGGCAAACGCTTTGCCTCGCCTCACGTTGGCAACATGTGCTATGGCCCTATGGGCGAATGAGAGCCAGCATTGGCCTAACTTACTTTGTATTATCCCCTGCACTTTTGTCACAACGCATTGCCTTTGTTCATTCAATTTTGCCTTAGTTACTTGTTTTACCGAATCTTCAACAACCAAAGTCTGTGATCGCAGACACCAAGCACTGCGCCAACGGGTATTTTGTCAACGTTTTCCCTCTTCCCTTCGTCGTCTGTGTCCATTCCTAAGCTCTGCCTTCTTTGACAGGAGAACCTCGCTAGCCAGTGGACACTAGCATTGTGGATTCAAGTCAAGTTAATTTCGGCCCACCGTATGCAATAAAGTCCATTCTGCCGCTTGCCGTACTGTGATTACGTCGTATTGTAGCGCAGGCGGAATCCCGCGTTCCCCACGTTCAGCCAGACAACCAAACGGCTGGAATCGACATCACCACAACCTCACATTGAAGTGACATAACACACCGATCGGCTGCTGTACGTGCCAACCGGGCGTGACATCTGCGCAACGACGCAGGTATCATTTTTTTTTTTCAGCTGGAAGAACTTGAGTTCCCTACGCGTTGGTCAAACACCGAACTGCGTCGATCGAAATCAGAAATCGTTTTGCAACCAAACATCGTCGGCGGCGCCAACGAGCATGGCCGTGACGGAGAGCACCCCGTATGTGTTTTTTATTCTTCTTCCTAACGTCGCTTCCGTCAGCTTCAGCACCTGAAGCTTTGTATCATTGAGTTCATGATGTTGTACATTATCTACTAGCGTGCACTCATGCTAACGCACCCGCCTATGTACCACAGCCTATGTGCGACGGAAACCCTCATTTCGAAACGAAAGCGACGCCATTACCGCACTTCAGTCGTTCCGATGTGCGTTTCATCCCTTACAACCTCGATCGCTAGCATGTCGCTCACTGACAGTATCAAATGGCAGACATTGGCAGCTTCGGTCATTAATCGGTAGTGGCCGCGATGGGGTCGTCTATTTCGCCACTGGTAATGGCAACCTCCACCTACAAAGGCTAGACACCAAGTCTCTTGAGACCGAAACTATACAGCTTCTGTCATTCTCCCCTCGTTGTCTCGTGGCTCAAAATGGATGGGTTTGCTGTGGTGGGGAGACGGGGGAGTTCGTTGCGGTTCAGGTCGAACCTCAAACCGCTACTCGCAGAGGCTCCTTGCCTGGTCGAAATTCTCCCCCTATATCTTTCCCCGCGGGCAGATCCGATGCATCGATGATACCATTTCCACGCTCCCACCTGATTGCGCCTATGCCACGGAATAAGGTTTTCGGCAAAGAGCGCGTCAACTGTATAACCCTATGGTTCCCGCCAAACTATGTGCAACCGCACGAACGTGCTTACAAGTCGCCGGTTGCTGTGTTAGCAAACAACGATAAGCACGTCACCATTGTCGATCTTCAAACCATGGACAGTATCGACAATTTAGAATACCCAGACTGTGTGAACCGGGCACTCATCTCTCCTGACGGACATCTCCTCGTTGCAGTCGGTGACGACCCATATCTCTATGTTCATGAGCGTGCCGACACGCCTGACACCAGCCTTGGGGGTGATGTATCGATGGAGCGATCCATAAGTTCTTGGCAGCTAGTGCAAAAGGTCCATTTGAAAAGCCAGCGGAAGCATGACAAATCAGATCACCGCGGTAGCTTTGCGGCTTGCTTCTCTAACACAGGCTCTTATCTCGCAGTAGGGACACAGTATGGCATGATCTCTATTTTTGAAACATCTGCCATATTGGAACATGGGGAGGACGCGCTTCGCGCTTACTTTCCGTCTTCAAGGCCAGCAGTTGACAATGCCTCTCCTCATGACCCTCTTTCGGCCCTGGGTGCAGTGCGGGAGATGGCATTTTCCCCCGGCCCACATGACATTTTGGCATGGTCGGAAGACCGCGGCCGCGCGGGGGTCGCGGACTTGCGTTCCGGATTCGCTACACGTCAAATACTCTATCTCAATGGAGAAGACAAGGCAACAGAGCATTTGGATATAGCTGACAAGAGCGTCATTGACCCAAGAAGATTGGACACTCATACGTCCCGATCTGGCACAGCGGCTGGGGATCTACTAAGAACAATTGACACTTCGGATTCTGGAGGCCAGCGTACTCGTCAAGAGGACAGTTACCAAAGTCCGCTGACTGGAGAAGAAACCCAGGTTCTAGAGGCGCTGCAAGAGCACAGGCGACGGAGAGAGCAACGAGCGGCAGCGGCCCGAGAATTAATGAGGCATCGATACAGTTCGACAACTACAGCCCCATATTTGGCCAGGGCAGCCGCAGCGACTGGGGCGGAGTCGAGGCCGACAGCACCACCGCCGCCAGCCCAGTTGATTGATAGTGAGAGAGAACGGGAAGCAGAACGTAACATGGCCAGGGCGCGAAGGCCTGCACTACCGCCGGCGCCTGCCCAGTCGACCGACAGTGAAAGAGCGCGCTGGGAATCGGAGCGTCGCGATGCGTTGGCGGACTTTTTGATTAGCGAGGCCGCTAATCGTATCGAGGACCCGTCGCGTATTGCAGGGCAGACATTGAGCCCCGCCACTAGGATGTATATGCGAGTACAGGAGAGGAATGCGCGCGAGGAGCGCCTTTCGCGACAAAGGAGAGCACAGGAAGGGCGGCCGGCACGCAACGAGGGTGCAGCATCGCAAGGTCAGGAACAAGAGGCCAGACGAACTGGTGACTTTGCGGGCCAAAGGCGAGAGCAGAACGTTGACGCACACAGAGAGCTTGTCCAGCGGTTTCTCCGCGACAATGAGGAGGAAACGTCATCCTCAAGCGCCACTACGGAGCGCTATTGGACGGAACGGTATCGAGCCAGTGTGGGGACGGCTGCAGACTCAAACGCAGCCTCTAGAGTCGAACCTGGGACAACACAAACCAGGGTTTCGACAACACAGTCTGATTCGGCGCGAGATCCCGACTGGATGGCGGGACTCACTTTACCAATTCAGCTTCCAGCGCGTCGTTCAAATATTGCTACCCGTACGACTACTGGGACTGACAACACGGGTGGCAATGCGCGAATAAGCAGCTGGGGTGAATTGGGAGCTCTTTACGGGGCAATGTCTAACATTGCTGTTTCCAATCATCCCCTTGGTGGAAGCGAACTTCCTATCTATATGAACGAAACGACCGCGGAGCCTCGGCAGACTTCGAGCAACGTGGCAACCATTGCGTCACTGAGGGATCATGCGCTGAGGGACCACGAGGCGGCGTGGTTTTCGTTGTTGAGGCAGGTTGGGATGCACACGAACAGAGCCACTACCAGGACGGCGGGCGACGAAACTGCCGGATTGACCTGGAGTGACGACGGATCGATTTTGTGAGTGAAAACGACGGTCGGAAGATCAGCATGGACTGCCTTCTAGGCTGGATGCTAACATGGACTCTTTGCAGATACGTCGGTGCCGTAGACGGCATATATGAGTTCCACGTGGACATCCATTCACGCAAGTTTAATCCTAGCATTCAACTGCGCTGAAAGATCCCCCGCTGCGCTCTTGTGCAGCACCAAGAAACGAGGAAACGAATAGTTTTTTTTTTTTTTTTACGGCAAGAGGTCTTTTTCTTTTTCTCTTATGAGTGTGATATTATACCCTAAAAGTACAACCATCATATTGCAGCGTTATATGAATTTACTTATTGCATGTATTGTAGTTATTTCATCATTAAATTGTATTTTAAAGTAGCAGATAGGTAGAATAGGAATCCTCAAGTTGAAATCGGCATGGTCCGAATTTAAGAATGGCTGGAGACTATTTTTGGATGCCAAGTTCTCTGAACTGCTGTCTAGAACTAGTTGCATTTCTTATTCATCTATATAACAATCTTTCAACTTCTTCTGCAATCGCAAGGCTACTTGTTAGTCCAGGGCTCTCGATGCCCAGAAGGTTGATCCAGCCCTCGAATCCATCCTCCTTCCGAATAACAAAATCCAAAAAGCCACTCCCCGAAACAACAGCGCCTCTCTCTCCCAGCTTGGGCCTGATGCCAGCGTAGTCTGGCGTCAGGGCCTGCTCGTCAACGCCAGGAAGATATTGCTTAATCTCGGCAATTGCTTCGGGGAGTCTGGCAGAGTTCACAGCAAGGTCATTAGGCGAGTCTACCCATTCCACGTCGGGACCGAACCTGATGCGGCCAGCCATGTCCAAGGTGAGATGGGTGCCGAGCCCAGCACCACCAGGTCGGCGGAGCCGGATAGACCAGCGTCCCCACGCGAGGCCGCGACGCCCCATACGAAAAGTAGTTCCCCTTGGCGTAGAACATCCTCAGGTGCCGCGCCGAGGGCACAATCATGTTGTGCAGGTCGACAGCGCCCAGGCCGGCGGCGTTGATGACCGTCTCGGCGGTGATGGTGGTCGTCTCATCGTTGCTCCTCACGGCCAGCGACCAACCCCTACCGCCGCCGAGGGGCTCGACGCTGACCACGCGCGACAGCAGCGCCACGTCCCCTCCGTTCTCCTCAAACTCTCCCTGCAGCGCCAGCATCAGGGCGTGGCTGTCCACGATACCCGTCTCGGGGCTCTCGAGTACGCCCGCTTCAGCGCGGACGTCGGGCTCGCGCCGCCGCGCCTCTTCGCGCCCGACCCAGCGCAGCGGCACGCCGATCCCCGGCCGGCCAGCGTGCTCGTAAATGCGCCCGAGGGCCTCGCGCTGCGTTTCGTCCTGCGCGACGATCCACTTACCAGTCTGCCGGTGGGGCACGGAGCGGGTGCGGCAAAAGTCGTACAGCAGGCCGCGGCCCCGGACGCAGAGCTCCGTCTTGAGCGTGCCCTGGCCGTAATAGATACCCGCGTGGATGACCTCGCTGTTGCGAGACGAGGTCTCGGTGCCAACGGCAGAGTGGCGCTCGAGCAGCAGAGTGCTGGTGCCGGGTCGTGCTGAGAGGGCGCGGCACACGGCTAGGCCCACCACGCCACCACCGACGACGGCGTGCGTGTAGTCGATCTGCCGCGGGGACGATGAGGAGAACTGCCGCAGGACCCTGTGGCTTTGCGGCGTTGCCAGGTGGCACCTCGCGACCTGGGAGAACATGATCGCAAGGTGCCGATTTTCGATGGGGGATCTAGGGTAGGTAGGTAAGGATTAGGTTGGACGTTGGATCACAGAGAAGGAATTAACGACAGGTAAACTTGTTTTTGCAACTAATTTTCCTACGTGGACATGACCTGACCAAAGAGAAGCGACAGTAAAATTTCAGGCGAAATGAGATTACAAGTCAATGGCTTGATACGGGTTGGTCGATGTTTGTTGCGTGATTGATGATGACATTTGACGTCGCGAGCAGCGTGTGCTGCGACCCGCTAGATCGAGGGTACCAAGGTGCATGGTAGGTAGGCACCTGGCGCCTAACTTTGAATATCAGTTCTGGCTATGCGAAAATAAAGAAAGTAACACCGCTCCACTGTTTTCAAACGCATAAGGTAGAAATGAAGAGGTTTGTAATGTCTATTGGCTTTTACGCTCGCCTGTCTACATCGTCAGAATTGATCCTTTTTTTTTTCTTTTTCTTTTTTTGTTTTCGTTGCCGTGATATACCCGAGCCACCTGAAAATACCCCACATGACCTCAGCCCCTGACTTGGGCCAGAATCTCCTTGAGTGAAGCGAGAAACCTTGTGACCTCGTCCTCGGTGCCAACCGTTATTCTCAGGCAACCAAGACATCCGTGCTCTTTACCCCGGAAGCGCACAACAACACCTCTGGACTCGGCCAATCTCTCGTAGACAGCAAGCGCAGTCGCATTGTCCGGCTGCCCTTGAGCATTGAGTATCTCGTAGAGCAAGAAGTTGCTAGCAGTACCTCCCATCAACTTGCCGACACCGTCAATCTTGGCAATCTCGGCAATGAGCCGATCCCGTTGCTGGATGATCTTTTCCCGGCTCGCCCGCATCGCGGCCAAACCCTTGGGCGATGCGGCGTACGAAGCCAGGGCGCTGGTAGGGCTGGAGATGTTGTAAGGCGCCTTGAGAGAGTTAAGCAGGCTGGCGATCTCGGCCGAGGCAAAGGCAGCGCCAAGACGGATTCCGGCCAGTCCAAAGGCCTTGGAGAAGGTCTGCATGACGACCAGATTGGGCCACTCGAGCACCCACTCTGCGAGGGAGGTGCCGTCTGGCGCAAAGTCGACGTAGGCCTCGTCCAGCACCACGACGCCGTTCCACGTCGGGTGTTCCAGCACGCGCTTCACGTCCTCCTTGGCCAGCAGCGACGCGGTGGGGTTGCCGGGAGAACAGAGGTAGACCAGCTTGATGGTGTCGGCGTCGTCGGCCGACAGCGCCGCGAGTACGGCGTCGGTGTCGAGCGCGAATTCCGGCGCGGGGAGCAGTGGCACCTTGACGAGGCCGACGTCGTTGACCTGCGCCGATACCGAGTACATGCCGTAGGTGGGCGGGCAGACCAGGATGCGGTCCCGGGCGGGGACGCAGAAGCAGCGCAGCAGGCCGTCGATGGCCTCGTCGCTGCCCACGCCGACGAAGAGGTTCTCAGGAAGCAGCGTTCCCGAGGTGTGCACCTTTGTGTTGCGCAAATTGCACAACAGCTGCTTCAAGTCGGCCTGGTGAGGGTCGGGGTACCTGTGCAGACCCAGGAGGTCCAGGTCCGGACCGCCCGTCGTGGCGCCTTGCCCTAGGATGGCCTGCGCATCGTCGGGTGCGATGGAGGGGCCAAAGGCATTTTCATTCGCGTCGAGCAGGACCTTGGTTCCGTCATCTTTGTAATCGCTGCGGGGGAAGAAGAAAGAAACAATTAGTGATGCAGTCAGAGAAGTGAATCATTTTTGATCGTTATCTAGATCCGTTGCGTGTAAGTAAGCACTTACTCTCTGGCGCAGCGATATGGTTGCAGGGCCAATATGTTGGGACGGGCGCATGTTTGTAGATTGAAAGGTGACATGGCGGTAGATGAGAAATAAATTATGACGAAATTAAAAATCTGCCAAAAGGGAAAAAAAAAATTCCAAGTATAAGGCTTGACGTGGTTGAGTACAAAGACGTAATTTATTAATTATTCAAGTGCTACTTCTGTCTGGCGTGTGTGACTCAGTTCTGAGAATACGCTTTACTACAAAGCGCATATCAATGATTATGCTGTCGGTAGGGCCTTTTGGACGAATTGCAGACCCAGTGTTATTGGGTTGCCGATTTCGGCTGGGCTTCTGGCTGGTTGAGGAAGATACTTCATTCAAAATCATACGAATCAACGAGTAGAGGGCCTATCTACAAAAGTTACAGCAAGATTTGATATTGAATAACGGTCAGGTGAGGATTGTAACGCAAGAGAAACAAATAAATTATCATAATAGAAAACTATCGCAAATCCTGGCCCAGCAATCAATCCTTCGCGTAGACTACCTCCTGTGTACGTACAGTGCCCGCCTACCTGAGGTTCAATATCTTGTAAAAACGTGATCTGGAAACACCAGAAATATTTGCGCCTTGTTTGACCATATCAGTGAAAAATACAATTACTTAGCTTAAAACTAAGCTAATCTTCAGATATTTTTATTCGCAAGGTATACCAATCAGTGTTAATTATTTACACATGTGGTTACCAATACGTTGTCACAACATTCCCCTGGTTTGAACAGTGCACAACTCAATTGACACAGGCCCGCCCGCATTCATTATCTGCCGCCCATTGACTTTCTCAGGCATCCACACCAGCCAAATCAACGTCTCACTTCTAGCATACGTGCTACAACGTTGAGTATACATACGGGAGCTCATACTGATTACTCTTTTCAACCCCAATGGTCTACTAGAACTGGCGTATGGCCTCAGGCCAAGGTTGCATTAATTTCTAAGTTGCAAAGGAATCATGTCTGCCGCTCAAAAAGCTCATAATGTCACCTCGGGAAAGAAACGAAATCAGAGCGTAATCACTACGCTCAACTGCTTACTTTTGCCAGCCAGCCAGCGCCTCGAAGATCCCCCTTTGCAGGTGACAATGAGGGCAATATTCATTGCGTCAGACCGAATTCCGGTCTGGTCGGATTAGCCTGCATGCACCATGACGGGGTCACACGGCTGGGCTTCTCATTTCCCCTCTTTCTCACCTATTGCAACGACAAAAGCCGACCCTGTTTCCAGGCTGGGAGGATTGCACATATGCGTGTGTTGCCAGTCAGCAGCAGCCTAATGGCTCCATCACGATATAATATATATATACCGTGTGCGTGCTGCACCCCTCAGCAGCGGCGTGATCATGTGCTTCCTTCTCTTAGTACCTGCTTGCTCGGTTACGTCAAGTGATAGCTGCTTTTTGGTGTCTCCCCCGTGGTGATAGAATCTTTCTCTATACAGGCCGCTTTATAAGCCATGCATCCTCTTATTTTTCTGTGCTTGGGCGCCATCTCGGCCGCTTCACCTTGCCAGGCACGCGATAAGCCGTTTGACAACTTGATCACATTTGGTGACAGTTTCACAGACAACGGGCGGCTTCAATACTATCTCCTCAACCAAGCTAACCCTCCCCCGCCGGGCGTCCTCCACCCTGAGGTCAATCAGACGGCCAGCGGTGGCCTCGCATGGGGCCAGTTTGCTTCACGAGCCGTGGGCTCGAGATATTTTGACTACGCGGTCAGCGGTGCTGTTTGCTCAAACAAGATCACTCCTCGCTATTTCACTGGCCTCAACAGAACCTTCCCCACGGTACTCGAAGATGAGTTGCCGTCGTTTGTGGCAGACGCTACGGTTCCTGGTGATGTGCTTTATGCCGGAGACCGCACAGCCGAGAACACTGTTTATGCCTTGTGGATCGGGACCAATGATATCGGTCAGAATGCGTTTCTGACCGATTCACAGGTCGCTGGGAAGAATCTTAGTACATTCACCGATTGCGTCTGGTAGGTTTCCGTAACTAGGCACTACACATTCAATACTTGGGTATGTCTGTCTGACTTACCATTTGGGTGACTCATTAGGGAGGTCTTTGATGGGATATACGCCGCTGGCGGTCGCCGCTTTGTGCTGCTGAATGAGGCACCCCTAGACCTGTCCCCTCTGTACGCCCCTAGCGGGAGTGGTGGCTCCGGGGACTCTGTCTTCTGGCTCAACAAGACGAGCTACAATGAAACTCAATACAGCCAAAAGATGATGCAGTACACAAGCACTATCAACACGGTCTTTGACTACGGCGTACCGTTCAATTTATTGGTCCAGAGCCGGTGGCCCAAGGCTGTTTTCTCCATCTTCGACGTCCATGGCTTCTTGACCGACATTTCGAACACCCCAGATGCCTACTTCGACGCGCCGGCAAATTCAACCGGCTTCTATCACTACTGCCGTCCGCAGAACAGCTCTGACTGTGTTAATGCTGCTGAACCCGATTCAAGCTTCATGTGGTGAGCATCACGGCGACTTATGCTGAACTCGTGTGTTATAAATGTGTTGACGATAATCTAACATCTGTTTGCTTCAGGTATGATGAGCTGCACCCGTCTGAACGGACTTGTGAGTATTTGTTTATACCATACTCTCTTGTGGAGCTCCGTTCTCCTTTGTGTGCCTGAGCGACTGCTAATCTTGTATATTTGATTGTCTTCAGCATTGCATATTGCGGACGAGTTCCTCCAAGTTCTTGGTGACAAATCGGCATACGGAAAGACTTGGGTGTCGTAGTAGAACAGAAACCAAGCAGGCCAGTCAGTGTACATGGGGATTGTTGATTATACTAATGATTCCCTGCCTCTATAACGATATGTACCAGGGACATATCTAAAGCTGGAATAGTCAGTAATATAACAACAGAAGAAACCCCATTGGCAGAAAGGAGCCGACTGGCAACTTGATTGTTTGGAACGAAGCACTCCAGTCTCAAAAGTAAATTGCGAGATGCCGGATCCATGGCCCATCAAGCCATGAAGACCATCATCCCAACTGCAAAGTGAAAATGTCAAGCGGAGCTAAGCAGGTAATTAATTACACAAAGGGCAGTTTGGTCTTGATGGAGTTTTCTCCACGGCCTGCGGAGAAAAAAAAAAAGCCAGTCAGCCCCACGCTTCTACTGCCGGCCACTGACAAGAAACGGCCTGCTGCTTTGAAGAGTACCGTAATGGATAACTGTTGACTTCTCCGACCGAGACTGGGAATGCAAAACCTTCAACAGAGATGCGCGGCCTGAATTTATTCTTTCCTCATCTTGAGCTACACCAAGCTAGGGATTTATTCTGAGTCAAAAATTTACACATATTAATGCCTTTGGCAAGCAAGGCAAGGTGCCACCTTGGCAGGGGCGTGTCCGCATCAAGGTACTCGAGTATTGTCGTAATCCCATTGGCTGTATCAACAGGGAGACCCCCTGGCAAGCCCCACTTACGCGCACGAGCTGCGCAGAACAAGCACAGAGAAAGTTAGGTTCCTTGCTTCGCGCTCTTGTTTGGGCCACCACACAAACGTTCTCCAGGCAGCGCAGACCATCGATCAATCCAAGTCGTCCATTGAGTCCAGTCCCCTCTGGTTCAACCCATCACACCCCTCCCGGCAAGCAACCGACATCTGCTGCTGGCGTTTCCCGGAGCCTCTTGATCCACCCCCATTGTCTTGTGTTTGCTTGTTACATCTGAGGTCGCGTCGCCGGTCGCTGGCTTGCCGCCGCCGCCGCCCAGCCCGCTGCCACTCAAGCCATGTCGTATCAGCAGCCGCCGCCCTATGGCTTTCCCAACAACGCACCCGGTCCAACCTTCAATGGTGCCGCCCCACCACCGCAGAACCTTCACCTACAGACCGGGCAAGACTTAGGCCAACCGCCGCAGTCTATGATGTACGCTCCACAGCAACAGCAGCAGCAATACGCAATGGCTTCCTCCCACGGCCATTTCCCACCAGGTCCTGGCATCATGCCGACACCTGGGCCCGGAGCCGCCGGCATGATGCAGCAGAATCCTCCCGGTATGATGCCATCTCACATGGCACCGAATGGTCAGAGTAAGCTATGTTTCCTCCCATCCCGGACGCGTTCTTCGTCGCGTCCCCTGGGCCTCCGCCGTCCAGGAGGTGTGACGGCCGGTCGCTGATGCGTCTGTCCCATTTTGCAGTGTCGTACCAGACGCCCTACACCGCGTCTCAATACGGTGTCGGCATCCCCTCACCCGCCCAACCCCAGATGGCAGGCAACTTCAATCCCATGGCCGGCCCGATGCCAGGTTACCCGATGAATGCGCAAGCAATACAGCAGCAACAGCAGCAGCACATGATGCAGCAACAGCAACGAATGCACCAGTCGCAACAGCACCATCCATCCATGGGACCAGGTCACCAGCAGAGGGCGTTTAACCCAATGGCCGCTCAGGCGCAGGCGCAAGCCAGTCCTAACACGATGCCGCCTCATCATGGACAGTTTTCTCACCCACAGCAGCCTCCCCAGGCTGCAAAGCAAGCGCAAGCGCAGCCGCAACCACCGCAACAACCTCAGCAGCAACCCCAGCAGCAACCCCAGCAGCAGCAACAACAACAACAACAACAACAACAACAACAACAAACCCAGCAACATCAACAGCATCAGCATCAACAGCAACATCAGCAGCAGCAGCATCAAAACCATCAACAGCATCAGCAGCAGCATCAAAACCATCAACAGCATCAGCAGCAGCAGCATCATCCTCATCAGCAGCAGCAACAACAACAACAACAACCACCACCACCACAGCAACAGCAACAGCCACCACAGCAACATGCACAACAGCAACCGAGCAGTGCGACTGTGACCACACCCCAGACGCCGACTTTCCCACAGATGGGCCCTGGCGGCAACCCGCTCGATGCAACCGTGTCGCAAACACCACTCAGTCCCGGAGCGCATGCCCGAGAGCAAGAGCGCATCGCCACTATTCTCGAGATCAATAACGAGCTCATGTACGAAGCTTTGGTCCTCCAAAATACTCACTTTGCGCACAAGGTCGAAAACGACACGAAAGACCCAGCTGGCAATACTATTCCCAGGGAGCCTACAGCCGTGGAACAACCAATAAATAACGATCTTCTACAGTAAGCCGTCGTGTAATTCTTAATCTATAACCTTGTTTCCCCCATTCTTGTAACACTTAGCTAAGAAATCCTCATTACAGTGTCATGAGACGGTTGCAGTCAAATATTGCGTACTTGATGACGCTAACAGATCGCAAGACGGTGTTGCCATGTCCGGCTTATCTAACACCACCACCGGCAAACCTGTCGATTAAACTCAGGAACATACCGCCAAAACCCGATGGCTCAGAAGAGGCTGCAGATCCTCACGTTGATCGTGAAGAAAGGGTGAACCTGGTTAGGACACTGTACGAACGCCTGCAAACGCTATATCCTGGCGTGGACTACTCAAAAGAGCCCATATACGGACAGAAGATGCAGGAAACGATGCAGGGCCAGACACCCCAGAGTCAACCACCACCGGCGCAGATGCAAGGCCAGGTAGGCCAAGGGCAGGTACCGATGCAGATGCAGATGCATATGCAGGGTATGGCCCCGGGACATGGTCAGCCTCAGATGCACATGCAAAATCAGCATAACCTCCAAGCCATGGGCCAAGGTCAGACTGCCCAGATGCACATGTACCAGAACCACCAGGCTCACAGAAATCCAAATCAAGCGAGTCCAGGGATGGCGCCTCAGCCAGGTTCTCGTGGCACGCCTCAAATGTCCCATATGGGCATGCCCGGTCAGCAGATGGCACCACTTCAGTCCAATTAGGGATATGGACTTTACGGTGAAGAAAGCGAGCAGGCTGAACATTTTGAACTGGGTAGCAGTACGAGCCTGCAAGGGCTATACGGTCACGCACTCGCACATCTCCACTTTGACAGCCCACTTGGTTATGGGACTGGCTACGGGGATGGCCAAACATATGCCATTGATCTTGCGGAAGGCTACTTGTCTGGCTCTGGTTCTGTTCAAGCAGATGGCCAGTACTATACCGCTGATCCGGACGAATATTTTGGCGAGGCAGTATATTTTGAGTGGTAGTTGAGGTCCTCCTCGCGGTATTATATCAGTTCTGATTTCTCTTGTCTCCCGGCACCTGCCTGCGATACACACTTGAAAAGACCCTCAAGATATTTAGGGGGTCCAGACGGTTTACTGGAATATTCTGCACATTATAATTTGCTTTATCTTGGATCGTGTGGCGCATACGGCATTCTGGAATAGCGGAGCGCGACTCTACTGGTGGGTGGCTTTGTTGGCGCAGAGGCAAGCGGCATTAATACGGGTTGCTTAATGTCTTTAACTCTTCTTATTTTTGTAGCGATCTGTCACAACCTGTACTCTAGTAGTAGTAAGCTAATCAATGTAAGGGGGTGGCGTGCAGAACAGGCTTCCAGAATAGGAGCTGGGTCAGATTCCATCGATATGGCTTTGATGCTCAGCCTGCAACCTGACCATTCTGGTTTTAGGAAATCTTGCCAAGCTTATTTACCCGAGTATGAGGAGGCATACATCTGAAAGCAGGGGGGAAAAGGAAGTGTCATTGCTGGTGGCAAGGTGCTGTACCCTCTTCTCGTTATGCATTTACCAGTGCTGGGCGATCGTTATATGTTCTTAGCAGTTGTCTTTTCCCTACCTTTGCAGTCACCTCTTGTAATCCCTTGTATTTGCCCTTTGAATGGCCGTGTATCAGGAGAATGGGCGTACTTACCACTAACAAACTTACTCACGCAAGAAAATGTCCCCTTGCGACCCATTTGCAGTAACCGCAGGATCGAGAATCTAAAAGAAAAGTTGCGCCACGCCCTCGGGCTGATCCCGGCGCTTTTCTCTCTCTCTTTTTTTTTTTTTTTTTTTTTTTTTTGGCAATTCCACAATCGAGCCGTTACGGCAGAGCGATTAGGTTGCAGGTTGGTTACAGACTAAGAAACGAATCCCTCATCCGATTGGTGCGCGGATCTTGGTCGTCGAGGGTGACAGTCGGCTTGGTTGCTTCTCGCTCGGTGCTTGCTTACTGTGCCTGCGTGCCTGCGGGCAGCTCTTTGAAGGTACAGTGGCCTGATGGAGGGGGTTCGGTTGTACTCTGCCCTAGGCTGCGTTTAATTTTCACTCGAGGTACCTTATCGACGGGAAGTACCTGATAGGTCGACAAGGTACGTAGATACAGTAACGGGATTCTCTACGTCATCAGGCACGTTTTACACCGAGATGCTGGCGCCTTCGTCTAATGTAGGTAGACTCACAGCCAAGGAAAAAAAAAAGACGTCGTTGGGGGATTGACCTGTTCCCTTCAGAAATTTCAAAAGGGTTGTTTCGTGCAAAGCGGCGCGATCCGCTGAATCGCATGGGGGTTCAAGGCGCGGTATTGAATCAAGGGTTTCCGAAAGTAGGCCTTGCGTTCAATGCATTCAATGTAACACCGGCCGGCAATGTTTGTCTACTGTGGCATCTTCCCCGTCGAAAATCTTCCTTTTGGGTTCAACAATATCAGGCTTGGAAGTCCACTTATGAAATTACTATGGGTGCTTGCTTAGTCACGGAGTTTTGCCCAGGCGTAAAAGAAAGGTGAAAAAATGGTAAAAACCGCGTCACACCCTGGGATGAACGGCTCGAGCCTCGCGGCTTCAAGTTGTGTCTCTTTGGGGCATTTGTTCCGACCTTTCCTACCGGTAGGAATACTTGTGATGAAATTACTGCCTACCTAGGTACCTACCTACCTATCTTTAATCGGGGTTAGAATGGGTTGACTCTATCGAAGCAAAACACAGAGTGGCTGGTGTTAATGCTGCTAGGTCTAGACCACGTTAGTTCTACTATGTAGGCAAGGTTTGCTACTCCGTACCTTAGGCAAATATGGGTAAGGTGGCGAGGGCAGCGGTTCTTAAATTAGAGGCGCCCGCCTAGAGTGAGCGGGTCCCTTGGCAGATCCTATGCAGGTACCGTACAGTGTCAGCCAAAACCTACGACGCGTAAATGCCTGGTATGGAGACGATCATGACTGAGTATTGTGGAACTGAATTACTGTTTATAAAATCTACACCTGCTTGACCCAAGGAAATCATGCCCCTTGGCAGGAAACAAAGCGTGGATTTCTAGCCTGCCGGCTCCCGAGTAAATCAAGAAAAGGCCGAGGAAATAAGCAACCTGGAAATCTATCATATACCTTCCAGTGGAGGGCATTATGATAGTCGATACCGAGTGTGATTTCGCTAGCTGCCGCTTGGGCGCCGGAACATACGTAATTCGTGGGATGGTTCGGCTCCATCCTATTTCCTGTCCTCCACTGTTTTTGTTGCTTCCTTGCTCCTTGCTATCCATGTCACAAAAGACTTTACCGCCAAATTATTGTTTATGTTTAGTATTGTCAACAGTAATATGAAAACACACCTAGGTTGCCATGGTTCTTATCAAAGAAAACATACCCAAAGGATCCTCTTTTTATCGCAAGACCTGCGTCAACCAGTCGAGTTCAAACGCCTGAATCCATGAAACAAAGAACTGGGGCAATTTCCCTTTTTCAGGTGACCCCTCCAGCTTGCACTTACTTGGTTGGTGACTTCTGTGACACTGTGACACTTGCAGCAAAACCAAAATTCCAACGATCTCCATCCCTGACCACACTTGGCTCTGCAGCGAATAAGATCCTCTGTTTGCGCATTTTTGACGCTTCTGTCAGGCACTACCCCCCCTGACCTGCATGCGATCCTTGCACTGCATTAGGCCTGTCCAAAGTTACTCTAACTCCCTTTTGGGGGGTGGCTGTCGGCATTGGTGAATTTCAGTTCCTGCTTGATCTCCGCGACAACCAGTCAGCACCTTTGGTTTTGGCTTCAATCTCCAGCTCCCAGCTACTCCTGCTACTGCATGTTGCTGCTGCGTTCGCACAGCTTCCAAGGTGCGGGAGGTTCTTTGAGCAGCAGGTTTTGCCACTCCCTGACCGAGGAACCGCCAAGTCTGACAAACAACCAACCTTTTCGCCGAGTCTGAAGAATTCACAACTCGAAATACCACAAGTGCCAGGCGGTGGCATTTTAAACCTCGGTGGACTCGAGCCACATTCCAGTCACTACCGCCGCCTGAAAAAAAAACACGTTCACTACTCCGTCGTGTCTAGTCCTACACATTCTGCCTGGGCTTCAAAATGGAGCCTAGCCAAAGTACCGTTTTGGAGAATGACATGGTTACCGCGCCTCATCCCGTTCAAGCTGCCTCGGAACCGATAACGCCACGACCCTCAACGACCATTGAGCCTGCCGCCGCGGTCAGCAACGGAAGTGACAGTGCACTTCTAAATCGTGCCTCTACGGCCTTGCTGGGCTCGACGGCCGGCATACAAGGAGAGGATTCGCCAGCTCCGGCTTCGACCGCGAGCCAACCGATCGTTGCTACGAAAACCGAAACCGCTCACGATTCCATGGTGACGGTCCGACTCTCTGCGCCTGAGTCTCCTTTGACTATCGACACAGGCGTCGGGTCTTCTCATCCGGGGCTCGCCAGAGAGGGCATTGCAATCCACGAACACGTGTCCATCAGCACCATGGCGGAGACTGCAGGCGACAGGAACATGGCTGTGGAGGGTGTTGAGTTGGTGACAGAAAAACCGACGATCGGCCCAAATCTACAGGATGAACTCGCGGCAGTGACAGAGGATGATGAGAGCGGCACGGTTGTTAAGGAAGGGGAGAATTCAAGTATTGAGCGGGATGATGCAGCGACTCCGACACCCGAACTTGTTCGCGAACCGATCAACAACCGTACTGCTTCGCCACCGCCTGATCCCGAAGATGTTGTGAATTGGGAATCTCTTCAAAAACGCGAGGACGAACAATTGAACGAAGAAACTGCGGACAATGTAGGTCTTTTTTTGGGTGGTTGACTGATTGGCTTACTATTCTGGGCGTGGTACCTTTCTACGCGTTGTGGGGATCAGCACCACGATCACAGCCTCAATACACTATATCCTAGCAGTTGTGATTACTGCAAGGCTGACAATGCAGCGAGAGGGCAAGACATTGATGATGCTAACAAAACCCTACCATTTCGCAGACCGCACTCTTACTTGCGAGGTTAGAGCAAGAAAATGCCAAACTTGCAACAAATCCAAAGAGCGCCAAGGCTAGGCTCATTGACGACAAACGCAAGTCACGACCGCCCTCGATGGCGCAACTGAGAAACATGGTTACGGGTCCCACGCCGTCGGCTCTACGGTACTCGATGCTACCGCCACCGCCGATGACCGATCTGGAATTTTACGCTGCCTTGGTGAAGGATTATGAACAGACGGCCGCCAGATTACCGACGCTATTGTCCCACAAGATTCGCAAAGGAATCCCACCGCCGCTTCGCGGTGTTGTATGGACCAGCATGTCAGGCGCCCGCGATGTCGCACTGGAGGAACAGTTCGAGTACTTGTCTGGCGAGTCGAGCCCATTTGAGTGCATCATCAGCAAGGACCTCGGTCGCAGTTTCCCTGGTGTGGACATGTTCCGCGAGGCCGACGGGGAGGGACAGCGGATGCTCGGCAGGGTGCTCAAGTGTTATTCGATTTACGACCCCGAGATTGGGTACTGCCAAGGACTTGCCTTTTTGGTCGGACCACTATTAATGCACATGCCCGACAAGCAGGCATTCTGCGTTTTGGTCAGGTACGTGTGAAATGGAGACCCTTAGATTGAACGCCGATAGAATCGAGCGAGCATCATGGATCATGGCGGGGACTCAGGCCAGGCGATGCGATACGGTGCACTGCAATGCAATGCAACGTGCATTCCATGTCAGCAAGCGCTACCAGCGGAGGAGCCAGATCATGGCAACCCGGATATCATGGATCAATGGCTAACCCGTATTCTTGCAACAGGTTGATGGAGAATTATGATCTTCGCAGCTGTTTCCTACCCGACTTATCTGGTTTGCATGTCCGCATATGGCAATTCAACCAGCTGATTCACGAGCATCTTCCGGTTTTGTCGAGCCACTTGGATGATTTACAGGTCGACCCTGTATACGTTTCACAATGGTTCCTCTCTTTCTTCGGGACCGCGGCTCCCCTGCCATTTCTGTTTCGCATCTACGACGTGCTATTTGCGGAGGGATCGACAGAGACCCTACTCAGGGTGGCATTGTCGCTAATGCGGAAGAACGAAAGGCGATTGTTAGCGTGCACGGAGTTGGATGGGGTTTTGGCGCTGTGCCTCTCGCGCGGATTGTGGGATTGCTACAATTACAACGCCGATGAATTTATTCAGGACGTCGTCTCACTCAGCGATATTGTCAACCGAGAGCGATTGGTCGCGCTCGAGCAGGCTTACTATCGTGAGTCGACCCAGCTAAGGCTTGGCAGTCCCAATGCCGCGCGGCAAACCTCGGATGTCAGCACCGCAGCCTCCCGATTTTTGGGTCGGTTCACTTCTTCAATCTCCAGCGGCCCCACCTCGTCCAAACCACAATCGCAGCCACCCGCAGTCCCAACCCCTAGCTCCATCTCATCTTCATCCACCATCACTCCAACAACCAACGCCTCGACGACGCCACCTTCCAACGTTGCGTCTTCCGCAGCTTCGACCGCTGCATCTTTCGTCACCAACAGTCCCGGGTTGGCTGCTCCTTCGCGACCGACCAGCATGCTTCGGAGGAGCACCTCCAAGCAGAGCTTGGCCTCGACCCTGAATTCCATGGAGGCGAACTCGACTTCAACTTCAACCTCGTCCGCTGCTAGCGTTCTGAGCTCGGCATCTACCGAAGCGACATCCATCTCGAGAGATTCGCACATTCCCCAACAGAACCAGCACTCCGCCGCCAAGGGCAGCACCGCTGATGACCGATACATCGAGGAGCTTCTCCTGTCGCTTAGCGATCTCCAACGCCAACAAGTCCTTTTAGCCGAGCAGCTGCAAAGGGAGCGCGAAGAAAGGGAAGAAGACAGGCAGGCTGTGAAAAATTTGCTTCACGGCCTGCAAGAAAACGGCACCGCCCAAGCTAGTCCAGATGCTGATAGCTCCGAGTCGGAGACGGGTCAGTTGGCTGCTCTAGTCAGTTCCGTGGAGAACCGTTTCAGCGATGATACCGAAACCAGCGCCTCGCTGATTGTCGAGACGAAAACAGAACTACGCGACCAGCTGGCTAGAACAAAAGAGCAATTGAACAACGAACTTGCGAAAAGTCAAGATCAGTCTCGCAGGGAAGCAGATCTTCAACAAGAGATATCCTCACTAAAGGATCAACTGCGCGCAAGCCAGTCCCATGTCCGCACCGCATTCCAGGACAAGCAGAGGCTCGAGAAACAAATACACTCTATGAGGGCCAGGGCATCGGCCGTTGAGAACACATCACCGCCCGATCAGAGTGCCATAGGAGGCGCCACCGAATGGTTTGGAAGGGCGAATGGCACTGGTGCAGGCGCAGCGGGCGGGCTTCGGGAACTCAAACTTGGCCGGAGTCTGTCAACACCCTCCCAGGCCTCGCAGGCGGGCTCCGGCTCGCCTCCTTCGCTGAAGCGGGCATCTTCAATCTTCACAACCACCTCTGCTCGTGGTCCTGGCTCTCGAGAATCGCTGGTTCCCCCTTCAACGTCAGCGCCATCCAGCGAACACGATGCCCTCTTGCTGGAGCTTGTGCAGGCAAAGACTGCCGAGGCCATAGCTAGACAAGAAGCTGACGAGGCCAAGCAAAAGCTCAAAGCTCTGCGAGAATCTCTCGGCGTAGGTCCTGGGGACTCGATACCTGCGGCTCAACCCAACTCAGGAGCAGCCGCCGGGGCATCAGCGGCTGCCTCAGCTGCCATGGGCATGTTTGGGCGCTTGACAACTACTATTGCGGAGACTGCGTCGGCCAAAACGGGGGCGGCGCCAGCCCCCGCTGCTCCCGCTGCTCCTACGCCTGTCTCCACACCTCCTGCCGGTGGCGCTCCTGCCGCCGGCGGTTTCTGGGGTTGGAGGCGAGGTTAATGATATGACGAATACAAACGAATACTGTCGCTGCTTTTCCCGACGCTTTTTGAATGGGGGTGTTCTTCTTGCTTGTGTCTTCTTACGGGACTTTTTGGTTCTTCTCGGCCCTGTTTTTTCTTCTTTTTTTTCTCTACTCTATATAAAAAAGTTATTAGTAAAGTGGGCAAAGCATGCACAGATTGTGGTGGCACGATGTTTTGGAACGTTGGGAATACCATCGGCCAGTTTGCTCCTACGATCCTGTTACTTGTTTGTCTTGTTATATCTGCAGTGAACAGAGACACAGATATATTTGATACCATCACTCCGCAAAGGTCGTGGCCAGATACATACAGAGATGGAAACGCCCAGGCTGATAGAGCATTTTATTGAACACGCGAGGTCATGCTTGTTTAACCCGCAAAGGCAGAAATAGTTTATTATTTAAAGACGAATGAGTTTTGCATTGCATTTTATGATGGATCGCTTACTTTTGTTCCTTGATTTGCTCGTGGTTATAATAGGTCCATTGTTGGGCATTCACCTCATGCTGTTGGGTGAGATGGTAAGTAAAACAGACCTTGTCTGGTCGTGTTTGGATGATGAAAGATGCAACAAAATTTAGTTTAGGAAGCAAATTCTTAAGTAGTAATAGAAACAGTTGCACACTTTTCCCCCGTTTTCTTTCTCTTTCTTCCCAGTTAATGGATTTTGTGGGCAACAGGTTTGTCTATGATGACAAGATCTACGTCAGCATCTGTCAACTTCAAGAAGCAACCCATCACGAATGGGGATTACTCCGTACAGAACGGTGTGTTAAAGCTAGTTGTAGAACCATGCAACCGTTGAGGCTGGTCGCAAACCATCAGGCAACTCTGTGCACCTGAGACTTTTTAGGCTGTGCTAATTATCAGCCCAAGAAGTCACGATTCTTCTCATAATTATCTTTCTGATGATTTCCCCCTCTGTTGTTCTAGAACTAGGCCTTACAGCTAAGGTGTAAGATCGTCTAAAGACAACCCGGGCTAGAGTGTCCGTCGAAAGTTCGAAATGCATGACTTGGTTTTCAACGTGGGGTTTTTTTTTTATTTTTTTTTTTTTATTTTTTTTTTCTATGATTTTCTTTCTAAACTGTAACGGAATCCACAACTCTCCGCCGCAGTACCACCACCGGCAGACGGGCCGTTAGCTTGTCGCAAACCAAAAAGAGGAAAAGAACCCGACTACAGTGTCTTTTTACTTTCTACAGTTTCATCCGTTGCGACTACCTTAAGGTAACATTTGACGAACGACCGTGCGATAGTCAAAAGGGCAAGCTTTAACGCCGGTTTCTACCTACGGTACTTGCCTCCAATTCATTTCTTACCTACCTACTATTGAGTATACATAACAGCTTTTAGTTTTTGGTGGGGATATGTAGACTGGCGGTTTGGGCAAGAGAAAGCAAAAATCCTTTGGCGACCGTGGCGTCATGTGGGCAAATGCCGGATTTGGATGAGCAGCCCAGAAGCAACGGCGCAGTCTAGGTGGAGGAGGTTTGGGTCCTATGCAGCTGTGCTTGCTTGTTCATAGTAGAATGGCTGACCACGGTTGAGAAAGGGGTGAGCGCCCACCGCAATCACATGCAAGAGATTCCCTCTGGTGGGGACTAATGGCCAGGATGACGCCAATGCAACATCTTTTTTGGATGTTCCCACCTTATTTTTTTTTCTTCATGATGGATACGTTCTGGCATGTTCCGATGAAGCTAGATAGATACGAAGTACGTACACTAAGGCGATTTGTATTGCTCATCTTATCCTGCATTTTATGACCAAAACGCAAAGATAAGGAAAGCAAAGGAAAGGAAAAGAGACAGGGAAAAAAAGGCTGAGGACTTGTTATGGAATAGGTTAGATCATTTTCTGGGTTGGTACGATCACGCAAACTGAACGGGAGTCATTCGTTAGCTATTGTTTGGAGTCTTCCAATGTCGCGATAAGGAGGGATGACTCCCGTGAACGTTGGTGCATGAGGTCTACTGTAGTAGCGAGCCAGGTGTACGCATAAAATCCTGAGTCCTTCATGCAGGTGTTTCGAACCAGCGCTGCTGTCGGCAGGGCATGATATCGTCATAGGCAGAAACAGCACACGACACACGACATAAGCCACACTCACCCTATCGCATTTTGGGCAAGAAGGGTAGAGAGGCGGGTGGCCGGTGAGACGTTTTCAGTGGACTGGGATCCAATGCTTGCAAGAAAATAATCGCAGTCCGACTATCAAGTTAGGGTATTTGCTACGTGGTAATTAGTGAGTACCTACGGTACTGTACCTCCTTACCAGTAGCCAAGCAGTAGCTGTCTGTCAGTCACCCAAAGGGCTTGCTTGGATCCACCCCGAAATTTTTGCTTGTTTGTCTTGATGTAAAGGGGGACCACCCCGGCCAGCGTCGTCACAGACATCGTTGATCAGTCTGCACCCACGCAAATCTTGTCTACCTACCTACCTACCCACCACCTGTTACTTCACAAAACCAACAGCATAGCATTTCTCTCCCCGTAAAAAACATTCGCGGATTCCCGAAAGTAAACAGGCAGCTTTCAAACAGAACGAGATTCGCAGAGTTGTTGTCAGGTAAATTACAATTCCTAAATACCTTCTTGCCGAGGAGAATATGGACGAGCAGTCAGAGTTGCATCCATGCGAAAAGAACGAAGCGATGCTGACGTAGTTGACGCCACCAGTCACACCCGTCGCTGCTCAGCTACTACCACCTACCTAGGTCCCTTTACCTAACCTACCTCACAGCTTTTAGCAACTCACCACTTTACTTCTAAAATCCGACCGCCCAAACGAACCCAAACCATCACAGCACCCTCACCTACTCGCAACGCGAAACCTGATCGAAATCGCAACAACATTTCCTCATAAACACCCGCTGCGATGGCCGACACAGCTCCCGCTGCCAATGGTGGCTCCAACATTGATGCCCTGAAGAACAGTAAGGTGTGTAAAAAAACAAATGTGTTCTATTTGAAACTCATCGGATTCACCGGCTAACCCTCGCAAAGTTTAGTGTTTGGAACCCCGCGCCCACATTGCCCTGCCGCACCTGGGAGCAAATACCATCATGGAATCAAGTAGCTGACCCAAATACTTCAAGATGCTGCTGCTGCGTATGATTCTGTAACCAACGGTGTGTACATCCTTGCCCACGTTTCCTACGAAAGCTGTCCTCCTAGGTTGCCATCGTGGGGGGCAGTGGTGGTACTGGTGTAGCTGCACTCCAAAACTACCTGTCGACTAGATAGTCAATCAGCTGCTAACTAACCCTATTATTGCTTTTGCGACAGGCCCCGTCGCTCAGAATGTCAAGGATCAGTCCGCCAAGACGACTGCAGAGCTCAACAACCTCGCTGCATCTCGCCAGACACCTACTCAGCCCGCTGCCACTGGCCAGCCGTTGACGCACTACCACTCATTTTTCTCGGAGCTTCTCTCCTGGAATAACCCTCGTAAGCTTCGTTTGCGAAACTTGTCCCTGTGAAATATGGTCGAATTCCCGACGGTTGGCTGATAAGATCGTTTTATGCTATAGGCGCTTCTGGGATCGCGTATGCCTCCATCGTTACTTTCATCTTTGCGGTTAGATACCTGGATGTCATTCGGTGGAGTCTGAAGCTTTCCGGTTATGTTCTCGCTACCACTGTCGCTGCCGAGGTCGTTGGTAAGGCCATCCTCGGCACCGGCTTCGCCAGCCAGCTTCGGCCCCGCCGTTACTACACAGTCTCGCGTGAAACTCTCGAGAGCATGACTGGTGATGTTCACGAGCTTCTCAACTTCTTTTGCATTGAGTCCCAGCGCATTTTGTTCGCGGAGAATGTTACCGTTTCCGCAGTTGTAAGTCATGCTTAGAATTCCCCTATTTTGGCTGCTGCATGAGTATGTTGAGCTAACAAGAATGATACAATCAGGCCTGTGTTGGAGCCTTGATCTCTTACTGGCTGGTCAAGATTGTTCCATACTGGGGTCTCGCCCTCATGACCACCACCCTTGCCTTTGTGGCTCCTCTTATCTACAAGACAAACAAGGAGATGATCGACGAGCACCTGAAGCAGGTTTCCAGCATCGTTGAGTCCCAGACCAACCAGCTCAAGGAGGTCGCTGGCAAGCATACCGCGCAAGCTACTGAGCTCACCAAGCAGTACATGGGAGACTGTACCGCCAAGGCTCAGTCGCTGCTCCGTGGCCGCTCCCCCGAGACAGTCTCTAAGACGCCTGCTGCCCCTGCCCCTGCGGACAACCTGGCCCATGACCTCCCTTCTGCCCCTACGACCGACATCAAGACCACCGAGCCGATCACGGAGGAGAAGGAGCCTCTTCTGGCCTTGTAAAGTACTCAGTCCATTATAATTGACTGGAAAAGTTACTTTCGACCAAGACGAGACATGTCATCACGATAATCTCTGTTTGAGAAGGTTGTGCTCGGAGACAAATTGGTTGTCACTTTCTGCTGTGTTGAGGAAGATCCGGGTCAGCACGCCTATCCATGACCACAATTTGATACACCGACTCTCCTGATATTATTTGACGGAGTTTTTTTTTCTAGGCGTAAAGACAGAAATGATTGGAAGCATACGGAAAATGAACGACGATCGGACCGGTATCAGGACAAACTTGGGGGGGCTTATGATAATTTGTTGGCTTTTGTCGTCCTTTTTTTCTTTCTTTTTCTTTCTTTCGCAGGTGTTCCGCTGGCTCTTCTGTTTTCTTTAATGGCTCGGATCCCCTTAGGTACGTCGTTTGGAATAGGGGAGACCATTTTAATTTGTTTACTTGCGTGGGAGGCTATTCGCAGGCTATTCATGGAAGATAACGAAAGTGGGTCGAAATATGATGAGGACACCGTTGATACATTGAGGCTGTTGGTATATGCTTAAGCTGCCAAGTCTCCCGGGGCACGCTCAGATTGTTCCAGATTCATATGCTTCGAGTTTGGCTGAGCAAATCTGTTTGGCTGTTAATGATGGCTAGGCTCATTGCGCACGATCATTACTGAGAGGAATGGGTATCGTCACAATCGCTTATACCTAGTCGGAACCTGGGTTGGCCTAACGGTCCTGTCTTTTTTTCTTTAACAGCAACTTGATTTGTGTTTAGAAGGTTCATAGTCAGTATACGGGTACCCCAATGAGAAAGCAATCAAGAAATATGGATAGTTCTGACATGTGCGCACGCTCCGAAATGACTATATGCAGCCACGACTTACAAAGACACTTGGCATTTCAACGCGGGTCCCTCCAAATGACATGCCAAGAAGAGGCGGGTTGGGTAGAAGTCACGAGCTCTAAGGAGACAGCTCCATGGCCTCAAAATAACCATATGGTAGGGGTCTGACAAATAAGATAGCTGATTATTCAGGTGGCTTCTGGAGGGCAGAAGTTGTTTGGCATCAGACCTCGAGGACGAAGGTAGCTGATCTGTTGCATCGGAAACCTATCAACCCAATAGCTGAATACTTTCGTTTTCAGGTTGAATATGCATTGTATAAATCACGAGAAATGGAATAGGAGCAGGGTTCCCTTGGTCCAATATGGATCTGACGTTCAAGATACCGATAATATCTTAACTCAAAGTCAAGCCTGCATAGAGCGTAGTATGAGCAGAAGAGAGTACGCCCTCCCAAAACCTCTGCATTCCAGCGAGTGAAGCTATTTCCAGTGCACTTGAAGGGTCAAATTGATTGAGAGCTCTTGGTTACTATTTGAAAGAACCGCATGGTTCTGATTGTGGGTATTATTGTGCGCTACTCCTCTCCAACCACTAGTGCTAGTGAATGATTTATGAGAAGTCTTCCGCAAATCCTGAACCAGGTGCCTACTTGATTCTCACTAATGAATTCGTCTCGTAGGTCCCCAGTTCTGTACGCAATCCCCCCCCCCCCCCCCTTTTAAAGATGGTCCCAATCTAGTCGTACTGTATCCCTTGAGTAAGGCCGTGGGCGAATTGCCTGTGCTGGCTGCTTGATAAAAGAGTCTTGTTTATATGTTCCTGATCCAGTGCTGAGCGGAATTTTGGAGACCCAGGTAGGAACACCTCCATGCGAGCCAAGCATAGTTGCGTTCCTAAGACAGGCATATAAAATAATACCCAGGGATGACGTATAACCCTAAACATTCGGTGACTGGATCTGGGGCCATAGGTGTCTGGGTCCAAGATGAATGCGCAACGCTTGGTTGAAGTTTCTTTTTTTTTTTTTTGGGCGGGTTTCTGTTCCTTGACCAGAGAGCCCGCCTCATGTCCTCCGCGAGCTGGCCCTGCCCTCAAGAGGGTCACTGAAATATGACCTGTCTCAGTGCGATTCCCGAGTCAGCCAGGCAGCGACGAGGACTCAGCCGAATTTCTTGGAACCACCGGTCTTGTTGGAGCCGGCGGCGTCCTTGTTCTTCGTTCTGCCCTTGCCGATCAGCTCCAAGTGGCCAGCCCTCTCCCCGAGCAACTTCTCGGTCTGACCGACCAAACCAGACGTGTACTTTTTAACAATCTTGTCAGCCTTGGTGGATTGATTTGACTTTTTGGGCTTGAAGACCCTTGCGCCTTTCTTCATCGTGCCCTTGTTTTTCGTAGGCTGCGACGACTTTGCCGACATTTTGACGGTTCCCTGAGCCATTTTGAAGGCGTAGCCCGCGGCGGCAGACCTGAACAGGATACTAAGAGGGCAGTGAGTTCGAATATGATCTTTGAAATGGCAAGTGTTCAAGAGAGCAGGCTTGGTCGAAATGTAGGGCCCAAGGGAAAATAAAAATCGGGGCTGGCGAAAATGGCGGCATGATCGAGTCGATAAGGTCACCTGATAAGCACCAATATGGCCCACATATCAGACCCTGCAGACCTGCCAGGTGCAAGAGCAAGCAAGCTTGCTGGAGCTCGGACCAATTTGGATGGAAATTCAACGACGCCAGTGAATGGCTCAGCTATTCGAGGATATGGATTGACAAGCTTCAACAGGCTCTAGATATTTCCAATCTCACCAAGAAAAGAACCTCGATAGGTACCTGTCCAAGGCTGCAAACCAATCCCTTGCAGCCAGAGGGCCTCGACTATATTCAGCACACGCCTAGAGCCGGCAATGCCGTGCCAAATATAGACCCTCTACCAGGACTCTTCTTTGACTAAGCTACAGCACATACCCAATGGCGCCGAGAATCCATTCGAGATAGTACTCGGATCCCAGTTTGAAAACCCGCACGATGCGATCCCATCTGGCTCGCAATGCCTGCCGCGCGAGCCAGAGATCCCCGGCCTCCAGGCAGCTGCTTACTTCGATAACCGCTCCGCCGTCTTCTTCCCTCCTTTGCTCACGAGACTTACATCACCCTCGGCGACAGCCACACATCTGCGATCGCCTAACCCAAGACTTAGCTGGGCGCTATGGCAAGAGGTCATTCTTCGGTCCCTTTAAGAAGCCGCCGCGGGAGGTCCAACCCCCGCAAATGGTACCCGGCTATGGCGTGCTGCTCGATTTCACGGCCAACGAGCAGGATAACGTCCGTTTGCCAGCTGTGGAGGTGATTCAGAAAGCTGTCACGGATCTTTTCAGCAGTCCGATCATTAGACAAACGGGTTTGAACTCGACACAAGCCCGATGTGCATTGCGAGCCATGCTGTATCTGCGAGACAATTCTGGCTTAGCGAATACCTCGGACAAACTGGGACTTTCGGCTTCTTGCCTTAGAAAGATACTGCGAGCTGCCCAGAAAAAGCGACCGCAGGACGATGGGCAAGATTATATGGAGCTAGCAAAGCTTGCCTTCGATGGGCTTCGGCCGTCATTAAAAGACGAAGAAGCATTAAACTGGTGGACGGAGTACCTCGTGGCCATATTCAATACTGGTGGCAGTACCCACGCTCTTGAAGAGCTGAAGACATGGCTAGATAGCCAACCGCCAATCCTTAGCGAGGCCGCCAAAGAGCTGTTGGTATTGATGTTTCGCAAGTTTTCACAGCAAGGGGAGCACCCAGCCCTGTCCGAATTGCTGAAGATTCTGCGGGCTCGTGGACTGAGCACGCACAATTCTTTCATCGATTCAATGGTGGCATACCATGCCTCGCTAGGTCAAGCAGACGATGCCTTCCTCTGGCTTGGCAAGATCCCTGGGACACCGTCCAGTAATAGCTTGCTCGCACTTATCAAGCTGGCCGATCAACAGCCGAACCTATCCAACACAGTGACAGGCATTTTCCTCGAGCTCTGCGATCAGAAAAGTCCCTTACCAGTATCCAGCTGGTCTGCGGTGTTGCAGTGGGCCCTTTGCCAGCAAAACATGGACTTTTCCAACTTGGAAACATTTATTCGAACCAAACTTGCCAAGAATAAAAAACTGCAGCCCGAGGAACTCCTGCCCGGTAATACGCTCGATCACTTGTTGATGGCAGCAATGGACAGAAAGCAGTATGTTCTGGCCGAGCGCATCACGGATTGGGCTCTGAAGCGCGTGAGAAGCGAACGAGGGCTTCCGTTCCGGGCCAAGGCGATGCGGCTCGAGTGGCGACTGGCCGCCAACGATCTCCCGGGGGCCCATGAGGCATATCAAAGCATCATAACTGAAGATTTGAGTGTTCTTGATCTTGGACCCACCCAGCAATCAGCCTTGAACAGATACCTCCAGGTGCTATGCTCACAAGAAGTGGCACAAAGCGCGAGGGTACTGCCGACGCTGTCGACCCTTGAGGAGCATCGTGTCCATCTTGAACCCGAAACGATTGGATATGTTGCTAAATACTTGCTCGAGAACGATCTTGAATATGAGTTGATTGACACGCTCTCGATTCACGCTACAAATTTTAGTATTTCTGAAAGGACAATCCTGATCAACAAAATGCTTGAATTCTGCCTCGACATTACCAGAAGTACGGCTCGTGCTTGGAATACTTACACTCTTCTACGCCAGTACTTCCCCGACATGAAGAGAGACCCTCGCGTGAGGATGATGCATGCATTCTTCGCACGGAAGAGGCCAGACATGGCGGTTCTTGTATTTGGCCACATGCGAGCACATGACAACCCCGAGATGAAGCCGGACTTGGATGTGTACGTGGCCGTGCTGGAGTGCTTGGGGCGGCACCCAGATATCGACAGTTTGAAGCTAGTCCACAACATGTTCAAGATGGATACGACCATTCAGCCGACCACGAGGCTATACAATGCCATGATGATGGCTTACACCGGCTGCGGCGAGCCCTTCAAAAGTCTCGAGTTCTGGCGTGAGATCAGCAACTCTCCTGAGGGCCCCACCTACGAGACCCTGACCCTATTTTTCTGGACTTGCCAAAAGATCGGACCCGGAGTTGAGAAGGCGAACGAGGTCTGGGAGAAACTCATGCGGATGAATGTCGAGATCCCCTCGGAGGTTTTCTCTGCTTACTGCGGCGCCATGAGCAGCAAAGGCAAACTTGACACCGTGAAGCAGCTGCTACTAGGGATGGATGGAACGGTGGGGTACTATCCCGACACTGCGACGTGAGTTTCCGGTTCCTGATAATACTGGATCCCTCCCCTTTCGATTCATATCCAATTGGCAACCAAGTCACAGCTGGGCGAGCTAGGAGAAAATGAAATGTGCTGATTGCTAACATGACTGTATGCCGTTTTAGACTACGTATAATCTACGATGGTCTGCCGAACCAGACGTTGCAAGACGAGTTCGAGAAGTTTGCTTTGCACCGGTTCCCAGACACATGGAATGAGTTGGTAACAGTGATCCCGCGAAAGAAGAGCCGCGAACTCGTGCGCAGCAAATTCAGGTACTCTAGGGTCCACGATATGAAGGCATAAATGGCTTAAAAAAATCTTTTGTAACTCTTATATGTGACGATAGAGCATATATAGACGTGGGCGCGTCGGTTGGGATCCTGTACATAATGTTTTATAACGTGTTGATAACAAGCAATGTTGTACAAAATGTAAAATATAAAAAAGAGATAGAAGATGACATAGCTTGCTTCGAACAAGGTCGACCTGATCTGATCGTACATCCCTCCCGTAAAGCCTACTAAAAAAACATAATAGCTGAACGAGCGGCTGGTTACACATTCCGCCTATTGGACGAGGAAACGCTAGCATAACGACTCTTGAGAATCTCTGGGTGGTGATGCACACTGGGGTGTAATCCCAAGCCTACAGCCCTCCTGATAGCCTTGGCAATCTTCCTCTGGTTCACGGGACGTAGGCACGTCTCCTTGGGGTGCTTTATCCGGCCCATGGGTGTCATGTACTCTGAAATCATGGAGAAGTTCTGTTGCGCAAGTAAGAGACAGGGGACAATGTCAGTTTTTTTTTCTGCACACATCGACTCCGTTTGCCAACCTTGACAATTCCGGGGGATCCCTTTTCCCACTTCTCCATTGCCCTCCCTGGCTTACCTGGTACTCATCTAGCGGGTTTATTCCCAAGACGTCAATCACATCGAACTTTGGCCGTGTGGGCTTGCGGAAGCGCGCGAGCTCCTCGGGCGATAGGTCGTGAGGCGAGTAGAGCTCGCCATGGTTCCAGCGACGGGGCGACTGGCGGAGGTAGTTGCTCGCCACCTGGCTCTTGCGTAGCTGGGTCTGAGTCCTCTCCTGCTTGGCGGATTGATCGTTCACGCTACTCTCGCGGATCCTCGCGCTCCACAACTTCTTCGCTATGGCGCTTCCCGCGGTCTCGCCGCTGCCCGAGTCCATCTGATTAAGCAGCTGGGATCCGGAGCTTGGTCTATCAGAGGGTCTATTGACTGCAAGGGCGAGAAGAGCCACAGGCTTGCCATGTTAGTCTTTGTTTTTTTCGAGATTGTCTTCCATTTTTTCTTCTGTAAGGGCCTTTCTTCAGATGTTACCTCGTGCTTGCGAGGGTGTGTTGTGGTGCTGGAGATGGGAAAAAGCTCACGTTTCGCGGCTGGAGAGGTCGATGAGAATTTGGCCGTTTGCTCGCACGCGAAGGAGCGACATTGGCGAGCCAGCGACTGGAAAGGTGCTACTCTTGGCGGCATGTTGACAGTTGAGCTCGATGCAACCAGCTTTCGCGGTTGTGATGGTTTCCCACGAGGTCGATAGTAGTTTATATGGATACAGTACAAGCTACACTTTCGCGGTACTTGTCTGTTGGTTTGGAATTGAACTTTTTGTTGCTGTTATGTAAGCTACAAGGGTGCTTCAGAGCCAGGGGTGTTAGGTAGTTGAGTGGGCCATGATGCAGCCTGCTCGCCCCGCCGACGCGCTTCCCCGGCAGGCGTTTTTTTTTTTTTTTGCGGGATGCGGCTGGGAGCTGATTACCAAAATTTCCTTATCGCATTACGGTCTGGATTTGTCCTGAAGTTCAACCCAATCTAGGTGCATCTACCTCGCCGAACATACCAATAAAGATTCTACATATTTTCATCGGTTCCTGTTGAATTTATTCCACATAGCCAAAATGGTCCGGAAACTAAAACATCACGAGCAAAAGTCTGTTCCCCTCCCTGTAACACCAACACCAGCAAAGCCGCCCCGATGATATCCGGCATGCGCCGCCCTTGTCGCAGACCCCCGCAAGCAGTGAACATAACGAGCCCTGAACCAATTCTAACAAAATCTTCCCACCGTTTCTCTCGTTTAGGCTGCTCAAAAAGGTCGACTTCGTCACCTACAAGGGCGACAATGACCACCGCGCAGCGGCCGTCTGCCGGCGGTACATGATCCAGAAGCCGTCCGACTACCACACGTACAACCAGATCTGCGGTTCCCTGCGCAAGCTCGCGCACCGGCTAAGCTTGCTGCCTCCGGACAGCGAGGTGCGGCGCAAGCACGAGGCGCTCCTGCTCGAGAAGCTGTACGACGTTGGGGTGCTGTCAACACAGTCCAAGCTGTCGGCCGTCGAGCACGGCGCCACCGTCAGCGCCTTTGCAAGGAGGAGGCTGCCCGTCGTCATGACGAGGCTGCATATGGCTGAAAACATATCGACCGCCACCAAGCTCATCGAGCAGGGCCACGTGCGCGTCGGCGTGGACGTGGTCACGGACCCGGCCATGCTCATCACCAGGTCCATGGAGGACTTTGTCACGTGGGCCGTGGGCAGCAAGATCAAGAAGAATATTATGAAGTACAAGGACAAGCTGGACGACTTTGAGCTTCTCTAAGTTTGCTGTGAGACGGCGATAGGGGAGCAAGAATGTCGGGTCTTTTTATTTTTCACAAACACGTCCCCCAAACTTCAGCCCACTGTTTGTTTTCTTCTCGCAGAGGAACGCAGCAGAGATCTTTGCCTGCCGGTTTATGCGGGCAGGTAGCTGATCAATTCAGCGAGGAATAGATAGCTGTACCCACCATCAGTTGGTACAAAGAATTGTCTACTTCCTTGCAGAAAGAAAAAAGAATGAAGAAAAGAAAAGAAAGCCCCCCAAGACTACGGGACTGGCTACGGGCAATTCACTGCGCATCAAGGATTGATGGCCATGCGGGCTGGACGAGGGTTTGAATCGGGACATGCGACGACGGGCATTGGCGTGCCAAGATTTGGGCTTCCACCGAAGCTTCTGTCGTCCACACCTAAAAGTTATTGTTACTCTTGGCGTGGCGTTCAAGGTGTTTTGGACTTCGGGTATTGGGATTAGAAGCATCTAGTCTTCTGATTGGTGCATAGTTGAATAGGATTGTTGTTTTGTCGGCCGAAGTACCCTCTGTATAGACGAGGGATGAAATTTCTACGAAGTATGGAATTTGGCAGCTTGCCCGGCTCCTAAGACAGACCAAACCCAATTTACGGGTACTTGGAGCAGGAATATACAGAAAGACTTGTTTCCATCACCTTCCCTGAGCATACAGAATGCCTTGAGCATGCACTCATTGTCTAAATCAAGAGTGTTGAGAGTTGAGACATTTTCGCCAGTTGTCATGGAGGATTGCACCCAAGAAAAGGGAAGCATTTATTCGAGCCAATAGGGAGTGTATTCAAAATGGTGGCTGCTGAAGTTTTTAAGGAAGGTGGGCATCATCAAATTTATCTAGTCCTAGGCTAGATATGGATATATATATGTACAAAAAGCGACCTCTACCAAAAGGGTCCCCGCCCCCATCTCGTAGTCGTTAGATCGTGAGAAGTGAAGTAAATCTGTCTTTAGTGCCAAACCCAGAGGGCCAAGGGTGAAAAGATGAAAGAGAAGAAAAAAGCAAGAGTGGATGTGTACAAACACAAGAAGCATGCAACGCTCGCTGCTGTGTGGGTATAAAACACAATGCTCTTTCCTGAAATCCTTGCCTCGGGCGATAGTGTGTGGTTGGGTATTGAAGTGAATGGGAGGAAGCTTCCGTCACCTTTGCCCTCGAAAGAAGTACAAGAGCCCCCTTGACAAAGCAAGTTGATCTGTCCTGTTCTCGGGCCGAGCCGGCGTCAAGCACCCCTCCTATTCACCCGTGCACACTCCTCCTCCTCAGCCTCTGAGATGCCACTGCAACAGTGTATCCCTGTGTAAATGCTCAACACACGACAGGTATATGAAAAGAAAAGAAAAGGCAAAGGGATTGTGGCCTAGGATAACAAGAATGAGTGGACTGGAACCAAGATACTGTAGTATTCTTTTTTGCCAAAAACCCCCTCAAGGAAAAGAAAATAGGCCATGGATGAGAGCAACAGACAGAAGAGAGTTTTCTAGTAGAGAAAAAAAAACACTCTACTCGTCATCCTCCTCGTCGGTGGCGAGGGAGCGAGCGAAGCGGCGCTTGGCCAGGTTGTACTCGATGGCACGCTTGCGGGCGGCGGGAGACTGCGTGAAGGCAACGGAGCCGCCAAAGGGGCCGGTGACGGCGGCGTTGCGGAGACGAGCGATGCAGACGTTGTTGGCGCCTCCAACCGATCCCGAGCAGGTAGCTCCAGCGGGCATCTGAACGGCCACGGGGAAGTCCATGGTCTGGGCAGCCGAGAGGCCGGCAATGCCGAGGCCTGGAACGTTGGTGGTGATCTTGGCCTTCTGGAAAGCCGAGACGTCCTGGCCACCCGAAGTGGAGTCGATGTCGGCGGTCAGGGGGCCAGCGCCGTCCTGGTTGACCTGGTGGAAGACAATGTTGATGGTGCCATCATCGTTGGTGGTCGGGAGACCCTTGGTGGCAGCGATACCTGTGGCAGCCTTGACACCAGTCTCCTCGGTGCCCTTGGGGGTGCTGGTGCCACCGCCGGCGCGGGGAAGGAGAGTGGCGCGGCGAGCCAGGTTGGCGGCGTGGCGCTCGCGGGCGGCAACGACATCAGACTTGTTGACCGAGGCACCGTCCATGAACAGCTCAATCATCTTGGCAGCGTCGACGGGGCCACCGCCCTGGGTGCGGCCCAGAGCCGAGGCGCGGCTGGTACCGAGCTCGCGGTCGCGGATGATGGCGGTGTCAGCCTCGGAGCCGCAGCCAGGGTTGGGGCAGTCACGGGGAGTGCCATCGATGGCGGTCAGACCGGGAAGGGTGACGCCGTTGGCACCCTGGACCTCGGTGACGACGCCGTGGGCGAAGACGTTGGTGGCCGCGAAGGCGGAGATGAGGATGGCGCTGGTGTACTTCATTTTGGCGGTTTGAAATTTGTTTTCTTTGAGAAAGGGGGTGGTGTGGTAAACCTGGTATCAAAGGGAAAGAAAGAATTGAATGGGTATTGAAAGAAAAAGTCACTAAACTGGGAGCTCCAGGCTCGTTGCTGAGAAGGAAAGTTGAAGAAGAAGAAGATGTTGAAGAAGAAGATGATGATGATGAACAGAAACAAAAACGACGGTAGACGGGAATCTCAGTCCGTCTTTATACAACTTTCGTCTGGGGGAATATGCCCTGTCGTCCCTTTGATTTGCTTTGGCATGCCGGGGAACCACATCGCAGCACAGTTCCTCCCATGCTAGCCATGCCATGCAGCGAACCTGCCATGCTAAACAAGCTCCGTTTGGTGACTGTCAAGGAGCCGGAACTGGCTTGATCCTTTTTTTCCAACGTGATCAGACGAGGCACGAAATGGACGGCTAAGGCGTCATGACTATGCTGGACTCTCTTGCACATTGGTGCTGCTCCATCCACTTCCGAAGGCTGGCCGTGGTACCTGGGATGCCCAAACACATACATCCTGCCGCCTAGTTAGTCATGCTTGTACGTCCATTAGGGGACCGTGAGGACTGTGCGCTTGGGCTTTGTTCTCAGGACGGACGACTCCGCTAGCATCGCGATCGGTTCGCTCGGTTGTTCTAGAGGCGGCGACGTTTCTTCAAGATGAAGAAGCCCCACGCTTGTCTCACCAAGGGGTTGAACGGATGCATACTTGACGTGCGCAAGTGTGGATGGGCCTAACTACCTAGCCTAAGCGTGAGATTCATATGAGCGCCCAAAGATAATGCCTGCCTAATACCTACCAAATGGGTCCTCTGATACCCGTAAGCAATTTTTTTTTGGCTTCGCAATTGCCGCCGGTTATCTCTGTAGTCGGCCGGACAATCTTTCGACTGAACATTAATTAGAGAGAGTCGAGATGACCTGGAGCATGCGGCGAATGCAAACACTCCATCTCCCAAAAAAGAAAAGCAAGGACGAGAGACCGTTGTTAGCGTCAAACTAACCTAATATCTCCTTAGCTTCCTGCAGCTCAACGGAGATGGCACCGGCAACTGGTACGCATGGTTATTTCGGTGCTTAAACAAGCTCGCACCATCTTAGTGTTTCTTTAATTCAAGCCTGAATTTGTTTGCAGGTTTGAAGAAATGCAAAAGTCATGAGTTCGCCGAGATATTTTGAGAATAGTCAAAGTATGAATGTTTAGCAAAAGCCGCATAACTCCGAATCAGACATTACCGAGCAAGCTTTTGAGTATATGCTTTGGTCTTCTTGCAACGGCTCGAAGCTCATCGTGCGCCCGGAGATGAGCAGCACGGTTCTTCGCCAGCCATTCTAGGTCTCGGGGGGTTCATTTCGATATAAGAATGAGCACCTAGCTCTATTTGCAAGGTAACACCCGCCTCTCCAACGCAGCCAAGGCACAGTACCTTACCCAAGCCAGCAGAGCACTACGATCCGCTGTGCATGAACGCTCTCAAGTGCTTAGCGCCAAGAATATAGGGCTGACTGAAGTCGTGAGCTGCTGAGCCCCAACGGTGCAGCTACAGGTTGCAACCACAATGCAAACAGCATGAACAGAAATTCCGAATTGGGTGTTGCATGTGTCGTGTGGCTACAAAAGTGGATGACTGCAGAGGTTGCCCATCCTCAAGTTGACTAGGTAGGTTTCTGAAGAACAAAAAAAAAGAACAGAAAAAAGAATCAACCCCGGAGTCGCGACTAATCTGCGCATCTAACTGCACAAAAACGAATCAAAGCGGCATTTTCATGTCGGCGAGATAATCAACATGGTGTTCATCATAGATTGTCGCCCTGTGGAACGAGGTCCAGACATGAGACTCAAAAAGATAGTTGAACAAGGCCTGACGACGCTGGAAACTGTGCGTTCATGATACATACCTGCTTAAGCTCAGCCGATCGAAAGATCTGCCTCCATCCCAAGGTGCCATCATCACCGGCAGGTTGCTGCATACCTCAGGTGCAGATAGGCCTTGGAGATATAAAAAGCTCAAACCATGACCTATATTGGGGGTCTGGCATGGGAGGACCCAGCGCAGTCACCAAATGACATTCTCCAGCCAGTGGCAAGTCAATACTGACTGATGGCTGATAGAGGCACCGTCTCGGCTTACAGACGGACTGAGCCTTTGTCTTTTTGAGTGTTGAAAAAGGCGAAGTCAAACATGACAACCTTGGACATGGTGCCAATCGCTGCTTTGGATAGTACGAGGCACGCCTGGTGTATTCTGGTTGTGGGTCACGCAAAGAGCACCATCTCCAGTACGCGATACCGAGCGATACAGCTATAAAAAAGCTAAGAGAACGTGATTCATCGGGAAACAGTCGATGCAGGTTTTTGACGGGCTTTTGCGCGTGTGCAAATGCATAGTGCAGCGTTCATGCCAACTCACATGCAGGCCAACGATCAGCAAAGACGGTTATGATGCAGTATTCGTGTCATACCTAAGTATGAGGACGGGTGGATGAGGTTGACCTCGTGCTCCATCAATCCAGGCGAAGAATTCAAACGAACAATTCGACCTGTGTCAATGGCCCCAGAGTTGCTGCGCACAGAGTCGATATCTTCAACACCAAATCTTCCTCGTCGCCAAAAGGACTGCTGCAGGTTGATGGCGCTGATGCGAGTTTGATGCGCGGGCCATAAGTTGGTCCAGAAAGACCAGATGAAAGGGACCAAATGCCAACGCTGTAAGCGTGGACTGCCTTGGCCTAACAGATTCAACCGAGTAATTTCCCGTGATTCGTTGACTGACCACCCAATCTCAGAGAGCGATGGACAGTTGTGGTCAGACAGTAAGGAGAAATTATCCTGCTGCCGCGTCGTGCGGTTAATTTTATGCTTCTTTCCCCCCAAATGGGTGTGTCTGCGTGAGATAAACACTATTCTGCGCTGAGTGCTGAGTGAGACCACATAATGTGCTTTGACGCGTAGGCAGCGCAGACGTTGCTACTTTCGCTATTGACCGAGGTGCAATTTGGCGGCAGAGCGGACTGGATGCGCTTTGTCTAAAGAGGAAGGAAGGAAAGCATTTGTATCAATGCCTGCCTTACATGACTTACCTAATTAACCTACCTCACACCAGGCAGGTGTATGTAAACAAATGTCTACCTTGCCTACCTAGGTAGGTACCTACCTAAGGTAAATGTTTGCTTGCTGTTCCGCCGCGATCCTTTTCTTTTCTTTCATTCATGATCTTACCTTTGTTCAAAACGGACAGCTCAGAATGGTGGAACTTACCTACGACACTAACGCCGACCATCTGCCAATTATCGAGTTTGTGAGGCTATTGACCTTGGCCCAGGTTAAAAACCCATCGCTGCTAGCATGAGGCTCACGCTTCCTGCGGAGGGTGCTGCCGACTTGAAGACTTGAAACTTCACAGCGGCTGAAGCAATAGCATGCCTGCCTCAAAAGGAATCAAGACCACGGATGTCCCGTAAATCTCCAGTCGAGCCCACCCGCGTCAATCCGCATCTCGTCTTCTATCCATTGTCTTTGGAATCGAGGGAAACAGCTAACATGAACCTCGCTTTCAAAAAAAAAAAAAAAAAAAGCCAGGAAATGGTACCCCCAAAATGGAGATTGAGATCGAGCCTCATTGGCTTCTTCATGGAATATGCAATAGGCATCAAACCCCTGACGAGTCACTCCTAGGTAAGATTAGGAGTGGATTATCTGCGTCCAAAGTTCGCGTCTCAAGTTCAGCCACGGACTTTTTGTGGAACTTGACTAGGCTGGCCTGGCTTTTTTTTTTTTTTTTTTTTTTTTTTTTTTTTGCAAGGAAAATCACAGACGAGACGCCAACAAAGGACAAAAACGAAGAAAAAATCCTGAAAACGAACTCGATAAATCCCGCGGCGACAGCGCTTACTACTCGATCTATTCTATGTTCGTCTTACAAAGAATCTGGAATACCTTTACTTTTTATTTTTATCTTTTCATATGAGATTTCGCTTTACCGTTACACAGTCGTCCGTCGTTCTTTACAAACCTCATAGGAGCCGCATGCATATACGAAGTAAGACAAGACATATGGATCCCAGCTCTGATCCAATCTCAGTATGCAAATAGACCTGGAATTCCTTGGCGATATTAAGAGATACTTCAAGATATCACTGAGCACCCTGACCAGAAATTTGCACAGTGGGGTCGAGTTCTTTACATAGTAGTCAGGTAAGAGTACGCTAAGTAAAGATTTCTGTCTACAGCAACTCATAGTCATAGTCCTGGTAGGGGAAGACATAGCAAGCCTCGCCTCGGTCCTCGGCACCCCGCAAATTCCCCGCGCAGTATATGACACTATACCCGTTTACAGCCAGTCCTTCAGGGACATTTGCGGGGAACCTAGAAACTTGCCCGTTTCCGGTAAAGGGGAAACAAGAGTTGGAAAAAGCATCCAATTGCATTCCTCTTAGGCATTGGCCAAGTTGCAGTGTTGATGGGAGTGGTCCCATTTGCGAATAAACCAGAGTGTCACGGACGCTACGATTGGGTAGCAATACTGTACCGTACTGTCTATGGCCATTCATGACCCGCTTTACTTGACGAAAGTCGGGCTACTATGGGCAATATTCAGAAGATTTGAAGCTGAATGCTTTTTTATCCAGCGGAGTCGGGTTCATCATAGCTCCGGACCAACCCCCGTTTTCACATCCGCTTCCGTCATTCATGGGTCTCCAACGGTGCCGCCACCACGAACAGTCCCATCGCCTTTACAAACTTGTTTTATCTCTCCTTGTGTTTGCACTTACCGGGATCGGTCCGCGTTGAAGTTAGTCTATACAGCCTTTTTCACAGTCTCATTCTTTTCCAACTGCGTACATAACCCTCCAAAGCATTCGTCTCAAGACCCAACACACACACACACACACACACACACACCAGCGCAACTGGGTGCCTTCCAGGGATTAGCGTACAGGGTTCCATGGGAAAAGAACACCCTTGGCTCTGAATGCCCAGCTGAGGGGAAGCTCAGCTCCGTCTCCGTACCGCAAGATACCTAGGCGAAGCTCACCTCTAACTCCCAGCCTCGGGATCGGAAGGGACTATATTGCTGATACTTCCTCCTGATATTTCGTTACAACCACTTCCAATCCGAATAAAGTGCAACATCTGGTACGGCTTTCACGACAAACCAGCAAACTCCTTTCACGATCGCAAAGCCGCATCTGTAATTCACTTACAATGACAATTAAATCACGATGGCAGAACGAGATCCCTAGTTGCTCTCTGCAGCAATGGATCTTTGGATCATCTCGCGGGCCCCTCGAGGGTAGTAAAGTCTTTATCGATGCCGACCGTCCAGACACTCACTACCTTACCATCAACGAGTTTAGATTGGTGGCCAAGCGTGTCGCTATAGGTCTCCAAGCAGCGGGTTTGAAACCGGGCGATCGTGTGTTGGTCTATTCTGGAAACAGCATCTGGTTCCCGGTTGTCCTCATAGGCGTCCTCATGGCCGGCGGCATCTTCACCGGCGCCAACCCCGGGTTCGTTGCCCGGGAACTTGCGTATCAACTACGCGACAGCGGCGCTTCTTTCATGTTCGCTGCCCCCGTTGTCATGGACGTTGCACTCGAAGCTGCAGCCGAGGCAAAGATGAAACCATCGCAGATATTCATCTTTGACCCGGAAATAAATGCCAAAGATGAAGAGCCTCAATACGAACCTGACAGCGAGGGCAGCGGTACCCGTCACTGGGCCGAGCTGCTCAAGGGCACACTAGCCAAGGCCGAGACGTGGGATTGGGTCGAGCCGGCAAACCCTGCCGAGGCGACCTGCTGCCTAAACTACAGCTCAGGAACGACGGGTGTACCCAAAGGCGTCGAGATATCACACAGCGCCTACGTCGCAAATGGCGACGGTGTCACCTTTGTCATGAATCTCGATCCTGACCTGGCAGTGAATAAGAAGTCTCTAACCCATCTTTGCTTCCTGCCAATGTACCACGCCATGGCTCAGACATACTTTGTTGCAAATTACCCACGCCGGCGTGATCCCACCTACATCATGCCGTACTTTGACTTCGAAAAAATGCTTCAGCACGTGCAGAACTACCGCATCAACGCCCTGGTTGTCGTCCCGCCCATCGTGGTGGCATTGGCCAAGCACCCGCTTGCCCGCCAGTACGATCTTAGCTCCGTGGAGAACCTTGGCTGCGGCGCGGCCCCGCTCGGCGCCGAAGCCATCAAGGAGTGTGAGGCGCTATGGCCCGACGGCAGCGTCAAGATCAGGCAGGGTTGGGGCATGACCGAGGTGACGTGCACGGCGCTCGGCTGGGACCCTAGACTCGAGGCAACAGAAACGACAGCTGTGGGCGAACTCATGCCCAACTTCTATGCCAAGCTCGTTGAGACCGACGGCTCCGATAGACCTATCACTGAGGCCAACAAGAGAGGCGAACTGTGGGTATCGGGGCCAACGATGCTCAAGGGTTATTGGAACAACCCCCAGGCGACCAATGCGACCATTGTATACGACAAGGAGGAGAACAGGCGGTACCTTCGTACGGGCGACATCGCATACGTCGAGCGGTACGAGGCTGGCACGCCCTTTCACGTCGTCGACCGGCTTAAGGAGCTCATCAAGGTCAAAGGGAACCAGGTGGCGCCGGCCGAGCTCGAGTCCGTCCTTCTCCAGCGCCCCGATATCATCGACGTCGGCGTTGTGGGTGTCACAATCAAGGGCGAGGAATACCCGCGTGCGTACGTTGTCCTAGCCCCCGGAGTCAAGACTACGGGCGAGGATATTGTCAAGTGGATCGAGCCCAAGGTTGCCAAGTACAAACAGTTGAAGGGCGGTGTGGCCATCGTCGATGCCATTCCCAAGAACCCTGTAAGAGCTCTCTCCTATTCGCACACGATGGTTTTTCATTTGTGGTAAACATCCTGGAGATCCACGTACTAACGCATGTTCCTGTTGCAACGTCAGTCTGGGAAAATCCTTCGCAAGATCCTCCGTGAGCAGGCGAAGGCTGAGGTTGGAGACAAACCGTCCAAGTTGTAGTACTGAAAAGCGCCTGGCACTCCGAGACGCAGTCGCTCGGGCGAAGTGATGGGTCTCGCAGAGCATCATGGTCTAGCCGTGGAGCGTCATACCTGCAGATGAAGTCAATGTAATTGGGGATTTGATGTAAGACTATCTAAATTTACGATGGAACGTAACAGAAGCAAACATGCCTGTACGTGCACGCCTGCGTCGCCAAGACAGGCACGCGAATTGGATGTGAAAGAGTCCAGGTAGACGAACTACGAAGTAGATTAGTTGGGTAGGTACCTACCTACCTAATTTATCGCCAACGGAATCAATCGCAAGCTTGCCTTTGCTCCTTCCATTGACGTATTCCATTTACCCGAGGGAAAAGAACAACTTCAGGAGACTGGCCAGCTGTACGATGTCACTTGCAGGAGAAGCCCTGCGGTTACCTAGACGAATCCATGTTAGCTGTAACCAATCAAGTTGCCATCGGTTGCGCAGAGGTATTCCGTCTCTGCCGTAGCAGCTCCCAGCGACGCGAGCGGGTGGTGGGTTCGTCGCGGCTCGACTCAGGCAGCCGAACTCAAAGCAAAGGACTGGTACCAAGTGGATCAGACCGATTGAAATGTATCCAGTGGTTCATCCACCACCACTTCATCATCGAGATTTTTCGATTAACAGCGAGATTTGATGGAGACACTACGCCAATGAGATTGGGTGCTTATCATATGGTCCCATTACTTACTATACAAGTATCGCAGCGCGACAAACGAAGTGCCTACCTACCTACTCGGAAGATATCACGATAGGCTCCAAACTCAGTTAGGTCTAGACATACTACTTACCACGTAGAGCCAGTATTAAGCTCAGTACCTGTTTTAGACCAAGGTACAAAAGTACTTCGTAGTTCTTTCTACTTCCTAGCCTGTTCAAGCTTGTACGAAGTAGGTACGGGTATTAATACTTCCTGTCGCTAAACCCAACTCCTCGTCCACCCACCGAGACCCGCCCCAATCAGTCCCTTCACTGCTCGTTCAAGCCACTTCTTTTTTTTTTTTTTTTTTTTTTTTGGCAGGGACGGAAAGAAAGATAGACGTGCCGATCATTTTACCACGCTGATCCCCACGGGTCCGTTGTCCGGGGTTTCCCACAACGAAAGCGCAAACCTTATAGCACTGCCCTCGACCGTCGTCTCGATGGCGACTAATAGCGATTGAACCAAATATTGTGTTGGTTCCATTGGCAAGGTCCCTCAAATCGCAAGGCTTTAATGGATGCGCTCCCCATCTGAGTTGCCAGTTGCCAACGCTACACATTACAACAATGCGGCAATTTGACCAGGGACGGCACATCCCGTAAGCTCGAGCACCCCCTAGTGGGGAATTCACAAGTCAGCATGCCCTGTCATCATTGAAATGATGCCCCCAAGGCCCCCTCAACGTCGACCCGCTCTGGCAGCCCAAATCCAAACCCGATGAAACCACCCAAGTTCACGACCAGGTGGCAAGTGGGTTGCAAAATAACCGGGACCGCAAACGATAACAACTTCTAAAACAACAACAAACAAATGAAATGCACTAAAATTTAATATGGTGGTTGAAAGGCTTTTGATAAACAGGTGAGAGTTAAAAGCTTCCAAATATCTCCAGAATCAAATTAGCTATTCGACGTTGAAAATAGAGAGTTAATGGCAGGGTTTCGTACTTTTTGGTGTAGTCCTCCAAATTTGGCGATCCCGGTTATTTTGCAACCCACTTGGTGGGTGGTGGCACGATACAGTTAGAAGCGAAGTACACTTCCTGGTAGCCTTGCAATGCATCGTACCGTTACTGAAGTACCTACTAATTACGTAGCGAAAACAACGCGCCGAAGGTCCAATCTACAACAGAACTCATCCCTGTGATTATGTATGTGTCCAAGCTCTTCAACGGCTTCACTACTCTTTTTTTAACTTTTTAGGTACTTGCTTGAGTAGTAGATTGATGTCAACCACGTGTCACCCATCCGAAGAGTCAGCTAACGGGCGATAAGTCTAGACCCCTGACACCTAAGAACCAAAGACAGAGAGAGTTTAATCTTTTGTTTCTATATATCCAATCATTCCCCCCCCTCCCTTCGCTGCAAATTTTTTCGCTTTTTCGCAGGTGGATGCTGGCTGGCATTGAGATGGTATACGAATGAGGTATTGTACTGTAGGATGCTAAACGGAAACAGGGAGGCCAACATCCATGCCCCTCCACCTAGAAATCCCCCCGGCCTCTCCACGGGCCATGATGGAACCGAGCAACTTTCAGTCCCCTTTTCTCTGGAGCTAAGCTAGACAAGGACAAGCTCCTGAGGCGTACTCAAACATCCCCAAGCAATCGCGAGCATGCACGCGAAAAGTTTCTCGCAAAGGAATCTCTCCGTTGCAAGGGACCAAGGGTGCTGGACAGATGCAGCAAAATCGCCGGGTGGCGGGTGGCGCGTTTTGTGTGCTTGAGTTTTAGTTTTTTTTTTCTCCCTCCCTCTTTCTCTCTCCCCCTCCCTCCCTGGATCCTATACCACGGTAACTATCCCTAAGCTCTTTCCGAGGCTATGTTTCCCTTTTTTGCGTTTATCATGTTCGATTTATACCACGTATACATACCTATGTATATATATATATATATATATATATTTTTTTTGGCGGGGCTGGAAGTTACACGCTTAGAATTAGAGTTCCATGATTTGGTTCCCCCATTTAGCCCACCAGATGGTTTGTTGGTATCGGTATCGGGCTAAGAAGTACCACGTACCTCTTGACGTGTTAGTACGTACTGAGGTTCTCCCTTGTTTACGGTAAACCTGAGGTGTGGTGGGCTTTAGCTTAGATGCCCTAGGAGGGTGGAGGTACACATACCTAGTGTAGGTACCTAGGTACCTTGCTCACCTGCCGGGTTACCATGCCAGGCTACTGAGCCGCTTCGCTTCGGTACCTAAAAAAGGCGAATGGCTAGTTGAACTGCCTTTTGACAGGTCGAAACTGTTTCGCCTCATGCTTCCACGACCTGATGCAAGGAAACACCCAAAAGTTGGGAGAAAATCTTCAATCCACGTACCGGGTCGGTGGTCGATTGATTAAACGCCATCTGCCAGCCATCGCGACTTGAGCACAGTTTCGGCTGCCGATGCGTTCTGTAGGGCAGTTGGAGGCTGGACAGATAAATGTCAGCGCACATACATAATTTTACTGTCCTTTACTTTGGGTACACAACACCGGAAGAGATGTCCGTTGTAGCAAGCCGAAGCAAAGCCAATCTCCCACGGCCCGCACACACCTACCGCCCTGGCCCTCCCAGACCCTTGGCATTTAACCCAGCCTAAAATTCTGGTGCTATCTAGTCTGGTTCCAGGTACCCACCTAGGTACCTATGTATCTTCGTAGGCTTGCAAGGCTTGGTAGGTAAACTTGCACACCACCACGGTGCTTGTCCTTACCCACCTTGTCCACCTTGTCCACCTATCCACCCGCTCCGTACCTTGCCGTGCTTACATCCACTCCCACAAAAACCCGTACGGTTAGCTTCCTTGTGTATTTCGCTTCCCGCGCCTGGTATCCGCTGCATCACTTCATCGACGTGCATTGGAGATCCCTCATCCTCTTATCCGCGCGCCCGCTCGCCCAGAACAGCAAAGAATAATAATAATAGGGGGAGCCGCTTCCTGCAGCTACCCGGATTGCGACTAACGCCATCGCGACCCCCACCCGTCAATTTGTTTCATTCCATCACCAATTGGTTCTCCTCCCATAGCAGGCAAGACCGACCCGGACCTGTCAGAAGACGTGCGACACACACAAATCTCGACCAATTATTACCTAGGTAGCCACAAAGCGACAAACAAGTCGCACCCGAGAAATCGACCTAGAATAGGTCTTTTTACTCGTTAGTTAATACAAGCACTCAGTTGCTTCGACCTCATCGAACCACTTGTCGGGAGCAATCCGCCAATTGCCCTCTGGCAAGATGTGCTTCGGCAGCCGCAACGTCCACGATGAGGCGGGGGCTGCCCGCAGCAGGGAGCTCGACAAGGCCATCCGCGCCGACGAGAAGCGCTTGCAAAAGGAGGTCAAACTGCTGCTGCTGGGTATGTCGCCGAGCAATGTTTACATTCGAGGCCACTGGTGATCTGGTCCAAATCGGAAGCACTCTGCTAACCAAGTTGTGTTTTTCGATACCATAGGCGCCGGTGAATCGGGAAAATCGACCGTCCTCAAGCAAATGAAGCTGATATATGCTCAAGGCTTCAGCAAGAACGAAAAGATCGAATGGAAGCCTGTCGTGTTTCAAAACATTGTGCAATCTTTCAGGCTTATCCATGATGCCATGCAAGAGTTGGACATCGAATTCGAGAACAAGGAGAACGAGGCATGTTAAAACTCTGCACTTTCCTATTTCATGACAAATAGGTCTCGCGCACTCGATTCCCTACCGGACTCGCCCCCATCATCCTGAGCTCCATCCTTCCGCCGCCACGAATGCACTACAAGACAACAAAGAGCCTGCCGGGTTTGAAACATATAACTAACATCCCATTTTGGCTACAGAGGAACATAACCCTGATCATGGAGGAGCAGGAACTCGGCGCGCATGACGCCTTACCAATCGAGTTTCTAGACCCAATCAAAGCACTATGGGTGGATGCTGGCGTGAAGAAGGCGATTGCCAAGGGCAACGAGTTTGCGCTACATGACAACCTGGACTAGTGAGTGCATTATCCCCAACCTTCGGCTGATCATGCCTTGATTTGTGTTGCTTACGCAGGCCCTATACACAGTTTCTGTGACGACCTCGACCGTATTTGGGATAAGAGCTACGTTCCGACAGACCAAGATTTGCTCCGCTCGAGACTCAGAACGACCGGCATTACCGAGACCGTGTTTGACTTGGGCCAGCTCACATACCGAATGTTCGATGTCGGTGGCCAAAGGTCGGAAAGGAAGAAGTGGATACATTGTTTCGAGAACGTCAACTGTCTTCTTTTCCTAGTCGCAATTTCCGGCTACGATCAGTGTTTAGTTGAGGATAAGGACGGAGTAAGTCTCAACACCGCAAGCACAACTTTATAAAACAGCACAGCTTGGCAACAGTTTTGGTCAGCCCTAGGAGCTCATATCTAACCATAACCCGGCTGGACAGAACCAAATGAACGAAGCCTTGATGCTGTGGGAGTCGATCGCCAACTCGCATTGGTTCACAAAATCGGCGCTGATCTTGTTCCTCAACAAGATGGACCTGTTCAAGGAGAAAATCACAAAGAGTCCCATTACCGAATATGGGTTCACCGACTATCACGGACCATCAGACGACTGGAAGCAGACTAGCAAGTACTTTATGGACAAGTTCCGAGCACTTAACCGAAACCCAGAGAAAGAGATATACGGCCACTTCACAAACGCTACGGACACGAACCTACTCAAGATCACGATGACGTCTGTGCAGGACATGATTATACAGCGCAACCTTAAGCAACTCATCTTGTGAGTGCTACTCCGGCGGTCCCGTTTAATAACCTAACTGGCGGTCGAATCTTCACTATCACCACGACACTCACACCTCTGGACACCATTCTAGCGTTTGATTAATCCTAGACGGGGAAATTCTGCCACATCGGCGGTCTTGTTACTTCGACAAACCAACTGCATCATCTACCGCGCTGTCCGTCACCGCTTTCTTGAATACCTCCAGATACCCAAGGTTCTTATTGCCCAGCCACTTGTTTTTTATTTCGTTTTTTTCATTTTTTTTTTGCTTTGTTCTTATTTTGTCCATTATCACATTGGACTTTTCGCGGAAGCTACCTGGCTGCATTGGTCTGGTTAAATTGTATGTATTGGTGTATTCCTCTTTCAGGGTGTACATACATGGCCCGTGCCACCATGCATCTGTTTCTTTTTCTTTTTTCTTTTCCTTGGAGTGTTTTATTCTCCATATATTGATGCTGAGCAAGCAAAGCCGGATACATGAGGGGTTGAACTGTACGAAGAGATGTTTCTTACTAAATTTTTGGGGGCGTTACTTACATATTCTGGCTACAAATTTCCTACTACTGGATTATTTTCTTCTCTTTTCCTTCTTTTTTCCTTCCCTCTTTCCCTTCCTTCAAGTTTCATTGTTCGTTCTATCTATATTGGCGGGCTCGGAAGCGGCATGGATTTGGACCAGGGATCTAAACAAAAACAAAGGGTGGGGGTCGGAAAGTAAAAATCATATCCATGCGAAACAATAATAAAGACAACCTGTCAAAGCTGACAATACCAAGCGGAATGCCTTGTAATTGCTTTTGTATGTGCCACTGATGAACAACACGAGCCCATTTGGGAGCTAGGCGCATGGTTGCCGGTAAGGGAGGCACCTAGATTCCGCCTCCAGCGGTAGGGAGCAGATACCGGTAGATTCGAACGGATTTATGCATCCCGCAAAACCGAACGATCCGAGAATCAACTAACTCGCTGCCGGTAGCCGGGCGCCTGCTAGGTCCTTTGCGGGGCGGGCGCTTGCCATTCAGAACAATTACTTGGGAAGTTCAGGTGGTTCTTTAGTTGGCTCGCTTTGGGGTCTTTTCGCCTACGCTAGCCTTTAGGTGCCCGAGGAGCCGGGTTATAGTGGGCATTCTTCGATCAATCGGGCTTGGAAAGCGCACTAAGCCAGAAGCGTGCACGGGTCAACGGCCGCCACCACGTGGGACTTTATTCGACGTTCGGGGGGGGGGGGGGGGGGGGGGGGGGGGGCTACCCTGCTTCACCTAATACCCTATACATAGTAGTTATAACCTTGATGTCCCTCCGTTGTCCGCCCCCTCCAAGGGCTCTTCCCACCCTGGCTCATAACAACGACATAGTTATGGGGCTAGTTCCAGTGGAGGCTAGTCTTGGTTGTCGATCGGTCCACCATCGGCCAAGGTGGGGGAAAGACACGCTTTATGAGAACAATGGAGTTTGTCAGCAACGAACCAAATTTGCCGGTCTGAAATGCCTTGTTTCAGAAGTTGGTGGGTGGGAGAATTTTGAGAAAAGGAGGGTAGTCAGAGACATGATTTTGATTACAGTATGTATGTTCCAGAAAAGTGCGGGCAAGACAACCTAGTTATACAATATGACATCTCGTGATGAGTGGATATGATGCAACCCACACTATTTCATTGGCCAGGATGGGGCTGGGGTAAGTCGCCTGCTGAACCGGGGTTGCAACCCGGGCAACCGCGTGCCAACTTTCCCCTCGTAGAATTAATTATCCCCATCGGACTGGATTTCATTACGAACAAATCGTCCCTTTCGCATTTTCGAATCAGACTTTACAAAGTGCTCTGATGTCATTGATATTCAACAAGCAATTACAGGAGTAATTGACACGAGCTTGTTATTTTTTTTACTGGGGTATAACTTTATCGTGATCCTGCCCGTTATCGCTCTTTATCTCGCCCGTTTGATGTTTGTTTACTTGGTTTTGTTTACACCTCCTATAGCAGGCGAGATCAATCCTCCCAGGCACCACCGCCAACCAACTCTCAAATCCAACAGCTTCTTTCACCTGTCCCACTAAATTAAGCACTGAGACTACCCACCTCAGACATCTCCACAAAACCCACCAAAAAGTGAACAAAGATACCCAGCCAGAAATAATGTCGACCGGCCATCATTACGAGTCCGTGTCGGGCAGGTACGCCAAGGAGCCAGCGGTGTCGGTGGTGTCGTCGGTGGAAAAGTCATACCGGGGCCCCCTCTCTAGTTGACAATCAAGGATCGTGCAGCGCTTTCCTTTCTTGGGGACCAAGAAGGGGGCTGCCATTCTCGCCGCCGGGGTCTTTTTGGTCATCGGCGGCGGACTGGCGGGACTAGCGGCGTTGCCCAAGATCTCGGGAAACTTGTCCAAGGGGAAGCTGCGGTCACCCGATGCCATTACGGAAGATACCTACTTCTATGGCCAGTCCCCGCCGGTGTATCCATCCCGTAGGTCCTCATATTGTTTTTGTTGTTATTTTTATTGGTATTATATGGGAGTTTGTCTTTCTCAATCACAATGTAGCTAACTTGGGTTGATGCCGGACAGCGGAGATGACCGGAGGGAGTGGCTGGGAAGATGCGTATAAAAAGGCCAAGGAAATGGTTGGCAAAATGACAAACGATGAAAAAGTGAGTGCTAAAGATATCACCCCTTTGTGGGACTCGTTCTATTGCCGCATTAGCTAAACTTTTCTCGCACACAGCTTGTCCTGACCGCCGGCAAACCTGAACCTGTCCGCCGTTGTGATGGCAACATTGCGCCAATCTCAAATGTTGGGTTTCCTGGAATGTGCCTAGCTGATGCAGGCAATGGTTTGCGCGGCACGGATTTTGTTACTGCGTGGCCCAGTGGTGTCCACGTGGGTGCCAGGTGAGCGTGTTACTAGGCTTTGAAGACCTGAGATAAATATACTGACGCGACTATCATGACAGTTTCAACCGAAAGCTTAGCGCAGAACGTGCCTATGGCATGGGCTCCGAGTTCCGGAAGAAGGGCGTCAACATGCTTCTGGGTCCGGTCGTTGGCCCCATTGGAAGGACTGTAAGGGGTGGACGCAACTGGGAAGGTGAGAACTGAGGTGCCAGGGGAAACAACTTGGCAGCTTATAAGAGACTTGATGAGAGCTAACCGCAAAGACAGGATTTGCCGTCGACCCTTATCTCTCTGGTATTTTGGTTGATCAGACGGTCCGTGGCATACAGAATGCTGGCGTGATTGCAAGCACCAAGGTGAGAAGATGAATATAGGCCTCTTGGTTCGGCGCCACTGGGAGGAGCTTCACTGACTCAAAATGTTCTCAGCACTACGTTGCCAACGAGCAGGAAACTAATCGTCAACCAGACGGCGACGTACAATCCGTGTCTTCAAACATTGATGACCGGACAATGCACGAGCTGTATCTATGGTAAGAAAGCCCCAGGCGCCGATTTGTATAAAATGATAGCGGGGGCACACTATATTAACCCTGGTGTTAAGGCCCTTCATGGATGCCGTACGCGCCGGAACAGGTAGCATCATGTGCTCTTACAACAGACTGAACAATTCCTACGGTTGTGCGAACAGCAAGGCCCTCAATGGTCTCTTGAAGACTGAACTTGGCTTTCAGGTATGTACCAAAGCTTCTCCTTGATCCCACAACCAACAACCCTTGCTGCGATGGCTTAAAACTGACGGCGAGATGTCTCAACCAGGGCCATGTTGTGAGTGACTGGTGGGCACAGCACAGTGGAGTGTCATCAGCCCTTGCTGGACTCGATCTCGCCATGCCGCATGCCGACCCATTCTGGGGTGCGGAACTACTCAAGGCAATCAACAATGGCACCGTCCCTCAGTCACGTCTTGACGATATGGCAATTCGGTCAGTTTTGTCAGTCAGCGCCTGCAACAAGTCTTCCACGCTAACAGCATTGTCTTGTGTTCCGTTATAGCGTTCTTGCACCCTGGTTCCAGCTTGGTCATGACAAGGGCTTCCCGAAACCAGGAATCGGAATGCCTGCCGATATCAACCAGCCGCACCAAATAGTCGATGCCAGGAACTCGTCAGACAAGACTACCATCTTCGACGGGGCTGTTGAGGGCCATGTGCTCGTGAAAAACCTCCGCAACGCTCTCCCACTCAAGAAGCCCAAGATGTTGACCATATATGGCTACTCGGCCAAAAAGGCAGACAAGACTAACTTTGAGCCAGGACTGTTCCCACAGTGGGTTTGGGGTCCCGAATCCATGAACTACGATGATATCAAGACCGGCATGCTCAACGCGGCAGATATGCTGCCCGGCACTGCACGGGCGGAACAGACAAGGCCGATTGCCATCAATGGCACCATCTTCTCTGGCGGCGGATCTGGAGCTGTGTCTACTTCGCTGGTCAGCGCACCCTTCGACGCCATATCGCAGCAGTGCTGGGAGGATGACACAATCATGTTCTGGGATTTTGCCTCGCCCAACCCTGCCGTGAACTCCAACTCGGAAGCTTGTCTCGTGGTTGGAAACGTTGCATCCGCTGAAGGCTGGGACAGAGTTGGCCTACGGGATGATTATACTGACGGGTTGATCAGGCATGTGGCCAACTCGTGCAACAACACAATAGTAGTTCTACACAATGCTGGTCCGCGCCTTGTTGATCAATTCATTGACCATCCCAATGTTACCGCGTTAATTTATGCGCACCTCCCCGGACAAGCATCCGGAGTTGCCCTGGCATCAATCCTATACGGCAAAGTCAACCCATCGGGCAAGATGCCGTACACAGTGGCACGGAACGAGACGGATTACGGCGGTGTCCAGGACCCGGATCTGCCAAAAGGCAAATACGAGCTGTTTCCCCAGGCCGACTTTACCGAAGGCTTGTTCCTGGACTACCGACACTTCGACAAGCAAAACATCGAACCCCGCTACGAATTTGGATTTGGTCTGTCGTACACGACATTTGGCTACTCCAACCTCAAGATTGAAAAGTCGTCGGCCGTCAGCTTTGATTCCTACCCTGAAGGTCCTTTGTTGTCTGGAGGGCCGGCCTCGCTCTGGGAGACGCTCGTGCGCGTCACGGCCGAGGTCGAAAACACAGGCGGCGTCGACGGTGCCGAGGTTGCCCAGCTGTACCTCTCCGTACCCGGCGCTGAGGATGGGCACACGCCGCTGCGGGTGCTCAGGGGCTTTGAGAAGCCATTCATCAAGGCCAAGGAGAAGGCAACGGTTCAGTTTGAGCTTAGCAGGCGAGACGTGAGCATCTGGGATGTCGTTAGCCAAAAGTGGCTGCTGAGGAACGGCACCTACACCGTCAGTGTCGGTTCGAGCAGCCGGATCCTGCCCATCAATGGAACTTTTACTGTGTAATCAAGGAATATGGTGCGGTTTTTATTTGAGAGGGCTGGATGGCTGGACTGGGTTGGAGTTGTACACTTATGGAAAACAGGCCGGCTGTTTTGGGCTTGTTTTATTCTTCTTTTTTATTGGGAGGAAGTCATGGACGTGAGTTATGAACAAAAAGGGGTCAACGTGAGGAAACCCGTGCAATAAACAGCGTAATGTTGCTTTTATGACGTAGACATTTTCTCACTCTACTAACTACCCTGCAGTTTCAGGCCTACATCATGCTAGTTCTAGTCATTTTACGTTCACAGTACCGCGCTCTGGCGAGTAAGGAACTGAGCTTGTTTACAAAAAAGTCTTGAGTATTAGGAACTTTGGAAACGTTCAGTGACTGCATCAAGATAGACTATACACGCTAAAGCCATTCATTCCTCCCCGCCGCCGGCGCCGGATATCTACCAAAGCCGGGATGCTGAAGCATCGGGGCCTGCTGCGCAGCTGCGGCAGGAACACCTCGCATTGTCCCGTTGCTGTCTACCTCCTTCAACTCGTACTCTTCGGTGCTGCTATGGTAGGCTGGATGTTTGCCCTTGACGTCTGCAGAGGACCAGGGGTTGCTTGCGAGTGGATTCGGCTGCGGAGGTGGTGGTACTTGTTGCGCAGCTGGGTCCGACTCTTTGGAGACGAAGCTAAGATCCGACTTTTTCGACCGCAGGCTTGGGTCATCACCACCCAGCGCGACTCCTATGTCTTGCGGGCTGAGATGTTGCTGTGATTGGTACATTCGTTGTTGTTGGATTTGGTACTGCTGTTGCTGCTGCATGAAGTAATGCTGTTGCTGCAGCAAATCTTGTTCGCGCTCGCGCTCCATCGCCGCCAGCGCTTCTTGAGTCATCGCCGGCCACTGCTGCTGCTGTTGGTGATGTTGCATGGCATTGGTATCGGCGGCGCTGATGGGGCTGCTATAAGGTGAATAGTATCGCGTCGGGAACGTGGAGGGGCCGGCGCCGTCATTCTTCTCCATGGCTGGCGAAAATCCAGTTGAGATACCGGTGCGATCCGTGTGAGCCGAGGTGGGAGACTGCTCCCAGCCGCCAACGAGCGGTCTCTGGCTGACTGGTGTCTCGAACATGTCGCCACCCGCCCCGTGGGTGCCGGGCCAGCGACTACCGCCAAAACCCTGGGTTTGGGCCATCGCCTGGCGCTTTTCCATGTCGCGCAAGAAGCGGCGGCGCCTACGCTTGCCGTTACAGACGATACCGCAGCCGGCGGCGATGAGTATGATGGCCACCCCGGCGAAGGCGATGCCGACCTTTGCGCCGAGGTTGAGTGGGCCGTTGTCGGGCACAAAGGTGTAGCCGGTCGGGGCCGGGGTTGTGGCCTGAATGGCCTTGGTCGTGAAAGGTGGACCGGAGACCGATATGGTGCGTCCTTCGGCGGGCTGTTGTGTGCAGGCCGCGTCGAGCATGGTCATGTAGTTGGTCAACACATAGTGGCGACCGGACTGGAGGCACGGTTGGCATTTCGAAAAATCGTTGACCCTCCAAGAGTTGCAAAAGTCGTAGCGTCCGGCCGCTTTGGTAAGGTTCTGCCATTGAATAGCCTCTCTAAAGGGGCCACAAGCAGTGCTACACAGGCGTAATGAGAGCTAGTCAGCATCATTCCCCGAGAAACTTGCTGCAATGTTTCAGGCTGATAAAAGTTTCTCTTTACCTTGTGGTACACGGAGTTGAGCCGAGTTTCTTATCACTGTCGGGAAAGCCAAAGAGGCAGAAGGATAGTGTGTATCTCAGGTTATCTGTCAATTCGTTCAGAGTGTCAATCTCATGTATTGGTATGGGCATGCGACGTGGCGGATGTCACCTACATATGAGCCACTCGAGATCGGACTGCCCAGCAGAGGTAAAGGGGCTGCTCGCCTGGCATGTCAAGCAGTTCTGAAGCACATTGCCAGCGGCTGTGGTCGGGTAGTCCGAGGGATTGTCAAAGCATTCCATGTCGTCGGCGGTAGTGGCAGAGAGCACGTTTCCGCAGTGCTTTGAGCATGGCGAGTTCGGGGCCACCAGGAGGCTCGTCGCGAACGATGCGAGCGTGCCTAAAAGCACCAGGCATGTCTGAGATGGCTTCATTGTGTGCGATGGGCAGCTGCCGTCATCTATCCACGGTACAAAGGTGTGTTCTCCCGACCGAATGTAGTCCTAGCGTCAAAATGCAGTTCCTTCCTGCGTAGCTACTGCTAGTTCAGTAGAAACGTGCGACAGACTACAAGGCAGAGAGCCGAGTGGTCGCCATCCAAGGAAGATACCGGTTGGTTGCGCAGACGGTACTCGGCTATGTACTGCGCAAAGGTGCACCACAGGAAGCAAGCAAAGGAGACTGCCCCCGGATTTGTACCCCTGGAAAGACTGCTCTGACTTCCGGGTCCGGTGTCACAAAAGACGAGCCCCGGTGAGTATGTATGCTGACATGGCCTGAGGAAGAGGTAAGGCTCGAGATAAGTATGACCCAAGGTGGATATGGATATATACCCCAAAATATCGACTGGAGGGGTTTTCAGGCTAGGTTGGCAAGGTAGCAACCAACCCGGCAGTCTGGTCGTGATGTAGGTACCGTTACCTACTGTACATTAGGCGCTTGCCCAGAGACGCCACCCCTTTGCAAATAGGGTACACGGATGGGTTTATCAAAAAGTAAAAGTATCTGTCTCCGAGTTTAGAGACGTGATGGTGACAGGACTTTATGATATATTTCCCCACTATGGATGAAAAAAGTACAGCAAAAGGATGTGCGGGATGCAGTGATGGAAAAAGAAAGGGCGATAAAGGGTGATCAACCGTTGGGGTCCAAAAGAGCGAGCCAAGAAAGACAGGGGCTGATTGGGCGCCATTGAAAGGTGATGGAGGGCGAGGGCCCTGAGTGAGATTTGGCGACCAAGACTGACTATTGGGTGGTTGGGGGAACGCACCACGTAAAGAGGGGGGGGGGCATGCAAATCACAGCTGGCCTGACCATGAGATTCACAGCACTTGCTGGGTGGATGTGACACACGTTATGCGTATGTGTGCTGATTGTTACATTGTCCAAACTATGTTAAGATACTAAGCAGGGCAAGGTACATAAGGTAGGTAGGTAGGCCCAGGAGAAGGATTACCGTCCTCACTCACGCATCTATTTGGCCTCGACAGTGGCCAACTAGGACTAGGCGGGTCGGGAAGATGCCGCTGAGTGGAGGAGACAAGGTCTTGGCAACAGGCGGGTGCCAACTTGCGCAGTGATGACTGGTTCTCTCATGCAGCCTGCACATCAGATTGACCACTGAGAGAGATCAACATATGACAGTTTCCACTCGCGGGTCCTGCTGACGGACCGCAAGATCCCTCGGAAAGGAAGACAAAAAACCTCAGTATGTTGCGTTGCACACCACTCGAGCTTTCCCAGAACGCGCTGTCGCCGGTAGCTGTGCTTGTTTGATTGGCTGCATGTAGGAGCGAGCAATTTTGCTGCTGCCATCCAAGCAAGGGTCAAAGATGAAAGAGGAAGGTGGGGTTTTAGAGTGACCGTTTAATGGACTTTTTGGCCGGCATTCCATTCCCAAGATCAATCGGCTTTTTTGCTCAAAGGGAACCTTGGCTGGCTTGGATGATCATTATTGTAGGTGCCTACAGTACCTTTTTAGCTCTTACCACGATATTATTTCCTATTCTGATTGCTAGCAAATTTCTCTTTGTTATCGACAGGAAACACATGCTCTTTCCTTGACCACGAGCAAACTCTATACCGGAGTAACATCTGCAAAAGAAAAGACCAACGTAAGCCGTTCCTGCATCATCCAACGGCAATTGTGGGGATTTTGCACCTACTCGTCTAGCTTGGACAGTTTGCGTGGGAGTTTTGCCGAGATCAGCTGGCTGGCGGCCTTTTGATTAAACGATGGCCACTTGGTCAGCTCGACTGTAAACGAACGACTAGACTCCCTGCCTTTCAAAATACTTTTTGTTTGTGTGTTGGTGGGCATCCATCTGCTCCATTCGGCCAGGTTGCTCCGATGAATTGAATGAACTCTTGTGATGGCTAACCGCCGACGTTCCCAATCGGTCAGGAGGGTATTAATTAACTCCACACATCTGCAAACATGCATATGCATATTGCCAATACACAATAGTGCCGTCAAGCCCGAACACTTGCGGAAGCTCAGAGAGCGCGATAGAAAGAAACTCAGCTGGCCGTGTTCATTTACAATCTCCTGGGTCATGAGCTCGACTGGCGCCTTGAAGTTGCGCAAGGTACGTCCCACGCATTAAAAAGTACCTATGAAAACGTATTTACTTAGCATGCTATAACAAGACACAAGTCTGACACGGGGACACCATCACCGCAGGTTGTGTGGTGCCGTTGTCGTGATTGTGTGGTACTTCATGGCGGTAACATGAGCGACACCAAATTGCACAATGAACCATGAATCGTGACGAGCGACTACTACCAAAACTGGCCGTGAACATGGGCTTGATGGGGAACTCCTGATCCTTTGAGCATGCAGCATCACCTTTTGTGCGAATTAGTTGGAACCTAGGTAGTTCGGCGGCAAATGCCAACAAGTGATTCGTTCGGCCAGTCCTCGGGAATCCACTCATTGGGCCAATTGGTCATGGGTGAAATCTTTAGGAAGCTCTCATAACCCTAACCCGCATCTGGCAGTGCACTATGTAGCAGCCGTGAGAGAGGGTGAGCAACAATTGAAACAGCATACAATTCTCGGGATCAGTACAATGAACGTCTCGTACCTGGGCGGCTATCTGAAACCTTCTGTAGGATTCCATGGTTGCACATAGGATGTTTCAGGACGCTCGAAACAGTGCGACGGATCCTTCAGCACCAAGAGAGCCGCCCACCAAACGAAACGATGGTACAAGACGACCATGCTCAATGAGATCCAAGCATATATCTATCGCAAAGTGCCTTTTATAATTCTATCGCTTTTATATTGAAGGTGTTTGGCATCTACCGGCTGCTTCTGACACTTCTAACCCAAGGCCTCCTTCACCCTCATATCATCATGCTGATATTGGCATGAATAATAAATTCACCTTTCCTCCAACATGAAAGGAGCAAGCTTTCTTGTTGATATTCCTTTCGATATCACTCTGCACTACCAAGCCTGCTTGTCTTCGGGCGAATCCAAGACGGAAAGTCGTTTCGCTTGAGTGGTGGAAGGCCTCCTCGCACACCCGCATTGCAGCTCGAGGTAGCTCGTTCAAGATCGTCCATTCTTCACCCCATCCATGGAGCACAGGAAAGATGTTTTACTCTCGCGGGTAGACAGATTGGGTGTAAACATGACTTTTGCACCCAGCCAAGCCAGCCCCAAGGCCCCGCAACATATACAGACGACAGTCTAGATTGAACAGTCAACCGTGTCGCTACACGGGATGATCGCCAATCCGCAGTATCCAGCAAATATTTCGGTTAGAATTCAGCTCTTATTTTGCAAAACGAAGTCTATTTCAAATCATGGATGCTTCGTGCGTACCTGCGGCTACGCTCTAGCACCACCCGGATCGGATCTTCCAAGAAACAACCATACGAACCTCAAGTCTATGATCGATAGCAGATCATTCTCACAGACGTCGAAAGGCGATATGCCGATGATTTTTGGCTCCCTTGCCTCAAAACCCGGCATTGAGCCTCGCACACTGTGACGTCCCACTACTTGATGCCCGTTTCAGTAAAACACCAGATCGGGCATGTGGATAGACCTGCACCTGTTTCGACTGGATGACCTCCACAAAGGCTCGACCCAGACGCCCAGTGTGTGCAAGATGAGGCGTGATCCATGAGAAAATACTTCAGTTTGTGCTTGGGCCGATCGATTTGTGCTGCTGCAGACAGGCGACGAGCTTGGTACGCACTTTCGCGTTCGTCTCGCGCCCCTGAAGCATGCAATCTCTGAATCTTGTGAACCACCACCCCGGATCGGTCTTGGGATACAGTCCTCAGCGCTTGATAATCGAACACCGACCAGAATCGCCGCACAAGGAGCTTCATTGCGGTGGGCACCTTGACCGTGGCTCAAAACTAGTTGTGTTAGGTCGGTTCAGCCCCAGGTCGACTCAAAGCAAGAGGCCATTGGAAAAGTGTGTCCAGCTACAAAGACACCGCAAACCTAACTTCACACACCCACACCTGCGCTGGCCGTTAAATTTCAGTCCCAAAATGCCAGCCGCCTTGTACGCGACGTCAATGAACAGATATTTGACTTATGAGGCAATCATACCCAAGACGCCAGCGAGGCGGAAGTGGCGTGCTGAGTTTCCAAGAATCGTGATTAAGCAACACTCGGTATTTCTGAAGAACTCCATTCGCGTGTCCAGATCCACGCTAAAGCTCGAGCTTGGTTGAGCTTCGAGCTTGGCCGATCGCAAATGAGAGACCGAAGCAACTGCGCTTTCGTACCCTCCTACCTGCTTACCTACCTACCTACCTACGTAGGCACAGAGAAGGAATAAAACGCCAACGCCCCCGCAGGACTGGCTTGTTTGACTTGGTACACACACTCCTTCCTCCGTTCAGTCAAGGCTGAGCTGCGCCGGCAGACACCCAGCATACAAAACCCCATGAGCGAAAGCTCGCGGATCAAGTCCAACTTTGGGTCTTACAGCATCTTGCCAAAGTTCATCTTTGCGCGCTCATTGTCAGACTTTGCCCAGCAACCAAAAGCCACTGCCCATGGTGTTCCACGGCTCTGTAACATCTGGAGCGGTCACAAGACGGTGTCACATACATTTGAACACTCTTCCTGATCACCAGAACTGGGGTCAAGGGGTTGCGGAGCAATTGTACCGACCCAACCTCTGCGAGTTCACCAGTGTCCAACGGAAGGCTGTTGGCACTCATCTCGTGCTGAGCATCCATCCCACTGTGCCTTCAAAAATCTCAGCTGTCGCTACCTGTTACTTCCATCAGCCAATCCGACTTATTTCGGTACTTCATAGCATTTGTCCAACGGTCCCCTTTCGACATCAACAGGAAACAGACACATTGGTTTAAAACTTCAGTATTAAACTTGCCAAAAACGCATAAATGATATCTCTTCTCGGCCTTCAACTGGATTCTGAATTGTCGAGGAGCTTCAGAGGGGCATCGGGCGAGACTTTTCTGCGCATGGGAAAGAAGCAGCCATCGAAGTTCATGGCGGCGACATCTTTGAACCACGACGGCTTGAACCAGAATGATGTCGGTCCGAGTGCCCACCTCATTGCTAGTCAGTGACCCTGTGGTACTTATGACAATCTGCAGTTCTGATGTTGAACTGCATCGGCCAAAGCAGCTCCCTAGGATGGGCTATGCTTGTTTTGTCGGATCACTCAGAGATAACTACCAAGACCCGGCCGCCATCTTGCGACGTGCCTATCTTGCGCACAGGACCAGAGACGGACGATGTGATTGCTGCCGCCCTGTCATGATCTCAGCCTCTCTGATGGCTAGACATTGAAGCCAGAGGGTCTTGTCGAGTGCCAAGACGCCCTACCTTGCCAGCGCAGCTTGTCACGCTGGCATTTTGCACACCAACTGCTGTCACGATCTGTTGAAGCCGAAGTGCTTTGCAGGCCCACTCGACATGAGGTCTGGTGGAAAGCTTTCTCGACCTCTGAACCAGTATCTTTTTCAGACGTAATCGCCTTACCATCATCCTCGGGAATAATGTCTGTGTTTTGCCCACAATCGACGAGGCAGAGGCATTAGGCACACACCACAGCGGTTCACCCGTGGCTCATGCTCACAAGATATAGCCATCATCAAGGTGACTCAAGACTAATCAATGTCTCTGGACGGTGAAAATCAACTCCCTGTTAATATAACTATCGGTCTTCCCATTTGTCTACTACACCGGACTATTCGTCAACAATATCATACAAGCTCTACACATGAGGAGCAACAGCTAAGCGAGGAAAAAAAGAAGCAAAAGAAAGAAGACTCTTTTTTTAAAAAAAGAATTAGAGATATTACATATGAAATAAGGGAAGTAATGACTGGCCTGATATCGCCAAGGATGTACAGCAGATGGTCATGAGGAAAAGATGGAGCGCAAGCGATCCTACAATGTCATCAAGGAAAAACCCAAGCCTCACGAGGAAAGTCGATTTCAGGAGATGGGACCAACAAAAGAAAAGAAATTAGGAAAAAAGAAGCAGGGAACAAAAAGAAGGAGAGGCTTGCTCCAAAAGTTCCTCCAAACGGAAAAAAAAGAAGGGAATCATACATCATCATAAACAGGAAACATCTTTCTCACCGAGTCACAACGCGGTTCCGATACTAAAGGTTATGGTAACGGAGCGTGGAGGCGATGGAGAAGGCGTCTGGTCTCGCAGATGCACCACGACCGTTTCCTTGTTGCGACTCTCGACCTCGATAGTCATCGACGGCTCCGATATTCCGCTATCTCTCGGCCGATATTCTGAGCCGATGTGCCGTGGCAGCACGAGCGGCATCTCACGCGTAATGGCCGATATCAACTCCGGTGCTGGTATGGCCGTCAGGGGCGACTGCACCTCTACCTGCGACACACCTTGGACATCCTGCAAGTGCTCCTCTGGCAGGGGAATATCTTCGGGCGCGGGAGGAGGCGAAATCGGCAACGGAATTGTGAACTCGTTCTTCACCGGCGATGATCTGAATGTACTCTTTACCGGGGACATCCTTTCCTGGGGTCGCAGCGGCAACGGCTTGTTGCCTTCGAGAGGAGGAGGCAGCGGCAGCGGCTTGAGGTCCAGAGGCGATTGGGATCGTAAAGGCGACTGAGATCGCGACCGTGAGGGGTCGGGGAGCGGCCAGTCTGGTTCTTCTGGCGTGTGCAAAGCCGTCGCGCTGAACAACAGCTGGTCCACCTGAGCTGCTGCCGCTAGGTACTCCTGATCGGGAAACTCGCCAGTGGGTGGAGGTGTATCGAGGTCGTGTGGCGGCGCTGCCGGAAAAGCGCTAGAGTCCGAGGCATGCGGGTTCTTTACCGGAGTTGCTGGCGAAGTTGCCGTCGATATAGTCAGTCGCGGTCGCACTGGGGACAGTATGGGACTGTCAGCGCGCGGCAAGTCGACGAACGACTCGGCGGGCTCGCTTGGAGTCGGCTCCTTTCCATCGATGTCCATTGCCCAGTCGGCTATTTCGTCATTGGTCGGCTTCTCAAGTGGCTCGGTCGGTTTTGCAGGCTCCGCACTTTCCGCCTTAGCAGGTCCTTCGGCTTCTTCAGCCTCCTCGGGAACCTCAGGCACACAAGCATACAGGGCGCATTCGACCGCAGTCACCTGCACTGGTGCCGAGGGCCGATAGTTAACGGGATCGATGATCTTGTTCAGGTCCAAGAAGTTGTCTAGGTCGTCGTCAGCGGGGGAGCGCGAGTCGCCAGCCTGTACTTCGGCGTCGGTCGTAGTGCCGTCCCACTCGCCCTCGGCCGTGTCCCTACCCGGGCGGCTGACCAGCTTCGCAAATGGGCCGTTGTCCGTATCGACGACGAGGAGGTGCTTAGTACCGCGGCCGAGGACGCCGTAGACGTTCACCTCGCCGTTCTGAATGCCCATGACGGCGCTGGTGCCGGCATACAGGGCGTCTCGCTCGATACCGCAACGGTTGGCGAATATGAGGATAATCTCGTCCTCTCTCTCGGCGCGGATCAGGGGCTCCATACGTTTGGCCCAATACTCAAGAGTCTCCATGTCGGGCTCGTATGGCTTGCTGCAGAAGGCAGCACGGCCCTCGAGCGTGCTCCAGGCCATGGAGATGATGACGACGTTGGCGTGCGACTCGAGGATATGGAATGCGAACTCGAACTGATGCCATGGTGCTTCGAATTTGTAGGGGCTTTTGCGGTTTATGTCAGCAGAGCCTCGCAAGTTTGTTTCATGTGTGGTAGATCTGGTTTGGTCAAGATAGGTAAGTGCCAACGTGGTTCTTACTTGATATCCATGCCTGCAGGAGAACGGATGTTAGCGGGACTTGCGACTTGCGCTTCAATTTTCAAGGTGAGTTGGACTGTTTGCTTACATATTCCCATGGCAGTCTGACCGATGCCATCCACCTCACCCTGGAAGAAGCCTCCGGTACCCTCTGCGCACCACGTCTCGTCGGTGTAGTAGAGGTGCTGCTTCCTGTAGTTTGCCAGGGTCTCGCCCTCCTCATTGACCAAGAGCAATGAGTTGAAGTACTGCGACGTGGGCGTCCAGTCGGTGGTGCTGTTGACTATTTCCGGGTAGCCCACAGCGACTTTGCAGTCGTACTTGAGCGCCGTAGTCCTGGCCCAAAGTGCCGATATACCTGAGCCCTGCGGCTCGAGGAAAGGCTTGATCTCCTGAAGCGACTTGAAATTGTACCCTGTAACAATTAGTTGTTAGCTTCTAAATAGTTTAAGGTGTGAAGTGCAGCGCAGGGGCTGAGTGGACAGGATTTCGCACCACTAAAGGCCATTTCGGGAAGCACCAGTAGGTCAAGGTCATCGAGGTCACGGGGATCCGCGCGGTTGAGAACCGAGTCGGCGCGGTTAAGGTTGTTGTCGACATCGCCAACCTGTGGCGCAAACTGAAGACAACCAATCCTCATTGTGATTGATTTTTGGGGTTGTTGGGCGACGACGACTGACTTGCTGCAGCAGGGCAGTGGATGGATGAATGATCGATCCACTAGGCTTCCCCTCCAAAATGCCAAAAGTTGCTTTTGCGCAAAAGAGGAATGGAGGGGATCGAGTCTCAAAGGGCTCCCTGGCTAGCCTGGGTCAACACTTTGGAGTCAAGTTGCCAAAAAGAGTTGGGCGTGTCCTCGATTCAAATACGAGAGGCAGCGACGATGGTGTTTGATGTTTCAAAACCCAAAGTTTGTTATTTTGATTATCCCCGATGCTACCCCGGAAAAGACTCTGGCAGAAAAAACGAAACGAACGAACGGAGCCCGCCCAGAGGGTTCCACCCGGAGCGAAACTCCCAAAAAAAAAACTGGTGAGTGCTGCGGCTTAGAGATCTTTGATGCTAAAATTATCGCGTGCGACGCATCTTGGATGACATAGGCTTCTGTGTAGTGCCTACTATCATGGGTAGAGAATGTCTCGATATAGAAACAACGAGTGCTATGGTGTTTGAAGGATTCGGTTGCACCGATAAAAACTAGATCTAGAAAGTCGAAAATAGAAAACAGCGCGCCGGCTTTCGAGTACAGAGAAGACGACGCAAGGTGGGTGGGTGGTGGATGGTGTGGTACCGATCTGAAGGATGGATTTCTCGAGGATGCGCGGCTAACCCAGCTTTTGCACACCCAACCTTACCTAAACATAGCAAACGCGCTTCAAAGTCCACCAGACTCCACACAATTGGATGTTCACTTTTCCACGACTTCCCTTCCCCCTCGAGCCGAGCACGGGCCCTGGGAGCTAGGCTAGCTAGCCATGAGCACGGGCACCGCTAAGGCAACGACGTCGCAGCAGAGAAACCCTTTCTCCAACCCGGATGCTCCCGTCGGTCTTTTTGACATGGGATTTCCTTGGTTCAGGGTCGCAAAGACGGTGAGCCACGGCCACCAAAAGTCCACTTATCTCGAGCTATTAAGCTACCAAGTACTCCAGTACTACGCTACGAATTGAATGTACTATCTATGTAAAATTCGGAAGTTATTCTGCACAAAAGGTTAATTCCGATGGTACCTTGTCGATGAATTCATAAAAAATCCCCATCAGTGCGCTCGTTCTCGCATCGCAGACAGAGCAGCGCGCAAAGTTTACTCTTTTTTTTTTTTTTTTTTTTTTTTTTTTTTTGTCTTGGTGCGCGGCGATCTCAACTCGATGTTGCATCCTGTTCGAAATTCAATGTCCTAATTGAGCCATACGTACAGACCAAGAGAAGAAAAAGAAAAAAAAAAAAAAGGAAAAAAAAAATGCCGAAGAGCCAAGGAGACGGACTTTGTTTGCTGAGCGGCTTACTGGCTGGCCTTTGGGCCTTTGCTTCTGTTGCAGGAGGTGATCGGAGATCTCGGGCAGCACGTTTTTTTCTCGCCTGCCCCTTGGGTCAATCATGGCTGGACTGACCACTTACGTCCCTTGGTTAGCCGCTTCCGGACAAACGCCGAAGCGGGGTGACGTGACGACGACAGGTGATAAGGTGGTAGGGACTGGCAGGGATGCCACGTTCCTACGGCGTATGTACAGTACCTACTTTTGATGCCCCGGCCGCGATGGCAACTATTCTAATAGCTAGACCTCCTCCACTGGGCCAATCCTTAGAGGCTCTTTAGCAGACAGCTGGCGCTACGGCGGTAGGTGCCTCTTTATCGCCTGACATCAATGCGCATTAGTGAGGGGAGCTACCCGTTAGCTTATCCGTCTCTTGGGAATGGCTTCGTTTTTGGTGGGAGCGCGATGAATCCCCCATCCATGAGTCATATCTTGGTTTTGGCACCATCATAAACGCAATCGATCTCAATCCAGTCAATAAATAATTAAATGATAAACTAACTGAACTTCATAGATGTTGGCAAACAGGCCTCTTGTTCCCGGAATAGCTCAAAAGGAACACACAACCACACACCGCGGTTATCTTGAAATAGACGGTCCGTTGATCGACTTGACAAGCGCCGACTTGACAGGAGATGCTTGACGACTCACTGCCACGGTGGGCATCTATACAGAGGATTACACAGCCCGACGCAACAATTTAGACTAGGCCATCATGAAAGACTCCGTCACCCCACACTCCGGGTAAGATATGACTATCTTGAATTCGGGCAAAGATTTAGCCAAGGCCGGTCTAAAGTCAAATATTGCCTTGACCAGACTGCATGTGGCGAATTGCTGGGTGAGCTGCAGTGATGACAGGTCCAGGGGAAGAACTGGTTGGAAACTAGCGCGTCCGCATCCTATAGCATAATGGGTGTGATTATGCACCAAAGATCTGAAGGGAAGGATGAAAGGATCAATGAGATGGTGTGCTATGCCTGTCGTGTATGCCAATTGAATCCTTCAAAGGTAAGAAAACAGGCCAGAAAAAAAAACAGCCCTAACCAACTGAGTGTGTAGGCTAGCCGCCGCCAGAAACTCTCGAGGCTGTCACATCCCGTACTACCACTACGGCAGAACATCCGCACCATTCTTGGTGATACCACGAGGTCAGCGGAAAGATACAATTTGACTACGGATCTTCAAACTCAAAGGAAAAGAGTGTGCTCGCACTCGGGCAACACCATCACATGTTAGCAGCCATAGGTAGCGGTAGGATCATGATAAACCTGGTTCCCTACTACCTCGCACAAAGCTTCCATATGCCAAAATGTGCCTCTACACCAACCGGGCTGTGGATGTACAGGCGAAGGGTTGAAAAAAAAAGAAAGAAGAGAAGAAAAAAAGAAAAAAAAAAAGACTTAGATCCCGCCAAGACTCAAGGCGCATATGCCAGTAACCGCCCGGGATGGGTTTATCCTCTTGCCGTCCGTACCGAAAACCCCCTCCATCCCGTGACGGGATCGTCAGCACTCTAGAAGCCGAGCAGGGGGCTTTAGTGGCTACTAGGTATCGTGTGCATATCGATATTCATCCTTTGAATCCACCGCTTTGCCTTTTTGAGAAAAACAACAGCCGCCGAATATGACGAGATGGAGGGCAGTCTGTTTTTAGGAATATGTGCCTGGAAACAGACTGTCTCCATCCAATCTCCGTGGGTTTCTCGCTCACGCATACTCAAACAACCTCCTAATCTTTTCTGACTAGTCTAGTCTAAATCTAACAAAAATCAAGACTCATCAAGCAGGCACGAATCTCATATTGCTTGTTTCAAGCCAAGACCAGCGCGACTTGTTGTTTCTATTCTGAGATAGAAGTATCCTGAGTTTTCTCGACCTGTACCAAGAAAATATAACGTTTTCTGATCCTCGGATCAGGTGAGTAAGGTATCTAGGTCTAGACTAGTTCTAGAAGTAAGCCACGACTTTTCTTCTTCTTCCGACTCCAAAGGCCTGTCGATCAATGTTCCGTCCAAAAGTCAAGATGGTTTTCCCAGACCCCCTACTTTAGCATTATCCATACCTAGCATCAAAAAGGGAGAAAAAGAGAAAAAAGAAAAAAGAAAATAAAAAATTAAAAGGCCTCTACCCTGCCGCGAGCCTCCTTCTCAATGGTGATCTGGTCATTGACATGATCCCAGCCCAGAAACGCCCGGAGACGCATTTTCCGATCCTCGATGGTCATGACGCCACCATCCGTGTCAGCCTTGTAGCCCCAAGAGATGTGCAAGTCTTTGTTGTTGTCGCAAGGCTTGTCGTGGAAGTCGTCCAGCCTGGCGTCTATGCCTCGAGTGAAGTTGGCCGCTTCGGTGAGGACGTCACAGCGGGCGTCTTTCATGCCACATCGCTGCAGAACAAACCCCAGCTTTACGTGGTTGGACATGTCTATCCCTGATTGAGCCAAAAACGAGAGTGATCAGTACTGGTCTGGTTTGAAGGTGCGACACTTGCCCTTCTTGCAAGGTTTTCCGGGACAAAAAAACAGGAACGCAGCCAAACCTACTTCGTTGCAGCTTCTTGACAACCCACCAAGCCGCGTCGCAGTCGTCCCGTCTCTGCACAAGAGCCTCCTCCCTGCGCTGCTCCATGCTCAACCGCTCGCCACCGCCAGGGCGAAGGGGCTCAAACGTGCCAAACTTGTACGCCCTCTCCGTCTTGTTCGCGACCTCGGCCCCGCCCACCAGGTCCTTGTCGTCGTAGCCAAAGTATGCATTCTCGAGCGTGAAAAGGTTCATGACGTTGACCGTGATGAACCCGTTGCTGTTCCAGCCGCTGCTGATGGCGTACTTTGATACGTCTGTGTTCTCGAGGCAGGGGACGGCGACCCAGGGGATCTGCGTGGCCGGCAGCCAGGTCGAGAAGACGTGAATGGTGCACTGCTGGAAGGAAGCATCCGGGGCGCCGACCGGCTTCTCGCTGATGAAAAAGTGGTACGAGCACCGGTTCTGGTCCTTGGGCGGCTCGACAGCGCTGGTGCAGTTGCGGGAGAAGCGGTAGATTGTCCAGTTGCCAATAGCTTGGCCTGCGGCCTGGGCGGCCAGGGTGGCCAGGAGGCAGAGGCTTATGAGGTTCCGCATTGTTCGCTTGTGATCTCGTTTTTCTTTTTTTCCCAAGATGTACCAAAAGAAAGATGATTATCTTTTATGGGTGCGATGGCCACTAGCAGCACTGCTTTAGATCATACGAGAGCAGAAGCACCAACATATAATGTTCATCAAGACTCTGAGATGTAGGCTTTTATATCTTGAGAATGCCAACGACAGTTATGATCTTGTCCACAAAAAACCAGTATCTGCCCGGTCTGTCGCATCGTATGTTCTGTGTATCTTCCGATCCATTGAGCATGACCAAGCCTGCCTTCCATGTAAGCAATGTACTTGCCCAATCCACCAAAATACCATATGGCGGCAGGGTAACGTGTGCTTTTCAGAACTGGTCGTTGCCTCGTCCTACCTCGCAATGCCATTGTGCTGCCCACGCGAGTGTCACCTGTGCCCTGGAGACGTCTGGACTCGGAAGCTTCCGTAATAGAAAGATTCCGTTCTCATCCAGACTCGCTCAACAAAATACCTACCTTGCCACTTGATGGTCGCAATTTCAGCCGAGAACCTAGAATAGCAACTCTGGCCCTGGATTCATTATCGTGTTCTGTGATACCAAAACACGAGCTGCTCACATGGTCAACCAGATTCTGCTCGGGGTGGACCTATATTGACGATGGCAAGCTTGCGTAAGATGTAGGACAGTCAAGCAGTCATGAACTGGGCCAAGTCTAGTTTCGGCAGTTTTGGTTGCCTTTTTCGGCTATTCAGGTTTTACAAGGAAGCTCTAGCCACCTGTGCTACCTGCTACTTTCGGTTGAATCTTTCTTCATTTGCTCTGTTTTGGGTAACTACCTACGGTCCGGAGTAATTGCGCCTGGCGAGTCCCATATTTCACAAGCACTGAGAATGGCTCACGTACTAGATAGGTACCTAGGTAGGTTTCCCATCTTCTTTTCAGTTGGGGAGTGTCGGTAAAAGTGAAGCTCATATAATAACAAGCCCCAAACACTACCTAACCTTTCGAAGTCGGATTACACGTGATGCAGTTGGAAACAGTTGTTATGCCAAAAAGGCGGCTCCCTAACTGAATGGCAACGAACCTGTATAGTTCAACCGCACAGAGAGCTGTGAATTGAGCCGTTGGTTATAACCCTATCCATTTAAGTCTTTGCAACCTTCCCTCACGCAAAGGGAAAAGACAGGTGAGCTACCTATACATTCGATAAGCAGTGAACAGACTAGCACAAGCATATAAATATATACCAAGGCGTCAGCTCGGCGTCACTGTGTACTGGACCCCACCGAGAGATACGCGTCATGGTCGAAAGTTAGGTACTTGTGGCAGGGCTACAGATGGTTGATAACGAGCCGCCGCCGGTAGGAGTAGAATGCGACGGAAATTCTATTTGTGATGGAGTGCAGGACGAATGGCTATAGACAGGCCAGAGAAGAAATGACGGGAAGCTTCTATGAAAACTTGGTGGCGCTCACCATCTCGGCAAGAACCACGAGTTTCCTTTATCTATGAAATCTCCTAGACCATTATTTAGACCAGAGAACTGATGCTATTCTACCTCACTAAGAATTGCTGAAAGCCAGCAGGGTATCAATCATGTAGCGGAATACTTAATCTTCTATTCGAACTTGGCAACTCTCCTAGCTGTCAGAAAGTACAGGCCTGGAAGTAATGACTTGGCCTTCATTTGCCGATTGTGAATCAGGTAGAGCCAGGAGGGACCTGGGTCGTGGAATACTCATGCTTTGCTTCTAAACTTATACTAGGGATCATTTTAGTATTGTGTCATGCATTTCCAAGCCGGTAACAGGCTGAGAGAGGTAGAGTTGTCAATGAAAAGAAAGTCTCCTCGGGATGCTCTGATGAGTGTAGAAGTACTCCTGTTTAATGTAGACCATGTGTAAAACCTAGAAATGCCCTACTACCCAAGGGTCTTTTAGGTTACTCGTAATAATGTAGCAAATATGCAGTACGTTGTTCTTCGTATAAAAGCTGGAATGGGCACAAATGTGTTACAACCTTCGCAAACCTTAACATACCAACAGCTGAAATTTATGACCCGATTTGCAAGCGCCAAATGCCAAGTGGTAGCCGAAGTTCAGCCTAGACGTCGCCGGACTGCCCGGTGAAGCAGTGCTTATCAAGAGACTGTGCATGTTGGTCTATCATTGATCACCTTGGAGATCAGCAAAAAGCCGGCAGACGTGTAAATAAGTGATACATGACCATGCGAATATGCTTGGGTTCCTGCACGCGGGGTACTTGTGTGTCTTTTATATGCTCGGCTGAGCTGCCTCAAGTCCCGCAAAAAGCCACCTGTTCGACAGATCAACGAAACGGTCTTTTGACATGACCAAGAGAAACAAAGACTGTATCAAAAAGATTTAATGAAAGAATGAGGATCACGTGCAGGAGCTGTGCCACACTTGTTGCCCTCTGCACATAGGTAAGTTACAGCAGTTAGATGACTGAGGCAAAAAACCGGCACGAAGAGTGGGCGGAAGTACTTGCAAGCCAAGCGGAGCCCATGAACCACCTCGTCCGTGGTACAAGAAAGCAGAGCAGCATGTTCAAAAATAGAACAACCACTGATAGATCGGGGGCCAACGCGGCGCCAAGATCTGAGCCGTCAAACACTCATTGGTCGACCTCTTCTTGGCCGTTCTCTGGAACGATCTATCTTTGGTGGTGTGGGTGGTAGTGTCATCTGCTTTGTGGGGTCGGCAGCAATGGTTGGTCAGAGACATATATTGGACTTCTCAAAGAGTAGATTGCGACGTGGAAGAAAAGCGGTTGGCACGCGGGTGGGCAGTTGACGCTAGTGCCTGCGCGGACGGCGGACAAGGCCAGGATCCATCAGGACCCCTCAATTCAACTTTTTTTTCGTCTTACCCTCCACGCGCCTTTCCTTGCCTTTCGAGCACCAACCACTTGCACCTGTATCCTGCTTGCGCTTGCCGTTTCTGGATGCGGGATTTGATCGATAATTTTTCCTGTGCTATTCTTGGATCAGATCAGGCATGAGTCGAACATGGTGCTAAGTTTTTATTGAATCCAGCCACCTCGACAGGCCCAACAAACAAAAGCAGCACGGAAAAGAAAAAGATGCCAACGAACCGCCTTACCGCCAGGATTGCAACATAACCGTTTGAAAGCCTCAGGCGAATTATGTAATCTTGTAATTTTCCCCAGAATGCTTCTATCAGCGCCGTATCGATGCAGCAACTTTGCCTTTTGTTCGGAGCAACGAGAACAACTGCCGCCATCAGTGATTTTAAATCATATAATCGGGCAGCTTGGAAGCAATCTTCAAGCTCAAGCCAAGGATATGAGGCAAATCGGGACCGACCAACCGAAAACTTCCCTTGGCCGTGCCCGGACGTAAAATATTTCCAGATTTGCCCCCATCTTGCTTCGTCTCTCGCGATTACTACAGTACGGTACATCCAATGTACACCTGCTGCATCGCCGGTCGCCTGATTTGGTCAACTTAAGGGTTGATCAGCTTGGCTGCTGCCCTGCACCATCACTGCACAAGATGAAAGCATGCGAGTTACCGCTGTGAAAAAAAAAAAAAAAAAAAAAAAAAACGAAGCAAGCACTGCAATAACTCCACGCGCAACACTGCACTCTATTTAAATCCATTTTGTGCCCTGAAAGGAAGGGAAGGCCTCTCTGAGCGGCCACCTTAGTGCCTTGGCTGGGCGTCTGCGGAAAAAAATATGATCAATTGGATCAGTCTGATCGCGCTCGCATTCTCCCAATATTAACCCTAAAATACACCAGATCCCTTGCCGACGATCCCCTTTTTCTGGCCACTCAGAAGCTCGCAGCCCCCTGTCGCCCAGAGAGAATGGCCTGATATACGCGCCGGCTCCAGTATCCGCCAAGCCTGCCTTATCTCTCATTGGCTACATCTCAAGAAACGAAAAGCTGGGCAGAGACGTCCTCTACCTCTTTCCTAGTACGGTTACAATGGTTACAATGGCTGACTGCTGACAGGCCGTCGCTCATGAGCAGAGTACCACGAACCCCTCATTGGACAACAGTCATACTTTGCCGGATCGGGGAGAGTCCGTAGCTATTATGAGAAACGATAACGCGGGACCGCCTTAGTGAACATGGGTGACTACATACTACACCTATTCGACCTTGAATGGGTAAGTGGATCTCTGGGTCAGTACGACCCTGACATATGGTCTACTGTAATCTGTACGAAGTAAGTACCTAGACTAGTCGCCGGTAGGAAATTGATGGTTGGGAGAGGAGGGTCTAGTTCTTTGGCTGGCGCTTCTCCATCCGCTTCTGATGCCGTCATTACACACACCCATCCTTCGGATATGGGTGTGCATCAACAACCAAGCGGCTGCAGGCTGGCTGGTAAAGGCAAGAGAGGAACCATGGCGAATTTCACCCACCCACCCACCTGCAGCGGAGGGGCAACCACAAGCAAGCGCTTGGCTGAGCCCGGCTCGACCGAGTCCCACACATTCACTTAATACATACACATGCCGTGCCGGTACGCACCTTTTCCCTTCCGGGTGGTTCTTCTGGTCCCCTTCCGCCCGGTGCTCCATCGTCAAGTCACTATCGCACCACCCACCTGTCGAGTCTAACATCTCGAAGGTGAAGAAAGCCAGACATTGTCAGCAATTCAGAGACGTTGTGCTTTGAAGAACTGTCTACCATGATAGTGTCATGATACCAGTCACATCTCCCGACTCCCATCAACTCTCCATCTCCCAACCCTCTATACACAACCGCCATGCCGCCTTCAATATCAACAACGTGGTGGAGGCTCCTGGCAGTGACCTGGATCACCCTATGTCTCTTTTCAACAGTAGCCACAGCACTCCAGGTTGCTCCGGGATCACCATGCGCATCCGTCTGCCAGGACCGTAACGACGGCGACGGAAACGACGCCAAAGGATCGACGACGAGCGTCAAGGATATCGCCTGCGAGGATCCCGATTTCGATTCAAGGACCATCAGGGGCATGAAGTTTAAGGAATGCACACAGTGTCTGCAGTCAAGTAGATATACCAGCGGAGAAGAGACCGATCTCATGTGGTATCTCTGTAAGTACCAAGGACCTGGGACTCGTTTTTTTCCCCGGACTTTATCGGCAGCCTGTTGAATCAACAGCAACCGTGAGGGATAGCTGTGGAAAGCTCACTAACATTTCAAAAAAGACAACCTGCGTTACGCTGCGAACGTGTGTCTCTATAACTACCCAGAGGCGGTTCAGAACAAGTCTTTTGCTTGCGACATCCCGAGCTCATGCGGTGGCCTCAAGACCGCTCTCAGGGAGGGTGACTTGAAAGCGGAAAGCATCACGCAGTTGGAATACTGCTCCGCCGACAATGAGAAGATGAAGGCTTGGGCAATCAAGTCTTGCACCAGCTGTTTATGGAACGCCCCTGAAAGCAAATACCTCTCTAATTGTAGGTGATAGCCGACCTCGCGAGATCTGCATTCGGCTTTGTAGGGCTATATATGTAAGATGATCTAACACAGAAAATACAGTCATGGTTGCCCTAGACGCCGCCTGCGTCCAACGACCCAAAGCAGGTGATCTTGTCGGTTTGACGGGCAGCTTGTTTACGTCCTACGCAGTGAACATAACAGACCCGCCCAAGCTGGAGACGGGCCCTCCTCCCCCGGCTCAGACAAACATGGATACGGGTACCATCATTGGTATTGCAATCGGCGCAGCTCTCGTCCTGCTCCTTGGTGTCGGTCTGTTCGTGGTCTACTGGCGCAAGCAGAAGCGCGCAAAGGTTGAAGAAGAGCGGAGGGTCAACTCAGATTCGCCAAACGATGGTGGTAGCTCTATCACCGCACTGAACATTGGCGGCGGCGGCGGCGGCCCCGGATCAGGAGGTGGTCGTCACGGCTACACCACTGACTACAAGAGGGAAATTGGCCTAACCTCCTTCGAGTCGTACGATGCGTCTCGAAGCGGGGGTCTCAACAGCAACAGGGGTGGCAACTATACCAATTCAGGCGAATATTACGATCAGCTTGAGAAATACCAGCAAAGGGCGGCAGCCCAGCAGTACGGCATGCTTAATCACACCGGCCCGGCGGACTCGCTACCGGCACACCCAGCGTACATCCCACGGGCTGCCATGGCTCAGCAGCAACAGCAGCGAAACAGCACCGACTCTAGGGGATCGCGCAATACAGCAACATCATCTCAAAACCTACAGCAACAATTCACACCAAGCCAGACGCTTGTCGCACAGAACTCACAACAGCAACGACCTGTATCAACTCAAACACTCTCCGCTCAACACCTACAACAACAACAAACCACCCGACGCACTTCACCCCGGAGTTCTCCACGTCTCGTACCCGAACCTATAACCCTCTCAGCCGTTCCCGCATCAAAGCAACGTTACGCCAAGACCACGACGGAACAAGCATCGCAGCCTTCGTTATCGACATCCTCAAAATCGGCTATTGATTCTTACACCATGCAAAAATACCTGGCCGCCGAAGATGACAGGCCGGGCCACACTATGCCGCCCCCGCCAGCGCAGAAGCCACCTAGGGCAGCGAAGCCATTTGACCCCGCGAATCCTCCACCACCACCACCTCAACCGGCGGTCAAGATCCCATCACTGGGATTGCCATCCGTCCCAAGGGTCCGCGTGCCCAAGCAGTACGCGCCCCCGCGTATCAGCGTCGAGGAGGCGACGCCCACGGATGCCGCCGGCGGCGAGGGGCACTTTGAACGGACAGGGACGCCAGGCAGCCGGTCGTCTTCGGTATCCCGCGACGGCCGGCCGCCGACCAGAGGGAGAGACGAATCCAACAGGGTCGGCGGTGCATCACCTAGCGGTAGGGTGATTAGACAGACGGTGAATGTCACAAGGCCAAGGCAGGAAGAAATTCCCATTGCAAGTGGGAAGACTGTTTTGTACAGTTGACGAGATCGTTTTGTTTCTTTCTTTTTCGTTAGCATCAAATGAACACGAGCATATTGTTCTGAATGGTTTGGTTGTTTGGATATGAATTCGCTGCCATGCGTGATTTGCTCATGGATGATGGGATTGAAGGGGTATTGTATTCAAGGCAAGGAAGGCAAACGACGCACGATAAGTTAGTAAAAAGGTCGAATGTTCAAGCATGTGGTGGGTTTTTGAGTTTTATGTTGATGTAGGTGGAACCTCAAGCTAGGGACACCGGATGTTGTATATAATAAGTAGAGGGATAACAGGACCTTTTCTTGATTTTGGGTACATCCCCGGTGATGACACTACGAAGTACAAGACGAGCCATTTATTTGATGGGAAAGCTTTACCGGGTTATAGAAGTAAGCAAGACGGCAAAACATTTTCATTTTGATACATTCGGGTATTTCAAGAATGATTTGTTCTGTATTCACCATCATGAAGTTGATCGATACGCATACGCTCATTTTACTATGCTACAGAACATCGCCCTACAGCCCATTAACCCAAGCGGTGACCTGCGCCTCGTGTCTTCCACGAGTCTGGAAGCGGGCCACTGCCCGCCGAAGTGCCCGTGGTCCTGCCCGCAGCGCCACCCGGGGCGGCAGCATACTGGGCGGTGCCAAATGCCCTCTGCTCGACCCTGGCGGTCGTCTGGATCAGACGTGACACAAAGGCCGGGGTAGCGAGCCAGTTCCTGCCGCCGCCGAACTCGGGCCAGAGGCGGTAGAGGAAGTCATGGATGTGGGCTGCGAAGAGGCCGATGACCTGAAGGAAGAGCCGGTCCGGGCCGTCCATGACCAGCGTAGAGAACATCATGGCGTAGGGGATCAGCTGGGCGGGGATGGTGAAGAAGAAAAAGCCGGCCGACTGGCCCCGCTGGTCCTGGGTGGCCGTGTAAGCGACCGAGAGGATCAGGGCTTGGAGGCAGAAGGGTGCGTTGATGCCCGAAATGGTGTTCAGAATCTGGATTTCGTGACAGCAAAGTCAGCAAGAGACTCCACGGAAGTTTAGAAATCCTGAGCAAATCACAAAACAAGGATATGCAGATGATGAAATGTAGGGAGCTAAGAAAACCACCCGAGCGAGGTAGAGAATAAATCGACTCGAGCCATCCATATAGACATCCCACCATGCCTACACCCCGAACCGGCCCTTTGAGGTATGCGAATGACGGACCGGCCCAGGATGCAGGGGTGATCTCCCTCTTTTCCAGGAACCGCGATAGCAGAAGAGGCAATGCACTATCCGGGCAGATATAAGAGGTGCCTCCGATGACGGCGACGTAATTTTTTTTTTTTTTGGGGGGGGGGGGGGGGGGGGGGGCAAACGGAGAACAACGAAAGTGCAACAGTGTATGGGACCAACAAGACCTACCAGGATGATGCCCGATACTGTCACCAGGTACCAAACCACATCCTCCTTCCTAGAGAACTTGGCGCTCCCGACCTCTAGCTGTCTAAGGTAAGAGAAGAGGAAGTATGGATCCAGCACCATGCCGAGCTTGGGGCCTGCGAGCAGGAAGTTTGTCGCAAGCCGCCATATCTGCGGCGGAATCATTACGAGATGTTCAGGCTGCCAGTAGACCCATGCAGCAGGGAGAGGGCCAAAGTAGATGCCGATGGTGGCGATGAATACTGCGGTTGCGACATTCCTGCGGTGTAGATGGCAATGTTAGAACGAGTCGGGTCAATGCGGGAAGAGGGAGGGTGTGATGGGAAGGAAAAAGAAAACGTACCTAGCTACAGGCGGCGCCGCCCAGTAGCCATCCAGGAGATCGGACATGGTTCCTATGATGGGTATTGCGCTCTTTCGAGGGTGCGATGGGGGTTTGGCGCAAGTCTTTCGACGATCAGAGAGAGGATGCAATCGGTCGGCGCTTGCCAGCAATTGAGGCAGATGTTGGAATTTTTTCAAATGGATGTTTTCAATCCAAGTTGAAAAAAAGAGAAAAGGGCTTGTTCAGGTAGCAACGGAGCAAACGCGTGGTAGAGCAAAAGCAGACAAAGCTGCTGATATTGTGGTTGGCGAGTGCCAATTGAAGCGTGTCATTTTCTCGAAAGAAAGACAGAGTGGAATGAGGTAAGAGAGACGCTTGGAAAGTGCTGGAATTTTGCCTTGTCGCGCGGGCTTTTTAGCAGGTGCCTGGAAGTGGGGAGCTATAGTGGCTCGAGTGGCTAGTGGCTTGTGGCGCCAGCTCTGGTGTGGGGTGGGGTGGGCATTGACGTGTAATCGCCAAGGCGTGCGCCCTTGCAGGCTCCGATAACCGGTGGGTCGGCTGGTGCAATTGACGAAAAGTAACTGAGTTTGGGCAAAAACGTCGCTTGGGGATGACTCGAACAGATGGTGTTTAAATACAGCATCCTCTTTCTTTTGGACTGATTTGGTCTTGAAGCTCTTTTACGGGGCGCTTATAGATCAAGCAATGGCTTCCAAGAGCACTTCCACGGCGGTTTGGGGCCAATTGAGGCATTTAGCCCAACAGCAAACGCGCTGCTATTCTGCCACTGCCGACTCCATCCCGGCCTCCAAGAAAAAGTACGTACCGACCAAGGGCGTCTACCCAAAGGGCTTTCGCGTCTCCGGTACAATTGTGGGAGTCAAACCAGGGAATACCACCAAGCCGGACCTGGCTTTTGTTACTTCAGACACGCCTTGTGCCGCTGCTGCAGTCTTCACCAAGAACCGGTTCCAGGCCGCTCCCGTCACCTTCAGCAGAGACTTGTTGAAGAAGAAGGGTAACTCGGGCGTCAATGGTGTCATAATCAACTCTGGCTGTGCCAATGCCGTGACAGGCAAGGGCGGGCTGGAGGACGCCGAGTCCATGGCTCGTGAGGCGGACCGCTGTCTGGGCGGCGACGGCACCATCGTTATGAGCACAGGCGTCATTGGCCAGCGCCTGCCCATCAAGAGGATCCTCGACAATGTACCCGCGGCTCATTCCCGTCTGGGTTCCTCACATGACCACTGGCTTTCTTGCGCTACCGCCATCTGCACCACCGACACCTTCCCGAAGCTCATGTCGCGCTCCTTCACCTTGCCGTCGTCGCCATCCGTCGAGTACCGCATAGCGGGCATGACAAAGGGCGCCGGCATGATCCACCCCAACATGGCCACTCTCCTGGGCGTGATCGCTACCGATGCTCCTATTGCGCCTGCAGTCCTCCCAAGCCTCTTGAAGAATGCCGTCGACCGTTCTTTCAACAGCATCACCATTGACGGTGATACCTCGACCAACGACACGGTTGCCCTGCTGGCCAACGGCGCCGCTGGCGGAAAGGAAATCGCCTCCGAGTCATCTCCCGACTTTGCTGCATTCCGTGATGTTTTGAACGTCTTCTCTGAGGATCTTGCGAAGCTCATCGTCCGTGATGGCGAGGGAGCGACCAAGTTTGTGACCATCCGTGTGGTGGAGTCTGACAGCGAGGAGACGGCCAAGAAGGTGGCTAGCACCATTGCCCGCTCGCCCCTGGTGAAGACTGCACTCTACGGAAAGGATGCAAACTGGGGCCGTATCCTGTGCGCCACGGGGTACGCGCTGATTTCTGAGCCGGGATCGGCGGCTGTTGCCGAGGTTTCTGATAAAGTAGGTCTTGGGCAAACCTAGTATCGTGACTTTTTTTTTGTTTTTTTTTCAGTGTGACTGACAGAATCTTCTTTTGCCATAGATCGTACCGGAGAAGACAAACGTCTCGTTTGTTCCTACTGACGGCACCGCCGAACTCAAGTTGCTGGTTGACGGCGAGCCGGAACAGGTTGATGAGGTCCGTGCTGCCGAAATATTAAAGGCCGAGGACCTTGAGATCCTGGTCAGGCTTGGCACCGGCAAAGCTGAGGGTACATACTGGACCTGTGATTTCAGCCATGAATATGTGTAAGTGTATCCGCCAAAGGTCCCAGCGTGGAGCATGATGGTGACAATCGGCTAACGAGAGGTGTCATCTACAGCACGATCAACGGCGACTACCGGACATGAGCACGTCGAAAATACTAGGTAGTCATATATTTAATGATACCAAATACCATTCTGAGTAGAATGACGCCGAAGTGAATCAATTCCCTGCCCATTTTTGAAAGAATTGTATGAAATGGAGTTTTCCACAAAGCATGACGCTATGCCAAGGTATTTGTGAGCTGTAAGAAATGTTGCCATATGTTTCAACCCACACCTGCGACTCCTTGTATGCATTCTACTTACCCCAGCACTTGAGCCGCGAGAGGTATTATTCATCTTGCCTGGCCTCTCCAAAAGTCTGAAACTTATTCGAGCACCCTGTCTACAGATCGATTCTTCAGCGATCGCTCACTCGAAAGATATGTATTTCATATTATGCAAAAGATCTGAACCAGCGCCCAACGGATATCACGTGGAAAGTACAAGAGGAAAACAAGATGCTGGACAGAAGAAATTGACATGACCAAAATATGTGATGAACAAAACAAAACGAAACAAGATAAAACCACAGGATCCCCAGAGAGCTTCTACGGAAGGGCCAATTCACTCATTTCTGCCCAGGGCATTGATAACCTCCACGAGGCGCGAGATAACATGCGTGGCCCCTTGTTCGTTCTTCAGCATACCCTCAGGCCCAAAGACACCAATGTCAAGGCTGTCCTTGCCGCCAAAAGCAGCTTCAATATCGACGGCATCCTAAAGTTTGGTACGTGTTGCCGTTAGCATTTTGCGCAAGTTCACAAATTTAGTTCAAACAAATGGTGTGCAACCATACCTTGAATGCGTCAATCACTGTATTTTCCCCAAGCCAATGGTAGTTTTGCGGGTGCGCACCAGCCCGGGCGACACCGTCTATGGCCTTGGCCTCTCCCAGCGGCTCCAGGAGCTTGAGTCGGTCCTCGACCTGCTCGTCAAGCGCCGTCGAGCCGAGAAAGTTGACAAAGCAGTCGACCTGCAGGCCGGTCCAGTCTTGAATCTCCCAGAGGCCGACCGCGGCGTTGCCCGCGTCGGATATCTTGTGCAGGTCCCGCTGCACCTCGGCGGCCACGCCGAACAGGCTGCGGCCCGACGCGCGGCGGACTCGCAGCGGCACCAGGCTCAGGGTGGGGTGGTACGGGAGTTGGTCGCTGTCCTGGTCGTCTCTGTTGCCGAGGTAGATGCCCAGGACAAGGTCGTTGGGATGAGCACCGTCTGCAGGGGCCGGGGCGGATATCACGGCGGCGGCGGCTGCTATAAACAGTGCTTGGAAGCTCACGCCGCGGCGGGCACACTCTGACTGTACATCTGAAATGGCTGTGACCGCGCCAGGCACGAATTTCGAAACTCTTGCCTTGGCGTCGGTGGCGGCCTGGCTGGTGAGACTGGCGGGAATGCCCGCAAACGGCAAAGACGTTGCCCACTGGAGGTAGTCGACCCAGAACTTTTGGCGGCTGCTCCTGAGTTCTTGGGAGGCTTCCGACGTGATTCTGGCATTCCAGTTACCGGTGTAATCAGGGACGGGCAAAAGTTGGCCCGAGCTTCTTCCTGCAAGTAGCTCTCCATAGCGACGGACTATGTTTTGCAGGCTGAAGGCGTCGTAAAGAGAATGGTGAAGCTTGATGGTGATTATCCAGGGACTGTCCGCACTGCCCTCCACCTCCCGCTCGGCGGCAAAGTACACCATTGGAAGAGAGGTTACCCCGCTTTGGACCGGGCCCGAGTTGTCACCAAGGGATAATGTTTGCTGTTGGTAGTGTGTGTTTGGAAGCAAGACTACTTGAACAAACGGACAGTCCCTGTTGTTGGTGGCGAGGAAGACGGTCCTGAGGATGGTCAGCTCGGCGACCATGTCTCTCCACCCATGTTGAAGTGATCCGAGGGTCAAGTCGTTGTATTTTGCAGGTAATTGGTATTGGAACTCGGGGAAGAAGACGGCTCCGTCCGTCTTTTGCCATAGGGAGATCATGTGGGCCTGCATGGCAGTAGCAGGAATGATGCACTGCACGCTTTGCTCGTCCAAACCGGCCTCGACAACCAATGGCTCGTAGGCGCCGAGTTTTGCGGCCGCGGAAAAGGCCACGGCACTTTTGGGCAGCTTGGGAGCGGCCTGTTCTGCGCTGCCAGTCATCTTGGCCATATCAACCAGGCTTTCGGCCCTGAGCAGATCCTTGACGCGTATTTGAACCCCCACCTTTCGCAACAGGGATGAGACCTTGATGGCGCTGATTGAGTCGAGGCCGATGTTGTAGAGGTTGTAGGACCTCTTCACAGCATTCTGCGGCAGACCGCTGACCTCGGCCAGCGCCGTTCGGAGCTTTTGTTCAGCATCCGTCCACTCCTCGTCTGAGTCCACGTCGATAAGAGTCGACGCATCGGTCTGTGAAGACATGGCAGTGGTCGAAGATGCCGTGTTTTGAGCCTTGAGCCTGAAGGGATCGAGCCCACAAACCAGGATGTCGCTACCGGCAACTCCAGGGCGTGACGTTGTTGAGCGAAAGACTGAAAGGTCGGGTGAGGACTCGGTGAGGAAAGCTAGTACCTGGTCCAGCTCACGCAGCAACTGCTCGGTGTCTTGCTTCCCGAGAAAGTCGTCGCTGCAGGCTGTCCGCCAGATGACCGAGTCCTGGACAATCTCCATCTCGATGCAGACTGGATACTCAACGGCCGAGGTACCGTCGACTGATGTCATGAGCAGATCGCCAGTCTCGGGACCAGTCCTAGAAGCGCGGCGCTGCTTTTGCATGACGAAAAGTGTATTGAACAGCCCGTCTGGGGTTCGACTACCACCCAGACGCTGTGCCTTGCGCAGCGGGAAATGCTGGTACTGAAGCACGCCGGCCATGGTCTCCTGGAAGTAACGGAGCAGCGACCCGATGGTTCCGTGCAGGACGGCGCGGACGGCTACCGTGTTCATGGTGGGGAACAGCAGACTCTCTGCCGACTCTGTCTCCCGGCCGGACAGGACACAGCCAAATGTTACATCGAGCGACTGGACTCTTCGACTCAGCACCGCTGCCCAGCAGACTTGTCCGACGACCTGGGGGCTGACGGCGCGGCGTCTGCAGAATGTCGAGAGCTCCGCGGCGGGCTTGGCAGATTTCAACTCGGCGCGGTGGACTAGGGTTTCCCTCGGCTTCGTGCCGTCGTTGGCCTTTCTGCTTCCGAGCTGCAGCTTGCGAGGCTGGATGTTTTTTGCATAAGCTCCCGTGAGGGTGTCTATCCAAAAGTCCTTGGACTCTTCCGTGGCGGACTCGAGGATGTGTCCAAGATAGTCGAGATACTCGGGCCGGGGCGAATAGTCACCATTGTACGCGTCCTGAACATCTCGCAAAAGTAGCTCGAGTGACCATCCGTCGTAGAGAGCATGGGCGATAGACAAGACGATAAATCTCTGCTGTCCAAGCCACACGGGTGTCACTTTGAACAGACCGTCCGAGCCTGCCGTCTCTTCAGCATGGCGGCGGATGCTTTCGATGACTTGGTGAAACTCTCCCTGGGAAGCCACCTCTCGCCGACTCCAGCTCAGCTGCATTTTGCTGTGCACCACCTGACAATACGCAAAGTCGAACTCGGGACTTTCCACCTCGATAAATGTGGTGCGTAGTATGGGCGAATGATCGACAACAGACTGCCACGCCGACCCAAGCCTCTCCATGTCCACATTGGGGGGAAGCTCGAGGACGTCGTGATTAAAGTAGCGCCGCATGCCCGATTGAAACATGTCGGCAACCATGGCATCTTGCAGCGGGGTTGGCGGTAGCACGGTTTGCACTTGATCCAAGTCGAGATTCTGGACCTGGGATGCGATATGCTTCCTGAGCAATTCTGTCATGCTTGCAACCTTGGAAGCTGCGTCATTGCCGGCAGTGGTGCTCGTGCTTGTGTTGTTTGCCTTGTCGACCTGGCCGAGAGTTTCCGTGAAGCGTGCGATCGTTTGACCCTTGACGAGTTGGCTGTTGGTCAGAACGATTCCATTCTTCTTGAGCCGTGCCGAGAGCTTGATGGTGTCTATGCTATCGAGACCAAGCTCCAGCAGGCTGGTTGATTCGCTGACTTCTTCCGGCGAGACGCCTGCGAGTGCCGCAACCTCATTTCTGATCAGGGACGCGTCGTCGGTCCATTCAAAGCTCGTATTTCCAAGCTCGGCCTGGCTAAAAGTGGCCTGTCCATCCCTGACCTCATGGCTCGGTATTTCAGGAGCAAGCCCACCATCAGATGATCCTATCATGGCGTCCATGTTCCCAGCAATCATGGCCATGGAGTGTTCAAACTCGTCAAGCATGGCCGAGAGGACATGCTCGTCTGCAAACCCCTTTTGTGCCACCAGGAGAAGCTCGAGACGGTCATCTCGGGCCAGGGTTGCCTCGAACGCCAGCGGGTAGTCTGAACTGATCGGGGCCGGCGATGCAGAGATCTCGGTCCAGAGCTGCTCTGCGGCCGCGACCGAAGACAGGGGCTCTCTCTGGCAGGAGAAGAGAGTATCAAACAGCGGTCTGCCCCCCGAGCACCATTTCTGGATATCGCGGAGTGGGACGTGCTGGAAGGGGAGCGTGGCCGTGTTGAACGAGTGGCAGGTCCGCACGAGCGAGGCCCACGTCCCGCTCCCGCTGGTACAACTCCCCGAGTGGAAGGGTAGGGTGTTGAACAAGGGCCCGACGACATGCTCGGCGTTCTCGACGTCGATGGCACGGCCGAATACAATGACGCCCAGGGTCAGGGGCTTGGCGTAGCGAGGTTGCAGGACCGAGAGCCAGAGGGCCTGGATGACTGCCGAATGCGTAACGTTTAGCCTTTGGCGGACAGGCTCCAGAGGAGCAAAGCTGAGAGTCCGAGAAAGCTCAATGTCGTGAGAGCTGGGCCGCTCAGAGAGTTGAGGAAGGTTTTGTAGCGAGACGCCGCTCAGGTGATATTCCCAGAAGGTCTTGGTGTGGTTAAAATTGCGCAGAGGCCCGTGGATGAGGGCGTCGATAAAGGTGGTCCGAGACTCGATGTCTTCTGTGCCGAGATATAGGGCCGCCACTTTGGCAATCATCATGCCGAGACTGTTGGCATCGTAGAGCCCATGGAAGATGTGCAGTCTGAGGAGGTTCTTCCCCGCGGTCTTGACGAGAAGCAACTCGAGCGGCGACGTCAGGTTTTGTGAGTTTCGGTCGAGCCATTGCTCATGCATTCCAAGCAGCTTACTCTCCAGCTCATCATCGGCTGTTTCGAGCTCAGTCCATGGCAGCTGCATCTCCTTCAAGGCCACCTGGACAAACCCCTCCGAAGAGACGAGGAACTTGCTCCTCAGGATCGCAAACGAGTCGACGATAATCTGCCACGAGGACTTGAGGCGTGCAATGTCGACGTCCGGCCGGAGCTCAAAGGTGAAGACGTTAAAGTACGTGCTCCTGTGCTCCTCTGTCTTGCACCGCATGGCCATTCCGTGCTGCAGCGCCGAGCAGGGGGCGATGTACTCGATGTGCTCCGAAGAAACACCCAGGGCCCGGCAGGCGCGCGATCGATGGAGGTGCTGGCAGGCCTCGACGAGCTGCCGGGCTTCGAGCACAGCACCCGCATCGTTGGCCGTCACTTCGGACTGGAGAGCTCGGACAAGGTCGCCCAGGACCGGGTTCTTCAGGATCAGAGCGGGAGTAGCCTGCGCGAGACCCCCGCGCTTCAGGGCCCTGGACAGGCGCAGGACCGAGATGGAATCGATGCCGAGTTCGAAGATGCTGACGTCGGCTGTGGGTTCCTGCCCGGGGCTGAGGAATTGCATGTTACCAAGTGTGCCTATCAAAATTCGTGCAATATCGCCGTTCAAGTCGGCAGCGGTACGGGAACCCGCCGAAGACGCCGCGACGAGCTGATCCTGGGTCAACCGAGAGAACAGAGATCTGAGCATCTTGACCTCTGCCTTGTTGTTGGATGAGAGTGGCATAAAGGGAAGCTTCAGGATGTAGGTAGGCACCATGTACCCGGGAAGTTTAGCTCGACAGGAGTCCTGCACGTCACGGGCCAGAGTCGCGGCGTCGGGCGAAAATATTGGTTCTAGGGTCTGACTCTGCGCTTCGGAGCTGTCACTTTGGTCATCCGCGACTACAAAGGATACCAAAAAGTCCTTTTGCTTGCTCTCGTCGCGGATGACCAGCGTAGCCACATCCTGGACCTGTGAGATGCCCGTCTTGATGGCGTGGTTGATTTCGCCAATCTCAAGACGTTGTCCGCGAAGCTTGACCTGGTCATCCGCACGCCCGAGGAAGTCGAAGCAGCCATCGTGGAGGATCCTGACCAGGTCGCCCGTCCTGTAAACCCGCTCGCCGAAATATTCAAGAGTCGGAAATCTTTCTGCTGTGAGGTCTTTGCGGTTCAAGTACCCCTTCCCAACCAGCTTCCCGGACACGCAGAGCTCACCGATGCCGCCTCTCAAAGTGGGAATCTCAGTGCCAGGCTTGAACACATACGATCCCACATTGAGGAACTGCTTGCCAATGTTGGAAGCTCGGCCGTTGCGAGGCACGCGTTGGTACATGGTGACACCTATGGTTGCCTCGGTCGGGCCGTAGGCGTTGTAAATGACGCCCTGGTCGCCCCAGGCGTCGAGAATCTCTTGCTTCAGCTGCTCGCCGCCCGTGATAAACACCCCCTTGCAAAGCGACGGAACGTCATCGGGATGGACCAGGCGTGCCAGGCTCGGCGTCAGATCTATGTGGGTGATTTGTAGACTCGAGATGGTGGTGATCAGATCCTCCAGAATCAGGTCCTTGGGTGCAGCCACCAGCGCAATGCCCACGCTCCAGCTCCAATACTGCTCCAGAACAGAGACGTCAAAGTGGAAGGACGCAAACTGCAGCCACTTGGAGTCTTGGTCCCAATGGCCAGAGAACAAGTCTTGGAAGGCGAGCATGGCTTGGACGGCATTCTCGTGCGTAATCTCGCACCCCTTTGGTGTTCCAGTGGTGCCAGACGTATAGAGACAGTAGCTCCTGTCTTGGGGACTTAGTTCGGCCTGACGGTCTGTCAAAGGCGTTGAAGGCGACGAGAGAATAAAGTCATCATCCAGCCCCACCACCGGAACCGAGACGTCAATATCCAGGTTCGAAGCCCGGTCCATGTCAGTCACGAGAGCCGAGGCCCCAGAGTCCTCAATAATGAACTGTCTCCTCGCCGCAGGTGCCGCTGGATCCAGCGCGACAAAGGAACACCCAGACTTTAGTATGCCAAGTATGGCAAAATATGCCTCGGGGCACTTGTCAAACAGTATAGCAACGATGCCACCGACTTTGGTGTATGGGGCAAGAATGTTAGCGACTCGGTTACCGTTTTGATCAAGCTCTGCAAAGTTCCATGTCCGCGACACAGGATCGCCGCCGTCAAGCGCAGACACGAATTCCAGTGCCGTCTTTTGAGGGTACCGCCGGGCGGCCTCCTCGACAAACTGATGGAGAAGTCTGACGTTCGAGGGCAGCTCTGGCTCCGCGGCTGGCGTAATGGAGAACAAGGACGGGCTTCCGGTCCGCAGTTCATCCTCGCAGCCCTCAGGTTCAAGAGCCAAATGTGTCAGAACAGCATCGAACTGCCTCAGGAGCAACGCAGACTGTTGCTGGGGCAGCAAGTCGCTGAAAAACGTCAGCTGGTAGTGCAGGTGCTCACCCCGGGGCTCAATCTCCAAGGAGAGCGGATAGTCGACTGTAGCTTTGTCTTCAATGACCTCCCAGGTGTTCAACGCTCCTGGTCCGGCGTCATCTTGTAGCTTCTGATAGACCACAAGCGTATCAAACAGTCTTGTTTCCGGCAGTCCTAGCCAGTTTTGGATCTGTGTCATTGGGACCTGCTGATGACGATGAAGATTCTTGTTTCTTTCCATCATGCTCTCCACAAGACTCCTGTTTAGGCTCTTGTTTTCCGCAACAACTGGCAGGGTAGTGATGCACGGGAAAACTGCCGATCTGGTAGCGCCAGAACTACGACCAGAAAGAACAGTCCCGAAGACCATACAAGACTCTCCGAGATAGGAGCTGAGGATCCTGGTCCACGCTCCCTGTATAGCAGCCTGCATGGTGACGCCTTCTTTTCTCAGTGAGCTTTCCAAAAGAGAGACCTTTGCCTTGCTCAAATGCGACTCAACACAGATGGACCGCTCTTCTGCGCGCAGGGGCGTCATGACTGGGAATCGATTGATTACCGTCTCGGTGGCCAAGCTGCGCCAGTACGTTTCCGCATCCTCTTTGCCAACTCTAGACCGGGAGATGATCTCTTGGATTGCAACATCAACGCTTTCGTTGCAAGCGGCTGGCCTTTTATCAGCGGCTGATGGAGCCAAGGAGTCCAGAATAGTCTTGAGAGATTGCGCATCGTAGAGAACATGGTGAATGGCAAGGTGGACCTCTACGCCAGCCTCTCCCTCTAAAATAACTGCTTCCCACGGAGGCTGGTCCAGGTTGTTGTACACCGTGCTTTTCACCTCTGAACGCCACCTATCAACAGAAAAGTCTGCAATCGCTTCTCTGGGAACGCTGGTCACTTTGCCAGCCCACTCGCAGTATCTGATCATGGCAAACGAAGCATCCTTGTGTTCGATTGGGATGAAGCCAGTCCGCAGCATCTCAAAACTGCCCGAGCAATTTTTGAGTGCCTTGAAAACATCGTCTGTAGATGCAGTAGTCTTGTCACCAAGACGGAGATGCAGAAAGTTGAGATAGTTGCAGCCATCAGAGTTGATAAACTCGCTCAGCATAGCTTGCTGCAAAGGCGTGCACGGGAGTATTGCCTCGACCGTATCACGGTACCGACTGTTCTCTGTAACATATTTCGCACACTCGGTCTGGAAGGCTTTGAGATCATATGAAGGGTTTGCGCTGCGAGAATCTCTCGTCTTGGTCTCTTCAAAGAATTGAGCCAGCGCCGAGTATGTAGGATGGTCTATCACGTCTATCGATGAGACATGAAAACCCTCTTGCCGCAGAGCCGAGGCGATCTGGACAGCACTGATGCTGTCAAGCCCAAGCTGGAATATAGTTGTGTTTGGCAGAATCGCCGATTTGGGCACTGTGGCAAGATTTGCAAATATAGAGCGAATCGACGATTCGGTCTCAGAAACCTTGTAGTTTTCAGCAGCAACTGGCAACTGATTCTGATCGCTCTTTGGAGTCGAGGTTGCAATTGAACGTTGTAACCCCAAGGCCTCGAGTTGTTGTCTCAAGGCATCGGGAAGTGCATCCTGTGTCAGAGGAACTGCCGATGGATAAGATAGAACCTCGCAAAATACATGGGAAAATAACTGCACAAGAAAAGAGGCCATGGGTGAGGATGCGGCGACACCGTCATAGTGCATCTTCAAAACGAGTGTGTTCTCCCGAGGCTCGGGAATGGCCTCGCATACTAACGGCACATCCATGCTACCTTCATCGCGCTCGAGCGACCAGATGTCCGGATTTAGTGGCTGGGAAGGTTGTTGAAGTAGCATGATACTATCAAAGAGGCGGGTCGCACCGTTGGAATAAGCATTGAGTGACTGAATCCGGCGTAGGGGGGTGAATTGATATTGCAGGGCCTCGATGCCAGAATCCTGAAGAAGCTTGACCAGGTCCATGTTTCGCCTCAGGCCAGAAAGGTCTGCCCTGACGGGAATTGTGTTAAAGCAAGGGGCAACAAGCTTCTCGATGCCATCGATCGGTACGGATCTGCCGCTGGTGACATTGCCAAAGCAAACATCTGGCTCATCCAGGATGATGCCGAGGGCCATTGCCCATGATGCTTGACAAACAGCCAAAAGAGAGAATCCAAGCTCCTTGAGTCTATTGTTTGCCGTTTCCAAGGACACTCCCATCACATGTGATACTGCTCCGGGGCCCTCTGTGCTCTTGCCGCTGATTGGCAATGTCTTGGGGATGAAATTTGACAATTGCTGTTTCCAAAAGTTGTCTGTGGAGTCGGGAAGAGATAGCATTTCCCGCAAAAAAGGCTCATAAGAAGTTGGCAGCGGTGGTAGAGATCCAACCTGAATGAATTGTTCAACCTCGTCAAGGAGAGCCGCAATGGCATTTCCATCGTAAAGCGCGTGGTGGCAGGTGAAGATCAGAGTATTCCTCCCGTCATGACGAGCCAGGCCAAGCGACGCAGGGGGCACAAAAGAGTCCAGGGGCGGCGCAAGACCATCTGCCATGGCTTTTAGACAGTCGTCAAGGCTTTCCCCATCATTAAACATGTGCCACTGGGACTTCCACCTTTTGATGACAACTTGCACCATTGCATGTATCGAGGAATTCGTGGTGATGAAGCAGGTGCGGAGGATGGGATGCCTCTCTACCATGGTGTCCCAAGCAGACCGCATTGTGTCTGGGTCTGCTGCTAGCTTGAATACCATTTGGTTCACATAAGATGCGCCCATACTTGCTGTTGTTGCCTGTGAGGCTGCAAGCATACCCTGTTGAAGAGGTGTACACGGGAGGATGGCATCAATCTCGGCACATTCACCAGCAGTATTGTCTTGATGAGCCTTGAAGTTCTGCTCGATGAGTGCAAGCAGTTCTTGGTCAAAGAATTGGGTCTCGAATCGGATCGTCTTGGTGGAAGCTGATTGCACAGACGAGTTTTCCAGCATCTGCCCAAGACGAGCGACACAGGAGCTTTTGAGGACCTGCGAGACAGGCACCGGAGCACCCACCAAGTCACGCAACTGTTTTGCCACAGATATTGCCGAGATGGAGTCCACCCCAAGGCTTGGAAACGGTGTCCAACGACGAATCGCCATCTGCTCGATTTGAAGAACAGTGGCAAGGATACGGGAGATGGCTGTTTCAAGCTCCGACCACTGCTCCTCTGCCTCTTCAGTCGCACCACCCACAGCACTCAGTCGACCTAGCGTCTCTTGGTCGAGCTGTGCAAAGGTGTCACGCAACCTTGCCTTGTCAACCTTGCCAGAAGGAGTTGTCGGTATTACGGAGATGGGAATTAGGTAGTTTGGAATCATGTATGTTGGTAAACGAGAAGTCAAAAGATGAAAAATGGCTTGGCTTTCGGGGGCAGGTCGTGCAGTCTGGGCGTCGTCAAGCACCTGGTATGACACTGCATGTTTTTCTGTTTCCGCTGTCGCCAAAGGCACGTAAAATGTCGCCAGCTGATCGGCCTTTTGTGTACCGCGCGAAACAAGGATTGTGACGGCAGCATTGACAGATTCAGACTCTCGCGTGACGGAATCAATCTCTTTCAGCTCGATTCTTTGCCCACGGAGCTTAATCTGGTCGTCGACTCGGCCACTGATCACCAGGGAGCCGTCAGGGAGCATGCGGCCCAGGTCACCCGATCTGTACAGTCGTCCGTACTCGGGGTGCTCGACGAATTTCTCCCTTGTCAGTTCCGGCATCCCCAGATAGCCTTGCACAACCTGGTCGCCGCCAAAACATAGCTCGCCGACACAGCCAAAGGGAACCAGGTCAACCCCGTTGCGGCTTTCTTTATGCACAACGAATGATGATGTATTCTCAAATGCAAACCCAAGATGCTGTATAACGTCGCCAGCTTTCATCTTCTTGACGGTGCAAATGTTTGTCGTCTCGGATGGGCCATAGCCTTGGTAGAGGATGCCAGCCCACTTGGAAGCCACAGCTTCCGTCATGGGCTCGCCTGAAGTCACCAAAAACTCCACTCCGGGAACGTTTTTGGGCTGGACAAGAGCCGCGACCGTGGGTGTCATGCTCAAATGTGTGATTCGGAGCGCCCGGATTGCATTCTCAAGGTCGGCAAATAGTGTGTCGTTTACTGCAGAGCAAAGGCACATGCCCATTTTCCAAGCATAAAAGATCTCAAACACCGAGACGTCGAATGCCTGGGAGCAAGACTGCAAAAGCCGCCCGGGCTTGTCAGTCCCCTCGCTCAGTGGGTATAGCCGGGATAAAACATCGAGATTGCTCATGATGTTGAGCTGAGTTACGCAGACACCCTTTGGTATCCCTGTACTCCCTGAAGTGTAGATGATGTTTGCCACACGAGAGGCATCAGGGGTGATGTCGGGATTGGAGTCTGGGTATCGGATTAGGTCTTCCTCCTTTGATATGTCAAGGAATTGGCAACCTGTCTGTATGCTTCTCAAGTTGCGGATTGAAGATGCATCGCAGAGACAGGCGGCTGCCTCTGAGTGGCCCAAGATGGTTTCGATACGTTGTAGCGGGGTAGACGGGAGAAGCGGCAGGTATGCACACCCGGCCTTGAGTATTCCCAGTATGCCTGCATATAGCGAGATTGACTTCTCCATGATGATTGCCACTGTCATTCCAGGCATCACCTTTGAGCCAATGACTAGATGGGCAATCCGGTTTGCTTGTCTGTTGAGCTCTTGATAGGAAATTGTTTGTACCTGAGTATCACCGGCGGCAGGAATAATGTCTGCAAAGCAGACTGCTGGCATGTCAGGGAACTTTGTTGCCGTCTCCTCAACCATGCGAGCGAGATCAGCACATCCTTGGTATGACAAAGGGTTGATGTTGTGCCTCGAGGCCATTGCACTAGGTAAAGCATCACGCATGCATGTCATCGATGCGTCCGGGTTCTCGACCATGTAGTGGATCAAGCACCGAACTTGTTCCGCGAGAACAGGAATGTAGTTGTCCGGAACCGCATCAGTGTGATAGGTGATTCGGAGCAAAAAGTCAGAAGGCCGAGGCTCGACCTCAAAGAGCAGCTTTGTCTCCAAGTAGTCTTGATGTGCGACCTGCCTGACTCTTGAAGTCGTGCTATAGTTGGAAGTGCTGAGGAGTGACTCCTGGTAGACAAAGAGTAAGTCGTATAGAGATTGAGAGGGCAACAAGCCTGAGGTCTTTCTGATTTCGGCGAGCGGCAAGATTGAATGGGGGAGCATGGCGCGATTAGTAGCTTGTAGGTAGCTCAAGAGCTCCTTGACGGTGCGAACGTCAGAGAGCTTCGCCCTTGTCGGGACTGAGGCCAAACAGGGGCCCATTATGTCTTCGACCCCGGGGATTGGCAGAGTGCGGCCCGAGGTCACTGTTCCTATCACTACATCGCTGCTGCCGATGATTAAGCTCCAAACCCAGATTATGCAGGCCTCAAACAGGATCTGACTGCCTATTTCCAGGTCTCTAGCCAGGTTCCTGAGCCGATCGGGATCAATATCTATCGTAAAGGTGTCGGATCTCGTCCCGGATGGCCCAGGACTCCTAGATGTAACGAGAATAGGGAATGCACTTGGTTGATATCCCAGGAGCTGCCCTGCCCAAAATTGCCTGGCATTATCCTTGGCGGTGTTGTAGGATGGTGAGTTGTAGTATTTGACGACGGAGCTGTATTGGCTAGACGGTCGCAAGTCAGCCCCTTGGAGGGCAAGGTTGAGATCACGGACAAATATATCCATAGACCACCCGTCATACAAAGCATGATGTAATTTGATGGTAAGCCGGACGGAACTTTCTTGCTGCCGTATTGTGTAAATGATGGAGGATGGTAGATCTTCCCCGGATGGTGTTGTCAGTGTTGCCTCATCCGTACTTTGGTCGAAGCACTCAAGCTGTTTCCATATTATCTGTAAAAACTGGCCCTTTGCGGATTGGGCAAATCCTGTTCGAAGTACCTCATTGGCTTGCGCCAGTTTTTGAACAGCCTTCACGACATCCTGGGTGCTGCACGACTCGGCAATGTCCCATTCGATCCAGTTGCAGTAAGCATCAGAGTTCCGCGCTGTCTCTGCAAGCATGGACTCCTGTACAGGAGTGCAGCGAATGACTTCTTGGATCTGGCTAGCTGCATGGTGGACAAGCCAGGGTATTTCTGATATTGGGCGAGATACTTCGATCTCGCTCTGACCTTCCGTTTCTTGCCTACCGTCCGCGAGCTGCCTGACGAGTTGCGCCAAGTCCCTGATTGACTTTGACTGCAGTACTTGAAGAGTTTCGACTTGGAAGCCCGAAGCTCTGATCTTTGATGCGAGTTTTATGGCAGTGAGCGAGTCCAGCCCAGCCGATGACAGGCCAAGGGAAGGCTCAACAGCGACTCGTAGGCTTTTTTCGGCCAGTTGACAAAGCCTTTGCTCTACAGAGCTTTGGTACTCGGGGACACTCGCAACGACGTGTGTTTCCCTCCTTCGTTGCTCATAAGCGGCAACCATGCCTTTGCGATCTACCTTACCCGAGGGAAGCCGGGGAAATTCGTCCAGCACCAGTACTTCGTTGGGGACCATGAACTTGGGAAGCCAGTCCTCGCATGCTTTAGTGATTCTCGGCTCGGCAGAAGTGTGGTCCTCCCCGTGCAACGAATCGAGGAGACAGAATGCGACTAGGATGCTGCCATTGACCACGGCCGCAACTGCGCCATGACAGCCTTGAACACGAAGTATGGCGGCCTCGACCTCACCAAGCTCCATTCGCTGACCGCGCAGCTTGACCTGGCCATCCGAGATGCGGCCGAGGCACTCGAGGAGTCCATCCGCGCGAAGACGGGCTTTGTCGCCGGTACGATAAAGTCTCCCGTATGTTTTCGAGTCGATGAAGGCAGACGCGGTCTGCTCGGGGCGGTTGAGGTAGCCTTCAGCCAGCTGATATCCGCCTACGACAAGTTCGCCAATCTCCCCCACTGGAAGAACCGTTGGGTCTTTGAGGCCGCCATCAGAAAGCTGGTTTGGCTCGTCATCTTCTGTTTGTATGGCAACAATATAGGCGGAAACCGTTGAAAGCGGGAAGCCGATACAGTTCACGGACATGTCTGGCTTGACTGCTGGTTGAAGAGTGCTGGGGGTATGTCAGTAGTGCCGTACGCCTTGGTCAGGGTATGCCTTTACTCACCAGTGTATGCTCGCCTCTGTCGGTCCATACATGGCCCAAAGAATGCTATCCTGCTGCCCCTCTCCGCCGCCCCCGAACTCCTGCACCACTGGGCCGGTCAACATCTCACCAATCGTGAGAAGGAGTTTGAGACCAGGGGCGTTCTCCCTCTTTCTTAGCAAGCTCCCTGCGACCGTCGGCGTGAGCTCGCATGCATCTACTTCCATCTGGCGCAAGACGGCAGGTAGATCGTCGAGCATAAGGCGTCTGTCGCAGCTGACTAGCGTGACTCCCCGGAACAGCGGGAAGAAGATCTCAAAGACGGACACGTCAAAGGTCGGGGCTGCAAACTGCAGGAAGCGGCGAAAATGTGGAATGTGTTCATCATGGGCAAGAAGGCTTTGGGTCGCGGCGGCGTGCGAAACGCCGACGCCTTTGGGTGTTCCAGTGGACCCGGATGTGTACATAACGTAGGCCAGGTCGGAGGGGGTGGCGGCTCGATGTGAAATAGAGTCGCTGAGGTCGCAGCCATTGTCCCAGCAGGAGTCGGCCCAATCCGAACCGAGTTTAATGACTTTGACATCATGTTGCTCCTCTGAGAAGACATTTGCAAGAGTCTGTGATGTTATGACAACTCGAGCAGTTACATCCTCCAAGATGAATCGAACTCTTTCTGGCGGGGCGTCCAGGTTAAGAGGGCAGAACGCTCCACCGGCTTTCAAGATAGCCAACAAGGCAACGTAGAGCTCAGGGCTCTGCGGTAGCAAGACTGGAACAATGAGCTGTTTGACTGCTAGTGTATCGCCGGCCACTGCGGCAGTTATGCGAGCTGCAAGCAGATTTGACCTTTGATGAAGACTGTGGTATGACAAGTGTGTAGCCCCTTGTGCGCCGGCGTAATGATGTATTGCAGAAGCACCATCGTGGCGTGCTACCGCCGATATCAAATTGTGTAACAGCGAAGGCCCCGGTAACAGTTTTGGTGCAGGGTTCAGAATTGATAAACTTGGCTCTTTGCTAGCCAAGTTCCAATCGTTGCTTGGTACATCCATGGCATCAGGTCCTGCGTCTAACAGAGAGGGATAGAGGTCACCACAAGAAGTTTGAGCAAACGAGATTGATTCTTGTGGCGGATCAAAGGACCGAACTAAGAAGCTTCACGCAACTTCCATGTAAGCAGAATAGAAGGGTCTATTCCCAGAACAGCTTAAAGATTGTTCTCTAGATGAGCAGTAGTGTCGAGGGTGTCAGATATCCTTAGATTTCTGAAGCGTTATGAGATCTCGTATAGAATGAAGTATCTATACTGGGCTTCCTGGAGAGAATGTACGCAAAAGAAGACAGCAAGTTGGCCGGGTGCACCGTGGTACCTAGGTACTGATGATCTATCGTGATGGCTGCCATATACCTGGGGTGTCTCATCCACAGCGCGCCCAGACCTGTCAGTCCGCCTTGATTTCCTGTTTCGGGCAGGCGCGTAGAAAGAGAGGAGACAAGGAACCACAGAACCGTAGAAACGACTGCCATGGACGGGCTTAGCCGGGCGAATATGCGTCTGATTTTCCGTGGAGCCCTTTGAGATTGACCAGTTAGCATCGGTGCAAGTAGGAACATGGCCTGTAATACATGTGCCGGGATTGGCGGGAGCTCGTGGGTAGGGGACGTAACATGATGGGAGGGGGCTTGGTTAGTGGTCAGCGGGCAAATGGCGTTGCGAGGATTATCAATCTGGTGGGCTGGGGTGGGAGCAAACTTGAGATTCTGCGGCCATGGCAAACATCAACAGTCATGCCATCACTTGATGTTTTTTATTCGGACCAATCGTGGTCCCTTTTTTTTGGAAGCTTAGTACCCAAGATGAACCTGGTTTTGTAATGCTAAATAGTTGGTACTTGCTTTGACGAGATGCAGTGGTCCGTCGCATGTCGATCCTGCTGTGGGCACTTGCCCGGGGCATTCGAAGCATAAAATCGCGTGTTTTAAAGGCTTTTCTCCAATGTGTTGCTGTCATCCATAAGAGCGAAAATAATCACTATGGGATGGACAGGAGGAAGCCCTTGGCTCCTTTGTATAGCTCAGGCAGATTCTGGTGATTGAGTGAGTGAGGGGCAATGGATCGGGCAACTAGAACTAGTTCTAGGACCAGTGCGATAGGGTGTTTAGCCGTCTGTAGTGGCACTGTTCAAATGCCAAAATCGAAGGAGAAAAAAAAAGGCTCAAACAGCATCGGTGTTGCCTGCCGGAATAAGCCAGACCCCCTCACGAATGGTTGCGTGAGTGATCACATGGGCGCGGAGGTTGAACACTAGCTCAAAACAGCTCCTTGTAAAAGTGTTGGCATCATGATGGAGGGAGGGGTGGAAAAAGAGCTCGTCATCTGGTCCTTTGGGAATCGACGCGTTGGAGATCGGTGCAAGGAAAAATCTGGGGAGCGCTCAAGAACAAAGTACAGTACCGATTATTTTTGTGCTTCTGCGCTGGGCTAGTCTAGTGCTAGGTCTATCTAGTTGGTCTAGAACTAGAATTGTTTGGTTTCCCTAACTGGCAAGGTACAGCATATAGGATGCGCCGAGGCGGATTGGTGCATCGGGCGACGTAAAGGACCCTGGCGATCTCTAAGTCGGGTTGAGCGTGGCTTGCTTGCTTGTGAAATCCATGAGAGAAGACTGTTTACCAGGAACAAACCGGCTGGCAGAAAATACGATGTAAACGCACCTAGGTAGGTTACGCTGCAGACAGAGCTTCTAGCTTGGCTGCATAACATCGTGCATTTCAACTGATGTAGCTTTTCGTGCGGGTTTGCGGCCTTTTTTTTCTTCTTTCCTTTTTTGCTTTGACGATGTCGCGCTGGCCGAAACCCCACCTACGAGTCGTAACGGCAGTGGTGTCGTCACCACCGAGACCCGATTTTTTTCGGGGCTTCTGGGCGGTTATGCAAGGCGATTGATTATTGGCGCGTTATTCATCTGCTGCATGGAAAACCCATGGTAGCGAACGAACGGCTCCAGCCATATTGGGCAAGAGCCTGCGTTGCAATGGTGAGATTTTCCAATACCACGTAGCCAATAATTGTTTGACAACTTATGACCAGACTATTTATTCTAGAACTAAGTATTGTACGTGGTAGAGCTTATTGTTCTTTTGTAAGAACGAACGGCCCGACATCTAGGTAATCCACCTATCTATTTTCGCAGTTTCAGTGGTTTCTTTCATGTGATTGTGCGTGCTTTTCAATAAGGGGTCTGGTACCGAGCATAGGCACTGGGATAGCGTATCCACCGCTTTCAACTCCGAGCCCTGAAAACCTTGGTTTATAACTCAGATATATTGATCATTGCGGAACAAGATTAATTAACTCAAATACTCCGAGGGTCTCGACCACGGACGATCCTCGGTGACTTTCTACATTCTATCAGGATAGCATTAGCAGATGGCTTTTTATCTTTAATCCTTTAAAGTGGGCAGACTTTGCCATGACAAGGCTCCAGGTAGTTGCTAAGAGACTGACACATCCTGCATTGAAGCTGCAAAATCCTTAAGAGTTAATGAGTTCATCTGGATACTAGTCAAGACAGCCAAAGAGGAGATAACCGAAATTGAATGATCAATTTACTTACTTACTCACAGCAGACATTATTAGAGTGGAAAATTAATGGTTCTCTTGGAGATGAAGCCTTGATAGTTGCGTTAAACCATCACTGTCCAGTTTCTCCCTGAATCTTATGGTAGGCCCCCAACCGAGAACTAAGATCCAAAAGATTTTTCTTTTCCCAACCCAGCAATTAAAAAAAAAATGTGCTTCAAAATATCATACAACTACGAATGCACCCACCCCATGACATCGTCCTCATGGGAACCCCCCGACGTCTGCCAGTGTCCGGCGGCAGTCCAGAGCGACGGCACCGTGCAGCGCTGCGGGACCGGCGGCGGTACGGGCATCCACGTACACGTCTTGATATACCGTAGCGTCTGCGCCGCGTGCTGGTCGGCCGAGTGGCTGACGTATCACGGCTGGGGCTGCTGCCAGTGCAGCGAGGAGATGGAGGAGGGGGCGACGATGTGCGCGGACGAGGACTGCCGCCACGAGGTCTGCGATGGATGCCACGCGCGGTACGATTGCGACTGCCCCAACTGCGGAACCGAGATACGCCAGAACGAGAACTGGTGTCCGACCTGTAGCTTTCTTGTTGGTAAGTTTTTTTTTTCGTGACGGTCTGATGATGATTTCGAGAAGAAAAATTGTGATGTAGTAAGAGACAGTGATGCTGATTTGTGGTTTCTTTTTGTTTTTGCGTCTCGCAGTTCCGCCCGAGCTGTCCATTTACAATCAGGACCCAGTCGTTAATTCGCAATCGCATTCGCAGTAGATGCCAAGGTAAAGCCCAGCAAAGTCAGCTGCGAAAAAATAGATCCTGCAAGTAGAACTTGTGCTGTTTGTTCATTTCCCCCATCTGCAATACCATTTAATCTTGCAGATTTTATAATCTCTTATCTTCGGCTTCATGGTATCGCACAAATCCTCTCTGAATCCAAACCTTTTAATCTGGTGTTTATGATGCAGCCACAAAACACGCTCACTGTAGCCGCAGATTATTGAAAAGTAAACAAGGACAAAGACCTAATACGGCCTCCCATTTGACCGCTTAAGGTATTCGTCAGTCACGTTGACAGCACTTGGTCTTGGGTGCAATTCGCGTAGCTTATTAACCACGCGGGAGACCGGCCCGCGATATCATTTTATCGCTCAGACGTGAGGCCCCTTGGCGAACCTGCACCCCTCACCTCGACACCCAGCTTTTCAGTGTAGTAGATTCGGGGGAGTGCAGTAGAGGGTGAACCCCTGGGGGCCTTGGGGTAACACAAACGCGTGACCTACATACGTACAGATCTCCCCGATGAGCCCCCGATAGTGCTATATTGAGACCGCATGATCCTGCGTGCATTTCTAAACACGGGTAGCGAACAGCGACAACGTTACCAGGGGTTTGTTGATCGATTCGCCCGGCAACGACGCAGCGATGTTGCCTTTCCAAGACATTGCCTCAGAATTGCCTCAGAAAACTACACATACTATTGAAATATAAACTCCAATACAATATATTCAAAATAAACAAGCGCTAATTTCATTCATGATATCTTCAAACCCCCTAAAATTCTTTCTTCTTTTTTTTCTCGTCAAAATTTGCCCAACAACCAGCGCTGCCGAGCTTATTTTGACTCCATACAACCCCTCTTTATGCCACCCCTCTTCACGCCATGTCCTACAACATATCTCAGTTACTTGGCCCAAAGATAGAGTTCACAATGTCTCCAGATCGCGTAGATAGGATGGACAAGAGCGTATCGCTCAGCTGCAATGCGGGGGGTGCGTTGGCGTCAGCATTTCCATATTTCTCATCCCAACAGTATAGACGTCGTTTTGGTCCCGCCAATGAGAGTTGTTCGGTTTGAAATCACTCAAACAAGAGTGAGTGGGGAGAAGAGGGGCGATTATACAAGGAAATATGCAGCAACTTACACCATGTGTACCCTCGCAACAGCCTTGGAGGTAGACACCCGAGCCAGGAGCAACGGCATCTGGCGCGAAGCGCACCTTGTAGTCCCGCCCGACCGAGAGCGACCTTGTGCCCTGGTCCTCGCTATCTGCAGGCGGCTGCACCTCCCAGCTGTCGAAGACGGGGACCTTGTATTTCCTGTCTTCAGAGGGGGTGGACTGGGCGCCGTTCAGTTGAGGGAGCATTCCCCACATGCTCTGCAGCATGCCGACGTGTGCATCCCGTTTGTAGCCGGTTGCGCACACCACAAGGTCGGCGTCGAATTCTTCCTCTTCGCCGTTATCAGCCTGCAGGTCTTCCACCTCATCGGCGGTCGCTGACGCAGGCTTGACCCTCAGACGTAGGCGGTCACCCTTGATGGGCTCACAGCTGATCACACGGCGGCTGTTCATGATGCGGTGGGGCCATTGCTTCTCGTCGCTTCCAAGCTCACGTCTCTGGTCGTACATGAGCTCGTATAGCTTCTCGATGAGCTCCAGGCGAACAACGCCGTAGTTTGTTGCCTTGGCTTCCCTGATCAGGTGGCGCCGGTCACTAGATGCCCGTGGGTACAGATTATCCACAAATTCGGGGTTGAAGATGGAGTTGACGCTTGGTAGTGATGCATGTCAGCTTTTGTAATCAATAAAAAGAACGTCTCAAGTTTTTGTGACTTACAATGGTGAATCATCACTAGGCTTGAGGAACTCCGACTTCATGACCAACCATGTCCTGGAGTTGGGATAGAGAGTCTGAACGTTGCTGAAAATCTCGGCTGCACTCTGTCCGGCTCCAATGACTGCAACCTTGTACGGAGCGCTGGTGTCCCTGAGGATCCTGGGAACAGCATGAGCGTATTGAGATGAGTGAATGACCTTGGGGTGAGCCTGGGACAGGGTCCTCGGGATAGAAGCCTGTCCACCCAGGGCCAGAATAACGTTCTTTGCACGGTATCGTGTCTCAACACCAGTCTTGGTGTTCCTGGAGACTACCTCAAAGATCTTGACGGAGCTGTCGCCGCCAGCAGGTGTAGGCTCTGGTCGTACCGAAACGGCTTCGTTGCTGTACTTGACAACGTCTTCGAAATGACTGGCACACCACCTCAGGTAGTCCTCGTACTCAACGCGCGCGGGCAGGAAAGTATCAAGGTTGGTGAAGTGGACAAGGCGGCCATTCTTGTGCAGGTAGTTGAGAAAGGTAAAGTGAGAGCGAGGATCGCGCAGACTTGCCATGTCCTTGATGAAAGAAATCTGCATTTTGGCGCCAGGAAGCAGCATGCCTGCATGCCAGGCAAAGCTCTCCTGCTTCTCGATGAACATGACTTTTGGTGCCTCGGATAGCGTCCTTGACTCCAAAGCATCATGGATTGCAACGGCGATGGCCAGGCTGGCGGGGCCAAACCCCACGCAAATCAGATCGTGGAGCTCGTCTGCTGGCGTCGGCAGAACAAACTGGCTTCTGGGGACGTTCCGAGACTTGTTGTGGGTGCCGTTGTGTACTGTACCGTTTGTGCCATTGCTGCCATTACTGGCTCTGTGGTGTCCATTGACACCGTTGGCGCCGTTGGAGCCGTTTAAAAAAGCAGAGAACCCACTCATGGCTGGTGCCCGAGAAGTATTGGAAGACATGCTGCTGTCTAGCACTTCTTCGGCGTGAGGAGCCATGGCGCCAATGGTTTATTTTATGGTAGAACAATGGTGTCTGGCCGAGTAGCTTGAAAGATAGATAAGGTGAGTGTTAGGCGGATGGACAAGTAGCACTCATCAATCACAATGCGGGGAAATGTAAGAAAAGGAACACAAACAATGGATCAAAATAATCCAGTTTCCCAAGGCGGGCAGATCTCAACCGTGGCAAAAGTGCAGTAGGTAGTTATGTCGTCATACAGAGATGCCAGAATCCGGGGGGGAGGTGATGAAAAAGGCCTTGGCGGGGTTGCTTGTAATAGCTTAGCCGCAAAGATGATTGGAAAAGCCAAATGGGAAGGATGCAAACTCCGAAAGAGGTTATTTAAGAATGATGAGTAGATCTTCCTAGGATATGCGATCCATGAGACGGAAAGAAACTGGCTGTACGAACGTGGAAATCAGAAGTGGGCGGGAGCTTCACTTTTGTAGCTGCGTGCAAGAAGCTGCAAAGATCACCCAGGCATCCAAGGGGGTGCATGTAGCCGTCCTTGCCATGAAGTGGATATAAAGTGGAAAACGGGGCCGCCGGGTTCTGGAGCATACTACTGTAGGATTATTTTTTTCTTCACTCGCGCAATGGAAGTTGTTTGTCGTAATTACTAGCCAAGGGAGGTCCGACATGAATAGCCAGCCCACCTATTCAGGCTACGCGACTTTCAAAGCAAATGCGGGATCCGTCAGTCGGACCAGGAGCAAACTTTGCTTCTGGATGTATCCAGACGAATTATTGGCAGATAGACCTCAATCATTCGATTGGTGACCAGGCAAGTGCAGCAGGTATCATTCGATTGATAATTGACGCAAAACTCCGGTCAAATAATTAGCACGAGCAAATATTTCCGAGATGCGCTGGGCGGGCCTGTCTGTGGAAGCGAATCCAGTCGCTATGGGGCGGGGTGGCAGTGTGATTGTGGTCATCGATGAAGGGTGGGTGCATAGTGGGGAGAGTATTCTCTTTGGGGACCACATCATTGTGCAGAACGGGATCTGGGATGAGCGGGCGGGGGATATGATGGAAGGGGGGATAAGAAAAAAAAAAAAAAAAAAGAGGTAGGTACGAAAGAGAACATCAATTCAATGCTCACGCTACGTCCTCGTTGTATGCAAACTTAGCAGTAGGGACAGGTTTTGTGACCTACTCCGTAGGCGAACTTGACAAAACTTATCAACATGTGTAATAGTTGAGACGAATAAGTATTCACACAAGTCAGGCACGTAGACAGAAATTCATGCGAGAACGCAGCTTCAATTCCGTTCGATCCACTGTGACACATGCTGGGCTCTGGGTTTCTCGGAGAACAACGGGGTTCCCAGGTCAAAAAACCATCCAGCCGCATCAACGGTGGGGATAAAAGGCGTGGTAGTTGGTGATGCAAAGCAGTCAGTCAGTCTGCGCCAGGGTTTGGTGCGACATCGGCATTATCTTCGGATCTGATAAGATCAAAGCCCCTCTGTGTCCAGGGGCACGGCCCACAAGGACGCCAACGAAAGCATGGATGGCAATGCAGGGCTGTTGCCACCATACAGGGCTGCCCGGCCAGTCAAAGATTTGTTGCGCCTTTTCTTGCACACCACTTGGGGTTCGAGACTACCAGCTTTGCCCAATCCAGATGCCATCTCCGAGAATGAATCGGCGTCATCCTGCATGGTGCTCATGTACATGTGAAAACTTTTTTCCATCAGGGTCCTAATCTAGTTTAGGTAGGTTAAGGTCCATCGTACGAGATGCGGTGAGGCGGTAGAAGTCCATCCGAGTCATTTGGGCTCACAGCATGCATCGCAGATCTGGAGAAGGAAGGTGATTTTCTGTGTAGTATACTGAGCTTAACGGCGTTCCGCGACGGACGGACGGAAGCCGGGAGGTGGCATGGATGTGTGAGGAGGAATCCCGAATGTCGCTAGAATGGAGCACTTGAAGGCGGACTGGTTCTGACAATGTACAGGCAGTTACACAAATGGAGACTGGCGGTTCTTGTGCATTCAGCTAGTTCCTGGACATGGCGATGAAACATATGGGAAAGGAGAGTGAGGGTGGTTTTCGAGTGGCCGTCACTCCGGCTTCGTTTAGGGCAATACGGCAAAGCACACATTGATGTACCGAGATATCCCGATGGTGGAGTTGGTGCAACACCGCGGGACTCCCGGGTGGTTTTGGTCGGTAATTGTTCCAGGTAAGAGGGAAAATCTCCCAAGGCAAGAAAAATGAGTTTTCAAACCTTGGCGACCAGATCCTGGCTCAGTGGAGATTTGGTGAGAATGTTCATTGGCGCCAGATGATCTGATAAGATCATCAGTGGTGTTGAAGGGTAGTTTGTGCAGGGGGTGACCATGGTTTTGCAACAAAGTAGCATCTGGCCCGCTTCGAGTGCTCGCTCGGCTGCAGGAAATATCTTTTTGCTTGTTGTTGTTCGCATGGTCGAACTGTTCGTCTGCTCGGCTGAAAGGCGGAGTCCGGCAATTGATCAGCGCACAAAAGTGAAAAATAGGAAGAAAATAAACAAAGAAAAGGGCAAAGAAGGGCATTTCATCCAGGTCAATCAGGCCACTCGGATTTCCGGCGCTGCTGGTTTGCGAAGCCAAACCGGGTGGCAGCTGAAGGTAGGGTAGGGGTGGCATGAAAAATTTCCAGTCTCCATCAGGAATTAATTAACGATGCATGCCTGATGCATTCTGCAAGATGACATTTATTCCAGAGTCCGCACGTGATTGAAGTGCGAGACGAGCGGGGTAAGCTCCCATTCGTGCTTTCCCTGGTAGAGGTGAGGACGGAGGGAAGGTGATGGACTTTCTCTTGGTCGGTCTGGGTAACGTTTCCCATGGCTTGATGTGTAGGAAAGATGTCAGGTGAGATTGTCTCCTTGCGTTTGTCGGCGCGTCTCTCAAACAGAAACTAGAACCAGAAACCCATTGTGCTGTGTTGGTCGCCCTGTGGCGTTTGCTCGACAGTCGTCTCAGACGGCTTCAACTACGTCATACACATTCCAATGTGCGATCGTCCAACTTTGGCACAGAAAAATGCTGTCTTAACCTTCACCGCGAGCATGGCGAGCTGTATTTTGTTATTCTCTCCCATATGGCACAATAAAAATTGATATTTTATGATATGATTTGATAATACGTGAGAATGCCACAACCCAAACCACCCTCCCACGTGACGCCGCAGACCAAATACCTCTATCGTATCGGCAGAGGCGAGCTCGGAGTCCTCACGGTCGAGCCATAAAAGTCCGCCATCCTACCATTGTGGCGCTTCAGGACAGCCGAGCTGGCAAAGAAGTCGTCCGAGCAGATCTACGACAAGTTTGTCGACTACGATGGGCGGGACGACTTTGTAGGCATGGACATGTGTCGCAAGTTCTTACAGATGGTGAGTTTGTTTTAATTCGACATGCGGGGGGCTCGCATGGCTTCTTTTGATATTAGCGTCAACGGCACTCCGGTCAAGGAGCGTGTAGGAACACCCAATAATGACAAGATTGCAAAATGACCAAAAGGGTATGACGCGGGCAAAGCGGTATGCAAACCACGCAGGAGGTCGCAAGTACGATAAGAAGACGGGCGAGGAGCTCGAAAAGAGTGGAAGCCACCAGGGGCGGGAGGAGAAGCTTGAGGCTTCGTTGATCTTCAAAGAAGCCTGGGAGAAGGCCAAGGCGCACGAGGGATATTTGGACAAGAAAGAAAAGTTCATTACGGGACAAAAGGAATGGGAGAAAAACATGAGGAAGAATGCCAGGGGCCAAGAAGACGGCAGTTGACAGTGACGGCTGCTGCGCATGCTCAAGTGTTTCTGATCAACACGGTTTGCCAAACGGCCGATACCCAACCTGTACAGTATAACATGTACACAAAGTAAATGGCATATATTGTACTGGTGCCTATCTGCCAACTGGATATATCCTTTGCTAAATCCGTCCAAATAGAGCTCGCTCCAAACCAGGTAACCACGAGAGCCTCATTCACGAAAAGATGTGCAAAGCTCGCCAACTTTTTACCAAAAGAAGGTGAAGGGTCCCTCATGCAATCCCGAAGATCTACAGTATCTGTCCAATTTCAACCCCAGCAAATCAAACTATCCTACTCGGAAAATGAGCAAGCAGATCGTACTATATTGCTCCGGGCAGCACACCGCAAGTGAAGGGGTCACCCCCGGGTACACGACCCCGCTCTCATAGAGGGACACCCTTGAGCCCAAGCACATCGCCACAAAAACCTTGGATCCGTTTCGCGACCGTTTTCTGTTTTTATCCCCTCTCACCTCTGCTTCGTCGTGCGCACAATACCCTTTTCAGAAAAAGATTTGCCCAACAACACCCAGTAAGGCTGAAGTCGGCAAATAGGGGCCCCGCGCCGGACCATGCAGGGTCCTGCCCGAGGAGGATTATATAAGACTGTGGGGGGGGGTTTCTCTTACGAAAGCACTATGGCCTGCGAAAACCTTGTTTGTCTTCAGCCTCTCCCGCTATCTTTGTACGTCTTCCCCCAACGTCTTGCTGTATTATCACAGCCTTAAGGGGCTATGCGAGAGGCTTATGGAGTACGCTGGCGTGGCTATCGGGCCGTTGAGATGGATCTGCGGCTGCTCTTTTTCTGCGTTGGGGCGGAATTTGGCGGTAGTCCAATAGTCCCATGCCAAAGCAAGGCAAAGTCTGGCATTGCGTGACTGTCCGTTGCCGTCTACCTCAGATCAGAAAGCAGATGAGAAGATAATTAGTCTCATACAAGAAGTGGAAAGCAGTGCAAAGCTACTAAACAATAGAGAATGTAAGAGTCTGTCATTATATGGGTTCATAAATACATTTCTCCTCAAAATGTCAAGGTACTCATCAACAGTAGCACCTGCCACCCCCATCTCAAATAATCATATCATCTGCCCCGCGTACATGCCATTGAGGCTCATCTCGTCGTTATCCAGCCATGTCATCAACTCCGCGTATAGAGCCTCGCCACTACCGACCCCAAGCGGCAGCATGCCAAGGCCGGTGTTTACTCCGTCGTAGCTCAGCGCAAGAGGCGCTTGTGTCCCAGCCATCGTGGTGACCGGCACGGACAGGTGGTGTGGTTGTTGATGGTGATGATGTAGGGAGTGATGTTGTTGCTGCTGCTGCTGCTGATGTCCAGGGCTGGAAGTCATATAATCTGCCCCGCCGTGACCCTCGAGCCCCGGGCTGGGAAGAGGAATCATCGAGATTGGCAGCCCCAGACCGGCCGACGGCAGAGGTGACGGCGCCGACGAGGAGAGAATAGCCGGGGCAAAGTGGGGACTGGGAACATGCGGGACGCCGTCAAACATGAGCGAGCGCAGACGGCGGACGAGCCCGGCGAGGTCCTGCATGACGCGCAGGCAGTCGCCGGCGTAGGCGTCGCCGACGTCGGCCTCGCGGGCAAAGGCCTCGAGGGCGAAGGATATATCAGAGACGTCGTCGGTGCGGAGGTCGACAAAGACGATCTGGTGGAGCAGGAGGAGGATGGCGGCGTTGAAGATGCAGTGCATGTCTGGCAGCAGGAGCTTGGAGGCCGGCGAGATCTTGGCCAGCCATCGGCCGAGGCGGAGGTTGCGCCGCGCCGCGTCGGAGCAGTCGCGGAACAGGCCGACCTGCGGGTGGCTTTCGATTCTGGCCCAGGCCGGCCGGGACGGCTCCGTCTGCTGCTGGTCGCGCTCTTGCGAGTGCCACGAGTGGGTTGTGAAGAATCGGTCTGCCACTGCCTTTTTGACGGCGACGAGGAACATTGGTCGTATTGCAAGGATGAGTAGCTGTGTGGGTAGATGCCCGATTTAGATTAGTTGGTCATGGATAACAGCGACACATGGGCAGTCTTGTGCGTAGAGCGCGTACCTGATTGTGGTTCATGTGTAGAGTGCAGAGTGGTCTGTCTCGCGAGAGGGTGTCTTGGGATAGTTGCAAAGCTGGAGCGAGATCTCGTTGCCAATTCCAAAGCATTCGTAGAACCTTGTCAACGTGTGACAGGCCCGTTGAACTTGCATCATTCCAAGTCCCGGGAGCGCTGCGGTATGTATCGCGGACAACGTGACCCGCAATCCTGGACAGTTCAATGTTGGCACAGATGCCAACACAAGTCGGGAGGCCACTATACTCCGAGACGAACGATTAGCAGACGGAACAAAATGATAGTCAGCCAGACCCCGTATACTTACGGTACCTCTCGCGGAAGGTCCAGCCTGATAACCTCATCCTGGATGGTCGGTGGGCGGCCCATCAAGCAGCTCATCCACCTGTCCAGGATGTAGACTGTCCAAAAGACCCTCTTCCCCATCTCATCCACGGACCAGCCCCGATGAACGCCGTGCATGATGTAGATGTGCATGGCCGTCGTGATGTACATGTAGGCGGCGTCCCGCCTGTTCATCTCCACCATGTACATTCCCATCAGGGCCAGGGCGGCCACGTCCGCCGTCGAGTAGGTTGCCACCTCTAGCGGGTTTCCCAGGAGCATTTTGGCTCGTGCAAAGTACGTCTCCCCCAGCTGGCCATCCTGCTTGGAGTTGGTGGTCGTCAGGCCGAACAAGGTCGAGTAGGCGAACGCTGCGTGGTAAAAGGCGAGGGGCCGGTGCGCCACAAGGTCTGCAGCCGTCGAGGCGGCGGGCCCCTTTTCGTCGTGGGGCAGGCTTGTGAGGTCTCCCCAAAAGTAGATGCCTCCCGAGATGGCGCCGCCTTCCTGGATGAAATATCGCAGGTCACTCAGCTTGACCGACATCTCGGTCGAGGTCGGCAGCCATAGCGGGTCGACTATGGGGACCAAGAGTGGCTGCGAGTCGCTTGTCTGGTACCTGCCGACCGACGACAGAAAGATGTTCCCAATGTGAATCGCGGGATCCGATGGAGCTGATCCATTATACGCGAGTGGGAATATGGTCGACATGAACTGCTTGAGGTTATCGAGAAACGTAGCGCCAGACGTTTCGCCCAGATACCGAGCCGTCCCGTCCGTGTCCTGCAACAGCCTCCCGTCTTCCGCAACGGCCGACTCCTCCTCCACCCCATCGCTCACGGGGCTTGCGGCCGGCGAGTGGAGGCCGTCGCTCCCTCGCCTCGGTGCGATGGACTTGCTACCCAGTGCGAGCAGCTGTTGGCGGCGAGCACTGTCGGGAACGGCTTCCTGCAAGCATCGCTCGAGGGCCGCACACTTGGCATGCAGCGCGTCCAGCTCCGACTTTGCAATCGTCACCTTGTCTACTGTGACGGGGTATATGCACTCCCTCGAGGTGTTCTTGCATTGCCTACATGGCCTTTCGCCGGAGCACTTGACGCGTTTGACATTACAGCTGTTGCAACTGCACAGGGGGTGTCAGCTTCTTTGTATTACAAACCCAAGAAAAATACCGGACTTGAGGGCTCATGATGAGTCAGGGGGATATCAGGAGGTAAAAACTTACGCAGTAGCGACGCGTTTTCTTTGCTCTATGGGGACCTTGTGCCGTCGTGGATTGACTGGCAATCTTTTGTCTGGTGATGCCGGGCTCGATGTGGCTCTCGACCGCGGCATGTTTAAGCGTGGCCACTGCGCGGATACCCTGCCTCGTGGGTATGATGCGGCACGAAAGAGGTGGAATGGAGTGTGCAAAGGCCAAAAGCTCCAAGCAAATCTTGATCGGGCAAGATCAGTGAGACGTGAGCCTTTGCGGGGAACCAAAGCAATATCGGGAACAGGGTTTTGGGAGAGAAACACAACTTTCCAACAGTCAAGTAAACGACTAGATAATGAAAAGTTTTCCTAGAAAGCCAGTCGACAATTGTGGTCTTGAATATCTTCTCATAGACAGCAGACTGGCTTACACCTCGAGTTTTCCGGTATATGCAGCAGCTTAGGCTGCAACATGTCAATGCGTATACCAGAGGAAAATATCCACAAGTCGGTAGGCAGAAGCCAAATGTGATGGGTGGTGGATGTAATAAGGTGACGACACTTCCCAAAGGTGGGCGTAAAGTGTCGAATCGGACCTCTGTTTAATTTTCTTGGCTGATGGAAATGCAGGTTTAAGAAGCCGCAAGGAGAAAATTATTAGAAACAGCAAAAAAAGGGTCACGGTGGCGCTGGTGGCCGCGGACTAGGTAAGTGAGGTACCCTTGGTAGGTAGATATACACTTATGGTTGGAAGGCTATGCTGGCGGCGTCGACCCTTGAAGTCCAAATACAAGCAGACGCTGCAGTCCGGTAGCCAGAGCCGTTCGTTCTCTTCATCGAAAAAGGACGGTCAAGCACGAAATTTCCGACGGATCTGCCAGGAGTTGCAGAGTGACGACGATGATGGGCCCTGCAGCTATTTGCTTGGTGGCGCCCTCGGCGGGGGAGGAAGCTATTCTTGTGATGATATTGTGGCTGTGAGGCTCTCGAGTGAGGGGGAACAAGACGCTATCGGTCACCGAGATGAGTCTCGAAGGCCAGGCAGTATGGGACCTGAGAGCCTTGACGAACCGAACGGAACGAGATTGGATGCAGCTTGCATCACTAGCGGCAATTCTGGGGGGGATAGAAAGCCTGGCCATGGAATGATAGGATTGCAGTGCCATCTGTGACGCATAATTTTTATTACCCCTAAATAACCTTGATACAATACAGTAAGTAAGTGCACCACAAGTTCCATTCTTTTCCTTGCCATGCGTGGGGGGAAGGAAGGCTTGGGGTTGGGGGACTTTGATCGTGTATGGATGACCACCCGCTTGGAATTACGGTGTGATGGAAACTGGACGGAATGGAACGGGAAGCAAAAAAAAAAAAAAAAAGGAACTTGGACGGGTTGTCTGCCCGACAGATTGCATGTGTGGGTTTTGGGAAAGGGTTCTGACAGCGACAGCGGAAAATGTCAGTTGTTGACGCCAGTGATACGTGTAGCTATAGGAGGGTAGCAACAGGCTCAACATCGGGCAATCTTGTAAGACGACAACCAAACCTGGCATGCGGCGCTGTGCATATGTGGTGTTATTTTTTTTTCTTTCTTTCTTCTTTTCCTCTCGACAAGTACCTGCTACCAATGCACCCAGTAGGTAGTATCAAGGGAAACGTATGATTCTAGCCAGTCTCTGATGGCTGCAGAATGAGGGGCAGCTCAGGTTTTCCCGCGGGAGCAAGAAAAGGAGAAGAAAAACCAGGCGGAATCCAGGGCAGCAAATGGAAGCCATGGAAACAAGACAGCGAATGATGCATCGATATCGTTGCTGTTGAGCTAAAAATATCCATATCCGCTACCCTGTCCGCGAGCTGAAGACAGGGGATGGAGCGGGAGGGTCTTGTTGTAACTGTAAGGGCGATGTGATGGGCGGGACAGGCCTTGTTCTGGTGAAAATGTCGTAGTGATATTCATTAAATCAATCCAATGCCAATTCGATTGACGATCAAGCATTCTCGCAGAGATTTCCTGGAAAGGAAATCGCCAAGTTGACCCATCGGGTTGCATGTGGTGCAAAAAAGGCTGGTTACCGTACAAGACAAGGAACGTCGAGTAGGTACCTCCTTATGCAATCAATGATGGATGAATGAAGTACTGCAGGAGGTCCCCCAAGCAGCAAATTAGAGTACCCGTGGTTACCACAGGTGCCCCACAACCCCATAATCGATTAGCGTCCTTGGTCCTGCAAGAAACGGTCGAGCTGGTAACACAACACCATTTCTCACCATTTCTAGGTACCTACCTACCTAGGCAATTACCACCCACCCCCAAACTGTGAGTGCCTTTCTGCTCACCAGCAGCCATGATTGATCGAGACTCGCATACGCGGCAGCAAATCATGATTTTCGAATTTAACTCATTCCACGATTGTCAAGTTCCCATCTGATGGGTTATGCACCTTTACGATGTTCATGCTGTATTGTTTTACACACGGCACTGGACTTGGTCACCTCCTATTTTGTGTTCTCCCCGAAGCAGCTGCTATGTAAGGTGGACGTATACAAAGATACCTACCTTGGCTTGAGCTACCGACAAACCGTCAATGTTACGTCCACCGAGGAGACGTCCACAGAGAAGCGAACAAAGAGTGTCAGCAAGTCTGCTGCGCCCCCATGTCGCATCACAAGTCTCTCGATACACTAACCTTGGGTCGGCAGCTGGCCATGCGCAAATGCTTCCCATTCGTCCTCGTCTACAATACCGCCGGTTTGGATGCCCAACTTATTAATAGCCATGATTGAATTCTGTGCATGTGTGCGGCTCAACAGCGTCTTGTCCACCAACCAGGTTATCATCAAGGCGCGCAACTCTACAAGCCACCAAAAATTCTATCAATCGATTCCCAGAGAGCCATAGATGTGTCTACAATCTCCTCAACGCAGAGCACCCCCCGCTCGGATATGTACGAGTCTATCAGCTCGGGTGGCACCCACTCGAAGAAAATGTTGCTCACAGAAACTTTGATCCCATTGACGGCACCGTCAACAGCAAACCGAGACAGTTGCTCGGCCGCACCCTTGACTCTTTCACTGTTGAAGTCGGCAGCCCAAGCCCTACGAAGCTGCTCCCCGCCATTGTCCTCCACCACGTGCTCGCTGGGGTCGTCGGGCGGTGCGATCTTGTCCGACTCGCTTACGACCACGACGCGGACCTCCTGATGGCCTCCTCGCTGGCCGGCCACGTGCCTCGCGCTCAAAATAGCCGGCAGGGATCCCGTCTTGTTGCTCACAGCCCCCGAAGCCGAGATTCGATCCGCCCCAATGACGACCAAATCGACCCCTTGGGCTGCGGCTAGCGCCGCGGCTGCGTCCGAGTATAGCGTGATGCTAAGTTTAGGTGAACCGTCCCATCGGCGCCACGAATCCGGGGTCTCTGTCGTCGTTTCTGTGCCACCACCACCACCACCACCGTGATTGTCGATTTTTGCTGATCCCGAGACATGTGCTTCCTCTGACTCTTTTGTTTCTTTTTCTGTCCCTGCTCCTCCAAGTGCCGCTTGGCTGATCAGCATCTTGTCGGTCAGGGATGCGGCTAGCGAAACTCCCTCAAATAGCGGTCTCGATTCGAGGATGCGCAGGTCCAATGCGAACCCGGTATTTGCAACCACATGCTGCAGTGCTAGCGCTATAGTTGAGCTTTCTGATAGGGTCAGGACCGTGATGGGTTGGCGGGTTTGGAGTCTGGGCCCAAAGTGCTTCCCAAGATAGCTCGCAAAAGCCTCCGCCACAACGGCCCCCGAAGTGTGGCCCTCCCTTAGTTTAACGGCCTTTTCGAGCACCTCGGCAGCTAGATTTTGCCAAGCCTGTACACTTTCTTCTGTTGATTCTGACCGTAGACGCCCGTCCACCTCCTCTAGAGCTCGCACGAGCACTGCCATGATGGCAGCACCCATGCTCTCGCGGCCGTTCTTCCATATGTGCCAGGCGACAGCGCACACACTGGCCCACCACCTCTCGCAGTCCACCCCCTCGCACCTAATCTGCAGCATCACATCCCTGAGCAAACGCAAGGCAAAGTCGGCCAGCTGCCGGGCCCCGATCTGGTGGTCGGTCTGGAGACGCGCGAGCCCGGCGTCCAGCAGACGGGCAGCGGCAGCCCCGATATCCATCTCGAACCAGACCCGGCGCAGACTCTCGGCCAGCCGGGGCACGCCGTCGGAGAAATCATCCCCGATCTGGAGCGGATCGTGCCAGCCCCACTCGTCGTGCTCCCAGTCCAGACGCACGGCGGCATCGTCGCGGAGCAGCCGGAACGCGAACGGGTAGATGGTCCACTCGCGCCCGATCGACAGGTCCGTGAACTTGTAGCCCTTGCCGTGCCGCAGCAGCTCCAAGTCCGCCTGGGTGAGCTGCGTTTCTTCCTGCAGTTCGCGCCAGGCGGCGGCCAGCGGCGACGCGTCGGACTTGTCGACCGAGCCCGAGATGGGGGCCAGCAGGTGCTGGTACGTGCGGACTTTGCCGCTGCGCCGGAACAGGGCGACGCGGGCCCGGCCGTCGGTCTGGTCTGTCTTGAAGATGAAGCAGGAGACGACGGATCGTTTTGTCAGTGGGCGTTGAGAGCTTGGTGGGGATTCTTGTTGGGTTGACGACATTTCCAGGTTGGGATATGGGCGCTGGGCTGAGTGAGATAGATTGGTTCTTTGTCGATGACTAGAATTTAAAGGAAAATTATGCTACAACTCAAAAGTCATGCCGCGTCAAATTGTTCATGTTGGTTCAAAGAAGCTTTTCCCAAGACGTTCCGTCGCCGGTAGCGCGGGGTTACTGGGATTGATGTCACGATTTTTCATCGAATCAATACAAAGAAAGATTTAGAGTTACATATACCGTCTTTGGCCAAATCTCCACTGATTTGTACAGATTTGGTTTCCACCACTTGTATATTTCCGTCTATATTCCACAATCAATTTTAGTATATTCGGAATCGCTAACAGACGCAATAATCGGAACGCCGCATTGACGAGTTCACGTACTATTTTTTCATTGATTACCTTTCGTCGTGCCTTACTTACCATTGCCTCACAAGGAAAATCGTAATCGATTCGTCGGCCGACCAATCCCAACCAGGGACCAACATGAGGTAAGGCTGGTGTTAATATAGGCAGGTTGACTAAACATGGCCGGGTAAAATGCTGATTTCCCACCAAAACGCTCCCGTCTACCGTTTGGGTACCGTTCACAAGGGTCACATCTTCCTACCGAGGGTCTGGATAGGAGTAGGTAGGTCTTTGGGTCGGGGCGATGCGCGACTGCAAGATCCTTGTCCCAGCAGCCATGTACCTAGGGGGTAAAAGAACCGAGCAAACAGCAAACACCCAAATAGGACACGATGCTCATGTACTTCCTCTTGACCCCACGACGCCTTGGGGAGATTCTTCAAATGCTCACCACGGAACCAAATCGATCAAGGCAGTGCACCTTGGAAAACTAAGAATAATCCAACAAAACACTTGAGCAAGTTGAATTTTTTTTTCTCTTCTTTTTTTGGGGCAGGAACTACTACATACCCCGCGGGTAGATAAGCCAAGACAACCACTGCATCCCGTTTCCCCCCTCCATTATTGTGTCAATCCCAGCCTGGCAGACCAGACCCCTGACCCCTGGACTTGGATCCGGGTGCTGTACCCGAATGAACGGCTGAGAGGAACAACAATATCCACCTAGCCACATGTTGCGGCCAGGGGGTTGGCTGGCTCTTTTTTTTTTCTATCTCTTTCTCATCACCTGCATACCTTGACAGAACGCAAGCTCGGGTTTTGAATGGCCAGGACCCGAAAAGATCTATAACTGCAAAGAAGTAGCATAGCCCGGTCGAGATAACTGCCGAAAATACACTTGCCGCCTCCTCTGATCCCGTACATAGTGCAGAATGTCGCCGATGTATTGGATTGGAGGAGAGTTACTGGTATGTGAGAGAATCATTGTACATGCGGTTGAGCTACTAGACTAGTTCTAGTTTAGAATAGTCTAGAAATTGGTGGTTTGGTCGATCTGCAGAATGAATTTTCGCCATCCTTCACGTTTGTATGACAAGAATAGTAAGGGGAGAACATCAACATTCAGAGGGTAACTGGGACGCAGCGTCGGTGCTCTTTTCTGGCAAAGGCTAGGTCATCAATCAATCCAATCAATATACATCCAAGTCCTAGAAATAGCAACAACATCATCAATCATAATCTGCTAACAAGCATTCTGGGAATAAAACATTTTTTTTCTCTGCTCTTTCTCTCGCTTGTCCACTCAAGAACAGGACATGGCTGATTTTGTGATATCGTTGCCCCCGCAGTAGGTGTGAATGCGACCAAAGTGAGCAGAGGCCAACTCCTGCTTTCTGTACTGGCAGCGGTACTTGCCGCTCGTGTCGGTGTTGTTGGCGCAGAATGAGATGCAGCAGGTGTATCCGTTGGGGTCCCAGACGTAGCTGATGACGGGGAATTCGAGGTCGAAGATGCCGTACTTGCGGTACTTGATGGTCATGTTGCCCGTAAAGTTTGCCCCAGACCAGCCCTGGAACACAAACGGCCCGTCCGGGTCCGACTCGTTCAGCGGTGGGTCGTAGGGAGTCCCCGTCGGCGTCAGGGGCTTTGGGCCTGTCGTTGTCGGCCTGGGGCTGCTGTGGTTTGAAGTGTCAGAGCAGATGCTTCTTTTGAGATTTGGGAACAAATGATGGCTACTTGAAAGGAGAAGAAAAAAAAGACAAAAATTACCTTCCACTCCCATTGTCGCTCGACGCACTACCCCCATCCCCCTGAGTCTCCCGCTGTGCCGCCCTATTATTAGCAGCTGTGACGCCGGCGCCCACGCCAGCCCCGATGGCCACGGCAAGCAGCAGCAGCACCGCGATGAGGAGATAGAAATGCTTGGGCGGCAGGCCCCAGATGGTCTTGGGCGTGGGCTTGACGGCATCGTCGCTGTCGGCCTGGCTGCCGTGGCTGTCCACCCTACCCGCCTGGAGCCTGTCGACGGCCGAAATGGGCTCCCACGGCGCGCTGCTGGGCGCCGACGGCGAGTAGGGGTTTTGGTGGGCCGCCTCGAGCCCGACGGGCACCTCGATGTACTTTGGATAGTCCACCACCTCGACCCCGTCCGGGTACAGGTGCGCGTCGCCGAGCCGCGGCCGGTGCGCCTCGGCCTCGGCGGCCGTCAGGGCCTGCGGGGAGCTGTCCGGCACCGTCTGCGGAAAGTCGCCCGGCACGACCTCTGGGAGGTTTGCGTCTGATGGCCTGCCCATGGTGGGGGGGGGGGGGGTTTACGAGTGAGGATTGCCAGGGGATGGGGTTGCTGATAAAAAGGCGTCGACTTGAACTTTGTGACTTTGTCTTTGTGTACGCTGAGCTTGATCGGTGGGGATTGAAGAAAGCTTAGACTCTGGGATGATGATGCTAAAACCAAAAAGAAAAGAGCCGGGGTTTGGAAGGGAGAGAGAAAAAAAAGGCCCTCCGCAAATAAGGATTTCTATAACGGAGATGATAAGTGCAGCAAAAGTACCGCGGGTATCCAATGCGGACTTGCACAGAAAGGTCCACTAGGAGAAACGGCCGCTTCTATTATAAGTGCCTGCAGTGCAGCCAAGGAGGGTGGTTTGCGGGATGGAGTAAGCGGGCTCAAGGCTCATTTCATATTGGACATCAGCCCTTCTACTATCCAACCCGATGGCAGACGACCGCCTAGGTAGGGCAGGTTAGTAAAAGGAGGGTAGGTAGGTATACTATGCACCCACCCATGAAATTTGGGGGCCATCGTTGGATTGGTTGTGATGTGCGTTTGTATTCCGTATTGCAACCAAAAAAAAAAAAAAAAAAAAAAAAAAAAATCCCAGCTAAGCCTATGGGAATCTGCATGTCAACACAAAGCACAGCCTGCTCGGGACCATGCCACCATGGGAATCTGCTCCGGATTGCCTTTGTGAGATCGACAGACCAGTGGAAGCCCAGAGTGGTTCTCATGTTACCGAGGAGACACCGACTTCTTAATCAGGTTGAGATGTACAAAACGGCAGCATCAAACCAGCGATTCTGCGTTTTTGTTTTGGTGCATCATGGCACAAGGTCCCGGCATACCCAAGTCTCCACGGTAGCCGACTTTAGAAATAAATTAGAGTAAGACGGCTACGAATCCCCACCCTCCGTTTTAATTTTTATTTGATTTTGGGGGAGGGGAAAGAAGAGGCAAAGCATTGTTACACGGTAGGGTGGGATCAATCTGGGGAGCTGAACATTTTTACCAGGGTCCTGGATGGCCGATCCTCACGAGGCCTGTATTGACTGTTTCCACGGTCAGTATCGCCCGCGCTCTGATTGGTGCTCAAAAACATTCGGGAGTGTACTACTGTATTATTCGACGAGGTGGCGCAGCGTCTCGGGCTGCGCAAAAGCTGGCCATTAAGCCATGTTGAGAATGGAAAGCACGTCGAGAAGTGGCTGGATCTTGAAAGTACTATTAAACCATCCCCTCTCTCTCTTTCGCGTTTGTCACACCATTACTATGACCTGTACAGGCAAGCTTGGGGGCCGTTTGCCGGTTTCTTGTAGCTAAAGTAATGTTACTCTGTGAATAGGTTCGAATGGAGTTCCGGGGGAAGAAAAAAAAAAAAACAGAACAGGAGAAATGAAATGTGAATATTCCAACACCACGACGCCCTGACTGTTCGAACCGGGCCAAGGTGCAGGGTAGGTGAATTCGGAGTCAATCAAGTTGGTTGCGATTAAACTTGGTCACGGTGCCTCGACAACGATATGATACGATCGCTAGTTTAACCTTGCATGGATGGGTACCTACATTATGCACCCTAGATGCCTTAGGTAAACAGGAGTTAAAGGCGTTTGTGCGGACCTGCAGGAATATCTCGATGGGTCGACTGGCGAGTGCCAACGTTCAAGCCTGTTACAGTGCGACGGGTCACTAGAAGAGGGGGAACAGTTGGCAATTGCCAATAACCAACCACCCCCACCGACTGCCGACTCGCTCAAGATTGCGTGCTTTTGGGCAGGCCTAAGACAGTCAAGTTCACTGTTGAACCAACCACCATGGAAACAATTCCCCGATTCACCCAACCCTACTTCTCTCTAACCACCAAGCCAAAAACTCCGTCACAACTTGGGCAACAAAATATTGCATGGGAATAAAAGTGGCAACATAAACACACCAGAAAGAACAATGTCAGACATCAAAATCCTCGACGGCGGCCTCGGCACCACCCTAGAGGACCGCTTCGGCGTCGTCTTCACCCACGCCAAGCCCCTCTGGTCATCTGACCTGCTCGTCTCGGACCAAGAGACCCTCCAGGCCTGCCAGCGCGAGTTTGCCGCCGCTGGTGCCGACGTGCTGCTGACGGCGACGTACCAGGTCTCGGTCGAGGCCTTTGCGCGGACAAAGACCCCCGAGCACCCAGACGGCATCGCCCCGAGTTCGGCCATGCTGCCGTACCTGCGGGGCGCCGTCGAAATTGCCGAAAAAGCAGCAGCAGCAGCAGCAGCAGCGGCAGCAGCAGCCGCGGCAGCGCCAAGAAATGAAACGTCTGCACCATCACCACAACCAGCCGAGCTCGCCCTCGCCTGCGGGCCCTACGGCGCAGCCATGACGCCCGGCCAGGAGTACACGGGCGCGTACGACGCGGCGCACTCGACCCCCGACGCCCTCTCCCGCTGGCACCTCGACCGCCTGGCGCTGTACGCCGCGGCGGGCGAGGATGTGCCGGGCCGGTGCGCGTACGTGGCGTTCGAGACGGTGCCGAACCTGGCCGAGGTGTGGGCCGTGCGGGACGCCATCACGCGGCTGCGGCAGGATGCTTCTTGTTCTCGGTTCCCCTCGCGCTTCTGGATCTGCTGCGTTTTCCCCCACGAGGACGAGAGGCTGGCGGACGGGAGCAGCGTGGATCAGGTCGTCGAGGCGATGCTGGCGGCCCGCGGCGGGGGCGAGAACGGCGGCGCAAAGGAGTCACTGGCCCTGCCGTGGGGCATCGGGATCAACTGTACCAAGATCTACAAGCTCGAGGGTCTGATTAAGAGTTTTGAGCGTTCCATCTCGGGTCTCAAGGCGAAAGGAGTCATCACCAATGTTCCGGCGCTAGTGCTATATCCTGATGGGACAAATGGGGAGGTCTACAATACAACCACCCAGAAGTGGGAGGCTCCTCAGGTTGTGCAAGGTGCTGGACCAAAGGTTAGTATTTCAATGGCCTCACCTCATCAGATCCCCATTGGTTTTCCAACTGACATCAAGCTGCAGACTCCTTGGGACGCACAGCTCACGCAGATCGTCAACGATACCAAAAGCCGAGGCGTATTCACATCATTCCTAGTGGGTGGTTGCTGCAAAGCAAACCCCCAGAACATCAAAGATTTGCGAAATCGTCTGAAAGAATAACATCCAGTAGGCAATTGTTGAAAAGGGGTATCAATTCTTATCTACACTCTATTGGGTATCAATAAACGACACGCATGAACGGGCCGCTGTCTTTTTCTTGTCGTTGAGGACAATTCGAAAAAGTCGGCAGTATTATTACAAAAGCTCAGACGAGCCAGTGGATAAAGCGTCCCCAGAGGGTCGTTGGGGGCTTCGCCTTTTCCACCATTTCCGTCTCATGAAGACGACCCGACCACAAATCGATGGTGTCGGCACGGGCAAACTTGAACGCGAGGCATACGTTAGCAGCTGACAATATCTCTGGGCCAAGGGATGTTATGTTGCTTGGGGGGATTGGGACGGCAGCCTACCTTTGTTCTATGGACAAGCTTCCATATGATTATGGGAATGATGAATATCGGGATGCCAATGTACGACGCGATGAAATTCGACGTGTTCCAGTTCCCATCCAGAAATACATCAAAGCCGGCAACCAGGGTGATGATGGCGGCACCGATGAACCCATACCATGCCGTAAATGGCTGGAACGGTGACTTCCAGGGGAGCGTGTCCCTGTCTACGCCCTGGGCCTTGAGTGCAGCGTGGAAACGGATGTAACAGAAGCAAAGACAAGACCAAGCAATCAGGCCAGCCACGGTGCTCAGGTTAAGGAGCCACTGGAATGCCTGAGAGGGGCCGCCACTGCCTAGCGATAGGTACGCCAAGGGGCCAAACAGCCAGGCTGCGATGACTGCGACGTATGGTACACCAACCTTGTTGGTCCGGCCAAAGATCTGCGGCAGCTGGCGGTCGGTCGTCATGGCCACTATCATGCGCGAACCAACCCAACAGTATGAGTTGCCAGCTGACCAGGCCGAAACGAGAATGCATGCGTTGATGATGGACGGGAGGATCGATATGCCGGCTTGTTGAATGGCAATGACCCAAGGCGAGCTGTTGGCATTGCCGGTGCCTGTAACAAGGTCGGGGTTGCGCGGGTCCACTATCAAGCCGATGAGAATAGCGCCCAGGACGTAGAAGAAGCCGATGCGGAAAGTAACGTTCTTGGCGGCCTTGGGGATAGAGTGGTGAGGGTCCTTGGCCTCGGCCGCCGTGATTACGACCGTCTCGACACCAATGAACGAGAAGGATGCGTTGACGAATGCAGCGAGGAAACCCAAAAAGTGGCCCGTGGAGCCCCCAATACCGTTGAAATCGACCCAGGCGCCAGGCTCAAACCAGTATTTAAATCCAATCGGCTGGTGGTTGGGGCCACCGCCCGAGGTGATGATGATCGAGACAAAGATGAGCATGATGAAACAAACAACTTTGACGGTTCCGCCAAAAACCTCGGCTTCTCCAAACCATCGGACCGACATGAGGTTGATGGCAAGAATCGATATCAAACTGACCGTGATGACAACGGCCGGAGTTATGTCTGTCCAGTAGCTCACAAGCACGGCCTGCAGAGAGTAATTTGGAACTATTCAGCACTACGTCATCCACAAACGGGCGGACAAGTATTTGTGCCAAGGGACAAAGACTCACAGCAGCTGAAGCCTCACTGGCTATGGCAATTGTGTAGCAGTAACCGTAACTGATAGCCAGACTAAAGCCTACGGCCGGATCGATGAAACGAGTTGCCCAGTGGGGGAAAGAACCAGCACTCGGGAACTAGCCATATTGTAAGCACGGCGTTAGCGTTATGGATTACTTCTTCACATGACCACTGTTGATGCCCTCTCGACAGATATCACATATAGAAATGCGTATATCTCAACATGACACAACCAAGTTCCTGGTCTCGGGTCACCCAGGAAAAGTGCTAAGACAATGGTCTGCAACTTACCACAGTAGCAAGCTCAGCAATCGACTGCATCACACACCACAACACGCTGCCGACAACGAGATACGCGAGGAGGAGGCCGCCCGGGCCAGCCTTGGCGTATGCCGACCCTGTGCCGATGAAGAGTCCTGTTCCGATGCCGCTACAGAATCCAATCAGGGTGATGTGGTAGTTCTTGAGCTGCCGCTGCGTGTGGCCGCGACCACCGACGCCGATCTGCGGCTCCATGTCCGGCTTGTTCGTGTCCGAGCCATCGTTGTAAGAGGGAGCCTTTTCGACATCGCTGTTGTGGTTCCCGTTGTTGCCGTGATCCTGGCTCGCGACGGCGCCGTCATGGGCCGGCGAGGTGACTTTGGTTTCGAAAGCCATCTCGTACCGCCTATGCTGTTGTTGATATTTGTAACTGCGGTGTCGACTTTGACAACTGGCTAAGATCCACCGAGAGATCAAAACCCAGAGTTAAAAGGTGACTACAGGATGCGAAATCCTTTATACCAGGGAATGACGGCATCGTTTTCCCTGTGTCGATATACTTTTAGTTGCCACTTTCGGAACAAGGGTCGCGAAAAAAAAATCTCACCACGCCTTGATACCATGTCTAGCTGCGATTGCGCCATCGACTACTGAAATATTTTCCCGTAATAGTTTCCCTGTTGGGTGGGAACGAATCGCCTGTTTAAGCAACAGCGTTGGCTGCGAGTCGTGGGTGCGCTCCACTTGCGGCAAGAACGAGGTATAGCTCGACTCCATAGTTTGTTTGACCCTACAATGGTAATGGATGTCATTTAAGTCGAATGGGTCCAGTTACTTTCCGATGCCGGCCGTGGGCAGGTCCAGACTTTTGAGATGCTGGCTAATTACCATTTCTGTTTTTTGCACGCACGGCGGAAGACCCTTTGGCGAGCCCCTTTTCTTTGTCGTGTACGGAAGTTCTAAAGGTGAGAACTGACTTTTTCAAGAAATGAAAAAGAAAAAGGAAAAGAAAAGAAATGGCACTGCACTCTATAATAAGGCTTGCCGCTCTGAACAAAGTCGCGCACCACACTGTAACCCTAGCTGACACCGCAACCGTATGTTTCGGGGCCGCAGTAGCATGGTACCATACCATGGCTACGGCGCGGGACTCGGGCTAGCCCTTTCCTGTTCCCCGGCAGCTTCGGGATCAGCCTAGCGTCGTCAATAGACACTGGATGCATAACTTGTCTCTACTTAAACCGGTTCCTTTTTTCTCAGCCCGGTGAATCGTTGTCACAGCCGTGTCAAATTCTACTAATCCTTGCCTCAGCTTCAGCCTTATCATTTCCATGCGTTTAACCCACTCATGCGGGCGACTCGGGACTGGCCTTGAGCCTCCGCGACGCTGGAAGAAATATCTCAACTAGCGCAATCTGCACATGCTTGGGTGGAAATCTGAATATCCTTGTTCAAAAGTCGTATGAAACATCAGACACAATCGAAGAGTCGATAGTCCTCACAGCTACGTATACCTAGGATGTTGGAAGCAAATCGAATCAAGATGTATTATTGCTAGCCCCGAAAAGCATCAAGATGCGCCTAGCTACCACAAAACATGGCGCATAAGGTTTCTTGAGCCAATAGGCCATACATTAGACCATGGACAGAAGTGCTGTCTTGCCGTCGAGTACTACAAAGGCAGATCGGATTCAAAAGCCGCCATATTCATTATTTTATTCCCGGGCTTGCATCCGATTCCTGCATGGCGCGGTAGCTATGCACCTATTCCAGCGATCATCTATAGGAACTGGCAGGATCATGCATTGGAACAGTTGTCATTCGGTCAACTCTCCAAAACGTTCATGAGTAGATTTCTCGCCACTCCAAACTCTTTACGAAGTTCTACAAGGCCTGGGTGCAGGCTAAGATGCTCAAACCACGCATCACTATGAACGTACCACAAAGGTTCGACTGGGATTCGGCGTCCTACCCAATATACCTGGTATGTTTGTACACTGGCCTGGCATCTTGCAAACTGCTCGGTTGGAACAATGTAGTGTCGGGTGATGCCACTGATTAAAGGCCTTTTTTCCACTCTGATATAACGGCCACGAGTATATATCGGAGCTGACGACTGACCAAGGATATCGCAGCTAGCGGCACGGAAAGGCTTACTCCGTAAAGGCTTGCAGCCATGCGATAAGCCCTGCATCATGAAGAAATGTAGAGATGCCGTTGAGACTTGATCAGCCAGCCATCTGACGTCTGTGTTGGTCGAAGACCATTCATTATTTTGCGGTGCTACACCAGGTCGTTTGCCACTCTCTCGGCATCTATCACGTATGCCGTTGCGATTTTCTGCCGATCCCCTTCCCCTCATCTGTCAGCTCACCAACGTCGAGTGCTAACCGTTAGTCTGGCCACTCGGCCGAGTCACCCTCGCGGTTAATTTCCGTATTAGTCCAGGGCATACATAGCCTTAAGGCCTCTGGATGTATTGCTACGTACCTTGGTACCTAGACAGAGAGAGTACCAGTAAGTTGGTTAAGTACCATTGCGTGGCCAAAAGGGGTTAGGATCAACGCCTGACGAAGATGTCCGCGTGCAATCATCTCAAATATATGACATATCCCTCAACAATATTTCACTGTCCGTTTTAAATATCCATATCAATCGCCGTATACTGCCTAATTCGTGATTAGTAGCGGCAAATCCCGGACATGACTTTGTGTTTTTATTCGTTAGTGAAAAAGAACCCCGGAAAAGGCAAGGATTGTGGATTGCCTCGAGCGGGCATGTTCAATGGGGACGTTGAATTTCTTGCAAATTTTAGCGGATAAGGGCATAACACGACTTGACGGCCGCGGAAGTGACCCTCAGGAGCTAAGTAGTAGATCAACCTAGCGGATGCAGCTGCATGTTACGAAGCAGTGTTCAAGTCAGACGAAAAACATACTTTTCGACAAACATGACTACCTTCTGATTTTAATTCCCAAAAGGAGGTTGAGGGACGATACTGAAGATGAAGGTGGGAGAGAATGAGCAATGCAGCCAGAAACAGGCCACCCAATAAAGTCAATATGTTGTTCTCGCCAAGGGTGAATCGCTTAATTGCCCAAGATAATGACGCTAGGGATTGCAGCAGGTGATCAGCGAGATCAGACATGGTCAGTTTTTTTTTCTCTTTTTTTTTCTTTTTTTTCTCGTTGTCGTCTGGGTTTGCAAGTAGAGTTGGCTCGGTCCAGGCTACACGTTGCAAATGAGTGATTCCGTATCTATAGATCGGGTTCGACCAACCGGAGCCGAGAGTTTCTTCAATTGGCGACTATCAACCGGGATGCCCCCATGTCTAGATTTCCTTGGGTTCCTTACATTACCTGCCAACCTAGATTGAGTATGCAGGTGGTGCATGGGAACTTATACGCACCTAGTACATATTTAGTACGTATATCTTGTTGGGTATTGGTGCTTGCTGCATGCTCCAGGGAATATACCCATCCATCTCATCCAATCCCATCCCCTCCTCCCTTGTCAGCTGCAAGATGCGCTGGGATAGGGCAGGCACGTTGCGTTTGAAGCGGAGACCTGGAGTCGAAAGCTCACCGTTCTCCAAGGTTATCTACAATGACTCGGGGTGTTTTTGGTCAACGGGGAGAAGGGCGTCGATACATTTGTTATTTGATGGGATCGGTGATTGGGTGTTTTGTGCCTGCCTGGGAATGCTAGAGAGCAAGGTATATGATAAATTCGTGTTCGGGTCATGTTGCAAAAGGTTGTGTGTGTAACAAGGCTCCGATTTTCTCAGCAATTTCGATGCGCATGTCGCTTCACAAGAAGCTTGAAGACCAACAAGCAAGCACGGGCACGTACATGAAGCAAAAAAAAAAAAAAAAAAAAAAAAAAAAAAAAAAAAAGTCGCTAGAGAAACATCCAGTACCTGCTCCTCTCATCTTCACGTAGCTTAGGTGCGTCCTAGCCCCACCCACAAACATGTCCAAGTGGACCTCACAGAAGGCGCTGGAAAGCTGTGCCCCAGCGCTATTTGGTGGTTGGCTTTCGATTCTAGGCCCCACTACGTCATCAACAGGCTTGCAGGGATGGATTGCTTTTCCATCCTGGTTACCCGTCAGCCCATGGACAAAGTGATGGAGAACGACAAGCAACAAGCAGCCTGAACCCATGTGCGGAACCATGAGCAACTTTCTCCTTTCTGTTCTGCATGCAGCCAGCGCTTTTCGGCTTGGCTTGGATCCAACAATTAAGTTGAATACCTACCCCGGGGAGAGCCGTGAAAGCATAAGTGAGCATAGATGGGGCCAGCAAAATCGTCTGAAGCCAGAACGTAGAACCCAGCCTACTGCTGGTTGCCTGCGAATACATACATACCTACCTACCTTACCTGGCTTAGTTACCTATCTATTCTAGTCCCCTTTTATCCTGCTTGGCTGTTCATCATTGTTGGCAACCATCTTCCTTTTTTTCTTCAATTTTTTTTTTAATTTGCACCTTTTTTGGCCAGCTCGAGAGTGTTCCGTATTGACGCTTACTTGGTACACACTGGAATCAAACCCAGGTCCTTTCCTACCCTGGTTAGCAGCCAAGTTCCCTTGCCGAAATCTAGCCTCCCATCGAGATCTCGGCTAAGTTTCTGGGGGTGAAATCAAGGGAGGCAAGGCTTCTCTGAACCACCGTGTTACCCGAATGCCCACAATGAGGGCCGCAGTGCAGTACACCCAACTTCCATGATATCTGAGTGGTGCAATTCTATCCGTCCACCTGAAGGATTCGCCCCTTTCTTTTGCCGTTAACATTTATTTTTTTCTTGCTCATTCCAGTTAGTTTTCACCTGTCACTCACCCCGGAGCAATATCTCCTCTCTTGGCCGGAATCAGCTAATCTAGACTGGACCTAGAACTAGTGCCAGTCCCAGGAGCAAAAACCCAGGAAGCCCTTGTCTTTCACTTTGCGGAATACGCCGAGTGGCTTTGAAGGCTAACCGGGAAAACGGTCCCTCCAAGTCCCGACCAATAATAAAAAAGATCACCAATGAGGAAAAGAAGAACAACACGAAAATCATCAACAAAGACATGATAGAAAACGAAAGAGACACTATGCCCATCGAAAGCGCATTTCGTTCATTCATCGAACACGTCAACCTCGGCCGCTGGGACGAACTCGCTCAGTACGTGCCCCAGGAGGGCCGCGTCACTTACAACAAGCGCGAGTACCATGGGGACGAGTTTTTGACGCGCATGCGGGAGCGCATTGGTGCCCTTCCCGATGGAGCCTTTGAGGTCGACACGTCAATGGGGGATGAGGAGGCCCAGGTGGTCGCCGTGAGGATAATATGGCGCACCATCGTGCCCGACGGCGAGGACATGGAGTTCATGCCGGGCTTGGAAGGGATCGTGTTGTCTGGTGGTGGTAGTGGTGGTGGGCGCGGCAGCAGCGCCACGGCGAAACAACGCCTCACTGGAGTGCATCATCTTTTCTGCTGGTTGAAGGACGGACAGGTGTCGGATATCGAGACGATTGGAGACGTGGACGGCGTCTTTCTGGACGATGACGTCTCTTCCACCACAGACTCTACAGCCGCCTATGTAGCAGAGGATACTCCGAGTCAATTCACATCGAAAGCAGACCTTTCGAGCAATTACCGCGCTTACATCGACTGCATCAACGGTCGAACTATGGAGGCCGACCTGCCGCGGTTCTGTCACCCCTCTGTGTGGCACAACAACCGCCAGCTCTCGCTGTCACAGTACAGGCTCCTGATGGAGGACGCCCAGCGCGCCATTCCAGATATTCGGTTCGACGTGCAGTCGCTCATTGTCGACGAAAGCGCTCAACGGCTGGCAGTGCGACTCGAGTTCACCGGAGTGCCAGCTCTGAAATGGGCAGGGGTTGAACCCAGCGGCAAGCCGGTCGCCTTTTCGGAGCATGTATTCTACTGGCTTCAAGACGGCAGGATTTGCAAGGTGCTGAGTCTCGTTGATCTTGCCACATACAGAGAGCAAGTGCGAGGCTTGGGTCTGAGGTAACCGCCGATAGTCAGGGACCAATAAACCAGCAGTCCTGCACTGGGTGATCATACTTCCCAGGAAGCTGATGAATTGTTTTCCGAAATTGTGTATCAAAGCCATACTTCTTTTTTCCCCTTTTCATGGGCGTTTTCGTATATTTCTGTCACTTTATCTCTTTCCTTGTATATCTGTTTCCGTCTTCACCAAGAACGTCAACGGAACCCCGGTTAAATAACTTTCGGTCGAATGGTGGAGGTCCCCCTACAATATTGGGAGTCTAGGATCTTTTGTATCACAGCCAACCGGTGGCCACCCGGGACGATAGTGGATACAAGTCCATTCCCCTCGGAGAGAAAGCTCTCGGTGGTATCATCATCGGTTTGCTAAATTTCAACGCTGGCTGTCTGGAATGGCAAGCTAGGGCTGAGAAAGCAGAAAGCATGAGCGAGCTCACGTTGTGACAAATATAGTGGCTATTCCAGATAACTACGGGTACTCGTGGTACAAATGAGGAGAGACTTGGAATGTTCCAGTGCATCATCCAGCAAGCACACAAATACATGACCACTCGATGAGCGAGTGTTGAGACGGGTCCGGTCACAACAGCAAAGGTTTACATTGAACTGAGCTGGCATAACAAAAAAAAAAGCACCCTGTCACTTGACCTCCCTCCAGACAAAATTCCCACGAGCTTTTCCCAAGAGTCTTTGCGGCATCAGAAAAGCCTGCCGCTCGGCGTCTCGAGTGGCACTTGACTGCGGCGTAGACAGCTTTCACAGTCCGGGCTCGAGATGCAATCGAAGAAGCTTTGCAAAAGCATCAAAAAGCAAACGTCAGTCGGGTTGTTTTAGAAACAGCCTCACAACAAAAGATGCGTTGGAGGAAACAAAAGAAAGGGACTGTAAGGGGCAGAAGCCAGGCGCTTACTTGGGCGACTTTTCATCGCACGTGCAGACCGTTTTGCAATCGACGACCCGAGTTGGAGACGCTGCAGGCTGTGTGGGAGAAGGGGAGACTGGGATCGGGGCGGGCGCGGTCGAAGAACCGGAAGAGGAGGTCGCTGCCGGCGGTTCTCGGACAGTCACAGTCTCTAGGCCCACGGTGATGACGACGGTGCTGACCATGAGAGGCTCCCCAGCGACGGTCGGAATCTCGACATCGGTGAAGGAGAGGAACGGGGGCAGAGGGGGCGCCTCTACCACGGCGGCGATGCACTCGGACGGGATGGCCGACTCTTGGGGCCGCCGTGGGGAGATTATAGCGGCCATGGCAGCAAGAGGAGCGCATACCGCGAGGGTTGCGGTGAGGAGATTTGCAAGTAGCATTTTATTTCCGGGGCATTAAGGTAGCTTTTGGCCAGCTGGTAGTTTTTCTAGCTTTTGGTGTGCCCGCGATTTGCAAGAACAATGGCAGAAAGTCAGGGGTATTGGACAGCTCCTTTCCAGTCTCAACGAAAAGCAGTCATCGACGTAGGTCCTCTATATAGTGTTAAAACTACTACTTTCAACTCTAAGATACTCCTCGATGTGGAGTTTTACCGAGGAAGAGGCGCATTTGCTCGTCACTTACGTGTGTCATATCCTGTTGTGCTCCTGCGCCGGGTTTGCTCGCATGCCATGGATCGATGGTGATACCCATGTGGTTTTACAAGAGCCCATCGAACAAATCCAAAAGGGCTTTTTGTGCTCAATCACATATTCTTTTCTCTCACCCTATGTTCGGCTAGGCGGGTGATAAACTTTAGTCCCAAACGTAGCGTAACGCATCAAGGGTTAAGACATATTGCCGGATAAAATAGACATTTCCGTGTCTCAGAGAAGCGAGCGGCCCGAGGGCATATTTAGCGTCCCCGGCTCGTAAACCCTTTTGTTTTGCATGCTTTGTTCACTTACCAAGACTCAAGTTCAACCAAAAGGTGTTAGTATATCATGAGCCGATGCCAATTCTGCATGAGCTGACGAACCGATTCAACAAGTCTCAACACGAGATTTGCCGGTGCTGACCTGCGAACATGCATTCAGCCCGGTAGACCAAAATGATATCCATGGCATATCCTGACATGGTACAATTGACAAGTCTTAAGTCATCGCCTAGAACTCGGGAAATCGTCATCAGAAGAGACGGATGTAACGCGACGACACGCCAGCTGACTTTCCCGAGTCCACGCAAGGCGGCTTTCTTGGTATGCAAGGTTGCTGGATGATGCCCTAAAGAGAACTAACAATATCCTCGTGGATTTCATCTAGGCCCTACTTCTGGTGCAACCTCGGCAAGTAGCAGTATTTGATGGGGCAATGGATGTGAAGCCGTGCAACCGAGATCGTGGTGTTGGGGGGTTCAGAACCCGGCAATGCAGCATCAGTCCGCCCCTTAGCAGGCTCTTTGTAGTTCTTGACTTGTAGGAGTCTATGTAGAGTGAGTCTATGTAGAGTGATGTATATTCGCACCCAGTCAGCTTTGAGTGAAATTCATCCGCAGCAAACAGCCGAGAAGGAATCCGAGTTAATTAATCTCAAATCATCATAACATCAAAACAAGTAAGGAAGCATTATCTGGCAGCTGATTGCTCGGATGCAATAGCCGTATATTTCATCTCTCGGAAAGCTCGCTGACAAAGAATGCTTTTTGTTATCATTGGTATTATTTTCTTCCCGTAAGTGGGTAATATAGACAATATAGTACAGTTAAGGCGTACAGACCATCCCACAACTGACATCCCAGATGAGAACGTCACTCTATAAGTGCACCCCGCGCCGGAAAAAAAGACGAAACCTCCAAGGTACCCGGACAACCCAGCCAGTACGGGTCCCGCAGCACCAAAAAATGTTACGTAAATGACCAACATAATTTAGAGAAGAGAGGATATGTTGTCGACAGTAGAGCAACCCGGCAGTGAGCCATCTCTACGTTCCATCGAAAACGCGTGCTTGCTTGTTAGATCAGGCCTTCTTTGGCTCGTCCTTTGCTCCATCCTTCTGCTCAGATGAGCCGAACCAACCCATGAAGCCCGTCTTCATGTTGGCCATGGCCTCGGCCTGCATTTTCTCCATCATCTCGGCCTCCTCCTTGAGCCACTTCTCGCCGTTCTCGCGCACCATCTTGTCGATGCGCTCGTATTGCCTCTGACCACGCTCACGAGCAATGTCCTGAAGCATCTTGCCCTGGGCCAGGGCGTCCGCCACGCTCTCCTCGCCCTCGACGGGGACCATCATGCTCATCTTGCTGGGCTTGAGGCCAAAGGCGTTGCCAAGGGCACCAAAGACGCCGGCGCCAGGCTTGTTAGGGTGCTTCTTGCGGTTCTGCTCAAGCTGCTCCTGAAACTTCTTTCGTGCGATAGCCTCACGGCGGGCAAACTCTTCGGAAATGTTCTTGCCCTCGAAGGATTTGAGCACCTTGCGCACATCGGGGTATTGCATAGTGTGAATGTACTCGAGGAACGGGATAAGCGCTACAAGATCTTTGTCTTGTGCGTCACCTGTCCACTTGGGTAGGATTATAGCGTTCTCCGGTTGAGCGCTCACGTGCTCCGGGTTTGTGTCAATGATGATAACCTTGGAAAGGTCACGGTTCAGGTAAGATAGGTCCTGCAGGTAAAGCGTTTCTCATGTTAGCAACTGGTTGAACAGATTCCGGTATGATCGCGAATCCGTCACAAACGCGATCGTTCAATTAAAGCTTCCACCATGCAGACTTACCTTGACGATCTTTCCATCCACATACTTGGTCGCCTCTCGGAAAAGTGGCCATTGAACAAATCTAAAAGGATCCATCTTACGCCAAAGAGGCTCGGCAATCCCGTACGGGACGGATGTGAACAGCACCAACTCATAGTACTGGCTGAGGTAGCGAATGAAGTAGTCGACGCCGGGACGCTTGGCTACACGCCACCCATGATCCCTTGTCCACTCGCTGTGGACAAGCAGATCTTCCAAGCTAATGCACAGAGTGTATGGGGGAGAGTTCACCGGATCGGGATCAGGCAGGAGCTTCTCAAAAGCTGGTTCTTGGTAGTAGCTGACCGTGTCGCCCATGCGGGCCATCGCACGCTTCCACCAAAGCACAGGCGTCCAGCCATCTGGCACATCGGCATGCTTTGCACGCTCCTCCTCGTCCTCCCAGTTCCTTCCCAGGAATACGACACCGAAAAGACCACCGGCCACAAATCCATAAAATACCCATTGGGCAACCTTTTGCCGCCTTCGGTCTGAAGATGAGACGTAAGCCGATGCGGGAAGCTCGCCCTTCCCGCGTCCCCCTGCCGATGCCACCCCTTCCAGAGCCATCTTCGATGCCTTATCTGCGCCGGACGCCTCGTACTCGAATGTGGATGGCAGACCTTTTGTGAGGTCGGGGAGGTTGAAGGGTACTTGTTCAGGTTGTGCATCAGATGCCTCCGGCTTGGTGGCATTTTCTGACTGCTTAGGTGCTGGACTTGACGCTTGCTCCTCGGATGGCGCGTTGGACTTGCTGGTTTGTTGGCTAGGTGTTGGGGCGGGTTTGTTGTTCTTTGCCATCCCTCGCGTCCATGTTCGCGCGGCAAGGAGAGATGTTGTCTGCCTAGCTGCTGTCGTCCTTCCCAGTCCCTGGAGGGCTGGCGCACGCAAAGTGCGGATTGCTAACCGTGAGAGCATTGTTGTGAGCGCGGGCCGGAAATGTTGGTGCGCCTGCGCCAAAGTTGTCCCAGTTGTAATAGAAACGACGCACCAAATTCTAACCGTACACCAATAACAAACAAACGAAAAATATAAACAGAAAAGTAAGATCGCAAGTGTCGATAAGGGGACTGGTGGGTGTCCTATCAAAACGCGACTGATGGATCTCAAAGCTGCCAACTGGAAAATCGTGCCATTGAGCTGGTGTCAAAAAATTTGGCCCTTGTCACTTTGCAGCTTGGCCCAAGCTTTGCGCGGTGACGAAATATCTAGAAAATCTCCAAGTCAATACAGCCAATCGCATTGACTGCTAGTGGGGCCGGCCGAAAACGGGGCGGGTCCTAGATCGGAGGCGGCGGATGTTCTTTATCGAGGATTTCTGGCTTAGTCATAGTAAGTCATTCGCTGTGCGTGCAGGGTTGTTGGGCTGTGGCTTTGACGAGTACTTGAGGTTCGGGAGGAATCTGGGGAAGGTTTCAATGCTAAGATGCCCTTCAAATGTTCCCCTCTTTCATCCGTCTTCTCTAACTCGACCAATCCTTCCGGCCGCATCTTGGGGATTTTGGACCTAGAACTCATCTGAATTTTTTCCTAGTTCTTTCCTTCCAACCTGACGTATTTCAAGGCAACTCATTCACCCAGCCAAGCACGCGACACTCGACCCACTCCTCTTGAATCCTTTCTCTCAACTCTTCAAGATGGCTGCCGTTGCGCATGCCTTCTAGAGGGTGGTCTCGATCCGAGAAGTAGCATAGCACTCACGATGGGACCACCCTCAGAGTTCTGCCTCGTCAACCCGAGCATTATCCGTTGAATATTAAATTGTAACGGCACCACGACCGACCCATTGTGCCCTTGACCGGTACTCACCAACTGTCACCCAATCATCCGACCAGTGACTACTCGATTGACCGGAATTCCGACGTGTTGGACCCTACCGCCGCAGCGTTTACCTACCCCCTCAATCCCTGCTAAGTCAACTGCTGCTGGTCCTATTTCTGTACTGGCAACCATGGCTCGTCGGGGCTCCGCGAAGCCCGTCAAGGCGGCAGCTCGCGCCAAAGGTCCAGCCTCGCGGCCACTTGCCGTGGCTTCCGCTATTCCATCCGCTCTTCCCTCCGCTGTCACGACCGCATTGAACACTCCGAACAGCTCTACATACCCCTCTACGTATCCCTCCGAAGATGAGGGTGAGCATTTCGTTCGGATCAGTAATATGGAGGAATCACTTGAAGGCTTGTCATTGGAAGACGCAGAGAAGCAACGAGAAAAGATCGCTGGAAAGAAAGTCCAAAAGCCATTCCCGCTACTAGATTTGCCACCTGAATTGCGTTTGAAGATTTACGGTTTTCATTTCGCCACCAGCGGCAATAGCGGTGACAAGGCCATTGATCTGGACCCAGACAACTACAAGCGCATTCACACCCGTCTCTTACCGCTGCTGCGCACGTGCCGCACGGTCTATAATGAGGCTTCCTATTACTTTTACAGTACATATCCATTCCGCCTCTTTCCTACTCATTACGGGCGGTTCTTCAAGACCAAGAAGCCTTTGCTGGCTCGCTTAGCCCCTCGCCTCCGCGGGCAAATTTCAACGCTCGAGCTCCGAGTCGGCCCCGGTTGGAACAAACCTCCCCGGGGGTGGGTTGTCAATGACGCCCTGGGCCTCCGCGACTGCGTCAGTGCGCACAAACTTCGAGTGTTCGTCGAATTCGACCCCGGCCACCCGGCTTTTCAGGGCTGGCGGAAGTCGGATGGCTTTTACGAAGGTTTTTGCCAAAAGCTGCTCGACGACGTCCTAAAAGGAGTTCCATCGTTGACAGAAGTAGAGTTTGACTCGTTCCCCAGCATCAAGCTCTCGGGAGATTTGATGCAGAAGATGCTGCAGACCACATTGCAGCATGGTCGGCGTGTTACGTTTGGGCCCGCAAGAGGCTGGAAGTCAATTCATGACGTTGACGACGAAGATACTCCAGAGCCCACGAGCGACGAAATAGCCGCTATGGACCTATTGAACACCGCATCGCCTATTGCGGTGGTGGTTTCTTAGTAAACATGAGCTTTGAAAAACTTGATTGCATTTTGGCTTGCATGGTTAGTATACCTTTTGATGATTTTGTGTAAGAAAGTTTGTACATGTGGAATGAGCAATGGGTTGAGATTCATGGCATTCATGATTCAGGGTTTCATTCAGGTCGGGTATAGGGAGGGGCACATAGTTTTCTCTACTCAGTTACTCATTTTGTCATTGGCATGAGGCGTTCACTTTGATCATTCTTAAGCTTAAATTCACAGTTCTTCCTTGACGTCTTGACGTCTTGACGTCTTCAACCAGACAATAATTGGATCTTCTGGTACCATGTAGAAGCGGCAGGCGACAGATGACTTACCATTTTAGGCCGTTTAGACAATCCCCCTCCTTGAGCCCGCTGAAATGTGCAGCCGTTCCCTGTGGCTTGGCGTCTTGTTTTTACGCGTAAAGTAGCACCAGGGTGGATCCCTGTCCGTCATCCACATTGCACATTGCTGCCCCCTGAGACTTGTTGACAGTCTTGCAGTAAATTATTTTCGCCTGCCGGCAATGATCACGCTTCTTTTGGTTCTGGATTGACCGTCTTGTCATCCCATATATTTTTCTTTCGCGCCGCTCCTTGGTCTCTAATCTTCACCGTTGACTGACAGGAAGTTGGTATTTTAATTATATCACACTTTTATTGGTTGCACCTTGTCTGACTCTGCAGTTGAGTGAGGTTCGGGCTCTTTGTCAGTGAAGGTGATAGCTGGTGGCAGATTGGGTTTGCACATGAGGATCTTCACATGTTACCACCTTTCTCCCCCACGGTCGTTCTCCGCCATGTCTTGCGGATCGCTGTTCCTCTCTCGGTAGCACTTACCGTCTACCTCTACCTCTACCCCATCTTTTCGACATGCGGCTTTCCGCTGCCGCCTAACGCAGATGGTAAAGCTCCTAGTGCGCGCGAGATCTTTTGGGAGACGGTAAAGCTGCATTACCCTGTGCTGGGAAAGTCGGCAACCCAAAGCAATGTTTCCGAAAGCAGCGAAGAATGGGTCGAGGAAGGATCCGAAACCCCGAACGTCGCAGTACCCCGTGCGCCCGGCCGAAATGCACCATTCCGCCTCCTCGCCTTGGGCGATCCGCAGTTGGAAGGCGACACGTCCCTCCCGAGCCACTACATGGCCTCGCTGTTCCCGCACATCGGCAAGGTCTGGCGAGACGCAACCTTCCAGACATCCCACTACTCGCTACGCTGGCGCATACGGCAGATCATCCACGACTTTATCGACATATTCTGGATCGACTTCTTCAACAACATCGAGTCCATCCGGAAGCGCATCGACCTGTACGGAAACGATTTCTACCTGGCCCATATATACCGCTCGGTGAACTGGTGGACCAGACCGACACATGTCTCGGTCCTCGGAGATCTGCTTGGCAGCCAGTGGCTCACTGATGAGGAGTTTGACCGGCGTGCAGACCGCTACTGGAACAGGGTGATGCGCGGAGCGGAGCGGGTCCCGGACGAGGAGGCGACCTACCCGGCGGACGAGTACGACCTGGCGGGCTTTCTCCACAGCGGGGATCCGCGCCTGCCTCCCAACAATGGGACAAACGCTGTTTGGGCGAGGCGCGTGATCAACATCGCGGGCAACCACGATGTTGGGTATGCGGGCGACATCAACGAGGACCGGATGGCCCGGTTCGAGCGCCGCTTCGGCAAGGCCAACTACGAGCTACGCTTCGAGATTCCCACCTCGGCTCTGTCTCCAAGGGCAGCGGCCACCGTCTTTGACGCCGAAGAAAACCCCCACTCTGACCGCCTCCTGCCGGAGCTCCGCCTCGTGGTCCTCAACAGCATGAACCTCGACACGCCGGCCAACTCATCGGAGCTGCAGGACGCGACGTACTCGTTTATCAATAACGTGATCAACACGGCGTCGGCCGTCGAGTACAAGGGACACTTTACCGTGATCATGACGCACATACCGCTGCACAAGCCCGAGGGCGTATGTGTCGACTCGCCACTGTTCCATTTCCACGACCACGACGGCAGCCTGCGCGAGCAAAACATGCTCTCAGTCGACGCTAGCAAGGGCTTCCTCGAGGGCATCCTCGGTATGAGTGGCGACTCCATGGCCCCAGGCAACGGGCGGGGACGGAAGGGCGTCATCCTCAACGGCCACGACCACGCCGGTTGTGACACGTACCACTTCATCAACCAATCGCATGGCGACGGCCCTGCGGACCGCAGCTGGGAGGCCAGGCGTTGGCGCGAGGCGGCGCTGAGGAGGAAGGCTCCCGAGGGTGCCGCGGCGGGCGAGGACCAGCCCCTGATCGGCAGGCCCGACCACCCCGGCGTGCGCGAGATCACGGTCCGCAGCATGATGGGCGACTTTGGCGGCAACGCGGGCCTACTGAGCGCCTGGTTCGACGAGGACGCCTGGGAGTGGCGCTTTGAGTACGCCACCTGCCCACTCGGCACCCAGCACCTGTGGTGGTTCGTTCACATCCTGGACCTTCTCGTCGTCGTCGGCATCCTCGCTTACCCTGTGGTCACGGTCGCGGAGAGCATGGGAGTATTTGCGACGGCTCTGGAAAAGTCCGGCGGTAAGGTCCGTGGACCCGCAACGGCCGGCAAAGCAGAGAATAATGAAACAGCTGTCAAGGTTGAGAAGCCTGTCGTCAATGCAAAGGCTGGGCCTAATGGGACGCTGGCACAGCCCTCGATTGCTCCTTTATGACGCTGTTTATCAGCACTCTGACCGTCATTATGAAGCGGGCGAGTGCTGTTCAGCAGCGTCTGTAATTTCTTCTGTAGTATATACCCTTTCATTTTGTCTTAATTACTCATGTCGTCATGTTTTTTTTTGTCGCGTAATCTCTCCTTCGTAATAAAGCACAAGCAAACATTAAACATCTAGAAGATCAAATCAAGAACCCAATCTCGCGAGCGAAGCTGGGACGCATGTTTCAGACCTAACGACCGCATTCTCGGGAATATTATGTCGGTTATCTGGCGCAATATCCTTACAAAAAAACATAACAGAAGCTTTGGTATAACTGATATTCCAGTTTAGCTGCTTCTTGGCCAGATCCAGAACGGGCATTGTGTGGGATCCTCATAGGTGTTTTCCAATGTCTCTATGTGCTGACACCTCTCCTCCGTTGAGAAAGCATTCTGGACTCTGCTAACGACCTGCTTTAACGCCTCTATCTCATGCATCCCGAGCGCCCAAAATCACCCGCTAGCCGGCCAATCAAAAGACGAATCAGATCCTTCGTCAGAAAATCTGCTTTGATGCCATCATAGTCGACTCGCCCCGAGCATGCGCCTTTTGTCGCAAAAGGCATCCTCCTCGGCTGGACCCTAGGAGCATGGCGTCGGGGTGAAGCGGTCAAGGCCGATGAATTCGAGCCTCACGCGGTCGCAGGCAATAGTATACACATCGCCCATTCTCGGCCACCCGTTCACGGTGGTTGGAGACCCTTTCCGAACTCGGTGCGGCTCTTGCCCTGTGACAGGTCTCTTATACAGTGAAAATTTTGGTAGTGATCAGGGTAAGAGCCGTTCGTTAGCCATCTCTTAATGAGTGGAGGAGGGCGATGCTTTTGAGAGGAGGAATTAGAATGACGTCGCGAGTGTGAAGGTTGGAAGCAAAATCATATTTATCCAGGTGAGCATCTTCTGGTGCTACGCCTTTTTTTAGTGACGTGCTTTCTGCTAGACAGGCGTAGGTTTGCCGCCGTGAGAACGTCGGAAACACAAACCAACGAGTGAGGTGGTGCGTTCCTCGCTGAAAAGAACGGGAGAATGAGTGGCGGGCGTGGAGATTGCTCACGCATGCTGCACGTCTCTCATGGCAATAAAATGCCTCTTGCGACTATGAGGGCTGCTCAATACTCTGCCTGCACTGCATGCTAACGGTGGGGCGACGGGCCGAACCATACTGTCGGTCGTGGTGGGCATGCTTTTGCCTATTCGAGCCAAGTAAGCGGCCGTCACAATGGGGACTAGGAAAATAACCATCCACTCCAACGAAATGACCGACCCGGGAATTTTTAGTCTCAATGTTGGGATTACAGTCAGCTGCTGAGACGTTGGGCTGCATAGGTAGGTACATGTCACATTCTACTACTCAACATTGGGCAGAAGACTATCCTGGCGATATCCATGGAGCTCTCTTAAGTTAACTTGGAGTGAACTAACAACCATATGGCGCGACGATTACATCGTCATCAACCCAGACTACAGACCGGCCTATATCTGATAGAATACGGCGCGGATGATAACTGGGCCAATGGATTGGAATTTGCCGCTTGGGGGAGAATAGCCTCTGGGCCTCCGCACGTAAATTTGGCCACGTCGTGGTTCCCAGATATCAATGGCGATGGCCGCGCCGACTACGTCTATATTTGAGCAGGTGCTTTGCCCTGCCCAAGAGGGCATGCCCACCGGTGTCAGTTGGTATATGTCAAGACTAGCATTTGCCGACCTAAGTCGGTCCTGATTTTGATTCTGCACCAGACCCGGGTTTGACTGAGGCAATCTTTCTGTTTTCCTTTTTACCTCGACGGTGACTGCCCGGACGAATACATGATTTGGGGGGGCACCAAGTCGGCATTGCTGGTTTTCTGAATCAACCAACACAGAAGTAGGGAGTACCTGTTTGTACCAACCAGGGTCTGCGAAAAGGATTGCTAGTGGGATAACACCGGATCCCAATACAATCAGCAAGGAGCTGCGCCGGCTAGCAAGGTTCAGTTCAGGGAAAGTAATGTGTAGCTCCATAGTTTCTATCCCCATGGTTTGATGAAAATGAAAATTTGACCCAAACTGCATACCTACATGACCATGGACCCAGATGCGTCTCATCCGGAGATATGGCTTTGGAATCCTGTTGCTGCTATTGCCATTGACCTGGGACTCGGCTCCGTGTCCGTTTTTTTCGATATTAACGGCGATCGGGATGACGATTACATCTTGCTCCGCCTCAACTGTGGCACAGCCATCTATCGAAATGTTTGAGCAACGGATAGGCCCCCTGTAAGCTGGAGAGCAATGTCCGACGTAGAAGCTTCCGGCATTGGTCAAAGGCCCGAGGAGATCCAGTCGATTGACATAAATGGGCGAGTTTTTTCGACGCCTTGCTTATGTAGACTTCGTAACATCCAAATCAACATTTACATCTCCTTGAAAAGACGGGGAAGCCGACTATTTCTGGACCAGGACTGTGATGGCGCCGCTTGGGTCTGGCTCAATAAACATTCAGAATAGCCTACGTGGCTCGCACAACCGCAGATCGCCAGGGGTGTGTGAGTTTATAGAGCGAACGTGCGATTTGCAACACTGGGGGCTACCAGGGCGCGCAAGCTATTTCGCGGTAGACCCCCCTCAACCAGCGCTTTGGCTGCCTGGCTCAGCGGTTGCGACAGACTTGGCCCGGTGCGATGAACAAGTTGAGTGCTAATCGGCATGACTGAGTTGTTCATAGGAAACTCGAAGTGGAGTCGACAGTGCATCGATGCATTTGAACTCCCCGGGCTTCCCGTGCAGTCTTCAGCCTTTCAAGGCTCATGGTATCGGCGGATGCAGGTACGAGGGTACGTCCGGCGCGCCCGGCAAGCTTGCATGCCCTGGACTTCGTAGGAAGCGCTGCTATCAGGATGTACGGCACAACGAGCAGTTTGATTGTTTGTCAAGGCAATCGATATAAGCCGGTAGTGATTTGTGAATGGTAACGAATTTGAGCGCCTTGGCGGACGCGTCAACTGAAAGGCAATGACGGAATGATCAACGCTACATTTTCGGTAGAAGCAATTCTTCATAATACAGGACTGTTAAGGGGTCAAAGTGACAGCCCACCCCTGGATTTTCAAAGCTTGAAGTCTTGCTACCCATGCAGCCAAGGAAGCCGTTCCGAAAACGGCGGCAGAAACTCAAGAATGGAAGCGCGGCCATGAAACTCGCAGACTATCGGGATGGCCTAGTTAAGGGGTTTGAATATTACTCGGAGAAGACTCTTGAGCCGGTTGTCGGCAACGGGCAGACGCCACAATTGAGGAGGTTGTTGGGATTTGGGAGGGGAATGTGGCACATGATTGGGCGGCCTACCTCATAATTTCTAGGTGCATGACAACCGGCGTCTCTCGTACCTTGATAGTTCAGAGGAAAGAACAGGAATCCTGGACAACGGGATGAAAACAAAACACGGAATCCGAGGTATCGAAAATTCGTCTGAATTCCATTCATTCCATTTGTTGGATTACCCCACAGGAACGGAGCCAAGCTGGCGGAGGCTGCTTAAGGTAAAGTAGCTAAGGTATTGCACAGCAAAGATCTGCCTGTCCTCCATGCACTCCACTCCTTGCACCTGCCAACTGACGTCGGGTTCCACTCACACTCCATAAGGTAGCTGCAGCCTGCACCCAGCACGCACGCGTCCCTGCGTCGCCCGCCACACTTCTCCCCTTGTCCTCCGCATTTTACTGCGTCCAACAACGGCAAACTCCGTCGCCTCCCACCCGTCATCCTCCTGCAAAGAGGCAGAAGCAAACAAAGTAAGCATAGGTTCGCGACGAAAACGCGAGACACCCCCACAATCTTGGCATTGGTTGGCATCTTTAAGTTTCCCAGGGAATACTATACCTGTAGCTTGGCTACCTGTGACAGCTTGTCTCGCTTGGCGAACGATCCCTGGGAAACAAAAACCCAATCGCCTCGAACCCCCAGCACCAGAACCAATGGGAACCTTCATACAAACACGCTCACCGTAGCTGATCACCATCACCACAAGACCCAAGCAGCGGCGTCGGCTCCGGCCATGCCTCAAAAGCGGCCTGGCAGCGCCGAAAGCCCCATCTCGACCAAGGTCAAGCTGCCCAAGTTTGAACGCGACACGGAAGACTTCTCGAGCGTTGTCAAATCCAAGCTACAAGCCTACACGCGCACAGGACAGGCATGCGACCGATGCAAGGTGTGTAGCCTCTCCTTTCTTATTTGCTGGGTAGTTGCACCAGGCAATGGCCAGGAACCTCTACTGAACCCGCTCTTGGCCCTTCGTCGCAGGTCCGCAAAATCAGATGTGATGCCTTACCTCAAGGATGCTCCCATTGCGCCAACCAGAACCTGGAGTGCTTCGTCACCGACAGGGTCACGGGTCGTACAGAGCGACGTGGCTATATACAGGACCTGGAACGCGAGAAGACCGACATGTTGAATCACATCCGCGCACTGGAGAAAGTGCTTGAGAACAATGGCATCGAAGTTATACCGTGGAAATGGGGGCCTCGCGACGAGAATTACCCACCTGGCGTCATGTTTGACTCCATGGGATACCCAGTGGTGCCGCCGGCTGAAGCTGGCAAGAGCCAGTGGTCGCGGGTCGAAACGGTTTGGACTCGCAACAAACTCGAAACAAAACCAACGAGTATTCCTTCGTTGTACCACATGCCCCAGCCCACGGCATCGTCCAAGACTTTGGAATCGAGGGCCTATGATGGCTGCCCGGGCGTCGGTTCTGACTTCGCGCCTTTGAGCTCCATCAAGGGAACGAAGCTGTCCATCCTCGGCACGACAGTTGATGTAACATCCTTTCTGGCCCCCGACATGGACGACTTACCTACATCTGGCGCGCCGTTGTACAACCGGTCTGCCCAGGCCTTTATACAATCCGCTTACAGGTTGAACCCGCCATTGCCCGCGGAGCTACCACCTCGGAGTGAGGCTTTCGAGTACGCCGAGTGGTACTTCATCATCTGCCACCCGTTCGGCCCGATCCTTCACAAGCCGTCGTTTATGACCCTTCTTACACGCATATACGACGATCCGGCCTTCGTGGCCACCTCTGCGGAGCTTGTTGTTGTGCACATGGTCTTCGCCACCATATATTTTCAGTACGGTGTGCGCAATCCTCAGAACCTAGAAAGACACAGGCAGCTCGATAGACTTGCCAGTCAGCACTACCACTACTGCCTAAACAAGTTCTGTGACCTGGAAGCCGATCGGACCATCACGTCTGTACAGGCTCTCCTCTTGTTGGGCTTGCATATGCGCGGATTTTCAAAGCCCGGTGGTGCCTACCTGGTTAGTTACTCTGCTTTTGCGAAGGCCATCGAGTTGGGTCTGAACAAGGCGGCGCCTGGTGTACTTGACGGAAGTGTGCTCAATCTCGAAACGGAACTTCGAAGTCGGGCTTGGTGGTCAGTCCTCGTCCTGACTACTGCGCTGAATGGTCACCTGGGTAGGCCAATGGTCGTTACTATGCAAGACTTTGACGTGCCCCTCCCGACACCCATTCCGGAGGAGTGTCTCACGGCAGACGGAATCACGGACCGTTCACGAATTGGTGAATGTACCTACTGGGTTGGTTTGGCGATATACCAGATCACGCCAGCGTATATGGACCTCTATGCGAATATTTACAGCATACGGCGGGACCCGAGACGTCATGCCGAGGTCGTTGCGCGTATCGAAGAGCAGGTTGCTAAATGGAAGGAGGAACTTCCTGCCGAGCTGCGTGCTGACGACGAGGAACAGGTCAGCCAAAGTGGGAAAGCGAAGCTGTTCGCCCTCATCGCCCGTGGAGTTTATCTCGAATTGCGGCTCATGCTGAGGCACCCGTCTGCGTGCCCCTTGGTAGACCCAGACTACCAGGCCGAGAATACGCGCTTGAGCGAGGAGATGTCAAGGGAACTTCTTGACCATGTCACCACTGTTCTTAAGCTTAAGTCTGGAGACACGACGTGGTATCAGATATCTACATACGTTGCCGCCGTCTCCTGCACTCTGGCTGCCAACTGGGAGAGGAGATTCAGCATTACCCAAGAAGAGGTTGCGAGATTAAGGCGGGAGATGAACAGGTGGCTTGGCATCATCGAAGAGACCGGAAAGTCCCTCGGTAAGTTTCAAACCTAGGACAACCCCACGGATTCCGCTTTGCGCCTCGAGACAACAGCTGATTAAGTGAATGTGAACAGGGTCCCAGGTTGGCGTTTGTGCCGACATCAGCAAAATTATCAATCACACCATTGCCGGGATAGAAGCGGTTCGCAGGGGAGGTTCGCAGTCGGCAAGGTCTTCGGTAAAGACTTCATTGTCTGACGAACAGACCCGAGAGCAGCGCAAGCCATCGCCGGAATGGTCGCGCGTGCCCAAAAGCCGGTCAACTCCGGTCGAAGCTTCCAGCGCCGGAGATATGAACGGCAGCTGTTTTGGCAATACTAACACAGTCTACCAGCCCGTCACAACCTTTGAAGATCACAGTAATTCCATAACAAGTGGTGCCTCAGTGCCGCCGACCTCACTGGGGTTTGATCCCAACATAAGTCTCTACCATACTGGTACAGGCATTTCTACAACAGATGCAGGCCCAGATGCCACCCATCAGCAACAGCCTAATCCATTGGTTGCATTCGCATCACAGGCGACACAGCAGTTAGCCAGCTTCCACAGCCCGAGCGACGAGGCAGTGACCAACGCCAACGAGTCTGTCACTGCCCTCAACACCTGGTCCGGGAACAAAAATTGGGTCGATTGGACGTCTGCCTTGTCTGATTGGCAAGATAGATGTAGTGCAAATACGCTACTTCACCTTGGAGGGTCTGCTCACCAGCCTATGAGTCAACACCAGGCTCAGCAACAGCAATTTGTGATGAATGGTCAGCATCCTCACCCGACCGATATTGGTGGATGTCTACCTGTTGTGCCTGTTACTTCGGCTAAACAGTGGCCTTTACTTGTTTTTAATCACGACGGGACATCTCTTGGCTGAGAGCTACATATCTAAGAATTGCCTCGATATGTTTCATTTGTTTTTATCTAACGAATATTTGAGATCATGTTTCTTTACGGTTTGGCACTTTCTCCTTAATATACCCGGGCAGGTCCACAGGACCCCCAACTTGTTACATACTATACAATCATTTGCTTCAATCTAAGTTTCTTTTGTTTTTAAACAATTTTTTTTTTTTTCAGATGGCGATGCAAACGTTCCCAGGGCGTCCCAGGGCCAATCCAGGTCTTGTTAACATGGAATGCTAGCAAGTATCCGGCCGGGTTAGAGCCAAGAGCTCAACGCGGCGCTCCATCTGGGATCAGCTCTAAGCGGAGCTACTGGATGTTCCCTGCCCCACCCCCACTACAATGACGAGCTTTTTCAGCAACACTGTAGGTAGAAATCTCAATCTCAAAACCATCAAAGTCATGGGTAACGTATGCGATTCTTGAAAAATTCCTCGCCAATACAAAAAATCAGACGAGATTCACACCTTACTCTTAGCATCTGAATCATAATCCTCAGCGCCGCCCAAGCAGACCGGCAATATTATGTCCGCTCCTGCCATTGACCCCGCAGGCGGCGATGGACCTGCCATCTCTCCCATCGACACAACAAACTCAGACACACCAACGACCACACAGCTCCCAAGTCTACTCTCGCAAATACCGCTAGAGCACATCCCGAGCACGCACACAGTTCACGCAGCGCTTTTCCGCGATGTCTCCAACGCTGCCCACCTGCACTCACAGCTTCTAGCCCGGAACCCGGCTTTCGAGTACGCGCTCATCGACGCGTCGGCCGTTGCCAGTACCGCACAGGTACTTGCGGCTGTGTTCAGGGCCTTGACGGCGCTTCTTGGGGGTGGGCTGCGCACACCAAACGTGCACTCTGAGACGGTGTTCTGTCTTAGCCCCTCAAACAATGTGCGTTGGTACTCCACTTAGGTCGACCTGGTTGTGGGTTTGACGACAGAGCTGACAATGCGCGTGAGGTATATTTAGATCACGGAAGCCTACAGGAGATTTGGTATCTCGCCTTCTACCAAGGACGTCATTGTCATCAAGGTCCTCTTTCCGGCGGAGGACGCAGAAAATGCCGCGCCCTCGCCGGCAGATGTTTGGGCGCACCTGTGTGCCAACGTTCAAGGCACTGCGCTGCCGTTCACAGACGAAAGCATCAGCCCTCTGATAGATTGGGCCAAGGTCCGCAAGTACTACAAACTCAATGCTGCTCCTGCACTAGCTGGCCTCAAGAATGAAGACATTAAGAGGAAGGAGTCTGAAATGTTGATCCTAGGAGCCATGGCTCTGCGAGGAGTCTGAACAGCTCAAGAGAATGCTTCTCTGTGGATTCCACCATGCAATGGTCATCTATACAGCATGGACATTCGTCTCTGACTCACAGTTGACTGTTTTGGCCAGAGTCTCTGGGAATTCTGAGAGCGAATCGCCGGCGTTTCCACGGCGCGCTCTCTTGTCTCCCGCAGCCCGCAACTACAAAGCTGCGTCATTATGGTAGCTCAAAGTCCAGGACGACCACTTCCTTCTTGTCATCTCGAACACGCCTCGTAAACACTGATAACACTCCGTCGCCTTCGTTCAGCCTTCGAATGTCGACTAGGGGCTCTCCTGATAGACCATCGCCCTGCCATATGCGCTGGTACTCTGCATAGCCGTTGGTCTTCAATGCCCTCAGGATCGTTAAACCCAGAACGTTCGAGTCCGGGAGGATAATAAAGAGATCACCAGACTGGCTGACTGCAAGCCTTCCGCGTCTGCCATCTGCAGTTATCCCGATGGAGCTTTGTTGCCATTGTCCTGAAAGTGTAAATTGGTCGGTCAACGACGTCACGGTCGGGGCCAAGGGGAGCATTATACCTTTCTCATGTTCTCTGTAGAAATGGCGCCATTCTGCCTTGCTGGAACCAGGCGAGCATGTCCTGTTCAAAACGTGGACGCCCCCATCTGGATCGACCACCTGGCTCTCCTGGTTCGTCAAGCCCGATCCTTTGGGAATCTCAAAAACCACCAACCCAACCGCATCCGGCCTGACCCCGGCCGCCTTGTCACTTCCCAAATCCGCCACGGTCTGGTCGTGCGTGTTGCGCCAGGTTCGCCCACAGTCATCACTGTACGCATAGCAGAGGTTGTGATTATTTTCGGCCCCGTTGGGTCCCGCCTGCTGCTTATGCTTGGTATCGAGCGGGTCATCCCAGCCTTCATAGTGGACGAAGCCGCGGTAGACCCACGTGACGTGCAGGCGGCCACTCTGGGCATCGACATCCATGCCGTGCACGTAAGGGTTGCTCTGCACGCCCACGAGGTGTGTGCCCACAAGCTCGAAGCGCGCCACCGCTGCGCGGTAGACGTATAGATGGTCATCACCGAGCCCGGCCTTGCCGGTGCGGAACGACATTAACATGTCTTGACCGCGGCCTGAGTTAATGAAGCGCGGATACGTGACGTAGCCGAAGTGCTCATGGGTGTTGGGCAGACCGGGTAGGTGGTCCAGAGTTGGGGTGAATAGCTCTGCGTTCCAGGTGAACCGTTCTGGGTTGATGGCCAGACCTTGGACCGATTGGCGGTATCTCAGGCTTGAAGTCACGAAAATGCATGTCGGGGTGAAAGGGGTCAGCCCTTTCACCTTCTGCCTCACCAACGTACGCTGAAGAACAACCTTGGTGGCCAGCTGCAACAGATCAATAAAACAATACACAATGAAAATCAAACTCACACATCGCAGTGGTGGTCATATGAAAGGTGAATAGTGCCGTCCCCGACACAAATGCCCATCTGCACCGTATTGTGTCCATCATCAACCGTCTGTGAGTAGTCCTGAAGAACCAAAACCTCCCATGCGCTGGCCGGGAGCTTTCGGCGAGCCACGTGCACAAAGACCGGCTCTTCGGACCCGGGCAGGGGACTGTAAAAGACGGCATATTGCCAGCCGGCGAGGGAGACCACGGCATCCTGTTGAAAAGCGGCGCCGTTGAGCAGACATTTGCGCCGGGGCGGGTCTCGGCCGAGAACAGTGACCACGGGGTCTGCCAGGGTAGTGGTTTCTGGGGATGACATCTGTCCCTGTTTCAGTATAAACGTTTAACTCTTTGAGGAAAGGCTGAAGACAGGACGACGCTAGGCTGTATAGTTAGCCTTGGCGTGCGTTTTGCTTTTCGTTTTCGGGTCGGTTGGATTGTTCTACGTGCTTCGGTTAGGCGTAAACGGTTGTACAAAACTCGTGGTATACGAGCGAAGGGGCTAGTTGCCGCTTTAGTTGGATTTGAAAGAAGCCAATCATGAATAACAGAAGGGATTTTCGTTGCAGCTTTTTACCTTTGAGCGGCACACGCGTACATGCAGCGAAGTAGCTCCGCCAGACGATAACCGTGACCCAAGCGTCAAAAGCGTTTATCACAAATTGAACTTCTTCGTTACCCCAAGAATTATAGCTTGGCAGGCGCCTTCTGATTCGCGGAGCGGGGATGCAAAATTTCCGTCTATCAGAGCAAGGGCTTTCGATGTGGAGGAAAGGAGGGAAATCCCCGTCAGAATCTGGGGGGTTTTTCGAACCAAGACGGCTATTTTTTGTCCGAATGATATTAAAAGTTCTTGTACCTGTGTTTGATTTCAGATCTGCGCACCTATGGGAGGCTCGTCGTTTGGCGCGGATTCTTTACACAAAATTACTGGACGTCGATACTTTTTCTACCCCTCCTTGGGCAGATTGGGTCTTGTTGTGATTTGATCTCATAGTAAATCTCGAGGAAAGTTTACAAGGTATTGAGAGCTCCGCTCCACACGAATCGACTTGCCTCCACCAAGCAAGGTCTCGCTTCCCACCGCCAAACAATCGCGCAATCCATGTCCACCCCCCCCCCCCCCCATTTTCCCCAAATTTACCCCAGCTTTCCCGCACGGGGAAGCAGTTTTTGTTTTTGCGCCCACAATATTTCCGCTTTAGCTTCCGCCCGCCCGCACGCTAGTGGTGGGCCAGCCTAGCAGCCAAGCAGAACAGAAATAAACCCCCCCCCCCCCAAGCCTCCAAAAAGACCAGGCAGAGCGCCAAAATAATACCCACACCTTAGGCTAAATTCAAAGGCTTCAACACAATTTGGTCGCTTCCAGTCTTTGTTAAGCTTTCGAAAGCCGAGTCGAGTCGATTTGAGTCGGCACTTGGCAGAGGCGCCAAAATGGTGTCTTTTGTGACCCGTTTATTTCTGCCGGGCGCATTTTGTGTTTTTTTTTTCTGGGCAAGCAGGACTCACTCGACTGCAAGCGGTGTGATGGGTCTTCTCCCGGCTGACCTCCCCGCTGTCGTGTTGGATACCAGTCATGATGGTTTTTTTAAAAAGATTTCACCAACGAGACCCCAACCGAGGATGCAAAAAGGGTCATCTCAGCTCAGCAAAGCGTGTCATCTGTCGCCTCGGACATGGGTGACGTGCAGAGCTGCCCAGCCACCAGCTGGGGTCATCTTTTTGGTGTGATTCCCAAGAAGAAGGAACGGGCGCTGGTTCGTGGAATTATATTTTTTCCCCTCTGCCCCTCGACCCTGGACCTACTAGAACTAGGGCATTGTTACTCAGCCAGAAATCTAGATTGTACTTTTTTTTTTTTTTTTTTTGAAGATTTGAGCTGAAATTTCTTTTGTCCAGGCTGTCTTGGAAACGCCGTGGGTTTTCTCTCTGGAGCTCTGCTTCAATTTGTGAATTGACTGATTGTAGTGCCCTCAGACTAGGGCAGTGCCCATCTTCAAGCGCAGCAGTGGATTTGCCAAAGGCAACTTATCTGTGCGGTCCCGAAAGCGAACCATGGTTCTCTATCGTCGCGTATGCAACTCAGATATTGCGGCTTCAAAACCACTGGTTGGGTCTAACAGTGGCCCACTCAGTACCACTGCCATCCTTCTATCTAACCAGAAAAAAAAAGAGGAAAGAAAAAGATCCTTGAAAGAGCAGGCAAGGGTGTATCTCCTGCCGGGTGTGCCGAGTACCGCAAACACCCACATGGTGTCTTTCCCCTCATCAGAACCCCAGGCCAAGTGTCAATCACTCCACGAAGCCAAATGCTTCGTACCCCTGAGAGATGGTTCATGTGGGGAAGCCTGCAAGAACTGCATCGGGTTTGATTGCAACCAAGCGAGCCATTTAATGATTGAAAATGTTGTGCTTTCCCCGGGCCCTTAGTTTTTTTTTTCCCTGTCTTGATGAATTGTTGTCCATTGTGACATTTTGCTCGCAGTTGGTGCCAGCCTTCTTTGCGTTCTGCTTCGCATTGTTGGATTTTGTTCTTGTTTGCTGTTTGGTTCCGTGCGACTTGACAAGGCAAAGAAGCCGCCCTTTTCACCTCGCATAGTCAGTTTGAAGGGACTTGCCTTTCGACCTCGTTCAGGATGGGGAAGGCGTCCGTGAAGGTTCTGCAAAAGATCGTCAGGGTATGTTGCATATCATCAACCCACGACTTGGGAGGCAACTCTACTTGCAATATCTGCTAACCTTGAGAATTTCTTTTTTTTAGAATGATGCTATGCACACTGATCCCCCCGAGATTTACGGATGGCGCGTGTATACGCTGGCCATGTCGGTAAGTTTGATCACTTTTTATAGTCAAAGCTCAAAGCTTCACCCCTGAGAAATGTCTGACATGAAGTGTTGTGTTGTAACTGTTTTAGGCATGCTTCGGTGCCATGTGTTTCGGTTGGGATTCCAGCGTCATCGGCGGTGTCATCGTCCTGGACGCGTTCAAGGCGGACTATGGATTGAGCCCGGACAGCAAGGACTACAGGTCCCAGGATCTCGCGGCCAACATCGTCTCGACGCTGCAAGCCGGTTGCTTCCTCGGCGCCATCGTGGCGTCGCCCATGACCGACGCGTTTGGCCGCAGACGGTGTCTTCTCGGCGTGGCCGGCATCATCATGATCGGCGTCATCATGCAGGGTGCGGCGTCGGGCAGCCTGGGCGCTCTCTACGCCGGCCGGTTCGTGGCCGGGTTCGGGGTGGGAGCGGCATCGTGCATCAACCCCATCTACGTCTCCGAGAACGCGCCCCGCGCCATCCGTGGGCTGCTCACGGGCATGTACCAGCTCTTTATCGTCACCGGAGGCATGATCGCCTTCTGGATCAACTACGCCGTGAACCTGCACCACCGCGGCAAGACCTCGTACATCCTCCCGCTCTCGGTCCAGGGCGTCCCCGCCGCCCTGCTCTTCATCACCATGTGGATGTGCAAGGAGTCCCCCAGGTGGCTGGCCCGCAAGGACCGCTGGGAGGAGGCCAGGGCGGTCTTGTCTCACACCAGAAACCTGCCGAGCGACCACCCGTACCTGCAGGAGGAGATGGCCGAGATTGCCGACCAGCTGGAGCAGGAACGCCGCCTCGTTGGTGACGCCTCGTGGCTCCAGCTCAACAAGGAGATTTGGCGCCAGAGCATCCACCGCAAGCGTGCAATTATCAGCATCGTGCTCATGATCTGCCAACAGATGGTGAGTTTGTGCCGACCGAGTAAAGGGGCGCTATAGAATTATGACTAACGCAACGGGTTTTCTCTTGTTACAGACTGGTACCAACGCCATCAACACATACGCCCCCACCATCTTTGCCAACCTCGGAATCAAGGGTCTCGACGGCCAACTGCTGGGAACTGGTGTCTATGGTGTGGTAAGTGACTAGCGGAGGAGCTCTAAGGTGTAAGTAAGCTAGCCACAAGACCGTCGGAACTGACTGTTTTCTTCAACCCTCCCATCCAGGTCAAAGTCATCTCCTGTATCGCCTTCCTCCTCTTCATGGCAGACTCCCTCGGCCGCAGACGTTCTCTCCTCTGGACCTCTATCGCCCAGGGTCTTGTCATGTTCTACATTGGTATCTACGTTCGCATCGCACCTCCCAAGGACGGTGACCCTGTGCCTCCGGCTGGTTACTTTGCGCTCGTCTGCATCTTTTTGTTTGCCGCGTAAGTGAAGAGCTAGCTCTGTTTTCTGTTTATTTTCGTTCCAACCTTTGTTGAACCGGCAACACTAACCCCTTTATTCTTCCTCGACAGATTCTTCCAATTCGGCTGGGGCCCCGCCTGCTGGATTCTCGCGTCCGAGATTCCTTCCGCCCGCTTCCGGTCCATCAACGTCTCGTACGCCGCCGCGACGCAGTGGCTGTTCAACTTTGTGGTTGCCCGCTCGGTGCCAGTGATGCTGATCACTATAGGGTAAGTAATCTTAGGTTTTTTTTTCTTCTTCTTTTCTTGAGTGATCACTCATAGTCTGCCCTTTGTTTCCTTTTTTGCTAACTCTTTTTGTAATGCAACAAACAGTGGCAAGACGGGCTACGGTACATACCTACTCTTTGGCAGCTTCGCCTTCACCATGTTCTTCTTCGTCTGGTTCTTCGTTCCCGAGACCAAGGGCCTGTCGCTCGAGGCCATGGACGAGCTCTTTGGTGGGTCCCCGTCGGGCGAAACCCTCAAGAATACGCAGCTCAGCGAGAACGCCGACGAGACCACGGTGGTCCCCATGCCCCCAAAGCAATATGGCCTGGCCTAGTCGCCTGAGGCTGATATATACATGGGAACCCCGTCAAAACTCGGCATTGGTCAAAACATTTAACATTCGGGAACTTAAAGCAGCGAGAAAGGGAATAAACTCTTTTGGAATATTAGCGAGGAGTCTCGAAAGAGACTCGGACAGCCTTGAGAATGTGATTTTATGTACAGTAGGCAATGCGGTTTGTCCGAAGCTGATACCAACGGAATGGCCCCTGGTGGCTTTTTATCCCTTTTCAAAAAGTGAGAAAGCCCATTCATAAATTTAATAAAGCCTCAGATAATTGTGGCCACGGCATGGCAGAGTTCCAATGATCGTGCCAAGGTAAAAGCAGCTCTATCTTGCGGCTGCCAAAGGAGCAAGAGAGAAAGTAAGGAGAGCACGAAAAGAGAAATACATCATGTTTTATTACACATGTGTTGGAACCGAATTGACCAACGCAAGAAGCGAGGAGAGGCCCCCAAATATACATTGTTATATGTACCCGCACGGTGGTATAGCCACCTATATATCTCTCTTCCACCATGTGTCAGATTCAGATTCAAATTCATGTTGCTGTATCACCTTTCTCGCGTCGACATTAATGTTCTTGGGTGGGCACGGCTCTGATTTACTACCGCCCGTCCACGTGGCCTGGCAGGCCTGTTTTGTAGTTTTAATGACGCAATGCTTCCAAGCTCCGTCCTTTTCGTCAAAGGTCAAATCTCCGCCGATCTCAACATAATACCGCATCAACGGTATGTCCTTTCCTTTGTAGTGAATCCATACAGTGAGCTCGCAATGATCTCCGTATTTAGGGTTCCGGACGGAGGATTCGGCCTTGACTCCGCTAGGGCCTGCAGCGATCACGCAGGGGAGCATGGCCAAGGCGGCGGCCGCCGTAGCGATACAACTTTGAAGATGCATCGTGAAGAGAGAGAGAGAGAGAGAGAAAAGGCAGTGTTTTGAGAAACAGGTTTTGCTATTGTAAAAGACCGAAAGGTTTAACCTGAAAGTTATAACCAGTGGTAAGAGTTGCAAGAAAAGAAAAGTGAAATTAAGGGTACAAGACTACAAAGGCAACTAATCAAAAGGTTACAGCTCATTTGCAAATTGGTAGGACCTTTCTTATATAGATCGCCATTGATCATATTATGCTTCGGCGAGTACTTTGAGTGGGGACCGCATGATAATAATATCAACAGGAACGAAAAAAAAAGAAAAAAAAAGGGGGAGAGGGGGCCAAAAAGGAAAAGAAAACAAAAAAAACCTAAGGCAAATGCAAAAAAGACACGAGGAGGGATATTGAAAAGACTAATATTAGATATGCTATATGCTAGGAACTTATTGATCTACCTTGAGGGGATGCATGGCAGAATGCTTTATTTTTAGCTAGATGTAGAAGATGCGCAACTGATCGACTATAAACCTAGTTCAGTGCATGCATTTCCGGGTGTGTTTTGGTCAGTCACGTCTTGGCAACGCAAATACAGCAGCATTGAGAATGTCATTCTTTAAATCATTGTTGATCACACTTGGGTTGCTTACCTAACTATAAATCATGGTAAGTAATCATTTGTCAAAAGGCACTCAATTCCAGGTATTCCAGACATGGAATTGCGACTGAACTTGGTCACCTCTTAGAGGTACCAGGAGCAGTTCACCCGTATATACATAACAAATGCACAGTCAAAGCAGAAGAGAATGAATCGAAAAAGTTGAGAAACCCCCTGATAAGCTATGGTATTTGGCTAAAGTATAGATAGACTCTCTCTAGTTATAGAATAGTCTAACAACTCCTCATCTTCAAAAATGCCAATCACAAACTTTTAAAGACATCCCCAAATATCTCCCGGCTTTTCAGGAGATTCAGGACCCTCAGTCGCTCGTTATCAAGATGCGCGGCATCGCTGGCCTGGCCGCACGGCAAATGTGCCGCCGGCGCGGCAAATTCCTTCTCCAAAAATCGAATGGCGGGAATGGAACCGCCCTCGCGGATGTACAGGGGCTTCCTCGTCTTGGCCTTGGTAGTTGCCGAAGCCTCCACCCCGTCATGGCTATTGTCGCCATCCTCCGCACCCTGCTCCTCATTCGCGTCCAGACCCCAGACCTTTACCACGGCGTTCTCGAGAGTCCTGAAGATCTCGTTGCTTGGGTCGCCCAGCCATGGCTCCGCCTGGTTGTCAATCCGCATGCTGAGCGAGTTGCTACCGCCCAAGCTGACGAATTCACTTTCCAGCAAAGACCTCAGCGACGCCGCCACCACGTCGACCTCTTGCCCCGGGACCAACCGCAAAGATATGTTCGCGCTAGCATGGCTGCTGACCAGGCTTCCGTCCGGACCCGACACTTTGTATCTGTGGATCGTCAGGTTGGGCTCGCGCCACCGAGCCATCAAGCTTCGCTTCAAAGCCTCAGCCGGCCCGTTCTCCGGACTGCGCTTCATCAGGATGGATGCAATTGCATCGTATCTCTTCTCCTCGTGGGGGGTGAGCGGCAACACTCCGTCGTAGAAACCTGGTATCATCACCTTGTTCCCTGGGCCCTTGAGCTTGCTAAGGAGACAGGTCAAGTCTGACAGCGGCTCCGCCATCATGTAGGAACCATCAACGCCGGAGTGAAGGTCCGGGTGTGGTGAGTCGACGCAGACCGTCGCGTGCAGGACACCTCGGAGGCCATAGGTCAGGCAAGGCGTCTCGTCGTCCAGCCAATAGCTGTTCGCCAATAGTATGTAATCCACGTCTCCGATGAGATCGCGGTTCCGCCTTACGGCTTCCTTGAAGCTCCGTGAACCAGACTCCTCCTCGCCTTCGATCAGAAAGACAACATCCGAGCGAAGTTGTTTGGCCTGCATCAAATCTGTTACTGCATACAAAGCCGCCATGATAGGGCCTTTATTGTCTGAGACACCACGCCCGTACAGGTAGCCGTTGGTTCCAGTAAGTGTGAACGGGTCTGAGGTCCAGTTGCCTTTCTTGGCGTCGGCAGGAACCACATCGTAATGGCCGTAGAACAAGATTCGCTTGCGCTTTTCGGCAGGCTCTTGATATCCAGAAAACTTTGCAAAAACGACGGGGTTGTGGAGGTTGTTACTGTCACCACTTGATAGCATTTCTACCTCGGCTCCCAGCCTTTTGAACAAGGAGCAGAGGAACGTGGCTCCTCGGCGGCAGTCTTCTGCATATTCTGGGCGTGAAGATATGGTCTTGTAGGAGACAAACTTGCGGAGAGAACGCAACAGCTCGTCTTCAGCCACGGCCTTTTGTTCAGTCGCCCCATCTATGCAGTCGTTCACGCGCCAGACGCATACGTTGTCGTCATTCGCGCCGGTGATGAAAAACCGCTCGCCCTTGTGGGATGTGGCTGCCGACGCGAGAATTTTGCCATCGTGAGCAGTCCACCGGCTGAGACAGCGGTATTTGTGGCTAGCCAAGTCCGACCCGGGGCTGGCGTCACGGTTGTCATTGACGGTGCTGTGTTTCTGCGCAAATTGTCAGCGACTCCTTCTCTGTTTTGTGTACTAGGCAGACTTACTGTCGCAACGCCGTTCGCCGCGGCACTCCACAAGAGACCCCATCTGATCTGTAATGTCATGACATCTGCGTCATGTGCCTTGATGACGCGCAATTTCTGCTTTGTGTCGAGGTCCCATAGCTCTATCACTCCGTCAAGCTTGCCGCTATATAGGAATGACCCATCAATAGCCAAAGACAAGACAGACTCAGCCTCATCTGTGCCCAATACCATTATCTCTTCTATGCCCTCCTCGGCGCCGGTCTGTACACTGCCGTCGGTAGTCTTAGCGTGGTGCGCTAGTCTCCAAAGCTTTATCGTGCCATCGCCACCTCCAGATATAAGGACGTCCTCATCTTGTCCGACCCGTACGGTCGGGCCCCTGGATATGAGCATGCAATAAACGTAACCAAAATGCGCAAACTGATGGATTGCACCCTGTGATATCTCAAGGACGGACTGCGCCTTGGGGATCATCGAGAAGCGATCATCGTTGCGCCGTGGTGTGCTCGTGCCCCCGACTGCCTTGGAATCGAAGAAGCGATGGTATCTCCGGTCCGGGTGCTGAGCAGACTCATGAAGAACGCGGGCTTCTGGGTCGTTCAGCCGAACCCACTGGATCGAAGTGTTCTGTGCGCCAATGTAGACGGTGTCGTTCTGGGAGGAATAGGCCACGCTAAAGACGTCGCCAACATCGTGGGAACTGTATATCTCGTACAAGCGCTTGAGCGTGCGCGGACACCACACGCTGATAATGGCATCGCCGGCGGAAGAGAAGAGGAGAGACGAGGGCCGCGATTCTTGAGGTTCGGAGGCGTCATCGGAAGATGATGGTTTTGTTATGTCTTTGTCGGTCGGCGACGAGAGGAAGAGGCAGAGAACGCTGCGCTTGTGGGCCTGGACACGTTGAACTAGCTGGAACGTCCCCAATGACCAGACCAATATTTCGCCATCATGAGTGCCGGCGTATATGAACTCGTCGTTGACAGCAAGTGCCAGAACAGAGCTATCATGCTTCAGCTGGTGGATACGTTCTGGACTCTGCAAGTGTGCGGGGAAGGTTGTGGCCAGGCCATTCGAGGGCGGTGACGTCGCCGACGAGTTGGCCGCCAGCGGCATCCCGATTCCAGCTGATGGACGAGCGGAAGATGTCAGTTTGACGTCAAACAGCGGGGAAAAAAGAGTTGAATGTATAGACCGGAACAATGGCGTGATCAACAAAATATACAGGTTGAATGGGGAATGGGAATATTGAATTAGTCTGCTTCTTTTTGAACAACTGCTTTGACAGATTTGATCGATCAATGCAGGGACCGCTGGCCCAGCCGCTTGACCCCGTGAGTTTGGGGGACCCCACCCATCCACCATGTTTAGCTCGTTCATCCGAATGCTTGACATCCTATGAGTGAAGAAGAAGAAGGACGAAAGTCGGTGCAAAAATCTCCGACCAGCTTGATCGAACCTTTTCTTTGGGATGTGGAGAGGTATCTCCAGTGAAAACATAACCTGTTGCAATTGACGACAATCTGGCGAAGGGCAAGCCGAAAAAGAAAAAAGGAAATATTAAAGCTCACAGTGGGGAGGGTCGACCGTGCCATTGGGAAATGCAGCTCCGTGAATCGCTCCCAGATCTGCCAAACTCAATTTCTGCCGTCTTTCCTCGTCAACCCTGATCCTGTGACATCCCTGACAGTCGCTCTCTGTGGCTTCTTCGTGCTCCTCGCGGTTTCTATCCACATGGTTGCTCGAGTGGTAGTCGTCGACCACACCCATTTCGTCGTCGATGCTGAGAGGATTCGCTTGTGATGCAAATGATGAGCTGCGTCTACCGCCTTCAAGTCTCCAGACGAATGCGTTGTGGGGAGCTGGTGACGGTTCTCGGCAATTGGGCGAGATTTGTATCAGATGTGTTGTCGCCATTGCTTTCGCTGTCGCACTGACCGATGATGCGATCTCTGGACCAGCGATGGCATCATGCCTGGCGGCCAGCGGTGGAAGGTCTGACACAAACCTTGCACGCCCTTGTGTCGTGGACTATGTTGAACAGGGGAGGCAAATGTTTCCCTCGTGATGAACTAGAGCAGAAGCAACAAAGCTGGATGCAAGGCTTTGAGAAGCAAGTATCACCGCTTGCCGTTTGGTCTATGAAGTTCTTCGTGCGAAACAAGTATGAAAACCAATTCTTACAGAAAATAGAAAGATACTGGTATTAATTTGGGAATGTTAAATTCAGTAGAAAATGGGAGCGTAAGCCAAAGTGCGCGCCTGCGTAAACGGCACATCTTGCTCCAGACCGAGTTATGACACATTGGCATGTCCCTTTGTTGAGCTAAACGACCGGGTGGCGCTATTGAATATCCGTAATTGCTGCCCAGCCAAATAGCATATCCGTACTTTGATAGGTAGGTACGCCCGCCTACTTTGCTTCACCGCCGTCGGGTCCTTGCATATTCCCCTGTTTATCAGTTGGTGATACACGACGGACCACCGACTACGGAGTACTGGGCTTCCATGGAACAGGATGTAGTACTGGATTTGTACTTTGGGCACGTGTCATTAGAGTCATGGTTGGTCGTTACTTTCCAAGGCATGGAACCCGCATCGCCGACACATTGATGTGGAATGGTGCGCGTCTCATCAATCAACATATTGACGCAAGGTTTTCCATACACGAGCAAGACAGGAAACTCTCTATGGACGAGGTGTGACCTTTGGGTTTCTTCCTCCCGGGTTGGTCGGCCTGCCGGGACCGGAACAGAAAAGGGTGGGGCCGCCGTTGACGCACGGGCCACCATCCGGGCTTGCCGTTCTCCATCCCTGACGAATTGCCAGAACATTTTTTTCTTGCTCTGAGATCATCAGCCATCGCAGAAAGCCTCTCCTAACAGCCTCGGAGAATCAACCATCCCAATCTTGCGCAACGTCCACGAACCTCGGCGAGCCGACAACAGCCAGCGATACAACTGAGGATAACAAAATCAGTTTTTGACCTAGTCTGCGAACAAAAAGACTTACAATCGCTGCGCTGCGCATCCTGGTTGAGGACCGCGTCGCGAACTTCCTTGTTCAAAAACACTTTCCTACCTTGGACTTCCGTCGACCACAGCCACGATGGATCACACACGCGACCCCTGCCCATGGGTTATTCTCAATGACTTTGGTGGTGCTTTTTGTATGGGGGTAAGCTATGCATCACCGACGAAACTCTGCTTTCTGCTTTCAACTTGGCAATTCAGGACTGACAAGGGTTTTCTTCCATCAACAACAGGCCATCGGAGGTACAATCTGGCATGGTGTAAAGGGTTTCCGAAACTCGCCATACGGCGAGCGGAGGATCGGTGCTTTGACCGCCATCAAGATGCGAGCACCGGTCCTGGGTGGTAACTTTGGTGTTTGGGGTGGTCTCTTCAGCACTTTTGACTGTGCGGTCAAGGGTATCCGCAAAAAGGAGGACCCTTACAACGCAATCATTGCTGGTTTTTTCACTGGTGGCTCATTAGCCATCCGAGGAGGTTACAAGGCAGCGAGGAACAACGCTATCGGATGCGCTATCCTCCTGGGTGTTATTGAGGGTGTCGGTATCGGGTTCCAAAAGATGATGGCGGGAAGCACAAAACTTGAGGTTAGTGGTGCTGTTTCGAATTCTTTTTTAAGCCAAGGTATGGCGAGCTAACAATTTTTTTTCTACAGGCTATGCCCCCTCCCCCAGAAGCCCAGCCGATCCCGGCATAAATCCCCTCCCGAATCATCGACGACAATTCAGCAAACCAACGATAGACGTTCACCACTCTACTCTCCTTTTCAGGCTACTACCTCGGCAGCCGCTGTTGTATATTTTTTGGGTCATTTATGGATGGTGGGTGTTGTATCAAGTGTACTATAACGAACAAAAAGAACCCTAGAGATGGGCTCACACCGCGCAACAATATGCGCAACAAATACATTACAATAATACACAACCTAGGCGATCTACTCATCTACCTGGAGAAACTCTATCTGACTGACAATACTCAGATCCGAATGACACTGTTACTGCCAGCTTGAATCACCCAACTCCTTTGACGCGTGAGCTAATCTGGTCAGACCTTACCGGCATCATTCAGAAAAACTTTGAAGTGCGCCTCGCCATTGGTATCAATCCACGCTCGGAACATGCCGCCACAGTTGTGATCGTGCACAATTTCGGTTCTTGACTCTACAACGCGACCCCTGTCATCGGTGACGATTGCACACTCAATACCAATGATCCCACCTTCGCCCTCGCCCTTCAGGCCCCATCTCTCCTGTGCACTACGCTGAAGCTCTCCCCCAGGGCCTGCAACAGCGCTCAGAGCGTGCGATGACGATATTGGCTTGAAGCGTGCCATGGCGGCGACTGTCCGGAGTGCATCAACGCGCATAAAGCTATCGCCATTTCCGGTGCCTGACCCAGCAAAGGAGCGTGTTGTGGTGACTGAGCGGCGCTGATCGTTGGGGAAAGGCATGCGTAGCAGTGGAGTGGGAAGACAGTCAGCTATCAGACCTTGGAGGGAAGGGCTCAGCTGAACAGCTGGACCAGGCTGTGAGAGCATTTTCTGCAAGCCCTGCGAACCAGTCGGGTCACCAGTTTCAACCCATTCCTCCGCCCAAAATCCAGAACCCGGCGATGGGGTGTCTCCGATGCGCCCAGTCAGCTTGTTGGTGAGCCCACCTGTGCTTGTCGCAACGCATATGACACCGTTGGAGTCCAGCGCTACGGCGCCGACAGTGCCTTGCGGTACGTACTCCTTGGGGGACCAGCTCGCAGAGGCGCGGCCGTTGGACTCACGTTCCCGCTGCAGCCCTCGGATGTGCTCGTCCCACCGACGCTGCGTGAAGAAGTACTCGGGCTCCACCATCTCCAGCCCGTAATGGTCGCGCGCGAGGGCCTCGGCCGTCTCGCCAAAGAGGAGAGTGTGGCCCTGGGCGGATGGCACGTTCGGAGCCGCGCCGCGGCTGTCGTTCACGCTGAGGTCATCGTCTCCATGTTCGAGCATTTCACGGGCAAGCAAGATGGGGTGGCGCACTCGCCGCAGGCCAGCCACGCCCACCGCGCGCTTCGCATGGCCACGGGACACCATGACGGAGGCCTCCAGCTCGTTGATACCATCGCGGGTAAAGACGGCGCCGTGGCCGGCGTTGAACAGCGGGTTGTCCTCGAGCTGCAGGACCGCATGCACTGCTACGTCGAGCGCCCCTGGAAGGATCTGCGCCTGGGATTTTTCCGCCGCTGTGCCAGAGGAGGGCGTGGTCATGTAGGCGTGGGTCTTGGTGACAATTGTCAACAAAGCTTCGCGGAAGGCGCTGTAGCGCTCCGGCGGGAGGTTCTCGGGCGTGATGTTTCCCGCGCCGCCATGGATAATGAGACGCGGGGTCACGAGGCCCGTCTGTTGTTTGTATTCCATCCTCGCACCGTCTAGATGCAGGTTGCTCAACTGAGTATGTCTGCTGAGCTTGGCGCGATCTGATACCTGGGCTCGACACTCTTTACGCCCAGTTTATTACTATGATATGGTCGGCTCAGCAAAGGCGATCCAGATCCAGATCTGGTTCTGGAGCTAGAGCTAGACAAAAGATAGTCTTGCGTTTGGTGGGTGGTTGCGGAGTGGAGTCCGGCTGCAGTTCGGGCAATTACATAAACAAATTGTGCAGCTAGCTATCTCTTATCGACCGCGTGTTGCCGTCAACCAGGGTGGGTTTGATCCCGCTTTCTAGACCGGGAATCCGATGTCAATATACCACCCTTGCGGTTGCGCAATCGCTGCCAAGAGAAGGTTTTCTCTAATCCCTCTAGTTTGACAGGCTAACGTTGTCGACACGCGTGGGGCGGTTGTCCACTATGTTGGAATACTCCTCATTCCTGCATTCAGTCTTGCATGCCCAGCTTATTATCGGGATCTCCAGGGTAATTACAGGCTGCAATTATAAGAGGACCAAAATGGCTACTTTGTTTTCATTCACCGGGGGACAAAAAAAGTCTGATGTGCTCTCAGCTGTCCCGAACTCGACTGTGCACCCGCCCAACCTCCTCGCCAGGTCCAGTCCAATATGGGTTCCCAGATATGGCCTACGCCGGTTGCAGAGTCGAACCAGGCAAGCCAAGCAAAGCCAGCAGATCTGAAGCGCGCGCCTTCGAATGATGTCTCTGAACAACCTGAAGAATCGAGCACGCCAAGTCCGGATCAAGAACCAGTTGTGGGCGTCTTTGCTGCTATCGGCAAGCTGATCCCTTACTTTCGCAGCCCCCGCAATGTCTTGGTCTTCAAGCTCGACGTCTTCCTCCTGGCATGGATGTTCTTGGCAGGAATTATGAAGGAGATGGACCAGTCAGCAACCACCCAAGCATACGTCTCCGGAATGCGGGAGGATCTTAAACTGGGAGGGAACGAGTTGGTCGAGTTCAACACTTATTTCTCTATTGGTTATGCGCTGGGTCTGGTTCCAGGCCAGTTGATCCAGACGCGGTTGCGGCCCAGTCTGTTCCTGCCGGTCTGCGAGATCGTCTGGGGTGCGTTGGTTTTGTTGTAAGTGTCTGTCACCCTTGTCATGGCAAAAGTGACTCGGCATCAATGAAACATATCCTAACCACGACTACGAGGGGCTGCCGAATGAGCACAGTACGTACAAAGCCCCCAACGCCCAAACGATTTTTGGACTCCGATTCTTCCTCGGCCTCTTCGCGTCTGCCTTTTGGCCTTCAGTCGTGGCTCTTATTTTCAACTGGTACACCCCTGCCGAGCTCGCGCTGCGTGTTGCATGCTTCACTGTCTGTGACGTTGCCGGCGCCATGTTCCTCGGTGCGCTACAGGCCGCTCTTTACCGGAACATGAATGGAGTGCACGGCCTCGCGGGCTGGCAGTGGCTATTTATCATTTCTGGCGCCGTCACCATGGGACAGGGGCTCATTGCGTTCGTCACGGTGCCTGACAGCCCGGAGACGACCAGAGCTCTGTGGCTGACGGAGCCCGAGAAGCGGCTTGCGCGGCACAGGATGGGCGAGTTTGGCGTCAATACTTCCAAGCGCATCCCGCCCAAGGTCCTAAAGAAGAAGCTCCGACAGCTGATCGTGCACCCGGTGACTTGGTTTTTCCTGTTCGCCTTTGCCCTCAACGCATGGGCACACCGCGGCACTAGCTACTTTGTCCTGTACCTGGAGAGCATCAAGGACGCGGCCGGCAACCGCGTATACGACACGTTTCACGTCAACATCCTGCCGCTGGGCGGTTACGCGCTCCAGATCGTCACAAACCTGACGCTCAACTTCATATCAGACAAGTTCGAATGCCGCTGGCAAGTGAGCATCTTCTCCGCGGTCGCCAACGGCATCTGCCTAGCTGTTTTGAGCGCCTGGCCCGCCAACACGTCTGTCATCCTGGCCTTTTACTTCCTCAGCTATGGGACCAACGCCGGCGGGCCCAGCTTGATGGCCTGGATGGCCGAAATCTTGAGGAAGGAGCCCGAGGCGAGGTCCATCATTGTCGCCATGACGGTCATGATCGTCTACGTGGGTCATGCAACCATCCCGCTGGGCGCGTTCCGCGTTGCGGACGCTCCTAGGTACCCTATTGGTTTCCCACTTGTTACTGCATTTACGGCCGCGAGCATTCTGGTGCAGCTAGGACTTTTGTGGTGGCATCGGCAGAACAAAGAGGTTGCAGAGACTGGGTATGGTGGCAGCGACGATGCTGAGAGGAATGAAGATGAGGAGGCGAGGTAATGGGCCAATCAGCCAAATGGCTCGACATGCTGCTAAATGTTGTGCAAGTTGCTGTAAACCCACCCATCCCGACGACTAACGCTGGAGTCGTGCTTGAGTTGAAGGCTCATTGGTGAATAACCCTCCTGTCTATCATCCAAGCGGTAACCCAACCAATGGTTGTTGTCCCGTCCCGGCCAGTCATGCAGGCAGTGGATGCGGGGATCGAAAGAAGCTGTTATTATAAAAAGCAGGGGGAGACAGAAATGGCATCCCTCACAATATACCCCAGACTTATAGCGTCTCCGTTTCAAAAGGCTGCTAGCAGCTCGCTTTATAAAACAAATCAGAAAGTGGTTATTTATAGATTCAGCGACCCAACGCAAAGATGGTTCCAAATTCTCTGCGCGACAAAGTCCTGCACCTCATTCAATCCTGTGGTCCAGACACGACGGCGGATTTCCCCGCTCTACTGGAACTGCAGGGACTTCTGGAGAGCGGTATTAGACTGGACGAAGAAGACACACGAAGTGGGAATGAACTAGAAAACGATTATCTGCCAACTCTAATACACCATGCTGCCAAGACGGGAAGCGCCGAGCTGATGAAGAAGCTTGCTCAGACTCAATCCTTAGACTGCAAGACAAGGTCGGGTCTGACGGCTCTTCACGTTGCCGCAGCAGGACTCCACCGTGACCTCGTTCAGTTCCTCGCCGGCCAAATTGATCGTCGCGCAGCCACCACGAACCTTCACCCGCGGCAGGCCGAGCGTGGGTGGACAGCCTTGCATTATGCCGCAGCGGCCATAGGGCTTGATGGATCCTTTGCTGGCCAGAAAGCCGTCATACAGCTGCTGCTGGATGCCCCTGACCGCACCAGCAGCCAAGGCGAGAAGCAAGACCTTCGTCATGTCAGAGACTCGAGTGGAAAGCTAGCACAGCACATCTTTCGGCTGCACCACCTGAGTGGCATTAATAGCGCCAGTATCGGGGGAGAAAATGCCGATCTAGCCTATGTAGAGACGCAGCACTTGTTGTCACCTCCATTGCCGCGCATACCGGCAGAGCTGGACGACCTGATGGCGTTTAGGCTCCTGACGGATGAAGAGCTTGATGTATGCATAGAAACACCGCTTCGTGTTCGCGAATGTTTTCTGAGCAATTTAGACGACGAAAAGTGGGCGACCTGGAAGAGCTTCCATGAGACTGGGCTCTGCGTCGCCGATGTCGCGTACGGCAAAGGATTGGACTACCTGGATCGCCCTCTGAGGCATAAGCGCTCCGTACCATTTCCATTTTGGCGTCAGTCCAGGTGGATGCACCTGCCAATATGCAACAAAGTGTGGTTACAAGACATGATCCGGGCTTGTTTCGTGCAGCGCCGGGCAAAGCTTACAAATGCGTCGACGGACATTGACAGCTTGAGGATGGAGCATGCCCAGCTTCAAGATGAGGTAGAGCACTCGCTGTCTGGACGCATGGTACCGAAGCTTGTCGTGCCCTCCAGGATAAAGTCGGATCAGCCGCAACCGAAGAGCGGGATGTTTTTCAAGGTGCCCTACTTGACGGCCTGCCCTGTCCTCCACTACAAGAAGATGAGCGAAATGCTAGAAAAGTGCGCCAATTCCAAGGTTGCTGATCCCACAACACCAGAGCAGATGGACTACGACGTCGCCATGCGCCTGATACAGACCTATGGTGATGGTCCGGACATATTACACATGCCGAAATTGCTAGAAAGCTATGGCCGTATTGCAGGCTTGTCGCAGGACAACAAGGCACGCCATTGTAAGCAAGTCTCCTATCAGCTACAAGGAGCTGCAAAGGGCGCTACCAAAGGCGAGGACAAGCTTGTGTGCATTGTGAGCCAACTCTGGCTATGCTTGGTCGATGTCAGTGGTAGGTCGAAGCTTGATTCTCAACAATTAACATACCCATGCTCATAAATTCGGTGGTGAAATCCATAGAAGACGATAGATGTATCACTCTGATCACCCTATCACCCGACATAGAACCGTTATCTACAGCCTTCGACTTGGGCCACGAGCTTCATCACTACAGCGGCGCGGACAGCAATATGACTCAATGGATAATGAAGGTGCGGGAAACTGCCAAGATCATCCCCTTCATCATCGGGATGACGGCAAGGAGTAGCCTGGGGCACACAGTGGAAACCCAAGAAGGAGCAGTAAAGCATGGTGTGCTGCAAATATACACGATGGCGGTGAACAATGCTGTCAGTCTTCTTTCCCCCCAAAAAGAAACAACCCGCTCCAGCCAGAGGAACTCGTCGTAGAAAGCTGCTTATATTTCCGAAATGCTTCCATCAGGCGTTATGTGAGCGCAAGCTTGTTGAAAGATTCTGGAAACGTGTCAAAAAAGAGGCCAAAGGCGAGGCTGATTCCCTCAAGATCACCATCCAGGAGGAGATACGTCTGATACGTGAAACCAAGAAAATCATCAACGAGCTTGAAGTTGTCAAGCGCGTACTGGACGATCAACTCCAAGTCATTATTCAAGCATCTCATAGAGTCAGACTGGAAGACGAATTGCAGGGGGAGGTGATTAGAATGAGTATGGTTGAGATCAATTCACGCCGCGTTGATGACCTGCTCAAGAGTGCTGACGAAGTCACCAAGAATGTACGTTCTCTCCATAATCTTGTGGATTTCTTTTTTCCAAACGGAAAGTCATTGCAATCAGCAAACGAGATAGCTAGGTACTTACTTGAATGCCGCTCGCAGGTGTATAATCTACTCGATCTCAAACAAAAGGGCGCCAACCTGGCCGAGGCACAGTGGTCACGCGAACAGGCAGAGGAAACCGCGAGACAGGGGAACATCATTATGGTTTTCACCATAGTTACTATAATCTTCGTAAGTAAATGTCATTACGGGCCCTTTTCGCTGGCTCTGTTGGGATATGAACGACCAAGCAGTATTGAGGCACATAATTCTAATAATGCTCTCATAACTGGAGCACATAGCTTCCCATGTCCTTTCTCTCATCGTTTTTCGCTTTGGAAATCATCGAGTTCCCAAGGGACGATGAGAAAGAGCTCCGTCTTGGTCTCAAATGGACGCTCATGTACATACGTGAGTGATCTAGACTCTTTTTGGTTCGCCGACGTGGTCACCCCCATAACCTAATCGTCGCTGCATAGTCACCATCACGGCTGCCATCGCAGTGCCGCTCGTGCTCGTAGCGTTCAACATAAATAGGGTAAGCGGTCTTTGGAAACACTGCATAGGATTAGTATCTGGGAATCAGAACGAGAGGCACAGCAAGGCGATACCGAAAGGTGTTAATCGTGCACACAGAGGAGTCAAGGATGCCGGTCAGGGAGAAGAAATCGGTGCGACCAGACTGCAGCCAGCGGCGTCAAGTCCAGAAGATACTACCGTCTTAGGCAGGAAGAAGCCAATGGTCCGTCTTATAGGCAACCGTTTCGGAAGAAGAGCAAAGGAGCAGCAAGCGGACGAAGCGGTTGTATAAGGCAATAATGACGCTAGATGGAACATGTTGACTTTGAAGATCCTGAGTCAAGGCAACCCATAAGAGCATCGTACACTATTAAATTGTTTGGCGGGTGCAATGAGAAGTAACTGGGTTTTTATCTCAATCCTAAACTAAGAGAACGCCCCCATATGCCCTGCGTAACTGTGTACCATTAAAGTTGAAAGAAAAAAGGCAATTGAGGTTGGCAGGCAACAACTAGAACTAGCTCTAGAACTAACATGGAACCTATCTGCGTTGCTTTTTTTACTGTTGAATATATCCATACTCTGTAACCCCTTAGCGTTGCTGTATGTCATTCATTAGTCGTACATGCTATCCGACCACCCAAGTCTTGACTTGGTGCAGGTCTTCTGGGATGATATGTGGGGATTCTCAGCAAACGTCGGACGAACCCGACTTGGCTGATCAAGTCTATTCACTTATGTTGGCAGAAGCTCATGGAAACCACCAGCTAGAGAAGCTCATGGGGACAAAGCTTGTTACTACCCTGAAGTCTACCGACGGTAGTTGTCCATATCGCTATCACTACTGTGTTTACTCTGTAATTAATTACATGGTGCTACTTTGACGTATGCTGTGGGTGCCGTATTGCCGGTCAAATGTCAGTGCTGATTGGGCGTCTCGACTCGCCCAGGCCCACTTGCGGGGTCGATCAGCACCTTGTAGTGCCGTCATTCGCCCAGTGAATGGGTTTGTTGCACCAAAATCATGTTTCAGTGGGAATGTTATCGCTGTAGGATGACCTCATAAGGCTCCAGCTTTCCGTCTGTTCGTCAGACCATGGCCCAGACCCAACAACTTCCCCAGCTTGCCCAGACCTCTGGAGCCACAAGCAGGCCGAGTGAGGTAAAAAAAACCAAGCAATCCCAAGCAATGGAGAACAACACCCCGTCACTTCGTCATACATGTTGTTGCCAACAGTGGGCTTTAAGGCTGGGAATATCGACACCATTCTCGGCGGAGATGCTTTCTCTCGATGCTTCTGTAGACTGATCGCGCCCAAGTAAAGTCTGCATTTTCAGCCATATGTAGTCCTCAATTTGACATTGAACAAAAATAACAGCGAGCGCTTAAGAAAATACCAAGGATGGCGCCCTCGGATGATTTCGAGCAGGAGGCCGGTCTCGGGAGGCGACTCTACACCAAGCCTCACTCGGGCAGGCACCCGATCCCTACAATACACAGCTACCGAGAGCACAGGAAGGAGCTTGAGAGCCAGCAGCAACAAACAGAAGCTGCTCAGCACGGACCCGAGGACGACTCCAGACCGAGGCGGGCTTACGAATCAGTAAAGGCCATCTTCAAGGACGAAGACAAACCTGGGGCAGAGCACGATCCATACCCATCGACGAATAGGCACCGAGCAGACAGGCCAAGGAATGAGAGCCCTACTGGGAATTATGACCATGGAGGTGATGGAGATGACCATGAAGTCTACCACGAGGACGAGGGGGACGCCAGCGTTGATCACAAGGATAAGGACGAATCCAGCAACGGTCATGGCCACCACCACGGCCTCAAGAAACATGGAAACGGAAAGAAGAACGGAAAGCCGGAAAAGTCAGCGACAGAGACTGCTGCAAGCGCCCTGGACCCAAAGGAGAAGCGCAAGGCGATGAAGAAGACCAAGAGGCTAGGCGGCGGCCGAGAGGTTACAGATCCCATCACGCATCTTCCCCTAGTCATACACGACAGAACGGAGAAGGACCTGAACGCAGCCGCGGGCAACAATTTCCAACCAGGGCTTTCGCATGAGACAAGCACGGGCGAAAAGTCGGAAGAGCATCTGGAGGAAGAACGTGACTTGTCGCAGCGTGGCTACAATGGCATGCAAGCCCTGTTCCCCCCGCCGGATTTTGACCATCTCAAACAAGAGCTGGAAAAGATACACGAGCGGGCCATGATTGTGGGCCTGGTCGTTACTTCATGCTTGACTGCGTTCCTCATGATCTTCCTGACGTCCAAACCACCCGAAGAGGCCCCCAACAGCTTTCTCGCAACCATGTATCGTATCACTTCCAACACTGCGGGCATGGCCGTCTTCGGGGGTCTCGTGGCTGCGGCCGTTGTTGGTACCGGCAACTGGATGCGCCACAAGGTCTCGGCGCTGTTTGACGACGAGACTTGGGATGCAGCAAAACGTGAAGAGGCTGCCGTTTTGGACTCGGAAGAAGAGCTACCCGAATCCGTCCAGTGGCTCAACAGCATGGTGGCATCGATCTGGCCCCTCATAAACCCGGATCTATTCGCCTCAGCGATAGATATGATCGAGGATGTCATGCAGGCCTCTCTGCCCAAGGTCATCAAGATGGTCAGCGTGGACGACATGGGCCAAGGAAGCGAGTCGGTCCGCATTCTGGGCATACGGTGGCTGCCCACGGGCGCAGCGAGCCACTCCGTGTCGGCTGACGGCAAGATTGAACAGTCTGGCGAAGGTTCACGAGAGGAATCGAAGCACAACTCCCAGACCGATATTCCCAACGCCGATGGCGAAGAAAACATTGAACGGAAAGATCACAACGGCAGACGTGATGGGGAAGGTGATTTGGATGGTCCGGACGCGCTCACAAAGCATGAAGAGTCAAGTCCATCCGCCATCAGGACGGGCATGATGGCCGAGGAGGGCGATTTTATCAACCTGGAGCTCGCCGTGGCCTACCGTAGTCGTTCTTCCGGCAAATCGATCAAGTCAAAGTCCAAGAACGCCCATTTGTACCTCAAGTTTTACCTCCCCGGCGGCATCGCTGTACCGGTGTGGGTGGAAGTCAGGGGATTCATCGCTACCCTGAGGCTTCGCTTGCAGCTCACGCCTGATCCGCCTTTTATCGACCTCTGCACCATGACATTCCTCGGCCAGCCCAAGGCGAGTCTGTCTTGCGTCCCGCTGTCAAAGCACAACCTCAACATCATGGACGTGCCACTGATCTCGTCATTCGTGCAGTCGGCCATAGACGCCGCCATGGCAGAATATGTGGCACCAAAGAGCCTTACTCTTAACCTGAAAGACATGCTCGTGGGCGAGGACTGGAAGAAGGACACAACTGCGCGCGGAGTGGTATGGATCTTTATCAAGCAGGCCCGTGGCTTCAGGCAAGGTGATGCTGGATTGGGGCCCTTCACCGAGTCCACATCAGATGCGTACGTGACGGTGTCCTGGGGCAAGTTCGGCAAGCCTGTGTCGGCGACACGAATCGTTGAAAAGGAGCGGAACCCCGACTGGCACGAATGGGCCTCGATCCTAGTTACTCCCGAGGAGCTCAACGCAGAAGAGAAGTTGCGTTTGCAGCTTTGGGACTCTGACAGATGGACGGCAGATGACGACCTTGGAAGGGTGGATTTGGACTTGAAGTACCTCATGACCAATGAAGAAACCATGAACCGGATGCAGGATCGAGAGGACAGATTCTGCGGCGAAGACTCTGAGGAGAAGGTGCCCGGCACGCTCACCTGGTCCGTTGGGTATTTCTCCAAAACTCGCATCACAGACAAGGTCCTCGAGAAGCAAACCTACAACCCCGAGATCAAGTCCAAGGCTCATCTCAAAGAACATGTGTCAGACATGGCAGAGTACAAGCTTCGCGAGTCGGGCAAGGCGCCGGAAGACAGCGAAGTCAAGCAGCAGAAGGCCCAGGACTACAAGGAGATCGAGGACAACATGATAATATCTGCACCTCCATCTGAGGATTATCCCTCGGGCATTCTCAGCATACAGATCCACAACATCACCGGCCTTGAAGTGCAGCGACTGAACAAGAAGGACAAGAATACAATGAGCGAGTACGCCGAGGAATCGGAGCACGAGGACGACATGCCTGACAGCTACTGCACCATAATACTCAACCACAGGAAGGTGTACAAGACGCGCACCAAGCCCAAGAACTCGAAGCCATTTTTCAACGCTGGGACCGAGCGTTTCGTCAAGGACTGGCGCACGGCCGAGGTCATGATATCGGTGCGAGACTCACGTGAACGGGAGGACGACCCGCTCATCGGCCTCATCTTCCTCCCTCTCGCCAAGGTCTTTGCGAATCGCACTCAACTACACGAAGACTATCCTCTGATCGGCGGGATCGGTTACGGCAGGGCGAGGGTCAGCATGGTGTGGCGTAGCGTCGAGCTCAAGCTGCCGCAGCATCTCTTGGGGTGGAACTACGGCACCATCGAGATCAAGGACGGCATAAGGTCCAAAGTCTACGGTGCTCTGCCTGCCGACATACGCAAGAATCGCATCAAGGTCCGGACAAACATGGACAGGATCAAGCTCTACCCACGCGGTGGCAGGACGGGGCAGAATGGATCCGACGGTCGTCCTGGAGAGTGGAAGCCCAAAGAAAAGAAGCATCGGGACGGCGCCTTCCTCCCCGTTCGCAGGCGCTACGCCTCATGTCTCGTCATCGAGTTCCGTGAGGATGGTTTCATTGCCAACAGCACGGCAGCATTCGCGGTGCTGTGGCTCCATGAGCTTGTGGATGAGGAGGAGCAGGAGGTCACGCTCAAGGTATGGCGCGGCTCCAAGGATGCACTCAAGCGAGCCGAGTCTTGCTGCGACTACGATGGGATGCACGATGGAGAAACACACCTGGGCGAGGTCGTCATGACGTTGAGGTTCTGGCGCGGTCTTTCGGGTTACCACAAGAGCTACGCGTCCAAGTCCAAGAACCAGGACATGCGCAACGTCATGGAGTGTCTGGACACCATTACAGACGAGGGTCTGCGCGACGTGGAGGGCGACGAGGGCGACGACTCGGACGACAGTGACAGCAGCGACGAGGAAGGCGGCGCGAATCAGGCGGACGACGACGACGACAAGGAGAATGCCGAGGAGAAGAAGACGCGGAAAAAGCTGCAGACGCACGCCAACGACTCGGAATCGGAAATATCAGACAGCGACGACGACGACAATGACAGGATCAAGAGGTCGAACGGGCAGTCGTCGCGACTCTCGCTCTCCCGGTTCAAAAAAATCAAAAGCATCTTCCGGTCGCCGGTGAACGGTGGCACGGACGCGGCGCTCAACGTCGTGGCGCCGGGTCACAACTCGCCCGACGATCCGGACACCGGGCTGAGGGGCCAGTTGAGGGAGTACAAGGACCATCATCGGTCCCTGCACCGGAAGCATCGGGGTGTGATGCAGTGGCGGGTGGCCAGGGAAGCGGACCACGTTGGCGGCAAGTTCAGCAGGCTCAAGGGCACTGTGCAGGGGGCTTTCAAGCATGGAGACAAGCATATTGGGATTGAGACGGAAGTCTAACTCTTTTTTTTTTTTTTTTTTTTTTTTCTCAATTGTTTTCGTACAAAGAAATCGGATCGACCGAACAGAATGACGGAGGGAAAAATATCGGTTGCATCGATTTGAAGAAAGTAATTAATAATGTCATAAGCTTATGTTCGCCTGTATGTCGTTATTTCTGTTAGTATAAGTAGTACGATGAAATGTGATGATTTACGAATGACATGTGCAGCGAACGACCCTTTTTACACATACTTACACGCAAGGGAATACGTGTCACGGAAATCGAGCAATGTGAAATTTTCAGTTGAGATGGCTTGAAAAGATTGGTATAATGCATAGGATGGCCATTTTGAACAAATGTGCACATCCCACAAATAACAAGAGCCTAGGTCGAGAAACATGATTACAAACAAGGGCGCGAGCGCCGCATAGGCCTCAAGGCAAAGAAGAATAACAACCACAAATAGCAAAGAACAGCAAAGGCTTAGCTTAATCCACCCTCCCCCACCCAGATCTTGCAAAACAGCGAAGAAGCAAAGCCCCTACAGGGAATGCTTTGCTTCCAGAGACCAAAGAGGGGATGAGAAGTGTGAACACTGAGAGCCCAGTTTGCTTTTGTTCCCTCTAGACGCGGTTGGCCGACGACTCCCTGGGCGCCGTCTTCTCGGTGCTGTCGGGGCGATCCAAGTTCATGTGGGTCTCCTTCTCGATCTGCTCGAGGTTCAGGATGGGGGCGGCGGCGTTGGGGCCGTCGATGACCTTGGAGAGCTCCTCGAGGGTGGGGCCGCGGGTCTCGACGTACTTCCAGAAGACGAAGGCGAACTCGAAAGCGACCCAGAACTGTTTGTTTCGCTCTTGTCAGCAGGGGACTTTTTTTCTTCCTAAATCTCTTGTAAGCACAGGGGGGAGCTGGCTGCCGTCTTCAACTTACAGTGTAGATGAGGTACAGCTTCCAGGTGTGGTTCTCAAAGTGCTTCAGGGCCGGGGCGTTGGCCAGGTTGTTAAAGGTGAGGGCGAGCTGGATGACCAGGTTCAGAATCATCATTCCCTTGGCGCGGAGCTGATATGTCAGAATCTCGAGCGCGTAGCCGATCAGGAGACCGGACCAGGCGATGGCGTAAAAGACTCCAAACAGCCAGATGAAGAAGACGAGAGCCATGTCGGAGCCGGGAGTGCGGTGCTCCTCGTACAGGCCGCACGACAGGCACCAGATGACGAGGGTGCCGAGCATGCCTCCGGTGGCGATGAGGAAGATGGGGCGACGGCCAAACTTGTCGACCAGCATAGCGCACGTAATGGAGACGACGACGGCAAGCATCGAATTTCCGGCAGAGAGCTGGAGATGGAAAAAAAAAGAAATCGTCAGCAAATACTTTTTTTTTTCTTTCCGAGGCCAAATGGCGTGCTTGCTCAAACTTACACCCAACCTGGCAGTGGCGTCGCTGATGCCTGCGTTCTCGTAAAGAATTGCGCTGTAGTTGGAGATGATGGCGTTTCCGGACCACTGCGAGAAGAGACCGAGCGAGATCAGGATCATGAGACGGTAGCGGTTGCCCGGCGTGCGGAAAAAGTCCATGTAGCTGCTGTGCTTGTTTGCGGCCATCTCCATCTTGATGGTCTCGCGGATCTCGCGGAACTCAAACTGGACGGTTGGGTTCTGTGCGTCGCCGTTGGCGTGGTACTTGGCCAGGATTTCGAGAGCCTCGTCGTCCCTGTCGTTGGCAATGAGGAAACGCGGGGATTCGGGGACCCCTGATCATGCAGCAGGATTTCGGTTAGAAAAGCGGAAGTAGTCCTAGATCAGAAAGCAAAACTTACAGTAGATTCCAAGAAGCTGAATGATGGACGGAATGGACTGCAGGAATGCAGGAATTCTCCACGACCACTCGTTGTTCAGGGTGCCGGTGCCAAATGCGGTCCAAGCAACAACTGGTTCTCTGGTCAGCATACTTTTTTTTTTCTCTTCTCCTTTTGATCAAGGGCCACAGCGCGTGCTACTTACGAACGGCACCAACGTTCCACAGACAGTTGTAGACCGTAGTCAACCTGGCACGGTGCTGGGGGTGGGCAATCTCGGTCAGGAGCATGGGGGAAGCCATCTGCGAGAAGGAGTTTCCGAACCCGAGCAAGAAACGTCCGCCCATGAACTGAGGGAGTGTGCTGCAGAAGGCTTGAAGAACGGCACCGCCCGTGGTGATGACGGCTCCGATGATGATGGGCCACTTGCGACCCCATCGGTCGAGTACGAAGGGACTTGAGGTGGCGAGTCGTGTTAGTTTTCTGACTTTTAGTGACGCTGGAGAAAGACGTCAAAACTTACACGATGGGAATCGACACCACACTTCCAATCTGGTACAGGGCCACCAGGAATCCAAGAAGACCATAAGTATCTATGCTTGAGTTACGCGCAACGCCAAACTGATCTCTCCAGCTGTCGAAGTTCTGGATCGAGTTTAGAAGCATTCTATATAGAACCAAGAGGAACTCAGAGTCAGCAAAGACATGCCCCTATTCACGAGTCCGAAAACACCAAAAGACTTACCCATCGTAACCGGTACTGGCCGAGGCGATGGACAGGATGAAGGCATACCAGCCCAGGGACCGCAGCCCAGGCTCCCTCCACCAGGTCACCCGCTCAAACTGCGGTGCCTCTTCGACTGCCTGAGCCAGGTTGGCATCATTGCCCTTGGGAGACTTGACCTTGGAGAACAAACCCATCTTTATGGCGGGATGCCTTGTTGCCAAGGAGCGTCTGGTTGATGGTGCGGAGAGAAGAGATGAGGTTCTGTCGTCAACAAAGAGACAAAACAAAAAAAGGATCAGAGATCAAGCTGCACACAACTATAGCTCGAAAGCTGTCGCGATGTCATCAACTGACAGACAGAACACAAAAGGGATGAGAAGCCAGGAGAGACAAAAGAAACAATCCTTTGAATGTACTTCTCCGCGTCCCATAATTATATCTGGGGGATCCCCAACGCCAACCGCAGAAACATGGGGAACCCGAGAACAGGGATCTAGCCCAGTAGCCACTCCGAATTCTCGCATCTGTCTTCCGTCTTGGGAGCCAGGGGTGGTTAATGTCAGGCGGGTCCATTTTGTGGCGACGGAACCATTGCTAGGTACGGTGTGGGTGAGACTGGGTGGGCGACGCATAGATCCCAATCTTGGGATACACAACATGGTTGAGTTTTGTCTGTTGGGCGCCTCTCTGTCTTGTTCTCTTTTTTTTTCGGCTGGCGCCTCCGGAGCAAGCGACCGGCTGAATTGCATAGGTAGAGGGTGCATGGAAAACGAGGAAACGAAGCCGCGCTGGGCTGGGCTTTTGCTGGGCACAGGATCCATTGTGTTGTACACAATACAAAAAAAAAAAAAAAAAAAAAAATAGATTTGTAGGCAATATCACATTTCTTAATTTGATCCAAAAGCGAAACTGCGGGCAAGTCTTGGTTTTCCCAGAGTATGTAAGTCTCTCCTATCAGAACCACGGACGGCGAGGCTAAGACTCTTGTGTGCGGAGCGTACCAGTGCTGCTGTCCAATTGGGATTTCAGGAGCATTTAGCCTAAAGGCCAACGCCAACGAGGCCAAGGACGAGGCCAAGGCGCCGCTCGTGCCGAAGCTTTGCCTTGGCGGACAGGTGAGGTCCACGCGCTCCCGGTATTCTTTGGTTGGAGTAACTCCTTGCGAGATCAGCTCCAAGGCGGCTCAGCCCTCGGCCTGGCCACCCGAGACTACGCAATCCTCCCTCGGGCGTTCAAATGTAAATGTCATGTTATGGGTTATTTAGCCAGCTTGGTGTTGGTTGGTCGCATCCCTAAATTGGACCCAAGAGCCACTAATGAACCGAGTTCTGAGGCACAATTGACACCATCGATATGTTCTCGAGTGGCGGCCAAGGAAGTAAGAAAGGCACAGTGAGCAACCCTCATCGTAAGTGGTGCCGTCGTTTAAGCATTTGTCTCTGGGCTGATTCGCCGCTGACCGTACCGCATTCCTGCCCAAATATCAGCATTCACTACTGGTCACATGCAGTACCACTTCATGTAATCTTTTTTTTTTTTTTTTGCAACTCCATCCTGAAAGCCCAATACCAAGACTTGACAAGGCCCCTTTATTTCGAGGATTCGTGGAATGTCGGCCCTCGTTTCCTTCACCAGCTTGGCGAAAGCGGATCCTCAGAAAAAGCTTGATATCGGAGCAGTGCTTTCTGGTCCGACTGTATGACCCGACCAGGTGGTTTGAGAATCGGATGATGTGACCCATCAACTCAGAAAGGAGGGCCAAATCCCCCAGTAAAATGTTTGCACGCGAGGTTCTGCTTGCTGTGGAGATCGGAACTGGATGCAGTGAATTGCTCGGCAGCTGAAATTGCTGCAAAGGGGTTAATATCACATCAATCCTACCAAGAAATAAGCACCGCGTACAGCCGGCTGTCCTGTCTTGGAAGCGCTTTGAGAATATCCAACAGCCTACAAGATATTGCGGAAAGGCAGCTGACAACGTACGCCAGTACTGTAGTCCTTGCGAAATAAACTTGCTCGATGATGGCTGAACCGAAAAAAGTATCCAATTGTAATTAAAACACCCACCAGCATACATCTTGTTTACGCGTACAGCTCGTAATACACTCTCCGTGAAATGCAGGAAGTCAGAATGTCATCTCCTCTCGTCGGCCCCTGCAAATTTGACGCTCTTTCTCCTCTCCCGCTCATGCCCAAATGGCAAGTTTCCACTGGCCGAGGGACCAAGGCCGCCGCCAAGCATGCCCCCGGCGCGCCCCGGGCTTGAGCTCAGCGAGATGCTCCCGCCCCGTCTGGCCGCGACCCCGGCCGCAAAGGCGCGGTCGAGGTGTCCGCCGAGGGCATCACGTACGCCATCGACGGCCCGGCTTTGTGGCGCCTCGTGTGGGTCACCCCGGACGAGGGCCAGGCTGAGATCGCTGAGACCCGCCAAGTGCTGCGGTTGCTGTCCCCCACCGGGTGGCAGGACAGGTGAGCCCCGGGCGCTAGGCCCGGCAGAGTAGGAAGCCCTCGTCGCGGCTGCCACGGCCTCGCGCAGGCTAGCGCGGCTCACCTCGTCGGTCCGCGCGGCTGTGGACTCGGCGCGATAGCGGCCAGGGAGGCAGGCGTGGCCGCATCCATCGACAGGGCAGCATCCATCCGAGATTCCGGCGCCTGGAATCATCTCGGGTGCCAAATAAGGAAATGCATCACCCAATTCAGCCCCACCACCGACAAGTCCAGTTGTGCCATCCGCCTGTCGCGAGTTTAGCGAAACACCGTGCCATATGGACATGCACGAAGAATGACCGCCATGTGCGCAAGTGGGGCAGTACCACCATGTAGAAATGGGAGACATCTTGGAGGGTTTGGTGGCAGATCCCGCATTGTCTTGCTCCTGGGCTTTTTCACCTCCTCCCCCATTTCCGTCTGGTACGGGTATGTCGTATTCATCGACAATAGCTGTGACATGACGGTGCCCGCAAATGGCACAGGGTCCTGCTGGGGTCTGGCACTTCTTGCACGGCTTCCATACTGTGTCACTTGACGTTGACGACCTGTCCATCTCGCGTGGCCTCTTGCACTTGCCGCACACGTATGCAACACTGACACCCTGCTGCGCCTGTGCAAAGACGGCTGGGTATCCTTCGACCCAGTAATTCTCCAAGACACCTCCAGGCCAGCCCCTGACACACAGCTTGCGTAGGAGTGCCGCCTCAACGAATAGGTTCATGCCCATCAGCCGCGAGTGATGCTGTCTCAGGATGGAATTGGCGAGATGGGCGTCTATGAGCCCGTCAGGTACGAGAGGCCTGAGTAATAGTATCATTGCAGAGGCGTTCAGTGCGGAGTGTTTCTTCTCAAAGTCGAGCGCACGAGCAAGGAGCGCATATGGTTGCAGGGGCGTAGCGCGAAAGTTATCGAGTGGTGGGTCTGACTCCTGCCCAGCTTGTAGGGTAGGAAAGGGGTATGGGGGGTCGTCTTGCCACGGTAGATAGTCACCCTCAATGATACTAGAGGACTCTTCGTCTTCGCTGGGTGTGCGCAGATTAGGGATTGGAAGGGGCGGATCGACAGAAGCGGGAAAACTGGGGGGAGGCCCATCAGATGCAGTCCGCTGGGGAGATTGAGTGTCCAGGGTTGTTTGGCTGTCCAGGACAAGATCTGCATTGTACTCATCAGAAGTCTGAGTATTGATTGCACCTGTCGGACGCATTGTACGTTGCTGGTGCAAGAGCTTCAACGAGGGATATTTGGGAGAGCCCGACAGATCTCTGCCTCGTATTCGACTGTGCAACTCCCCACTCACGGGACTCTGGCTCCCTTGATGCTGAGAGGGCGCACTAGTAGGAGCTGGGCGTCTACCCCTCTGGACAGCACCGGCCTTTAGTTCGGGACTAACTGACTGTCTCGTGGAGGGCAGACTGCCGGCACTGGTCTGCGAAAAGTAAAAAACGTTGCCAATGCTTTCGGTCGAGTCTTTTCTCAGCACAGGCCGATGCTTTTGACTCTCTGGCGACTTGGGCTCCACGTAATCAGACGGGAGTGGTGTTGAACCCAAGGACTTCCTGGAACCATGAGGCACATCCATTGCTTTTGCCATGGCGTCCATGTCGTAAAAGTCGTATCCCTCCGTAATAGAACGTTGTGTGTGGTCACTGCCATGGCTCACCTCAGACAACGGGATCGAGTCGAGACGCTTACGCGACTGAATTGGCGAATCCGAATCCGAACGATAATGGACAGCAGGTGGAAGACTCAGGTTCTCAACATCTGACGTAGACATGAGTCTGTCGCCGACATGCTGCAAGCTTGTCGGGCTTTCATGGATTTGATTCCGTTGATGAGCAGTAACATCGCTGACTGGCCTGGCCAAAGGTGTCGGCACATTGGAGGTGCTCTCAAACTCTTCTGCCAGTAAAGACCTGGCCAGTGGGCGAGGTGTGCCCACAGGAAACTGCTGGCGTGGCGTGAGCTCGTTGGTCGTGACTGGGTTCTTAGCAGGAGGCTGTGCCCCTCCCTTGGCATTTGCACGTTCCTCTCTGCTGGATTCTAGCCTGAGCTTGGCCTGGTTCATTCTTCTACCGAGGTGATATTGGGCCCTGCTTCTGAGAAGGAGGTCCATGGCAAAGGCAAGGATTCGCCAAGTCTGTGCCAGGCGAAATTGACTGACAGCATCGGCTGCTCGAGCGTAGTGCCGCAGTATGCCGACTACTCGGTCAACCATAGGTTTGCTGCCAGACTCGGGATTAAACGGCAGTTCGTTTGCCAAAGTCTCGAGATATTGCGAAGACAAGAAATGGTAAATGTCAACCCTAGGCGCAGCCGGGACGTGTCCGATGGCCATTGATTGGTGGTTTTTATAGATACCTGCAACCTTGAGTGAAGGCTCCAAGGCAACAGCGGGCTCGTTGGAGATGGTTGTCGATGGCGGTGTTGTGCTGACGGTGTTTGGAGATGACTTGATGCTAGCTCGCCTGCTCCTCACTGCCGGTGCTTCAGGTTTCCGGGGACCGAGGAAGCTAGTAACTACCTCGTCCTCGGAATCGCTACGACCCATGCTGAACATGTTGGCAACGGGGCTGGAGCCAACTAGCTCTTTGGGAGAGTCGGCTGGCGGCGGACGCATATCCATGCGATGGAGCGAGGCTGGCAGGCGAGGTCGACGCGGTTGGGTCCGCTCATCGAGCAGCATAACAACATCGCCGCGAGGAGAGAAAGCCATTGCCGAGACCGGAGTCCGATCAATGACCTTGGGGGCAAATGCAACGTCACACTGACTGAAAATACCATCAGGGCCGGCTGTCCAGAGCAGATCAGAATCGAGCCAAAGGAGGGACATTGGCGAGACATCAAATCGGTCCACCTCCCTGTATGGCATTGTCGGGCGGGCAAAGTCCCAAAGATGAACGACGGCATTTGAATGGCGTTTCCCTGCACTGCTAGTGTCGTAGGAAACTGCGATCTGCGCGGCTCTCCGTCCCTGTACCGTGGCAGACCACTGACCCGGTCGCCAAGTCATCGCGGCAGCCGGTGCTGGCAGCGTGATGGAAAGCTTGGGCTTTTGTTTCTTGTCGGCACCTGGCGAAGCGTCCCACACGTGCAGCTTGCTGTCCGTACCGGCGCTGGCAAGATGCTCGCCGTCGTGATGCCACGCCACGGTGGTGCAGGCACGGTTCGCCTCGTGGGCGTTGAGCCGGAGCACAGGCTTGGCAGACATTCGGCTGTCCCACTTCATGACGACGCCGCTGTCAGTTCCGCAGGCGAAGCAGAAGCCCTCCTTTGGGGACCACTTGACGTGGCGCACGCCATCGTTGCACTTGCCGGCGTGGATCTGCCGAAAGGTGAGACCGCCGCGGTTGATCGATATGGGGTCGCGCGTGTCAAAGCACCGCACAAAGCCGTCCTGGCTACCGGAGAGAAGCCACGAGTCCCTGTGAGGGTTCACGTCGAGCGCGTTCACCTGGCGCGTGTCCTCGCGGATCGTGATGGTGTCTAGGGCCGCCCCGGGCCTGCCGATGGCTCCAAAAGACCTGGTAATGTCATAATGAAAAATCTTGCCGTTGCCGCAGGCCGTGTAGAGCGATTGGGCGCCGCCGCTGGACGAAGCCCATTTGACATCCTTGATGGAGAGCTTATCTCCGACCGAAGCTGTTGCGCTCGGGTTTGCACGTGCTGCCTGGCCAGTCAAGCTTGCTCGCAGGTCGGCGTGCTCTTCGACTTTGCAACCGTCGAAGCGGACAATCTTCAAGATGTGACGGCCGCCTAGCACGGCTGAGCGGCCATCGGGTGACCGATCCAGAGCGGCGATTGGCACGCCAGCTTGGAACACGGCATCTTGTGAGGCGTGGAGGCGGTAGACGACGGGTTGGGCGGGGTTTGGCGAGCTCGTAATGGAGTCGTTCGCATGGTCTATCGGGGGACGGCCCAGAAACCGGCGCATGTTGACGGGTCTCCCTTTCCGATGCAAGGTATGGACCAGGTCATTGTGGTTGGGGTGTGAATGTATTATTCATTGCTTTGATCGATTTTTTGAGTGGTAGTTGTGACCTTGATCTGAGGCGGATTACTAGGAAGATGTTATTATTGACTGACCATTCTTGACAAGCTCGAGGACCGATCTGTCAGGTATCCACATAATTACGATCACAAGTTACACAGCAGACCAGCAGCTACCCTTGCAAGCCTGGCTACGTAGCAACTAGGTACCTAGGTACCTAATTAGCTGCCCAGGCCAAGTGTATTGGTTCTTATCTTATCGGTCAATATCCACTAATCATGCGTACCTTACCTTACCAAAGCAGCGTGGCGCCGTGGAAGGTTCAGGAGCCGCTTCGTAATGTTCCAGTTGGCTTAACAAACAAAATTTTAACCGTCCGCCGCCCACCGCAACTACAGCACACACAGCTACAGGTTAGCTGTCACGCAAGTCCAATTGCACCTATCAAAGCCGCTCATCGGCAGTCGGACCCCACGCAAACTCCGCAGCCATGTCTTGCATCAGCAGAAGCCGCGCTTTATTTCAAATCCGGTCGCTTGCATCATCGTCGCACTTGCCCCTCCCAAAGCTGCGCCCCTCACCCGCCATCTACAAAAGCGCAAACAAGACCGCGTTCAACGCATCGCCGTCCACGTCGCAATCAGCAACAACCACCAGAGGATTCAGATCGACCGCCGCAAAAATGACTGTCCACAACCTTACCAACGCCCAGGATTTCAAGGACGCCCTCAAGTCCCACAAGTTCGTCCTCGTCGACTTTTTCGCCACATGGTGTGGACCTTGCAGGGCCATCGCCCCCAAGATCGCCGAGTGAGTGTTTAAATTTTTTTTTCTCTCTTGTCATGTCACAATGGCATCGACGAGGGAAAGAGTACAGGAGCTTCTACTCCGTGGGCTCTCGAGATGCATGACCTTGGTGTCGCTAACGGCCAACGTTCAACTCAGGTGGTCCGATGCGTTCCCCAACATCCACTACGTCAAGGTCGACGTCGACGAGGTCCCTGATGTCGCCCAGGAGTACAACGTCCGCGCCATGCCGACATTCCTGCTCTTCAAGGATGGAGAGAAGGTGGACGAGGTTGTTGGCGCCAACCCACCCAAGCTGCAGGCCCTCATCAGCGCAAACCACCCGTCGTCATAGAGGAAAAGGTTGCGTTTTAGGTTGCACCGGTGCAAGCATTGCTTGACCCCAAGCTCGCACTTCAGATGTTGTTAGATGGACACGCGAAAGGGTATGCCTAGTATGCGTGAGCTATTGATCTGCGGCGCAAGAGCGGAGGGAGGCGAGGAGCAAGTTTATTTGTGTGCTTGGGTCCACGTGTGTTTGAATATTTTTTTTTCTCTTCTTTTTTTTTCTCGGCAAATCAAGATAGACAGCAGGCATGCGGCACCGGCAAATGAGGCCGAGTTGTTACTAGGCGTCAGCAATACCAAAAATAACAATTGATCAGCCGCAAGTTTCCGACCGTAAACAATGATGTCGTGGTAGGGCATCATAGCTCCACATGGGCATAAATCCTGAAGACACGAGACAAAAGGAACCATGGGTGCCGATCGTCTAGAAACAAAACAGATACGGGAGGCAAAGGATGACATTGTACTTCGTAAGATGCAGGCTGACAGACAAATTTCCGGGAAGTGGGTCTTAACCGAAATCATGACGATCGATGAAGAGAGTCTGGAAAAGTCCAAATAGTTGGGGGGGTTTTGGAAAACAATAACAGGAATACTATGGTAAAAATGATTGACAAAAGCAACAGACAAGTCGGTCTGCAGCGTGATGGTTTGTTGTGATGCGGAGTGCTTGCACCCTTCATCTGCCGACGCTACTCATGACCTCACAAAGTCACGAACCCCTAGGAATGCCATGGTTTTACGAGTCAATATTGGGGAGATTTGCACTTCCATGTTTTGTCGCGGCCCAGCTTACCTTGACCGGACACCTCCTTCCAGGGAGAGGATGGTGGCAAAGCAGGGGTCTGCGACACGAAGATATCATTCTTCCCCATACGGAGAGCCAAGGAACCCCACGCCTGTCATTAATATCGTCTAGTTATGGCCAGGGGTCCAGTCAGCCTGGCGCCTGGGCCGAGGGGGGGAGCATGGGGGGAATTCCACCGTACGGCGCTAAAAGAGTGTACGAAGTAGATGAAGGGTTCTAGATCAAGCTTCCGCTGTTTAAAGCCGACTGCTCCCTTGTCCTGTTCCATCGGTTTTTTTTAATTCTTATTTTTGTTTTTGTTTTTATTTTTTTCTCCGTTGATTGTTGTTATTGACAGGGGACGCCAAGGAAAGAGAAGGGAAGAAAAAAGGTTGCGACATTGAGAGGAAGGTTTTAATACTAATAATACCTAATCGTCACCCCCGCGACATCCGCCAAACATCCCCGCGATGGTGACATTACGGCTCCTGGCGGTGGCGCTTGCCGCATGGCTGGCAGCGGCGGCGGCGGACGACGGCCAACGGCACCTGCAGCACCTGCAACAACTGCAGCGAGAACGGCGAAACGACCTCGAGGCCCGACAGGCGATCGTGTCGACGAGCTGCCACGACTACCAGCTCTTCATCGCGCGCGGCAGCGACGAGCCGTACCCGGGGCGGGCGGCGACGCTGATCCGCGACGTGTGCGGCAAGCTCACCAAGGACGGCAAGGTGACGTGCGGCTACGAGGACATTGTGTTCAACGCCAACGTCAGCACGGCGCCGGCGCCGGCGTACTGCGTCTCGACGGCCGAGGGCTCGGCCAACGGGCAGCAGCAGATGAAGACGTACGCGGGCAGGTGCAAGGATTCCAACCTTATTCTGGTCGGGTACTCGCAGGGTGGGATTGTTGCGCAGGATGTGATGGGTGGTGGTGGTGGTAAGTTTTCTTTTTGTGCAACAAAAGCTTGAGCGTGTCTTGTCAATCTTGGTTCGGTGGGGAGGGGTTTCTTTGGCTAACGGAATGCTGTGTCACTGTGACATCCAGGACCCCTTTTCGAGTGCGACCAGGCCACCAACGGCCCATTAAAAAAGACGGAGTCGCCCGGATCACAAAGTAAGTGAAGCCTGACTCGAAATTTTGGTTTTGTTGGAAAGAGAAGAAGAAAAAAAAAAAGAAGAAAAAAAAACAGACGCTAACGTTAATTGAACGACCAGTCGTCGCAGCCCTCACCTTTGGCTCCTTCCGCCACACGCCGAACCAACCCTTCAGCTTCGGGCCGGGGGCCAACTTCCCCGGCGTGCGGCCGCGCGAGGGCGACCAGCTCAAGAACCTCAAGGTGTACGAGGATCGGTACCGGGACTGGTGCAACTCCAACGACCCGATCTGCGCGGTCGGCGACAAGCCCATCATCGTGGCGAACCACCTCAACTACTTTCAGGTCTTTGGCGAGGAGGCAGCCACCTGGCTGGCCGAGACTGCGGTTAAGAACAGCAAGCAAAAGAGCGGCGGTGGCGGTGATGATGGCGGTGCGTCAAAGCCGTCGTCTGCGGTGGACAAGCCGACCGCTTCGTCTCCCGGCCAGTCCCTGCCTGCCGAGACGGCGTCCTCGACCGGCCAGCCTGGCTCGGGGACGACGCCGAGCGCCGGCGCGCAAAAGGATGGCGGCGGTGGACAAAAGGACGGCGGGCAGGATAAGCCCGAGGAAAAGTCCAGCGCGGGGAGGAGTATGGCCGAGCCAGTGTTGGTTTCGGCGCTCTGCGTGCTTGTGACGTTTGCCGTGTCTTTGTAGGGTGTTTTTGCAGGATGTTTTGTTTTTATTGGAGTTCTGAGCGTGTTGTTGTTTATATCAATTTTTAATGACATTTCTTTCGATGTTATAGTTTCTTGTTTTGTTCTAGGTTCTAGTTCTAGAACTAGTCGGGTTGTGTCATCCGATCCTGCCCCTGACGCAGCCTATTCTTTTTTTACTCGGAGCTAAAGTTGGCTCACTCCTCAGATCCGAATCGGGCAGTTTTATGTTCTTTGTTTACTACTTGAATTTTTCATCTAATAATTTACACAGGTTTAATCTCTGCAGATCGTGCAGTTTACATGTCCTCTTCTTCAGCCCCCACCAACAGCCTAGGATACCGCGCCTTGCCCTCCCTCTCACACACCGCACACAAGAAGCTAGCCATGAACGGACTCAGCCCGACCTTGACGGCCCTCCGCGTCCACTCCACCATGGAAACGGTCTCGAACGCCCGCCCAAACGTGTCCTCCATGTACCTCTGGAACTCGAGCACCGGGACGGGCGTCTCCTGGGTGTGGTGGACGTAGCACACGGGCGACTTTTCGTCGTCTTGGGCGGCCTCGGAAACGTCGAGCACGTGGCGCGCCAGCCGGTCCGCGACCCATTCCATGTCCGACATGTCCAGCCAGCCTTGGAAGCGCTCCATGGACGGCACGGCCCCGAGCACGGCCGAGTACTTGCGGATCATGTTGACGGCGTCCATCTCGCCGGCGTCGTCGGTGATGAGGTAGCCGGTGCGGTGGACGGCGACCGGCCCGACGCCGCCGCCGCGTGCCGCCGCCGCCTGGGCGAAATTCTCCAGCAGCCGCTCGGCCGCCCACTTGGTCGCCGTGAAGCCCTCTCGGCTGCTGCTGCTGCTGCTGCTGTCGTCGTCGGGCAGAGGCGGCAGGTGGTGCGAGACGGACGAGGCGCCGTGCTCGTCGCGGCCGCTGAAGAGCAGCACGCGGGCGCTGGACACGAGGTGCAGCGGCTTGACGGCGCCGGCGGGCGAGATGGCCAGCGTGGTGGCCAGGAACCGCGTCGAGTCGAGGTTCGGCTCCGTGATGGACGCGTAGCTGTTGAGGCAACTGCCCTCGGAGCCGGCGTGCACGATGGCGTCGGCGTCGGCGCGCAGCCGCTGCACGTCGCTCGGCGAGAGGCCCAGCGTCGCGTCGTACAGGTCTCCGGCCAGGAGCTCGGCGCGGCCGGCGCTTTCGGCCGAGGCCAGCCACGGCGAGCGCCGCAGCTGCGTCTGCTGGTCCGGCGACAGGGCGACGCAGTAGACCCTGCGCACGGCGTCGTCGGGGCGCGACAGGAACCGCTGCAGCAGGCGGCTGCCTAGGGGCGTGGTGGCGCCGGTCAGGAGGATGCCGGTGCCGTAGGGGTGCCAGGTCGTGCGCCGCTCCAGCCCCAGGGACGACAGGGCCGGCGGCGGGGGCAGCGGCAGCATGGCCGGGTCGAAGCGCGTCTCCCGGTCCCAAAACTCCCAGTGGGCTCCGCACTGCTTCTCGACCTGCCTGCCGACGACGGCCGCCATGGAGCCGAGGGTGCTGTTTTCGAACAGGGGGAGGAGCGGCACGTGGGCGCGGAAGCGCCGTCGTATGGCGTCGCGGAGCACCACGAGGGTGATGGAGCTGCCGCCGACCCGGAAGAAATCCAGCCCGCGGTGCGCGCTGGTGTTTTTGAGCAGCTGCTTGCCGAGGCTGGGGAGCACAGCCGTCCACGTCGAGAGCAGCTCTTGCTCGAGGTAGGATAGGTCCGTGGACGGCGGCGTCTCGTGTATCTTGGTGTGGGTTCCAGCTACGCTCGTGGCGGCTGCCAGATCCGGGGCTGGCTGGAGGGCCTCGTGGTGCTGCTGCTCGGGCAAGGGCACCTCGGCCAGAGCGGCCATGTCGAGCTTCCCGCTGGCGTTGAGCGGGAGCGTCTCGAGAGGCAGGATGGCGGCCGGCCGCATGTACTCGGCCAGGGGCAGCCTTGCCGGCAGCTCAGCCAGGAACTTGGGGGCGTCGGCGGGCGAAAGGCGCGGGGACGGCACGACAAAGGCCACGATGGTCTTGTCGTGCTCGTCGCTCCGGACAGTGGCGACGGCGTGCGAGACGAGACCGTCCGCCGCCGCGAGGATGGCCGACGCCACGTCCTCCAGCTCGATGCGGATGCCGTGCATCTTGACCTGGGTGTCGCCGTCGATGCGGCCGCACACCATCAAGGAACCGTCGGGGAGCCAGTAGCCCTTGTCCCGGGTTCGGTACATCTTTTTGGACCGGCCAGATCCGGCTGCGGCGGGGGGATCGTTGGTCGGCTCGGGCAGGAATGCAGCGTCGGTGAGGTCGGGTCTGTTCAAGTATCCCGGCCCAACGCCGACGCCACCAATGTAAACCTCGCCCTCGGCCCCATACGGGACCTCGTTCCCATCCAGCCCGAGCACGCGAATACGAACACCATCCAAGGGCGGCCCCACCGCAAAGACCCTCGCCGGCTCCTGGACGTTCTCATCGAGCCAGTATTCTATGCGGCCCACGTTGCTCGACATGCACGTCTCGGTGGGGCCATAGACGTTGAAGAGCTCCAGCCTGCTGTCGCCGCCGCGTGCCTTTTCGAGACGACGGAAGCGCGCCGCGAGGCCACCGGTGACCATCTCGCCCGCCGCCATGGCCTTGCGCAGACTCGAGCACCTCGCCAGCCCTTGTCCGTCCGGTCCGAGCAGCAGGGTCCACTCGGTCGGGGTGGCGAACACGGTGGTGACGGCGAAGCGGCGCATCAGCCTGGCCGTCTCGATGGGGTCGCGGCGGTGCTCGTGGGGGCAGACGACGAGGCTGCCGCCGGTGAAGAGGGCGCTGAAGATCTGCATCAGGGACACGTCGAAGCCGATGGACGACTGCTGGAGGACGACGGGGGGTGTCTGGTGGTCGGCGACGGTGTTGATGGCCGTGGCGATGGAGATGACGCTGCGTTGTGTCACCAGGACTCCCTTGGGCGTGCCGGTCGACCCGCTGGTGTAGAGTATAATTCCGGGAAGCTCGGTGGGAGTGGGCGTTGTGGCCTTTGTGGTCGTTGTGGTTGTTGTGGGCGTTGAGGGCTTTGTGGGCTTTGTGGGCTCCAAAGATATGCTATCATAGGTGTTTGTTGCAGACGATATTAGTTCCGCCACATCCACTGCTATACAGTCCTGCTGGTTGCACGTCTTCAAAAGCCAGGCTGCGAGATCCTTGGTTCGGTTGTGGTAGAGCAAGATGGACGGCCTGCAGTCCTTGGCCATGACGGCGAGCCTTTGTTTGTGGTTTGTCGTGTCCATCGGGAATGCCACTGCCCGCAGTTTAAAGACTGCCAACAGCGCAGCTACGTAGTCGGCCGAAGGCTCCAGCAGCAGAGCGCAAAAGGCGCCGCGTGTCTCGACGCCCCTTGAAGCGCACAGTCGCTGTAACGATGTCGCCATGGACGATGACATGCCCGTCAAGTCGTTGTAGCTAAGTGTTGGACTGTGACCCTCACCGTGGATTGCTGTAGAATCTCCGACTTGTAGTGAAGCTTGTTTGATCTTGTGCCAGATGGTCAGGCTCTCATCGCTCATCTCGCTCACGACCGTGTCCCCGCTCTTGGCCCCAGTCATGGTTAACATAGTTGTTGGCAGGGAAGCCGCGCCCAGCGACGAGATCAAGTCGCCCACCTTTACCTGGCCGTCCCGACACACGCTCGCCATCAGGGCGCGATACATAGCCAGCACCGACGCTGCCGCCTCGGGGCCGTACAGAGACTCCTGCATGGACACGTCCAAGAGGCAGGTGCCGTCGGGCGAGTCGGTGACGCTGAGGGACACGTCGTAGGGGTTGCGCGAGTTGCGCGCCTTGACAAACTCGAGCCGCCCGTCCCCGACGGCCGAGTGGGCCAGCGCGTCGAGGCGGTAGTTGAGCACGACCTGGAAGAGCGGGCTGTGGGTCGTGGAGCGCGGCACGGCGAGCGCGTCGAGGAGCGCCTCGAGCGACAGCGACGAGTGCGCCATGACGTCCATGAGCTTGGCAAAGGTGGCGCGGGCGAGGTCGGCAAAGCTCGCGGGCCCGGCGTGGCGGGCGGCAGTGTCGAGGCGCACGGGCAGCATGTTGACAAAGAAGCCGGCGGTCTCGGCAAAGGCGTCGGGCCTCCCGCCGTCGCAGAAGCCGATGCAGAGGTCCGACGTGCCCGAGAGGTGCGACACCAGCACCGACAGCACGGCCATGTGCAGACCAAAGGCCGTCATGTGGAGGCGGGCGCTGGTGCGCTTCACCTCCGAGGCGGCGGCCGCGTCCAGTCGGCACCGCGCCGTGACGCTGCCGTACCGGTCCAGGGGTGCGCGCCGCGTCGTCTTTGCCTGCGGGAACAGCGGGATGGGCTCGCTCGGCAGGCCCGAGAGCTCCGCAGACCAGAACTCCATGTCGGCGCCGTGGTTTGCCGGCGTCTTGCTGCGCTGCTGCATGGCAAAGTCGGCGTATTGTGGGCCCGCCGACGGTGAGAGGCGGCCCGCGGTGTACGCCCTGTCGAGATCCCGGAAGAATATGGTCCAGGTTGTGCCGTCGACTGCGATGTGATGGGCGCCGAGTATGAGGACATGTTCTGGGCGGTGGGGAGAGGACGATGAGCTAGAGGGGAGCACGATCAAAGTCATGCCGATGGATGCTCCAGTCGAAAGGGCCCATTTTCTGTTGACCATTGCGTCAAACTCGGTCTCGATGATGGTCGTCTGTCTCTGCTCCCCCTTTTCATGAGTGGCGTCCACGGACCTGAATGCCCGCGAGCTGTGGTCCACGTGATGATGGGCGGCCAGAACCTGCTGCACGGCAGCTCCAGTGACGGCGTCGTTCTGGTAGCGCGTGCGGAAGATTTCGTGACGGGCCAGCACCTGATAAAAGGCAGCCTCGAGCCTCTTGGCGTCGACGGGACCCCTGAGTCGGTACATGGCCGTTTCGTTGTATGTGCAGGGATCGCTGAGGAAGTGCTGGAGGAACCAAAGCCGTTCCTGGTTGAAGGACAGGGGCGCCCTCCGCACGACCGATGCTCCCCCAAGCGACGCAGGCGGGTATACTTGGGCCTTGCAGGCTATAGATGATTCTGGCGAGCTAGGCGTGGTTCCGGACGAGTGCTCATCGTCCCAGGTCGCTTGCAGGATGGGTGACTTTGTGCCGCTGCCGCTGCCGGATCTGGTGGAATCCGACATTCTGGAAGCAGATCTGGGCGGGCGAGGTACTGGCAAATTATCAGCGGCTTTTGCAGCAGGGGCCTTAGCAGCAGCTGCCTCTGGAGCCACAGTCTTTGGAGCAACAGTCTTTGCCGGTGGCGCATCCTTCAAACCCACCATGACCGCATCAGCAGCAGTCGCGGCCAGCATATCCCCCGTGGCACCGCCGAGGATCTTTAGCACCGACACGTCCGCCCCCACCGTCTTTTGCACCCACTGGCGCACCTCCATGGCCAGGAGCGAGTCGACGCCGAGCCCGACGATGGGCGACGCCATGTCCAGCGACCCAGGCTGGACCTGCAGCATCTTTTCCATCTTTTGCGCCAGCGCGTCCCTTATCGCAGCCGTGAGCTCCGCGACTTCATCTCCGCCACCACTTCCACCAGCCGCCACCGCCGCCAAGACTGCGCGCAGGCGCTCCATCGGGGACTCGGAGGAGCCGCCTCCCGCACCAGCGGCATCAGCGTCGTCGTCGTCGGCAGCAAAGCGGCGGCGCTGGTCCCTGACGAAAAAGGCAAAGCGCGGCTCGCCGGCCCAGAACGGCCTGTTGGCGTCGTCGTCGCTGACCACGAGCCCGGCGATCAGCTCCTGCGGGCGCGCGGACCCCGGGCGGCCGGCCACGATGGCCTCGGCGAGCATGGCGGGGATCTCGTCCTCCCAGTTGGGGTTCATGTTGAGGGAGCGCAGGTTGCGGACCATGGACGAGTGCTGGCGCGTGACGTAGCCGACCTCGACCAGGATGCCGATGTCGATGACCGAGGCGGCCAGCCCCCGGGCCCGCCGGTCGGCCGCCAGCGCGCTCATGAAAAGGTTGGCCATGTGGTAGCCCGACTGGCCCGGCACGCCGATGACGCTGCCCGACGACGAGAAGAGGAGGAAGAAGTCGAGCCGTCGGCCCGGGGCGGCCTCGTGCGCCGCCAGTGCGCGCTCCAGGTGCAGGCTGCCGTCGACCTTGGGGCGGATGGCCGTCATGGCCTCGGCGGCGTCGAGCGCGGCAAAGAGCTTGTTGGACAGCAGCATGGAGCCGTTGAAGACGCCGGCCACGGGCGGCATGCTGTCGTGCATGGTCGAGACCGTCGTGCGCACCGCCTGGTAGTCGGTCACGTCCATGGAAAAGACCCGCACGGCCACGCCGGCCGACTCCATCGAGCGCAGCCAGTCCTGCGGAAGCTGCAGGCTGCGGCTGGCCAGGGCGATGTGGCGTGCCCTCTGCTGGACCATCCATTCGCAGATCGACCTGCCCAGGTCGCGCGTCAGCCCGACCAGGAAGTACGTCTTGTCGGCCTTGAACAGCTGGCTGGCGTCGATGGGCTGGATCTTGGCGCGGACCGTGGCCGAGGCCGTCCAGTCTAGCACCGCAAGGCCGTTGGATAGGGCCGCAGACGAGTCGTTGCTACTTGTAGTGGAGGCTTGCCCGACAGGTATGACTGCCGCGTGTACAAGTGGCTCTGTCGAGGCCAAGCTGACTGACAAACCAAACACTTGCTCGAGCTCTTTGGCCATCTCAGAGCCAGTCCGGTCTTGAGACGTGAAGCTGGGTGGAGGGCTGAACAAGTGCCCGCAGAGGACATGTTTGAGACCGAGGGCGTGCTGAGCCGGTGAAACCTCGTCGGTACTCGAGGATGTTGTGATGATGGCAGAAATACCCTGGGGTACTGTGGCCTTGAGCTGTCTGAATGGCATGTTGCGATGTATCAAAACCGGAGTCCGCCCGGGTTTAGCATTGGTTCTAGTTGTAGCTGTTGTAGTTGTAGTTGTTGTAGTCGTAGACTTGGACTTTTCTCCCCAGGCAGAGCTTGTCCAGTATATCTTGACGCCCACCTTCCCGGCTTCCACCTCCAGCGTCGCCAGTGTCGTCTCGTCCAAGTCTCCGTGCACCCATATGGTTGATTTGGTTGGCACGCTGCGTACCCACGCCCGGACGGCCAGGACCAGGGAAACAGCGGCGACTGTAATAGGGGTCACATGGTGCCCTTGTGGAACAAAGTAGACTTCCCAGCTTGCCTTGTGGACGATGGACTTGTTGGAGCTGGACAATGCTAGCACTGGTCGTTCCAGTCCCTCGGCATCTCCCTGAACCACTCCAAAGCAGAGGTAAGCCGGTCGTCGAGCCATACCTTGGGTGTTGATAATGGGGATGAGCGTCGAGTACTTGACGTGAATCATCAAGTCTTGATCACAATCTGCAGTCCCAGTCCCAGTCCCAGTCCCCTGAATTCCCGTCTTTGGTGTTGCCACAAGCTCGCAGCCCAGCATATCTGCCATCTTCCCATTTGAGGGGTCGCGCAGCTCCAGCACATGATCATCAGCCCCAACCTGCGCCCATATGTTTCTCCGCGAGGTGTTGACGCGATCGTTGAGCTCCTGGTATGTGCGAATCCGGGGTATGTACAGCATGCCGTCGCTCTTGAGGAGCAGCTCCGTCTCGTCGGTAAACAGGAGCTGCTCGTCCCCGAGGGCGGCCGACATGACGAAGCGGAGAAAATGCTCCAGGACCAGCGCCGCCTCCAGCCTGATCGAGTCGTCCTCCAGGTCCAGGACCTGCAGCCTCAGCGAGCGCACCTCGCTGCGCAGCGTCCGGCACAGGCCGACGAGCATGTTGGATGAAGGGTTCCTCCGGCCCGCGCCCCGCGTCATGAAAAAGACGGAGCCGGCCTTGCCAAACATGGTCTGCAGCCCCTTCAGCACGCCGCCGTCCACGTCCTCGGCGTCGGCGCGCACTGCAGGACGGTCCAGCTCGGCGAGGTACAGGACGGAGCATCTGTCGGGGATGGCCGCACCAGCAAGGCCGCCGACGTCACGCACCTTGACCACCTCGGCACCGCGGGCCACCAGCTGGGCTTCCACCTCCCGCACCACCCGCGAAGTGGCCATGGTGGCGCCGCCAACCAGCACAAAGACGCTGTCGGCCGGCAGCAGATGCGCGTGGGCCAGGGGCTGGCGCAGGCAGGACACGGCGTCGGACAGGGCCTGGCTGACAAACGAGGAGCAGGTGCGCAGGCTGGGGTGGGGCTCGTGGTGGCGCAGGACCTCGAGGCCCGAGAAGCCGGCGTCCCACAGCTTGGCGTCCCAGGAGTCGACCGACAGCTGCGGGCCGACGGTCCTGCACCCGTCGGCGGCCAGCCACCAGCCCTCGAGCCCGCCGAGGATGAGCTGGACCTGGGCCAGGCCGCCGGTGGGCTCGACGGCCACGAGGAAGCCGCCGGGCCGGAGCAGGGAGCGGATGCGCCGCAGCGCCGCCGCCACGTCCGGCGCGATGTGCAGCACGTTGGCCGCCACCACGACGTCGTACGCGCCGCGCTCGAAGCCCTGCTCCTGCAGGTCGGCCGCCACGTCGAGCCGCGCGAAGCGCATGCGGCCGCCGCGGTGCTCCGCCGCGAACCGCGCCCGAGCCTCGGAGAAGAAGCCCGCCGACACGTCCGTGAAGGTGTAGGACCCGTAGCCGTCCGCGCCCACCGCGTCGAGGATCGCCCGCGTCGTCGCCCCCACCCCGGCCCCCAGCTCGATCACGTCGGCCTGCGGGTGCCGGTGCGAGATGCCCTCCAGGTACCGCGCCACCTGCCGCTGCGCGTTGCGCACCCCGAGCCCCTCGCTGTAGTACCGGCCCAGCATGTTGTCGGCGAAGAGCACCTCGAGCATCTGTGCTTGGTTGCTGAACACGGCCGAGATGTCGTCTTTTACCGCGCCGAGGAGTGCAAAGTCGACTTGGCTGCGGTGCTTTTCGAGGATGCTGTTGATGGTGGCTTCGTCGTCGTCCAGCCACGGGCAGGGGGTGTCTTGTTCGGTGGCATCATCGAGGATTGCTGTGGCCGAGGACCACTGTTCGCCTCGGCGTGCCTTGTTCACTGTTTCTTGGGCATACGCCACCAACATCTGCTCGTGTTTTTTGAGGTTCTGAATGCCAATCTTTTCGGCCGTTTCTACTATTTTTCGACAGGTGAATAGCGAGACTCGCTCGGCGTCAATGATCATGTCGTTTTGTAAAGGTCTATAGTCGGCAGTCAAATCATCCGAGTCGCTGCTGCTGAGCAGGTCTGGCTTCCAGATTGTCCGGCTGAAGAGGACTCGATCATCAATGGGATCTGGCCTTCCCAGAGTCGTCATGGAAAGGCCCTCGACCTGCACCAAGGGCATTGGTTGCTGCTTCTCGTCGGCCAAGTAAATGCTAAAATCACCCACCAGCGTCGATGGTTTTGCATTGCTGACGTAGGCATCCACCACAACCTGGGTGTCTTGTTCTTGATTGTTCTGACCAGTACCTGCAGTACCTGCAGTACCTGCAGTATCTGCAGTACCTACAGTAGCTACAGTACCTGGCAGCAATTTTATCTTGGGGTTAAAGATGAGCCGCTTGAGCTTTTGCGGCAGATATGCAGACTTGACCCTGCCCATCTCCGGCGTGGCAAACGCAGCAACCACGGGGTGGATGCAGGTGTCGATCAGCCCCGGGTGCACCAGCCCGTCGCCGCAGTCGATATCCTCCGACTTCCAAGACGCCATCGCAGTGGCGAGCCCTGTACTCCGGCTCAGCGACACGAGGCCGCGAAACACGCCGCGGTATTCGATGCCGGCCTTGTCAAACATGGAATACAAGTCGTCGACATCGACACGGGTCTTGGTGTTGGGGGAGGCCGCCCTCGGCATGAAGAAATCTGCAGGCCCCTCGTCCGGCCCAGCCAAAAAGACCTCGACCGAACCCGTGCACATGTTGGTGTCCACAGCCCCCGAGACCGGATCCCGGCACACGCTGAACCCGACGGACGCCCGGATCCCATCCCTCAGCCCCTTTCTCTCCTCGACCTTGGCAGAGGTGATGATCTCGACCGCCCGCCCCCCTTCCGGTATCGCGAGGGTGCGGTTGAAGCTCACGTCCGACAGCTGCACAAACGCCACCTCCCTGCCCGCCGCCAGAAACTGCGCAACCTCGAGGAGCATGACCAGGTAGGCCGCCGCCGGGTACAGGGCCTCGCCCTCGAAGGCGTGGCCGCGCAGCCACGGCAGCTCCGCGAGGCTCAGCATGTTGCGCCAGCGCGGCTCCGCGTCCGTGTCGTCTGGGCAGCGGCGGCCCAGCAGAAAGGCCCGGTCCTGGGGCCGCAGCCTGTGGTTCCGCGAGACGCGCGACTCGCGCCAGAGGGAGGTGGTGTGGTCCCAGGCGTAGGGCGGCAGGTCCTTGACCATGCGCGGCCGGGGCTCGCCGGGGTCCTGCGGGTGGCGGAGGGCGCCGCCGCCAAAGCCGCGCCAGAGGAAGCCCAGGGCCTCGGACAGGGAGGTGACGCAGTCTGCGCCGCGGTTCATGGCGCCGCAGTAGGGGATCGTCCGCTTCAGGTGCGCCTGCACCGTCTGTCCGACCGGCCCCTTGAGCGCCGGGTGGGGACCGACCTCGATGGCGGCGTCGAACGGGCCTCCGTTGGTCAGCGCGGCGGTCACTGCGTCGGCGAAGAGCACCGGCTGCACCATGTTGTCGACCCAGTACTGGCCACTGGCCAACCCGCCAAAGTCCCCATCCCAAAACATGTCCGCCGTCCCGGTCACGCTCGAGATCCAGACGCAGGGGCTGCGGCCCGTCGGCTTGGTGGGCTTGATGCCGCAGGCCCTCATGGACTGCAGGTACGGCCCGGCCGGCGGTTCCATGTGGGGAGAGTGGTAGGCCTTTCCCGTCCTCAACAGCCTCGAAAAGACGCCCCTCTGCTGCAGCTCCGCGTGCGCCTCCTCCACGGCATCCGCGTCGCCCGAGATGGTGACGCTGGACGGCGAGTTCCTAGCCGCCAGCCACAGGCGCCCCCTCCACCGCTGCACTGCCGTGATCTGCTCCTCGGCGGCGTCCCAGCCCAGCCCCACGGCCAACATGGCCCCGCTGCTCCGGGCGAGGCGGGCGTGCCGGCCCCGGTAGTAGGCGATGCGCACGGCGTCACGCAGCGTCAGGATGCCCGCGGCGTAGCAGGCGGCCATCTCGCCCGACGAGTGGCCCACGACGGCGCTGAAGCGGACGCCGTGCGCCGCCAGCACGTCCACCAGCGCAATCTCCACCGCCGTCGTGCACGGCTGCGCAAACTCGGCCTCGGCGATGCGGCTCTGCTTTTCTCCCCGCGACAGCTCCTCCGCCAGCGACCAAGCCGGCCGGTCCGCCACCACCGGCAGCGTGGCCAGCGCGTCCTGGCACCGCGAGATGGCCCGCCTGAAGGTGCCGTTGTGCAGCATCAGCTCCCTGCCCATGCCCGCCCACTGCGCGCCCTGTCCGGTGAAGACGCCCAGGATCCCCACGCCTTCGTCCGGCGACGCGAGCGCCTTTGGAGGCTCGCCGAGCTTTGTGGGCTTTTCGGCCGCGGTTGTTTTGGATAGCGTCTCCTGCAGGCTCTGCTCCAGATCCTCTCGTGATTTCGCCGCCGGGATGGACATGCGGACGCCGAGCTCGCTGCGTCGTGCAAAGAGCGTCCAGGCGAGATCTCTCTGCTCCACGCTCGGGTTGTCGCGCAGGAACTCCAGTAGATTCCTGGCTTGTCTCTGGAGTGCCTGCTCGCTGTGCGCGCTTAGTACGATGGGCATGGCTGGTCGCTCCGCGGCAGCCGCTGCCAGCCCCTCCCAGGTATGCACGCGGCCCGCGACGTCATGCTGCGTGTCTTTTCTACCCCTTCCAAGGTCTTGCTTCTCCAGGCCGCCGTCAAACGACTCGATAATGGCATGGGCGTTGGTGCCGCCAAAGCCAAAACTGTTGACGCTCGCACGCTTGGGCTGGCCGGCAGCAGGCGTCGGCCACGGCCTGGACTCGGTGGGTATTTTTAGCACGCGGGACAGTGGTTCGATCTCTGGGTTGAGTCTTTTCAGGTGGAGGTTCGGCGGGATGGTGTCGTGCTCCATGGCGACGAGGACCTTGATGACACCGGCCAGACCGGCGCATCCTTCGAGGTGTCCTATGATGGTCTTGACTGACCCGACCAACAGTGGGGTTTCTTCAGAGGTGCGAGACTTTTTCGCGGACTCTGGGTCGAAGAAGCTCTTGAAGATTCCTCGTGCTTCGACGGGGTCTCCTGCGGGTGTTCCTGTACCATGCCTAGGGGCAAGAGAGGAAAAGATCATGTTAGTATTTTTTCTGCTTCTTCTTTTCTGCTTCTTCTTTTCTGCTTCTTCTTTTCTGCTTCTTCGTCTCCCACCATGGCAACAAATACTTACGCTTCAAAATACTGACACCTCTCCTCCACATTAAACGGATCCAACCCGGCCGCTCGGTAAGTATCCCATATCAAGCTCGCCTGCGCCTCGGCACTGGGCATGGTGATTCCCGGCGTGCGGCCGTCCGAGTTCACCCCCGTCGCACGTACCACGCCCCTGATGGGATCTCCATCTCGCAGCGCCCGGCTCAGGGGCTTAAGCAGCACCGCCGCCACGCCCTCGCCGCGAGCATAACCGTCCGCCGCAGCGTCCCACATCTTGGACGTGCCCGTGGGCGACAGCATGCGGAGTTTGCTCTCGGCAATATACATGAGCGGGTCCAGCAGGAGCCCGCACCCGGCAACTATGGCCATATCAGACCCGGCGGCACCCCCTTCCGCCGCGAGATCCCGCACGGCCTGGTGCAGGGCCACCAGCGACGAGGAGCAGGCCGTGTCGATGCAGACGGACGGGCCGCGCAGGTCGAGGGCGTACGAGACGCGGTTGGCCAGCATGGCGCGCGAGGTGCCCGACGCCGTGTAGCTGCTCAGGTCCTCGGCGTCGCGCGCCTGCACGTCGGCGTAGTCGCCCGTCATGACCCCCACGTGCACCGACGTCCGGGACCCGCGCAGCCCCTCCAGCGTCGCCCCCGCCGACTCGGCCGCCTCGTACACCGTCTCCAGCAGCAGCCGCTGCTGCGGGTCCATGGCCTCGGCCTCGAGCGGCGAGATGCCGAAGAAGCTCCCGTCGAACAGGCATGGGTCCTGGTCCAGAAAGTAAGACTTGAGCACGTTGCTGCTGCCGTGGTGCTCGCCCTTTGCGTGGTGGAACTTGGAGAGGTTGAGCCGCCTCGGGTCTGGCTCTCGGGAGATGTCGCGCCCGCTGGTCAGGAGCTCCCAGAATTTGGACGGCGTGTCTGCTCCGCCTGGGAAGCGCAGTGAGTATCCTATAATGGCCACAGGCTCCATTTGCAGGTGATTTTCTATTTGTTTGTATACGGTTGAATGTGAATTATTAAAAGTATGGTGTAAAGTGGCCGCTGTGTGCTCGTGTAATATGATCCCCTACGATGGTTGACTGGAGGAAGCAGGTTTAAAGTTAGTCCTGTGGGCTTGTCGTCTTGTCAAATAGACATGCTTCTGTATTTCCTGGTTACAAAGTAAATGCAACACCGTCCTGTCGAGGTAACCCGAGAAACAGGGGGTTGACACGTAGCAATATCTCCGTGCACCATTTCGGCGCATGAATACGATTTTGTGATATTTGACCGATGGCTGAATCGCTCATTTTAAGATTTCAGAGCTGGTCGTATGAAACGCAGTACCACCGTGGTGTATAGGAGACCGGTTCCCACAGTTTGATTGCTGCGTCATTTTGCTAGCAAACATGACAAAGCTACAAAGGGACTATGTTTTCATTAGCCCTAAAGTGTTACATATCGACATGTAGCCACCCGTGGTACTGATGTATGTGGAGTTTCGTTAACATGTGATGTTGTCAGACTTGTCAGGATCTCGATATAAGTAAAAGAAAGAGTCTCGAGCCCGATCCAAGACATTCACATTTGACACTTTGACACTTTGACATCAGCAAGAATAATTACTCGCGAAAAAAGAAGAAAAAGAAAGAACAAGAAATGACAATGCCACCTCTTCCCCCCAAAAGGCACGGCCTCTTGGTCAGCAAGCCGGGCGAGCTGCAGCCGTCACCCCTGGCGATGCCGCAGCTCTCGCCGGGCCAAGTGCTGGTCAAGACCTCGTGCGTCGCCCTGAACCCCTCCGACGCCAAGATGGTGGCCGCCGGCCTCCCCCGCGGCTCGCTGGCCGGTCTGGACTTTTCCGGAACCGTCGTGGCCGTGGCGCCCGGCGAGGTCTCGGGGTCCACGCCCGTCGGCGCCCGCGTCTGCGGCCTGGCCTGCGGCTACAGCGAGGAAGAAGGCGCCGCGGGGGCCTTTGCCGACTACGTCGTGGCCGAGGCCGAGTTCCTGCTGCGCGTCCCGGACTCCATGTCTCTGGAGCAGGCCGCCACACTGCCGGTGGGCGTGTTGACGGCCGGCATGGTCTTGTTCAACACGCTGAGGCTGAGGGAGAAGAAGCCAGAGGAGGATCGGCATGTGCTCGTTTACGGCGGCAGCACGGCGTCTGGGATATTCATCATCCAGGTTTTGAGGCAGTAAGACAAGCTTGTTCTGTTTTTTTGTCTTTTTCTTTTCTTTTTCTTTTTCTTTTTTTTTGGACTAAACTGAAAAAAAACACGCTAAAACTTCCTTCACCAGCTTCAACTTCAAACCCATCGCCATCTGTTCGCCACACAACTTTGACAAGGTCAGGGCAGCCGGCGCAGTGGCGGTACATGACTACCGCTCCGAAGACTGCGTCGTCGCCGTCCGCGCATCCACCGGCGGGCGCCTGGGCACCGCGGTGGACTGCATCACCAGCGCCGACTCGATGCGCCTGTGCTACGAGGCGCTGCGCAACCTCGGCGCCGACGATCAGCTGAATCACGCCCGCTACGTCTCGCTCGACAGCTTCCCCATCTCTGGCCACTCGCGCAGGGCGGTGCGGCCGGCGTGGGTCTTTGCCATGACCGCCTTTGGCAGGGCGCTCGACTGGGGTGCGCCCTACAAGACCGCGGCGCGACGCGGCGACCGAGACTTTGCCGTCGCCTGGATGAGGGAGGTCGATGGGCTGGTGGGTCGGGGCAGCATTCGGCCCCTCCAGGTCCGAGTCGTCGATGGACCCTTGGAGACTGCTGTGGCCGACGGTCTAGACTTGCTGCGCCGCCCGGGGGCTGTATCAGGGGAGAAGTTGGTTTGCAGGATTGGCCGTGCTTGAGCCGTGACAAACCTGACTCGTCGACGGCCTTGTATAAAGCTCCGGAACTCCGGTGGAAGCTTAAATACTGTCGTACCACATTTTTAAAGCAATTTGACTCGACATCTATACCTCGCCACGTACTGTTAATATCCGCATATCGCTGCTAAACTCGAAACATATAATCGACCGTGCGGCTGTCAGGATCCCGCCTAAATTTTACGGCAATGTATCAAACCATAATGGCTGCTGAGGTAAATGGAGCGTTCGGGCTACCTTGCAACGCAAAGGGTCCTGTCTGAGCATTGAAACTATTGAACTTACTACTGTGTAGTCGACTGTTTCATGCACGTCAAATTTAACATATATCAATAATTTATGGGCAAATATCCGAGCTATATTGATTCGTTTACCGCCGATCATGAGCACGCTGTTCGAACTGCTGCGTGGTAAAACTCTCGAGCTACTGTGCTAGGTTGGGATGGCTAAAATTTCCTCCTGAAAGCTCATGCCCAACCGCAGCTCCGGATAAGCTTTGAACCTTAAACGGCCAAAATTCACGACCTTTCGGCCAACGCTCAGTCAGTGGTGCATCGCATCCCACTGGAAACCACCATACCCAGGCATTTCCCAGAATATCAACTAGAACTAGGTTCCTTGCTCAAGGTGGCAACGTTTACGACAAAAAAAAGGAGAAAAAAAATGGCCAGCACACATTCAAAGGTTCTGATAATCGGCGGTGGCATCGCAGGCTGTGTTGCAGCATGCCTGCTAAAGCAAAAGGGCTACGATCCCATCGTCTTTGAAAGGGCCCCAACCCAAGGCGATGTGGGCGCATCGCTGTTGATCTGCCCAAACGGGTTAAAGGTGTTGGCCAAGATGGGCGGAGGGGTGGTAGAAAAGCTCCGAGCGAATGCGCCAAGGCTCGCAGAGCTCTGCGATCGCACGGCAGCGGGAGAGATTCTCGGGGAGGCGTCAGACGTTCCCGAAGAGTTCGAGAGCCGGTATGGATATCCTGCTATTGGCGTCAAGAGGACGCTGTTTGCCAAGTGGGTTGTCGATGCTGCGGTTGGGCAAGGTATCGAGGTACGATCTGGCTGGGCACTGGAGAGGTTCGAACAAGACGACACTTCTGTGACGGCCTTCTTCAACCAAGGCCGATCCGAAAAGGGCGAGTTTCTCATTGGCTGCGATGGTCTCAAATCAAAGACGAGGAGATGGCTCCTGGCCAGCAAAGGCCTAGAGGATGGCCAACCCAGCTATACAGGTCTGGCTCAGGTAAGCCTCGGCGGGTTCTTTCTTCACATGGCCGTCAACGTCAGCTGCTGACGACTTGCAATGACTGACCTTGACCAAAGACTGGAGGTATTTCACCCACACCGGTCCAGTTCCTCAGCAAGCCAGGGCTACGCAACTGGTACGGTGTCGGCCTTCATCTGGTCTGCTACCCCATCACGGCAGAGCACACCTCCTGGGCCCTTACTCGCAACGAATCGGCAGCCGAAGAGGCGTCGTGGGGCTTGTTTGACGATGAGCGTAGAGAGCGGACCAAAGTGGAGCTGGAGAAGAACCTACGCGACCTCTCCTGGGACCCTGTCGTGGCCGAAATGGTTGGCAACGCACAGCGATTGATCAAATATGGAATATACGACCGGCCAGAGCTCAAGCCCAGCGACTGGTACTTGGGCCGGTGCGTATTGATGGGCGATGCGGTGCACCCTACCGCCGTCCACCTGGGTCAGGGTGCAAACCAGGCTTGGTGAGTGCAGAGTGCAGAGAATCCACGTCTTGGTTGCTGGTCTTCTTGACTTTTTTTTTGGACAAATCCCTGACCGCTTCACCACACTATGATGCTGACCGAGTGCCAGCGAGGACTGTTTCTACCTGACGGCCGAGCTGCCAGACTGCGACCCAGCAACTGTGATCCCGACCGAAGAGTTGACGCGGGTTTTTGCCAAGTACGCAGAGATACGACAGCCACGTACATCCGTTTTGGTAGAAGGGGCACGGAGGCAGGGGGAAATCAGGGTTTCGCCGCCCGAAAAATGCGCCGAGCGAGACGCGCTGATTGCGAAAGTTATGACTGACCGCGCCGGGCTCGAGGCGACATTTGACTTTCGCTTCATCCTGCCAGTTTGATGGAAAGCCAGCGACAATCAGTATTGGATTAGTTGGTCTTTTAGACAACCCTACCCAAGGTAATTTTTAAATTTAAAATCCATTGCCTCTCTAACGTCGTGTTTACTTCATACTTTTTTTTGATGAGTAAGAACCACCGGCTATCAAACTCTGGCAAGTTTCCACTTTGAAAGGACGACAGCTTGCAGAAAATGAGCGGAAATAACCTCGTGTCTGGAACTCTGGATGGGCTGTCACTAACACTTGGCATTCCAAGTCATTGGTTCGCTTGGCAACTGCTGCCTGTTGAGCCAGTCGCCAAGCCGTATTACGGCCCTCGTTGAATTAAGCTAACCTATATATGGATCTGGCCCTAATACAACTGGGACCCACTCTGCCTACAGCCTTACCGTACCGGTGCTGTGGCATGAAGGGCACAGTCCAGGGTCGTCGACTCTAGAGGGATCCTTTAAATCACAATGTGCGCAGCTGAAAAAATGTTCGGTCGTGGCCTCGCTCTCTTTTTCCCCGCTGTGCGTGTCGCCATTCGCGGTTTTTGGTAGTTGTCGAGTTTTCCATCATTTATAACCAGACTCTCACAATGGCCTCAACCGTTGAGACAACGCCTGCAGAGGTGACATCGGCACCCGTCCCGGCGTCACCCAGCCAGCCAGTGCATCCGGCAATTGCTGCCGGAGCGCGACCCGTCGAGACAGTCACCGAGAAACCTCAAACCACTGTCTCCGCCCAGGCCTCGCCCGACGCCACTGCACCTACTGCACCTACTGCACCTACTGCACCTACTGCACCCGGTATAGAACAGACTCTCCCCTCCGCTGCCTCACCGGCAGCGCAGCCTGTGACAACTGGTGGGGCGACAGTACAGGATCCTGAGCAGACAGGTTCGTTCCCTCAGCGGTTAAAGGAGGCAGATAGGCACTGGGCATGGAAAGTCGGCTCCAGGACTCTTCAATGCATTTTATGTCTCGTAGGCATAGCATGCTGTGCGTGGCTCATTGGGGGAACCGTCCGCATCAATGGCGGTAACTACTACAGCCCACTCTCCGACTTGGACATATTCATGACAACTATCGCCACTCCCTTGGTAAGTGTGCCATGTACCCATGTTGCTTGCCAAGAGCCCACTCAACATTTTATACCCTAGATAAATACCTCGTCTATTATCTGAGACTGACCAAATCACCTGCAGTTCGTCTTATCCGTCCTCTGGGGCATGATCGACCTCTTGGTCCGACTTTGCCGCAAACCACCTCGGCCAACCCACCCTGCTGTCATCCTGAGCATCGATCTGTGCTTCTGGGCCACCTTTATCGTCCCGATCCTCGCCTCTATTATTGCCTACCAAGAGATCTCCTATCTCGAAATGCGCACCGTGTTTGGCGATCCCAGCTACAGTTACAACAAGGGATACCGGGGTGAGTACTACCTGAACCAGACGACCGACACGTGGATCTACAACATTACAAGCATCGACAAGGGCTCTCGGGAGTACAACTCCACGACGAGGTCGTGGAGCTTCCCCAAGATAGACCCCTCCACCATCGTCCGCGACTGCTCCGAATACTACAGCTCGTGCGCCGAGCAGGACGCCACCCTCAATGCCATGTGGAAGCAGATCCCCACGCGCTTCGCCCTCACCATCACCATCATGGTCATGCTCGCCCTCGTCACCGTGTGCCACTTCAAGCTCTTTGTGTGGGCCTGCGTGGACACGCACAGGTGGCGCGCGAGCAGGAAGCAGGAGGCCATCGCAAAGTCCATCGAAGGGATGCTGGCTACCGGACAACTGGTCCTTTCCCCGGGGCCCAATGGTGAGCTCGTGATGCGGCCGTCGCCGGCGTATCTGCCTACTCAGGTCTACACGCCTGCTCAGGCGTTTCCTCCAGCGATGCAGCAGGCTCCTCCTGTCACGGCGCAGCAATCACAAGGGGTGAGATATGCCTAGAGATGTGTCTCGACTCGAATAGAACCACCACTTTTCTGTACCGACAGAAAGACATGATCCGGATCAATCACATAAGATCTGATAGATAATAGACAATAAAACATAATAATCAACCGATTGATACCAACGCTTTGTGAATGTGCAACAACTCCCAAGCAAACTTGGCGGACTCTCTGCGCAGCCGGAGGATCCTCACACACACAAACACGAAAACCAACTAATCATACACTGCACACGCCCAGACCGCAGCTCAGCCCTCCTACAGCGCCTTTCTGGTCACGGCAGCATATGGTCCCGCCTCCGCAAAAGCACGACGCCCCCGCCAAAGCCGCATTCCTTGCGCCCGCAATCTTGCCGATCCACTCGGTGAAGGAGTACCCCCTCTCCGACTGTGTGTCCTTTGCATCTACGGGCCTGCGTCGGTCGACCGGCTCTCTCGGCTGTTCAGGTGACAATCGTGACGGGTCTTGTATGGCGAGGCCAGGGCTCTGTTTGGTACACGGTAGGCTTTTTCCTGGCCAGGTTGTGGGCGCCGAGAGGATCGTGTGGGCCAAGAGGGCAGATAACAGTTGGAAGATGAGCAGCTTCATAGTATGATTATGACTGGTTTTGAGTTGGGCTAGTAGTTTTGTAGTTGCGTCTGCCGTCTATTATACTGCTGGAGCTTTTTATGGCCTTTGTAGTTCTATCGCATGAATCCAGCAAACTTGTATTGTTGTGTATACAATAGCAACATCACAAGGTGAGCTTCCTTCTCCAAAGATGACAGGTGCACTACTTAAAGCATGACATCCAGATCCAAAATCGATTGTATAGCCGCTCAAATCTACCGGCTGCTGGATCCCTCAGTCTAGCCGAGGTGCAAGACGCGGCAGTGTTTGCGCAGCCTGGGGAAGAATATGTAGGGACAAAACGTGCGCCGCACTGCATGGGCGGTCTGCTGCAACATGAATAGTATATCAGGGTCAGTGCCACTATTCTGTCCAAAGCAGAAGTGAATGCTACGATATACTCAATATTAGATGCAAGTTAGTGAGGATCGCATCCAGGCTGCCTTTCAACGCCAATTGCTCTCTGGGATAGCCCGAACGACGACCATTTGAACTAGACCAGACTCTGGTTTAAAAACGTCGCTATATGCTATGACGGATTGGTTCACTTGTCTTGAGCGGTCATATACATCTCACGAGCCTGTCCATTGCGAGAAAGAGACGATCGAAGGCGTGTTCCTAATTATAGTATGTAAATTGTGCATGCAGGATCGTCAGGAACCGATGAGCTTTTGTGGAAGAGCAATTAACCTGCATGTCAGTCGTCGGTGGCGCTGATACGCAATTCAGGGCAAATGTTGCTTCCACAGCCCTGACAGGCTGAGTATGCAGGGATAGAGAGGTAGCATTGAGCCTGAATTAGAAAAATTGGCAGTGTTAAGCGTGTGGGGATGTCCCTTGAGCGAAGAAATTGTAGAGCGTTCATTGCTTATCGAGTAGGCTCACGAAGCTTTATTTTTATTGCCAGGTAGAATGCATGGCACCGAACCACATCGACGTGCTTGGACACTTGACATTTTCTTCCGCAAGTCGCCTGTACGTAATAGAATGTGGAATGTCGCCGAGTCAATCAGTCATATGCTTGGCAGTCTTGGGCCTCCCATTGTTACCCGCTTGGGTCACGTGAAGTCCCGGCTTTTATCGGAGTTAATCAGCATTCATCATCAATTCCAACGGCTTCTGCGACAGTCTTGAACGCACTGGAAAGCTTTGACCAAGCAGCTGAGCTCGTCAGACACTCATCAACGTCACGCCTCCGCCTCCGACCACTCCGAAATTTGCCATCAGGTCTTTATCCTCGACATAACAACCACAACCTCTCATCGAGCAACAACGACGATCATCAAAGCAGTCGAAATTTCCTCGAAGGATATTGCGACACAATACTGCATTAAGACAACAATCCTAGAACCCAGCGACAATGTCGTTCACCATCTCGGTCCGTCAGGGTCCAGCTCGTCTGGCCCATCTGATCAAGAGCACCAGCGCAAAGCCCACCACCCTGCGGGCTTTCCACCAGTCTGCTCCCAAAAACACCTTTTTCACATCAAAAACGGCAACATGGCGCCCGACGACATCCTCGAGCTTGGTCGCCCGCGCCTCGAGCCGAGCTTACCACCAGCACGCCCCGCATGCTCCGGTAGACAACTCGTCGCTGATGCGCAAGCTGCTCGTCGGCGGTGCCATCTTTGGAGGAACCCTCGTTGCCACCAACGTGGTCTTTAACCGCGAGACCCGCGAGGATGGAGGCATGCCTCCATATGAGCGATCGTACCTCAACGACACCTTTTTGCACACCGGTCTCGGCATCGGCATCATCGGCTTGACTGCCAGGCAGATGATCAAGACTGGATTCGTGTATCGCTTGATGGTCACCAACCCTTGGGTGTTTGCCATTGGTGGTCTGGGTCTCAGCTTTGCTACCATGATTGGCGCCAGGTCTATCGACCCTGACAAGTAAGTGACTCCTTCCTTTGACTGAACAAAAGGGCATCTGTCTGACATTATATCTGTAGCTACGTCCCCAAGTACGCCCTGTGGACGGCATTCAACGCGACGCAAGCCGCTTTCGTCGCTCCTCTTCTCGCCTTCGTCCCGGGTCCTCTCATCGCCCGCGCTGGCCTTTACACCCTCGCCATGATGGGCTCCATCTCGTTCGTCGGCGCGACCGCCAAGCAGGAAAAGTACCTCTACATTGGTGGTCCCCTCCTGGCTGGTGCGGCCATCGTCGCCGTCTCGGGTCTTGCTCCTCTTGTCGTCCCCGTAACTGCCGTTAGGACTCTCGCCTTCACCGAGAACCTCTGGCTCTACGGTGGTCTCGCCGTCTTTGGCGGCTTCACGCTCTACGACGTCCAGAAGGTCTTGCATCACGCCCGTCTGGCCCAAAGGGGTCTCATCAAGAAGGACCCCATCGCTGAGAGCATCAGCCTGGAGCTCGACTTCCTCAACATCTTTGTTCGCATGGTTCAGATCCTGATGATGCAGAACAGCAGGCGAAAGTAAACAAACGATAAAGACACGTATTTCTTTTGTTCTCATGTAATCAAGGTTTGCGCTTTGGGAGGTGATTGTACTACCTAACTCTCTGCTCAAAAGTGGCATTTAGCTGCCCGTACATAACTGGTGTTGAGGCGTTGGATTCCATAGTGTATAATACCAGGAAAATCGTTTCGTCAAACTACCTAAACTTTACATTTTCCGCCATAATAAAAAAAAGCTACAATCTAGATTTCCGCTCCTCATCCGCCGAGCCGTCCTGGAGTCATTTGAGCTCGGGGAAATCCCTCAAGTGGTGGCTGGCACACTGGTACCCAGATGGGTTCTTGTGAAGGTACAGCTGGTGGTAGTCCTCGGCGTCCCACCACTGTCCAGCGGGCAGCAGCTCCGTGACGATCTTGCCCTTCCACCACTGCTCGTTGGCCTTTTGCGTCACCTCCCTCGCGATCTTCTCCTGCTCTGCGTTGTGGTAAAACACGGCGCTGCGGTACTGCGTGCCCCTGTCGTTGCCCTGCTGGTTGGGCGTCGTCGGGTCGTGCGTCTTGTAGAAGAACTCGACCAGCTGCCTGTAGCTGATGCGGCTGGGGTCGAAGACGACCTGCGTCGCCTCGGCGTGGCCCGTCGCGCCCGAGCACACGGCGCGGTACGACGGGTTCTGCGCCTCGCCGCCAATGTAGCCCACGCGCGCGTCGTACAGGCCCTTGTTCTCAAAGTGCTTGCGGAAGATGTGCTCGACGCCCCAGAAGCAACCCGCCGCAAAGGTCGCCCGCTGCGCGCCCTCGGGGATCGTCGCCGCCGCCCCGCCGGATGTGGCCTCGGACACGGAGAGCATGGTCGAGCTGGTGAATGGTCGGGTCAGGCGGGTGATGAATGCTGGAGCCGAGAATACCATTGCGAGGAGGACTGCGAGGGCCGCGGTCAGTATCGTTGCTGCCAGGACTGGGTTTGTTGGCGGGGAGGGTCGTATCCGTGCGTTTTTGGACGCCGTTTTGGTTTGGTGGGGCAGAAAGCTCGTGAGAGCTTTAATTCTAGAGCTTGACGGGCTAAGAGATTGCGATGGATGTTGGTGCAGCTTGTGGGTTGCGAATTGGTTTACAATACCTGTCGGCAGTTGTGATGTGGAAACACGCAGAAAATGAATCTTTAAAACATACTCCAATCGCTTGGCCTTGGTTCTCCAAATCTAAATCCAAATCTAGTCAAGTCTAGACCGTCAGTGGCAATCTTCTGTGGTAATCAGAGTTGAGCTCGGTTCGCGGGGTTAACTGTTCCGTGCCAGCCGACAGCGCGAGCACTGACAAATCCGCTGCAGCACGTCATCAGTGCACGAAAGCCATCCCTGCCTACAGTACACCTAAGGTGTGCGTATTGTTGACGATTCCACCGGCTCGGCCACGCAGGATTGGCGCATACGTATGTGTTTTGTTTCCCCCTTTTTTGATTCTTAGTCTGGATAAAAATAACCCAGGAGAATGCAAAAGTCTATAATTGTATCTACATCTAGAGGAGCGGCACTGAGAAATGCAAAACTTCAGTAGTAATGTTCAGCCACCTCGCAACTCTGAGCGGGTATCGGTATTTACTTTGATGCAACACAGGCAAATTTTATTTCCCATTTGTGCTCACTACCAGTAGATCCGGTAACAAATAGGCTTTTCAGTCCAAATCCCAGATTTTGCGTAGACGTATTATATTTAATAATTAGAGCTGAATCACTCGCCGTGTCATTAACATTGGGGAACCAAAGTTCGCCTCGCACCCAAGCCAGTGTGTTCAAATACCTTATGCCACGCTCAGAAGTAAAAACACCAAATATGCAAGCATATACTCCGTATAAAGTGGTTTTTCCCCTGCTTTTTTCAGAGATATGGGTGCGACAGAGAATTCACTTATCAGTATGCTCTTGGATAATAGAAGCGCATGCAGTCAATAGAAGCAAAACAGCCAAACGCAGAAAGGTCGGCAATAACGTTGGGCTCCACATCTCCGACCCCCCTAAAGTCCGGCCCCCTTGAAAAATGTAACGACGAAATACCCCTTTTATAAACCGATTTAAATGTAAAACTATCAACGCACAATAATACAATCATTGTCAGGCTCTCCCGGTTCGCTAACCTCTTCTCCATCGTTCAAAGCTTCTAAACAGTCCCTATTATTTTCCTGTGCTTCATAAACGTTTTTTTTGCTGACCAAAAGCTCGTTGGGATCCGGAATTACCCTTTTCCTTTTGACCGGCCGTACCGCCTCCAATTTTGCGTTTAACAAACTGATTTTTTGCTGAGCTTCAGCCAATAAGATATCCTTGGTTTCGAAGCTTTTTTGGACTTTTGCAAACAAAAGCCGTGAAGTGGCGTTACTTTTTTCGGACCGGGAAATTTCCTGTAGTTGAAGTCGAATATCTCGGGTCGTTTTAGGGGTTTTCCAAATAAGTAAAGACTGGTCGTTAATTTTTTGGGTTGGATTTTCCGGTGTTTTATCCCTTTGGAAGCCGTTATTTTTACCTTTTTCGACGTTGGCGTTGCTATTTTCTAATAAAAAAGGGTTTAAAAGTGGTTTTGCCAAGTTCACCGGCCATAACCCCGTCGTACGCCAACCAGATTGAATGGTTTTTGCTATAAATGCTTTTGATCTGGCTTTTCGATAGCAAAGTAGAAAGTTTCGTTTCCCAACAACCGTTGAACAGCAAAACTGGTTTACAAATCCCAGGTGACGTCGATAAGCTTCCTTTAACGGCCCAAAAACCGATAAATCCAACGGTTGAAGAACGTGTGACGAATGAGGGGGTAAATATAGGAGTTGAATATTGTTTTGCAAGCAAAGAAGCATAAATTCGTCCGTTATATGTGATCCATGGCCATCCAGAACTAATAACCGCTTTTCAGGGGTTAAAGGTTGGGTATACGGAATAAACACCTTTTTTAACCATTCGATACCTGTTTCATTATTTGTCCACCCGTTTTCGGTTGCATGAAATTGCCAGGTATCGAAAGGACTTAAATCAGCTGGAAACCATTGTTGCTGTACGTTTTTCCCCTTAAATATAACGAGGGGAGGTATAACAGCCCCCGTAGCTGATACACATTCGATTATGCTCGTCCAACCCCGCGTTCCAGGCTCTTTTCGCTGTAATGGCCGGATTTTATTACGCCCTAACACCAGGCCATTAGATCCTTTGCCTTCCATTATACCTGTTTCGTCCATATTCCAACGGTTGGCCGGTTTTATAGTATCGACAACGGGATTTTTCAAATAGGACCACCAAGATTTAATTACCTCGGTTGTAGCCCCATTAACCCGGGCATTTTCTATTCGCCGGGGTCTTTGGGTTTTCAAAATTGGATATCGGGCTATAAAACGGCTAACCCAATGTTTCCCAAGGCTTTTTCTTTCTCCGGCGGCCTGAAGAATTCGTTCCGCAAAATAGCGTAGTTCTTGATGCGTTGGCGGAAGGCCTAACGCGGCCTGCGCAAGTACCCAATCTGCCAAATAGGTTTCCTGCTCCTGTGAAAGCCTTTGACAAAATCTTTTCGCTTGTTGAATTGACTGGGCCCCCTTTAAACGATCGTGAAGGGTACTCCGAGGAATACCCCATTTTTGCGAGGTTTTGTGAACTGATTTGCCATTTCTTATGTCAGAAATGGCAGCAAGAAGCTGATTTTCAGTGTACTGTTTCATTGGAAGGTTTGGAGCAAGAATCTTCAAAAATCAAGTTCTAAAGTGAAAAATTCGTCTAGATATTTATAAAATAAAACAAAGGGTTGACGTGGCTGAGTAGATATTTTTAGGGGCCGGACTTTAGGGGGGTCGGAGATGTGGAGCCCAACGTTAACCAAACACGTCATCGCCTCATGAAATTTGCGGTGCATAAAATTCCGCAAGGAGTAATGAAGGTATTGTAAGAAAGTTGCTGCAATTACTATATAGCAGAGACCACACGAAAAAGAAGCTCCAAAACCCCCGCCACCCACACAACACCTCTATTCACGCAGCACCTGCACCCCAAAAGGGACCAGAGAAATCCGCCACCCACACCGCAACATTTTTCTACGCTCTCAAAAGGCGTCTACAAGTGGAAAGAGTCCAAAACGAAAATGAAAAAAGCACAAAAAGTGAATGCTCACTACCAGGGTCGAACTGGCGACCTTCGCATTACTTGATATGTTTGTTAGACATATTAGTACGACGCTCTAACCAACTGAGCTAAGCGAGCTGAGCTGTTGTTGAAGAGGGCTGATGGGAATGGCACTGTGTACGCAACGCACCTGCCGTCTGTGCGATACTCAATCAGGTGGGTCATGTTCGATTCTACCATGTCGGCTTGGCCGGTACCTGCCACAAGCACACCACCCATCTAGCCGGTTGAGTGTGTACCTACCTACGAGCTACAGTAGTTGTGCAATTTTATTACAACCTCCAAGGTGAGGGGAGGCGGGTGGCCCTGTTGGGTTGCGATATTTTTGCACAGGTGCTATACCTAGGTAATTAGATAAAACACAGTCTTGGAAGATATAGACGGATTTTGCAAACTGCCTTACAAGATTGGTTGCATTGCTATAATTGGTTGCTTCCCCTGGATCATGTGCACAGAGACTACTATAGTAGTTCTAGGTTCTACTATGTAGGGTTCAAAGGGAAGACATGACTGAGGTTGTGTGGCCATTGCTGATTCAGGGAAACCATGGCCACCATATCCTAGCTCGATCAGATAATAACCCAGGACATATTTCTCTTTGCGAGATGGACCCGTGTACAATATTGGCCCCTGCGATTGCGTGATGCTACACTTGGGTCATAGATATTCTGAATGGGGTTGCCAAGCGCACCTTTTGTGGATACTCCCGACATCAAGCGGCTTGAGTCGGTAGTTGACAGTTGTTGTGCTGGATATTAATATGGATACCCATGTTTGACTTACATGACTAAAAAGGACAATCTGGATCGAATCGTGCACCGACTTCCAAGATGTGCCTGCTATTCTGGTCGTTGATAACGAATTTTTCTTCTCTTTTTTTGTAAAGCTGTATGACTAGCAATGCTGTGTAAACCAATACGCAAGGAAAAGACGCCTCTCCGCTAAATCCCAGAGAACCACCAACATTACTCTAGATAGACAGTATATGAGAAGGCTTGTATGACTAGCCTCATGCGCCAAGTCCAAAGAACCTTCCAAACCTCCGCCAGACCTCGGCAGCCATGGCATCCCGTCCGCTCCGCGTCCTCTGCACCGCATCCCTGTTCTCGTGCGCCCTCCTGAGTAGATACTTCATGCACTCGCCCGTGGTACCCCAGACGAGGTACTTGTACGACTTGACGGCTGCGGCGTCCTTCTCGCAGGCGCTCGCGATCAAATCGCAGCTGACCTCGTCGGCCATGCCCTGCAGCTGCGCAAAGGCCACCTCGGTGGTCCTGGCCTCGCCGCGCTTGATGATCTCGCGGCCCTTGCACACCGACTCCGAGTTGTGCGACGCCAGGACCATGTGCACCTCGGGGAACTCGCTGCCCTCGTCCTTGCCGGCGAGGGGTCCCTCCCAGCGCTGGCGCAGGAGCGCGGCCGCCACGCCGTCGTAGCACGCGTCCGTGTCGGCCTTGGTGTCGTGGATCAGGTGCCGCGGGTCCGAGCCGAGGTAGGCGCCGCGGACGAGCTTGGCGCCGACCGCAAACGGTTTGCCCTCGGCGGCGCTCTGGGCTGCGGCGCGCAGGTGCGATGCCAGCACGGACGGCGTGGCCTTGAGGTAGGCCTGGTACGTGTTGTAGACGACGCAGCGGCCCGGTGCGTTGTGCTTGCGCATGTAGTGCATGGTCCAGTCGTCGATGCCGGGCTGCAGGGCCTGCTGTTCGGCGTCAAAGAGGAGGCGGACGCCGCGGGCGGCTGCCAGTTTGCAAATGTCGTCTATGGCTTTGGCGAGGGCGGGTGGTGGGGGGAGTTTCTCCGACAACGAGAATAGGGCTTGTCTTCCTGCTCCCGTGAATCTATAGTTTGCATGGTCAGCTTGATGTTGAAATTGAAAAATGAAAATCCCGTATTGCGACTCGACTTACTTTACCGAGACGAAATCGCCAGGGCTGACAAGCCTAACTGTCTCCATGGTTCCTTCGGCCCACGGTATAACCTCTTTTTGCGTACACTCCTCGGAAGCTTTGCCTTCTGTGCATGAGTGAAGTTCCTTTGTCTCCTTGTCGCTAAGGACCACCTCCTTTGCATAGCCAAGCAAGACGCCGGTGAAACCAATCTTCTTCAGCCCGGCGATGGTTTGCCGAACCTCCAAGGGGTTCTCGCCGGCGCAAAATTGCGCATAAAACGTCTTTTTAAGTGCCCATCTCAATATGGGGTTTCGATCAGGGTTCAGTAATGGGCTCTTGCTATGAGCCAATCCGGACATGATTGCCAGAGATGGATTGAGGAGTAGAGGCGAGGAAGAAACGGTTGTTACTGCCAAGGAGCGGAGGACAGTCTTCAGAGGCAAAACAGACAAGCAACTGCTATTTTTGACAACAACGGTGGCCATCTTGCCTGTTTGTGTTTGAGGCGGCACGAGTGCTTCATTAGATGTATTAAGCGATGTGGCGGTGGTGTGGTGGGTTGAGGACCTGGTAGAGGAAGAATGTATTGTCCTAGATTTCGTCGAGCTCATCCTCACGAATCTTGATGAATTTGTAAAACGTATTCCATTTTTGCGACCTCTTGTCCGGTGAGGTGCGGCAGCAGCGACCCTGGATACTTGGGTTTCGCTGTGAGATAAGGTGCAAAGCGCTCCGCCGCAACGGCGTAGCACGCGTTCTGAGTGCATCTGTGGCGTAAGCTGTAGGAATGACGCAAAAACAAGCTAATCGATTTCAGTACCAAATGGTCAACAGGGTAAGCAAACTTTCAACAAGTGGTATTTGAGAATAACTGTCTAGACATGAGCTCAAGGTACAGATAACAACAGCAGGGAGGCTATATATCAACAGATGAGAGGGGCTTATGCAGGGCAAAGTTTCCATGGCCCAATTGCAAGGTAATCCTTAGAGTTCAATCGCAAGGCCGTTGCCTACCATCAGAAGGGGTCGTTCCTGAGCTCCTATGTCGGAGCGGATGGCAACGGCTGCAAAGACTAGGACAAAGCGCTTATCGCGGTGGTCTGGGCCTTCTTTGTTTTGGGGTTTTTGGCTCTGCGGCTCGAGATTCGACCATGAAACCCAAAACCAACCCCCCCCACGACGCATGCATGTGCATGGACGTTGCCGGAGCTTTCCAGACAAAGAGTAGTAGGATTTGGTCGTCACGTGGACCTGATATGAAATGACTTGAACGAATGCCGTGGGTAGCCGGGCCCACTGGGTCGACCTAGTCAGTGGAAACCCACTTGCATAGCAGGCTGGCCTGGAAGTTTTAGTTTTGGAAAAAGGTTCTGGCGCCAATCCCTTCTCGATCTAAATTCGGTGCCCTGCCTCCCGCCAACCCCCGTGGAGATTTTGCAAATATTTTTGCAGTGGGATCGTCTTGGAATAACGGCTGTGTGACCGGTCCGATTACCCCGTGTTGGCAGATGTTGGTTGTATCTTGGAATTGCATAACTTGTTGACCTGTCGCATCCATGCAGCTGCCATGCGCAGACGGCTAAAGTCCCGTATGTAGGCGAACCTGCCAAGCTTTGAGCATGTGACCCGGTCCGAAATCGCAAACGAGTCTCAGCGCCACCTCCGTAACCATGATCTCACGGGGTTTAGAGGATTGATTGCAAGCGTCACTTGATCTTTGATCGTCTCGAATCGAATCCGCCCGGGAAAACCGCCTCGACTACTGGGTGCATAGATTCCCGCCCAATCACCGACAGCCAAGGGCCGATGCCGAAGTAACGTTCCCAACGACCCTGCGGGCCGTCAGTCAAATCCTCCAAGCTCCGTCCTGCGGCATCGCGGAGCCAAGCGCTGACTTCCCCGCTCGATAATGCAACCCATGTCGTTGATTAATATGAAAACGTGTCAATCGACAATTCAAGTCATCGAATTAGACGCGTCCGACTCTCCAAGGCGTTTTCGCACATATTCGACATAGCTGATGGGTCGGCCTCGTAGGAATCCAACCGCGTCTTGAAGACCACCATAGGCAACTCCCGCTATCAGCGCCATCTTTGTCGTCCGGGCCGCCATCACCAACGGGAATCGATCTGCATGATAGTCACTAGTCAATAAAGCATTCCCACCAGTAAAGGTTGCAGTTCATATCACACAAGTCACCCCGCAAAATGCTTATCAGGGCTAAAGATAGGGCCTTGAGACTTACGCCATAGGCTGAAGCCACCAGCGACCGTCACAGAAGCCAGGACGGTGTTGATGGCATCCGGGTAGCCCCTCCAGACGTCAAACATGTTTTCAATGGCAAACATGGCTGTCGTCCAAATGCTGACGCGTCCTCCCATTTTGAGCCCTTCCTTGATGCTCGAAAAGGCGACGTGGTAGTTCTTGCTCTTGTGATATAGGAACCACCCCGGCGTGGTAGTTGGGAGCTTGTGTGCGTGTTCTGCCCGGAATCGAAGTCCTGCCATTTTACTGCCTTGTGCGATGCCCAGACACATGCCGACTCCGAACGAGAGAAACGAGGCAACGGGTATTCGAATCGGCGCCGGCATCGAGAGGCGAGACTTTCTCCTCAGCTCCTCGATCTCCTCGGGCGTGAGCTCTTTGTACGGCTGGTCGGATCTTCTGGAGCGGCCATTTTTTGGGTTCGAGATTGCCTCGGCCGCCGCTCGTTCGGTCGCCATTGTCGACAAGATGCGAGGAAGGTTATGAATGGAGTTGACTCTTGATAATAGCAGAGTGGGCGCAGAGTGCTTCGATTCGCAGTCACTGGCAATTGAAAGCTATAGTCGGTTGATGAGCGGTCTGTCTTGTGTATTCCAGCTGCTCGCCAGATTGTGGCCAAACTTCGACTTGGGATTTTTTTTCATCCAATCCATTCCATCCAACCCGACGCGTCTTCATGATGGCCCAAGCTCCCTGGACCCTTCCACCCCAGCGCTATCCACAGCCGGTTGGTAGTTTGGGAGTGGGGTCAGCGCTGAGCTTCAGTCCTTGGCGTCCGTTAATTGTCGACTGAAATTGCCCCGCCGTTGCTTCCGCTACCAAGCGCGATCAGTTGAGGTACAGACAGTGACACGAGCTGTATCAAGTAACCTAGAGACGCCAAGTTCAAGGAATCATAGTCAAGCTCCCTGTTTGGCTGGATTGTAAACTCAACTCGTTAAAAATATCGCTTGTATCGAGATCCGAGCTCACGATGGCAAGTCAGTTCGTTTTGTAATAAAACTGACCATCATTGACGTCACACTAACCCTCACAATAGGCACCTAAAAAGACCAAGTCCGGCGAGATTGACCTCTCGCTGCGCTTCAGATTCGGGATACACACCATCTTCCTGCTGGTATCACCCTTGACGACATTTGACGACATCTCAGTTGAGCTGCTATCGGCCATCCGTGAGCGCTACCCGCGCGGCCTCAGCTCATCGAGGATCTCACCAAACGACACTCCCATCCCCGGCGATGGTGAAGAGGTCATTGTTGTGTATGGGGCACTTGCGAGCAGGCACAACCTCGAGTCGTGGCGCGACCTCAAAATCCAGGGCTCAGAGACGCCGGTCAGCAAGAGCATCAAGGACGGCACCGACATTGCCTTTCTCGTGCGTACCCCGGACGAGGAGGATGACCCGGTCAAGTTTGTAGTCGAGTGGCCTAGGTTGGATGATGATGACGATGAGGATGAGGAGCAATGAGCTGGAGATGAGGATATGAGTTAATGTGCTTCAGCATCTGGGGCAAGCACTTTTCACGACAGGCGTATTGAATGAAGGAATGATACCCGGGTTGAACTTTGCATTTACGATCATTCTTGAGCCTGGACGCTTGACGAAAGACTATAGAATCATAGTAGACTTTTTTCTAATGCCATCAGTCTGACTTGTTCTTCTCCGACGCCCTCATATCCTCCCACTCCGTCTCCAAAATGGACATGCACACCACGTCGTACCACTTTCGGTCGTGGTAGTGCGCCTCCCTCAGTCGCCCGTCGACCTTGAGCCCCAGCCTTCGGTAAACCGCGTGGGCTCGATGGTTGTAGCCGATGCTCTCGATCCTCACGCTGTGCATCCGGACGAAGCGGAAGGACCAGTCGATGGCCCACTTGATCGCCTCGGTGCCGTAACCTTTGTTCTGGAACTGGGTGGCCAGCATGATTCCCAGCCTGGCGTTGCCATTGTGCTTCATGTCAAACGGCAGCGCGTGGTCGCCAAGGTTGATGCACAGGTAGCCGATCGGGGTCGGGTTTTCCACGAGCTGCTGCGTGTAGGGCTTGCCTCGGCGGTCGTCTGCGCGCCTTGTGCCGTTGGACTGCGGCGTGTCGGAGGCTTCTCCATCTCCATCGGGACTTGGTTGGAGGCAGATGATGACGGACAGGAGCGACTTTTCGATCATGGCGACCATGCCGGCCGAGGACTGGGTGCTGGGCGGCACCACCAGGGTTGGATAGGAGAGAACGTGGTTGACGGGATCGCTCTCGATGTTCTCGTGGATGAAGGCCGCGTCGCTGCTCTCGACTCCGCGGAACAGAAGACGTTCCGTTCTAAAGAGGTTTTCCTTTCCCTTGACAGCCTCCATGGCTCTGATGCTAGTCTAGTCGTAATAATATGCTGGGCTCGTGTACCCGCAGTCCACGTTTAGACTTTAGAGTGCGACTGCAAAGGTGAGCGAGTACATGTCTTATAAATGCTTTCAGAACCCTAGCTTCACTGTCACATCATAAAAACCACCAGAGTGCCAAGCATCTCAGTATGGCAAGGAGCGACGTTGCCATGGGATCGTCACGCATTGATTCGCTCCACAAATCCCGGTTTGGCGAGCTAACTATGGTAGTTGTCTCCCACCCTACGCACTGCTTCATCGCCAACTGGCCGGTAGTTGGTCTTTGTCAGAGGGTAAATGACGTCGGTCGCAGGCTCCCTCTGCTGTTTTTGCGAGTGCAGTTGAAACTCGTGGTAGTCTTCTGCTGGCCAAGGCTTACCAAGGAGGTGTTGGGGATGAAAAAGGCATGGTTCTATGCGACAGAGAACAACAATACCAAGGGGCTCAAGGGAACAATACCAAGAGCCAGGAACCATCGTCTGGGGTTCTCGTGATAAGCTGCACAAAAGTGCACATACGATCTTGGAAGAAAATATTCGATACATTCAAAAGAATTGCTTGTCTTGGTATGGCTTGCCACCTCAACTGAATGCCCAAAGGTATGCTGCAAGGTACCGGCACCAAGGTACTTAGCCAAGGCCTTGTCTCACAATGTGTTGAGCGAGAATATAGCTATCATCTTGGCAAATGCCTCCTACGTGGAACAATTGATTCCCTAAATGTTTTTTGAGATAGGCAGTTATCTGCTCGTTGTTAGGGGTTCTGCCTCTGCTCATCACTTGGCTCTCTGCGTGTTCCTCATGGCCAATCAAACCTGCCTCCGGAGATTATGCAGGCAAGATACGACCAATAATCAGTAGCTCCCTGGTCGTGCCCTCTTGCCCATCGGCAGGTCCCGAAGACATATCTTGAGTCGTGGCCATGTGAGATTCGGCTGAGCGTCCGGTTTCATGGTCTTTCTGTCGTCCCCTTATTTTCTTCAGCCTCTTCAGGAGCCTCAGAGTCCAAGTACTTGATTCAATGCGGCGTTAACTTTCGAGTCCGCACCAATAGCTACAACAAAAAGATAACTAGGTTAGCATGAGATCCCTCCGGGTTATGCTTCTCAGGGGACTGGGATGCTTTGGGCCACTTACTGCGGCCTTGCGAACGAGGTCTTGCTTTGGTTCAAACAGATTGTCTTTTAAACTGCTGGAAGTGGCTTTTTACTACATGAGAGGTGTGTTCGTCGTAGTCACAGGTTATGCTGTGGATATGAAGATATGTTCATTCCAAACCTGTCGCATCTGGACGCGGCTGAGTATCTGCTCGCCTGGGACTCTGGGGCGCTGGTGCGGGCGCGGCTGCTCGTGTTGATTCTTGTTCGTTTTCTCCGTCAGGTAGAACTGGTTGAGATGTTTAATCGGAGGCTTCGAGGACCTCGAGACTCGGCCACAAGGTTCTGGTAAACAGTTGCCGTCTAGGTTGATATCCAAAGTAGCTGAGGTAGCCGAGGAGAGATAGTGCAGAAAACGCTTATGTTGAGTACATTGCTTAGGTAAGTTCAAGGTAGACATTCAAGGTAGGCGTTCAAGGCAAGGTACTAAAGTAGGTACCTTAGGTAGGCCGTCCCCAATTTCAACTACAAAATGGTCCGTCTGGCTTGGATGACGTCGACACAAACAGTCTACATCCATTGATTTGGGGCAGCCAATCACTAAAGCGCTTTCTGCGAGGCTCCTTACCTTGGTACTCGGTAACAAAGCTTTGTCCCTAGAGAGCAAACTCTTTGTAGCCCATGGTTTTTTGTCAGGGTACATTTGAAGGTGAGATGCGCGTAGATACATATGTAGACGAGCTGGGGTGCCGGCGATTCAACGTCCAATGTCTATCTAGAGGCATTATTCTTGCAAGCAAAGCCAGTGTTGTACAGGCTTCAAGTGCACCGCCTCAGGAATCAAGCAGATAGGTGTAGGAGTCAAGGAGTGCATTGCAGACAAGCCATCAAAGTCTGCAGGCGTAGCAAGTTATCAAAATACGTGGTCGATGAGGGGTGTTGTAAGTCAACCCAGAGGGGACCAGGCGGGGCCAAGGTCACTCCATGGCCAAGGTAGCTGGGCTTCCTCTAAACAGCAAGAACCAGCTGGTGGCCAGGTGATGGCCAACTGATTGCAAGATGAAGGTCGGCGGCGAGTGTGCGTTTGTTGACGTGGGTCGTTGGATAAAAAGGCAGCGGGGTGCCAAACCAAATAAACAACTCGAGCGCGCCCACGTAAAATCCAAATTTTCTCTCTCTCTCGCTCTCTCGTCTCTTCCTCGTTCTCTCCCTTTTTCAAAAGCTAATAAACCCACCAAGTATTTCGAGGGAAATTCAAACCTTTCATACTCAGAAAACCTGAATGTTGTGCCAGTATCTTCTCTCATCAGCTACTTGAACCCCAAAACCACTTCAAAAGGCAGGGCTATCAAACCCAGCTTCAGCCTTTCACAACTCACGTTGACCCAAGTCAAAACAATCTCGACCATCCTGCTCTCTGGTAAGCTTGGAATTGATCTGCTTTCATTCCTAAAACTAAAACTTGTTAGATTGCAACCAACTGACCGATAGAGAGGCTAGACCTGGTGCTTATCATCGTCAATACTTGAAATTCCCGAGATTGTTCTGTTCAGAATCAAGAAACAATTCATACCAGCAGAAACAATGTCGTCCGAAACTGCCAATCCGGAGACTTCATCTCCATCTGCCCCCGCCGTCCTAGGTGTTCCCAAGGTCTGCGAGGTGTCCACCGCATACATCTCGCGTCTCCCAAACGAGCCCGAGACCCGGGCTCTCCAGGTCCCAGTTGAGTTCCAAGACAACGTGGAGGATACCGTCAACGGCCCTCACGGCCACGGCCATCTCTTCAAGTGGACGCTGGCTTTCGTCCAGGGAGACCCCGAGGCGGACGGCCGCTTCCTTCGTCGGCAGTCGGAGCTCGTGGCAAGCCTCAGGACCGAGGAGCAACTGCTCGCCAGCGTCCAAGAGGCCATCGACAAGGAGCGGCTCGACAGCCAGGAAGAGGGCATGTTTGTGTGGCAAGCCAGCGACAGCCTGACGGATGAGAAGCTGTACCGCGAGGCATCTGTGCGCTGGCTCAAGCGGGAGCTCAACGTCACTGGCCACCATTACATGCTGGCAAAGTCCATTGCGGGAACCAAGGCCCAGCAGATGGCCGCAGCGGCTGCCGCCACCGAGGCCATACAGCCTCAGCCGCACGGGGCGGACCCGGCGCAGCACTCCCAAGGCGTCATGGAGGACGTGTTCTCCGCCCTCTTTGGCGAGGACCAAATCCCCCAGATGCACCAGCTGGACAACACAGAGTCCTACGCCAAGCTCGTGAGCCAAATCGCCCAGTACGTCAACTCGGGCACGTTTGGCGGCTTCCAGACCTTTGGCCCCGACATGGGCGCCGCCTGCAGCCAGGTGCAGGCCATCACCGACGACCTCCGCGAGATGGTGGGGAGCCACGCCTACAGCAACGAGGACGAGGGACGCAAGATTGTCCGCATTACAAACATGCTGCACAACAAGCGGTGGAACGAGCAGCAGGTCGACCGCCTCGACCTCGCGCACAAGGTCGCCTTTGTGGTCAAGACCCTTCGCCTGCGCGGCGAGGAGTACGACGACTGGATCCGCGCCCATCCCCACGCCCGAGTCGTCCGCGAGGCCATCGAGAACGCGGCTGAAGCCGAGGCCTCGGCTAATTGGGGAGAGATGTAAAGGTACATGGCCATGTGCTACGGCAGAAGGCCATCGAAGCTATGCATTTATTCGGCGCCCCCCCAAGACCTGTAGGCTGTATGAATATGTGAGTAAGCATCTAAATGTCACGCAATTGCAAGAAGAAAGCCCGAGTTAGTCTTACTAACCATTCTACCTACAATAGTCAATGAAGCTGTTCACTATGAGAGTGCAAAGTTATACCCTATCCTATGCTTTCTTCTTACCTCCATACGATTGTATTATTACTTCCCTTCTCCTTTCTCATGTCTTCTTCTCCCTCCTCTTTTGCGTCTTTTACTTTTGACTCTCCCGTCTTGTACATTTTCCTTTTTCTCTTCCTCTACTTGGAGGTCATGTGCACAGGAAACAAAGGATACGACAGTCAACTTGGCGGGAATCACAAAGCAAAACCCGGAAGGAATGTCACCCATATGGCAATAAATGCCAATCAACATACAGATTTCATCACAAAGCTTGACCCCAAGATGGTTTTGATAATTATGGTACTTGTTATGGTATTGGGGGAGCGCCTATGTAGATTACATGGGTACATAAAAGGATCGAGCCGCATGTCTCCGCATAGATGGTATCCTAAAATAATACAAGAGAAAAGAAAAACAAAGAGACCGTCCCAATCCCCCCCAAAGATCATAGCCACGCTTAACAGGAATCAGCCGGGCAGGCAATGTTTGTGCCGTAGATGTCACCCGAAACTTCAGCCAGCTGCAGGACGGCGCCAATGACGCCTCCCATTCCCTCACCGGCGATGGCTCCGGCGGCGACGGCGTAGCCGTAGGTCTCCCAGCTTGCGGGGCGGTACTTGCGCCAAAAGTGGGCAATCAGAGCTCCGGCCAGGGCGGCGTTGGTGAAGACGGGGCTGGGGATGACGAAGCTGAGGGCGATGGCGCCCCAGTTGGGCAGGTACGCTCTGTACTTCTCGCGGGTGCCGACGAGGTAGTAGTGGCGGAAGACGACCTGGGCGACCGAGACGGCACCGAGCAGGCAGGCGGCGATTCCGGAGCTCTTGGGGATGGAGACGGTGGGGTCGGTGACGGCCTGGGCGACGGCCTGCCAGGCGGCGACCGAGGGCGTGGCGAAGGCGCAGTGGTCCTTGTCGCCCTGGATGGTGATGATGCAGGGGTAGGCCGTGGCGAAGAGGACAAACATGGCCGGGGCGATGAAGACGCTGAACAGCGATCCGATGGCCTGGGCGATCCACTGCTTGATGGGAGGGGTGCCGAGCAGGAATCCGACCCTGAAGTCGCTGGTGAGATCCGTCGCGACGCCGGCGGCGCCACCGGCGACACTGGACGCGATGATGTTGATGCGCTGCGCGTCGGCCAGAGCAAAGCCGGCACCAGACGTCGTACCACCGACGACGAGCTGGGCGGCCTTGCTGGCGGCTGTGAGCGGGGTCGTGTCGGTAACGGCTCCGATCTGAACAGCCAGGAAGGAGAAGATGAAGGACAGAAGAATGATGAGGATGGTCAAACCGCCGCCAACTAGTGAAAGATGAAAAAAAATGTGGTTAGCACGATGGGTCGGTCATGAGTTTTATGTGCTTGGTGTTCCAAGTGTTGTTGAGCCTTTTAAACTTACTGTTCCACTGGAAGTGAAGGACAATGATGGAAAGAACCAGCGAGACAAGCAGGCCAGAGGACCACATCCAAGTCCTGACGCGGTCCTCGGGCCTGGCCGAGTCCTGAACCAGGTCAGAGCCGGACTCGCTCTCGGTGCCCTGGGCAGCCTGGGCGGCAAAGAAGGCGTTTTGCTTTCCACGCTTTGCAAGCATGTCGTTGATGCCGACGCAGGCCTGGCGCCAACCGGCCTTGAAGGCAACGCCAATGACCTTGTACTGGATGAAGAGCTCGGCCATGGAGCTGCACACCATGATCATGACACCAGGCCAGAGGAGCCAGTAACGAGGCGACGGCTTACGCTTGCCAAGTCCTGAAAGAGAGGCAAACGAGTAGAGGCTGTCCCACTTGGGGTCATCCGAGAGCTTTTATTGTGAAAAAAAAACGTCAGCTTTTGTTCGTGTCTGGCATGTCGAAAAGACCTTTGTTTTGCTCGATAGAAGAGCTTCGTCGCCAACTCACCTGAATACCAATGCACTCCTCGTAGTGAACAAGGAGCGGGCCGATGAATCCCCAGGCCAAGAAGGAACCGCCAAACATGCTCAAGGCAGAGTTGAGACCGATAAGCATACCGGAGCCGATGAAGGACGGCGTAACTTCAAAGTACCATCCCCATGACTCGATGTTGAGCGCCCAGGATGTGTAGCCGGACCAGATCTATCAAGGGATGGTTAGCCATGTCCGGATCAAACAGATACCTAAAAATCCGAAAAAAAAGAGAGAAAAACAAAAGGTGAATTGGGTTGACTCACGTGGAACCAGGTGAAAAAGTGCCAGTCGTAAAGAATGCCGATGGCGTAGTACGAAGCAACACGGTGGACGACGGCAGCTCCAAAGGTGATGAGCAGTCCCTTGAGCTTCTTCATGGCCTCGACACCTCCAGCAGCACCGGCGTGCATCGAGCGGATGGTAAGAGCCGTGGCGGTGGGCGAAGGGAACAAGAGACGCAGCTCGCGGGCGACCTGGATGACGAAGAACTTGCGCAGGGGAGTGGCGAAGAAGAGACCGACGAACGTGCAGACGATGGTGATGGTGAACATGCGGCCGATGTCTTCCATGGGGGTCTTGCTCAGGAGGCCGAGACGGTACATGGCCGGCAGACCAGCAACGAAGATTCCGCTGATGCCTCCGGCTCCGGTGGCGGCGGCTTGCACAATACTGCAGATTTCATGTCAGTATTTGTTGGACTGGATACAAGGGACAAGGCGCCACGTCCAGACACTCTCGGGTCCATCGTGGCCACCACTCCTGCTTACCTGTTCTCCTGAGGTCCAAAGTAGCCCTTGGTCGCCTTGGCCAGGAACTTGAGGATACCAAAACCGAAGATGGCACCAAACATGTTGGCCGAAAACGTGAAACCCGTCTTGAGACCGAGGTACAAGTTGGAAGCGCTGACGAGGGTTCCCAGTATGATTCCCACAACGACGGCTCGGAAGGTGAGCGGGTTAGCCTCGTGGGGAATCGACGGGTCCATGATAAGAGGCTTGTAGAGATCCTGGAGAGATAAGAGAGAGAGAGGGACATGTCAGAATTGTCTGTTCACATTTGGCCGGGCGTCCCGAGACTCGCCAACGTACCTCGTCCTCGACGTCGGCCTCGTCAACATCGACGACGACCTTCTCCTTGAGCTCCTCGGGGTGGCCAACAGCTGGCTCGGGCGACGGCGCCGCAGCGGGCGCCGCGTCGGCCGCGACGTTCTTCTCTGTTGATGCCATGGTCGCTGATGGACTGTGAGTCGTCTTCCCTTTGGCTGGATTACGACGTCCTTTGCCTGGCGGACAGGAGATGTGACCTGAAGGGGATGAGGAAGGAAGAGATGTCAACAAGAAGAAGAAAAAAAGGGTTGCGAGACCTGGGGTATTTCAAGGGTTCGAGATCAGATGAAGGCTGCAGCCAGGACCAGGCCATGATAGTCCACTGGACCCCCCCTTTCCGCAATCCACTCCATTCCCCTTTACCCACCACCTTCCTGGCTTGGTCAAACCCGCGTGCTGTCCCACTGGCATGATCGCTGTTCTCCAGATTATTGGGGTGGGGAGGGGCACGCGAGAATCCTGACTCTCCTGGGTTACCTTATCAGTGTCATTTAATCAAGGGTACTTTATTCTAGGTCTAGTCTAGTCCAGCCCCTGCCTTATGGCTTTCATCGCCGTACGGAGTAAAGGAACTCGGCAAAATGCCCCCCCCCCCACCCCACTCGAGCAGTGGAACGCATGGCGCGATTCCTCTTTAGTTCTTGCTCTCCAGGTGTTCCCCGGGGCTATTCTATCGCAGACAGTTAGTTGGCCAAGCTCTGTTCTGGACATTGTGCCGTTGGAGACCAATTGACTGTTCGATATTAGTTACTGTAGGTATCCTATCCTACCTTGAGCATGAGCTTGAGCCATCGCTTCGGATGGACCGTTGCAATCCAAAGTTGAGCTTAAACTTGCCCGTCCGCTTGTTGTCGTCCTTCCGTCGGATGACACCTGACAGCAACTTTGATGGGATTTCCGTTGCAACGCTACAAGAATAGTCTAGCCCTTTCACCGTTGCGACATGAAGCTGAATCTCACGACCAACGACCAACATGGTGGAGCCAGATAACGTCGTAATTGACTGTCAACGGCCTCCCATAGGACGACACTTCGTAAAGTGAAAGCGAATTGAAGGATTTTACTCAGCAGCGATAGATTCTGGGAGATAAGGCCCACGTCCCCGTTCGGCAAGTGGTCCGTGGCACTCTGCAGGGTATCCTTACTAGTTTTCCTGGTTCTGGAACCTTTGTGGAGGTGGCCATGTGGACTGGAGTCCTGGACATTGGACAGAGCGCCAGTTGATTGACCTCCAGCTTGTCGATCTTCAACGAAAAAGGCACGGCTGCGACAGCGCCATTCAATCAACTCGAATCGTTGTGGGTCGCTGGAGCTTGACCCAAAGCTAACCGCAGCTAATGTACCTTCCCAGCTAAGCAACAAAGCTAAGGCAAGGAACTTTTTCTAGGTGAGGTACCTACCAAGCCTACCTACCTTAGGGTAGGTGTGGAAGCAGGGTACCGCAGACATCCAATCCCAGCCGACGCCGCCGTTGGTCAGGTGCTGCCGCGCGCGTCTTCTAGAACAAAAAAAAAAAAAAAGGCAACCCGTTCCGTCGTACAAAACCGGTTTCTGTTGGCTGCAAGTGCATATGCGAACCAGTCAGATCTTTCGAGAGCCTTGCTTCCCAAGATGTGTGTGAGAACTTAATTCAGACCCATTTCGTGTCACGCGAGGTGCCGCGAGCCGAGTTCAAGCAACAGCTTCAAGCATTGCCAAGCGATAAGCCCCCGGCTTGGCCGATTGTCACGTCTTATCTTGGCCAGCAAGACGCGACAAGAAATGGCACATCTCTTGTTCCCAACACTTGTTTTGACCTCACTCGATGACAAGAATTACGCCTATCGTCCTCATTCGGGGGAGGAAAAAAAAAGTACTAAATGCTGACGACCCCATTGTTTGAGAGGTGGGCTTCAAAATTCTCGGTGAGTTTCCTTTCCCCCCCTTTGTGCACTTGTATGCAGTCCAAAATCGGTTCGCTCCAAGCTGGAAAAAGGATCATTTCGCTCCGAGCTGAAATAGACTCTGGAATCAATGCAGGCCGGATACCCAGTTAAATGACTCGCCTCCACACCCAAGTGCATCCATTCCCCTATGGATACGAACCGAGGCAGCTTTCCCTCGGCGGAGACGCCCATTCTGGCAGCTCGTTCGTTTCCCTCCTCGGTTGACATCCACATTTCGTGGCAAAAGCAGCCACAAGCGAATGGTTCAGGGAGGTCGGGAAAAGCGGGGAGGGTAGCCCACTCGGTGCCGAATCGCCGGGCTGCGCCGACAAAAAGTCGTCCCATGTCAAATTTTCCCTTCGAGATAACTCAATGCTTTTGGCCTCCTTGTCTCCACGAGGTGATATCCTCCACGGGGAGACCGGATTGGGGGAGTCCTTATCCCGATCCCCCTTGTTAGGTGTGACCCACTGAGCTTGATAATAGACGATCGGGGATTGGTTTCCTTCGTAAAGGTGAACCCGTCAATGTCACGCGACAACGGACTCGATGCATCTTCTTGGCCATCGTAGGTAGCCGTGACTTCTTAAGGATAGCCGGTCCAACATGGCAACCCCAAAAAGGACCAGAGTGGGATGACTTCATTTAAAACTCAATACAAGAACAAACCAACGCAAACCGTGTTTTATTTTTACTTTTTCATCTCACCCTCCCCTAGTGTCAACACTGTTACTACTCTTAAAAACAACCAACCAATCCCGATTTTTTCCAAGAGCAACCCAAACAACATAACAGAAACTAGTTATAGGTAGATAACCGTGATCGCCCTGTCAGCAAATCAACCTATTTGCTGAAAGGGGAGTCATCAGTGTGATATCCATCATATTCTGTATACCAGGGTGAATCGATGTACAACTAGCTGCTAAGCGACTCGACGTCGTCACCGTCGCCACTACAATCGTCGTCGGCACGTTCAACGGCGCGTGCAACCAACTTGCCACCCCGTCGGTGGCAAGCACGGTGCCTAGCCCGGGCTCCAGTGCTGTGGCCAGCAGAGGTCCCTGCACGGTGGGTACCATAGCTCTTGATCGAGTTATGGGGTTCATAACCGTTATTCCCACTGGCCGATCGAGTAACTAAAGCTCCATTCTCGTGCATTTTGCCGGGTTGGGCGTTGGCCGATAAGGCAGTAGCCAAGACTAAGAAAAGCTAAAGGGACTGCATTTTGCTGCAAAGGATAGTTTTACGGGCTGGGGGTAAAATCCCAGGGTGGAACCCAAGGTTAAGGTACGAGTTACAGAGTATAAATGTAAAAGGCTACAAGTTAAACTCGTGGGGTCAAAATACACGGTTGGAACAAGGCTCCAACACAACAACCCTGTATAACTCTTTTCTTTTCTTTTTAGGCCTTGTTGAGTTTCGGTATTATTCGCTGTTTTTACTCACCCGTCAGGTCTTGTTGGGATACGTGCTACTGCTGAATCAGGCGATTCAGGCCTCATTTATCAAATATATGGCCATTCTGGACCTTTATCCCCCGAAACAAGGTAGACAAATTCGACTCCCGGACTTGTAACAGTGCCAACAGATGTTGACCTCGGTTGGATAGATATGTAAAGTGCCAAGAATATATGCAGCAACTGCTTGATTTATGCTTGTTAAAGGCAGATTTATTCATAGGACCAAGATCTTCTGGGGATGCTTAACAGGTCTCGCAAAGCTGTCGGGCCTTGGAATTATACTCAGCTGCATGTATATCTGGCACGCCCGCACAAAGATCCGCAGCCCTTACCGATTCAATGGAAACATCAACTTTGTCCAAGTTGACGCTCACGGTAGCAGCTGACTTTTTCAGTCCCAGATTTTGCGGTCTCCAGATTATATGCACAGGCCTTATTTCACAATACAGTCCCTTGTTCAAATTTAATTGGCCGGAGCAGTTCAACGGGGGGCGACAGCACACCTCTTCACCTAGAGCAGGATTCGGTTCCATCTCTATCGCGATTCGCTGGGGTCCCTCGGCCGATAAGATGAATTTTTCGGATATAAACGGCCTTGGACATGCGTTGGGACTTCTCTGCTCCTGGATTGGTCCTGCTTATCTCCCTCTTATCTTTTTTCTCCTTTTGTTTCCTGGGGGCTTTTGTCACTTTCGCTACCCCTTCTCCTTGACGCACTCGATATTCTTTGGCGATTAATCCGTATCAGACCTGCTGTACTGAGCCTCCATTATGTCGAGCATGAATCGATAGGCAGGTGGCAACGGAGCAAGCTATGCATAACCATTCTGGTGGTTGCTGATAGCGAAGATATGACATCATGGACCAGACACCATCGGCGTTACCTTTTCCCCAAGCATGCTGACGGCGGGTATGGTCATGGTACATCGCGCCCAAGACTTTATCCGGTCCTGGGAGTACTGCTTCATCGGCGGCCTCGATTGGACAAAACAAACGGGACTGGCAACGGTCACTTTTGCCACCCGGGACCCTCTATGGACGTATTCGTCCCGCTGGTACCAACGCTGGTGGCAACTTCGCCTCGGGGGCATGGCGGCGGGTTGCCGCTCGTTCCCTACGACGCACTGGAACAGCCGCTCCGCAGGCTACCGCAGCTGATCTTTAGGGCTTCGCTCATGAGTATGGAGTAGCTCCCGCTCAGGCAGTGTCCGCCTACAATTTCCCGATCGGTGTCGCCGTCCTGCCTCTGGTCAGAGGAGAGACACATCGAGAGATTATCGATGAGTGACCTCAGCAATGGAGAGAACGTCGTCGGGGATGATGCTGAGAATGCAGTCGCCCATGCGTTGCTGGCACGGTCTCCATCAAACACAAAGATATCGAACCAGGTTTACAACTTACATACTGCATCATGGAACTGGATAGCAATGAAGCGTGTGTTCCTAGGGAAACGGCGAGGCTGCCGTCTGGAGCCTGGTTCAGTTGACTCACATGTGGCTGTGTATACGGGCAGCCACGGAAGGCTTCCACCATGGTGATCCTCAAGGCTGATGCTAAGTACTCTGCGGTTCGGCTGTCGCTCGTCTCTCCACAAGAACATTCTTTCGGACTGACTGTCACCACCTGAGATGGGCACATAGATCGCTATTATAAATCAATGAGTGTACAGGCATAGAAACGCTCGACTTCTCAAGCATTTCCTGACCACTACTAGATAATTATATCGCATCTGGCCGGCAGTTTTTGATACCTGAGCTGGTTGGAGTTGGCCAATAAGGTTATCCCTCATTGGACAAGTCTAGGAGCAACGGCGAACGTCGTGTTTGACAGCCTACAAGCCTCCTCAAAGGCTCCAAAAACCCAAACTCTCACCCCTGCCCTTTGCCGGGCTCCATGCGGGCCATGTTGACTGACGTGCGCATTGTCGGGCCACGAATCGCCTCTGGCGCTGTGTCCGACCAAGGAGGCAGAAGCGTCTGGGTAGTGGCAGGATCTGAGCACCGTGTAGTCATTCTCTTTACTAAGCTGCGGGTTGTCCATACGGAGAAATTTATAGTCTTACAAAACGCCGGTGGTTGTTTGTATTTGCAAGTTGCGAGTGTGGTTCTTGGTGTGTTCGAGTGCGGCTCTTACGAGTCACAACTTACTGGAATCTATACGTTGAAGAGAGCGTCTTTTTCACTGGCTGCTCTGCCCTTGGGCGCAACTGAGGGAGGGCTCATGAAACTAGCGCTGCAATTAAAAAAAAAGAGTAACTTCTCCCCGACTGATACGCAATTGACACTCTAATATCAGACTGTTCAAATCCTACAGGCGATTTGACGACATACTAACCATACTCAATTTGCTGCGTTTTTGTTTAGTTCTAGTCTATTGTCACCAACACGGTTATTTCTGGGTGATAGATAACGAACCGGCAGGGTAATGTGGTTACTGCGTAGCGACTTGGGTCACCGGCGGCCCCGGGTCCCCAAAGGAAATATACAGCCCGGGCCTTAAATTTAATTAAATTATCCAAAAGAAATGCTTATTTCCTCACCAGTTTGACCTGCTCTAGCAAAAGTTGACTCGATAATTTAAACACATGTCGGAGTCGCCGAAAACTCCAGTGTTGTTGGATTACTCTAGTAGAGAGGTTAGGTATAAGTTAGGTAGTTAAAGATAGCTTTGTATTTGCTTGATTTCTTTCAAACTATTGATGTTGCTTTTTAGAGCGTTGTTTGTCCCAAGCTGGGCGATCCGTGCACTCTTAAGCTCTTCAGATTATCAATCAAAGCGAAGATCAAAACTCCAGTTCCTATTTGAAGTGGGAAAGGGGTCATATTCTCAACGACTCAAGTATTAAAGACTAACACAGGAAGCTAGAAAGCGTTGGGAAGAGACTGAAGAACAAAACAAAACGGTACTGGGAACCAGGCAAGACTATCAGAACAGAACTACTGCAAGGAAAAATAAACAGAGAGAGAATAGAAAGAGCAGTACATTGGGCAAAATGTGACGAGGAGAAAAAGCAAATAAAATAGGCAAAGCAAAAAGAATAAAAAAACAAGGCCCCAAAATGTAAGAAGTTCCCAGAGGACCCGGCTCCAAATTAGCCGGCCCGGCTCACTTGGCTCAAAACAGACGTCGGGGCGTTGCCTTCGAATCCATCGGAAGCATTTCGCACTCAGCTTTGGACCTTCCTGAACTCTGAACAATACCTCTGATGGGCAATGCCTGGAGAGCTCTAAGCGAAGACTGATTTTCAGACAGGCAAAGCTACAGGCATTCAACCAGTCAAAACCGCAATATGTGTGCGAATTGTTCTTTAATTTGGTCGCACTTATTGGCAAAGTCCATAGACGGGTGCTGCGTATCGCGGGACCCAGGGAATTCGACCAGCTGCAATTGTTCAGAAACAGACTGAAAGACTGGAAGGGACGGACGAGGATGAGTGCTTCTTGATGGAGGGAGCCATAGAGCCTTATGCAAAGACTTCCAATATATCAATTTCTGTACATGACTGATTTGAACACGGCTACTATGTTAACACGCTCCGGCACTGGATATTTTGATTTCGTACACATGTTCTGGACAGAATGCCGTCGAGGAACTGAAAACGAGTTGAATGAAGCCCTGGGCGTCCATTGGCAGCTGAGGTTTGGGATGGCGATGAAATGCGGACAAAAGATCTTACTGAGCCAGGAAAATGAGGTGACGCGTTCACTCAGAAATTCATACCCACGGTGGAAGATTTGCTCGGAGCCTTTGAAGAGACACAAAGGCGCGGTCTGACTGAGGTATATCTGCAAGCTGAGAAAACCCCCAGCGGAGCTTGCTGTTCAGGGCCGCCTTAAATAGATACTTCAGGCTTGCGAGGGGACAGCAGGGGAAACTCACCTCCGCTCATACTCTCACCTAGCTGGATTATCTGACTGATAGCTAACTGTGAGGTCGTCAGTGCTCAAGGTCGTCAAAATCTCACAGAGTGGAGGGAGTCTTGTTGGTTGTGCTGGGAACGAGGTAAGGCGTAACTATTACGTGTCTAGTTTTGTTCTTAGTTAGATCGCCAAGAAAACAATCACCTCAGGGGGCCAATGGGTGGCTTACACACGTGATGAGATGCAGATGCTTTCAGGACCAGTCTATTTGTAGGACAATGGCATGACTCCAGTTAAGCCTCATTTCTTTTTGTTCCAGGCACAGGCCCCATTCGTCACCGAATATAAATGATGTTGTGGCGTAAGGAGAGAGTGGCTGATTCTCGGTCAGAGGACGGAGACGGTTGGATTCCCGCTGCGCCCAACCACGGCACTGCTTGGCCCACGAGCCTAGAAGTCTCGGCGCAAGTTCTGCCAAGGGAGGTACAAAGAAATATCCCGAGAAACAAGACTTGTAGCGCACCTGGCCGCATTGCTTGGCCTCGGTGGCATGCTGACGTCTTGCTGCAAGTAATCAAGCTTGGCCAAAACGACAAGTCTTCGAAACATGCCAAATGGGAATACGTCGAAAAAGACGAGCCTTACAAATCTGAAAGCTCCAGTTGGTAATTATAATGCCAACAAATAAATGGATAAAGGGGTTGCAGCAGGCAGAAAAACCCACAATCTTACGGGAACCATTGAACGTGAATCACGCTGCCACGTGCAAAGCGACAATTTCTCGGATACACCATGTGTCAATGATCAGACCCATGGGTTATGGGCAGGCAACCCTTGCGCCACCGGCGAGAACAATGAGCAGTTTTCACAAGCAGTTCCAAATGGGGAATTTGAATAGATTTTCTACGAGTGTCCAGGTCCACCACATTATTCCTGGGACCAGTCAAAAGCGTCCCTGCATAAATGTAATATTCACCCGGATCACCGCGACCCCTATTCCATCATTCCCTCCCACAGGTTCGGATGGGAATTTGTTCCAGAACGGCGGGTCAGTTCTTTCTTGTGAACAGCCCGAGTCTGGATCGAGTCGGATCTGCATGCGGTATGAACATTGTGGGTGACATGACTATACTTTGTCAGCTGCTGAGACGATTTTGCAGACAGTTGAATCATTGATCTTGTTCTCCTTTCAATCTTGCTCTAGTCTAGTTTCTCTGGGTGTCATGTTGAGACCAGACACGAAGTTCTCTAAGATTCACATCGAATCATGAGCGTCTCAAGCCGCCGTCGCAGACGATACGTATTACGTTGTGGTGATGAAGCAACCGTGGACTTTCGAGTCGGTAACCGAATGCAGGCAACAGAGGCGAATGGCGTGCATGCCGGTCGAGTTCTGTTCTTCAGCTTCAACGGAGGAGCAAATCGGGGCGGCATGGCGTACCCGTACCTAATGATGACCCCAGGAAAGATGGGAAAATGATTTTTGGCTAGACTAGTGGCATGCCGTTTTGGAGGGTGGGGTCATGGCTGTGACTTTTGACTGGATGTACACAACAGTGGGATGTGGCTTTGCTGGGAATACCTACCCCAGCAGCGAGGGGGTGGGTCCGGGGCTTGGCGTGTTCCTTGGCGGCAAGTGATCCGAACCAACCATATGCGATTCAGTCTACACGTGGGTGGGGTTTCGATCTTGATAGGGACGACATGTCTAAGGCTGAGCTCGAAATCTCGAACCTTTTTCTCGTTTATTTCTCTCTCCTCATGGACCTCGGTCGACCAAAACACGCGCCAAGAGCCAATGCAGGGGACCAAGAGATCTGAGCTAATGACAAGATATTTGTCAAGAGATTTACTCGAGTCCCAAGGCGGCAAAGTGGTCTTGTCGGACGCCTTAGCACCCCCCTTGATGAAGCTTGGGAGGAGGCAGCCAAGAATGTCCAACTACAGATTCAGTATTGACGCACGTGGGTGGTAGTTTGGCCATCAGAAGGTTTTTTTTTAAACCCGCCCCCCGTGCTTTAACTTTGTTTCCCATAATTCAATTGGGAATGACGAGTTAATTGCCTTGGAACCGTAAATGAGCCGTGTGCTAGCCACTTAGCTCCCGACTCGAGCACCAAAAAAGGATCATGGTGTGGGGGTTCGTTATGGTCGCCACAAGCACCCCCTGCGGCTGTTGGCAGTTTTGCAGCGGTGCTTTTGTCGGTTCTTCCGCAGAAGGCTGATGGATCGGATTCGAGATTCTGGGTCGGTGTCAAATGTGGATTGGACTGGGTTTGTCGGGCGCTTTATGCGGCAGGCGGGCATGCAAGTGTCCCGTAGCACACACACACAGACACACAGACACACCCACGACCAACCTGCTCCTGGCAAGGTTACTCTGAGGCAAGGGGGCGTGGGCTAATAGGGTTCTAATTTGTGCAGGCTGACCCGACTTTCGACAATATAAGAGCTGTAGCACCCTCGCTCATCCTGACAACTAAACTTCACCCTCTCCAGCAGGCAGGGTCAACTTTGTTCGGTCTTTGGCAGATCGCAGGCACACCAACACCACACACCCTCCGTCGACTTTGTTGATTGAACTTGTCAACCCCATCGACAACCTAGCCCAGTCTAGTCCTGTTCATCATCAAGTCTCGTCAAGATGCTCGACCAGTACACCTACATCTTTGCCATTGGCACCTTTTTCGCCCTGTTGGATGCGTACAACAATGGCGCAAGTGAGTTCCCCCCCCTAATCAGGTTTCTTCTTTTTATCCGCAGTGGGGGTTGTAGATCAAAAGCTAAACTGTATTCTCACCTCCGCTTGCAGACGACGTCGCAAACGCCTGGGCAACCAGCGTTTCATCGCGGTCCATCTCGTACCGCCAGGCCATGGTGCTAGGCACCATCTTTGAGATGGTGGGTGCCATCACGGTCGGAGCCCGCACTGCCGAAACCATCAAGAACGGCATCATCCCCAACGACGCCTTCCGCGGCGATGCCGGCGTGCAGATGCTCGCCTTCACCTGCGCCCTCGCCGGCGCCTCGACCTGGGTCATGTGGTGCACCAGGCACTCGGCCCACGTCTCGTCCACCTACTCGCTCATCTCGTCCGTCGCCGGTGTCGGTGTCGCCACCGTCGGTGCCAGCAAGGTCCAGTGGGGTTGGAACAACGGCAAGGGACTCGGAGCCATCTTTGCCGGTCTCTTCATGGCTCCCACCATCTCGGCCGGCTTTGGCGCCACCATCTTCATGCTCATCAAGCTCATCGTGCACTTGCGCAAGGACCCCATCCCCTGGGCTGTCTACACTTCGCCATTCTTCTTCCTCATCGCCGCCACCGTCTGCACCCTGTCCATTGTCTACAAGGGCTCCCCCGCCCTGGGCCTTGCATCGAAGCCCCCGGCATTCATTGCCGCCGTCACCTTGGGCACCGGCTTCGGTGTGGCTCTCTTGGCCGCCCTCTTCTTCGTCCCCTTTGTCCACGCCAAGGTCATCAAGAAGGACTACACTCTGAAGTGGTACGACTTCCTCCAGGGCCCTCTCCTGTTCAAGCGCCCCGCCCCGGCCGACCAGGACAACATCCTCGCCCGCGTTCCCAACTACGCCGTTGTTCAGCACGACGAGGAGGAGGAGGAGGAAGCCCACAGGCCTGATGCTGCCACCACGGCCTCCGGCTCGCAGCACTCCACAGACCTGCCCATCAAGCCCGTTGACGAAGCTGCCGCCAAGGCCGGCCGGGACTCGGAGAAGCAGATGGTCATGGCCGAGGCCGCCCGCCCGCAAAAGACTTACAAGGAGCTCCAGGAGGACGGCGAGCGCAAGCTCCACGCCAAGCTGTGCAAGGGCAGGGGCCCTCTGGGCTGGGCCATGAGGACCCTTCGCGACAACCCCATGGGCCCTGGCCAGGTCTACGAGCGCCACAACATCATCCGCCTGATCAAGCGCCTTCCCGCCATGGTGGTGGTCGGCGCCCTGTACGGTCTCCACTACGACATCCACTCTGCGCAGTCCGGCATCTCTGGCACGCCCGAGGGTGAGCGCATGGCCCGGGTCTACGCCAACGCCGCCAAGTACAGCAACGAGGTCGAGCACACCTACTCCTTCGTCCAGGTCCTGACCGCCTGCACCGCCTCCTTTGCACACGGCGCCAACGACATTGGAAACTCGGTCGGTCCCTGGGCCGTCATCTACGCCGCATGGAAGACTGGCAGCCCTGCCGCGTCCAAGGCTCAGGTAGAGGTTTGGCAGCTTGCCGTTTTGTCCCTGACTATCAGTGTTGGTCTGATCACATATGGCTACAACATCATGAAGGGTAAGCTTTTCTTTCACGTCTTTGTCACTCCCCCAAAATACACTAAACAATTCACTGACCTCAACCAACAACAGTCATGGGCAACAAGATCACCTACCACTCCCCCAGCCGTGGATCCTCCATGGAGATGGGCGCCGCCATCACCGTCCTCGTCTTCTCGCAGTTCTCCCTCCCCGTCTCGACCTCCATGTGCATCACTGGCGCCACCGTCGGCGTCGGTCTGTGCAACGGAACCTTCAAGGCCGTCAACTTCCAGCGTGTCGGCCTGCTCGTCTTCTCCTGGATCATGACCATCCCCGTCGCCGGCACCATCGGTGGTGTGCTGATGGGTTTGATCCTCAACGCTCCTCACTTCACCTCATAGACGGGGAGAGCTTGTTTCTTTTTTCGTCAGTCTTATATAGAGAAAGGCGCGTCTACAAAGTTTTGAATGCTTCCTGTGTTGAGCTGTGGACGGTGCTGCCTTTGTTGTTTCCTTTGCATATCGGGGCAGCGGATTTGGGTTTTCTTTTTCTGGTTGAAGAGCATGTACGAGCTGATAGGGCTGGAGCGAAGGGTTTTTGGGGCGACAGTGATACCATATTTACGCAAAACAAATAATCCAGTCATTCACGCACGGGTCACGCTTCCTCCCCGTTGTCCATGTTCTGCAGCCGGGTGATCAAAGACACACTTTTGCTTTGGCGGATAGGTAGGTAGGTACAATGTCGCCTCGGACTCCTTGGTGGCTTACCGAACGGAACAGAATCCCAGCTGGAGGTTAGCGGCGTCAGCAAGATCTGCGCTTTTCACCTGTCACAGCAGCCCTTGAGTCGTGGTGTAGCGGTTCGATTGACCAACGCCTTGGCACATCACTGCTGCGGAGGGTGGCACAGCAGCAAGCCCACCAGCCCCTCGCACTTGTCTGTTTCGGTTCGCATTTCGTGTTTGTCGGGCGGCGTACCAAGAGCTTGATGTTTAAGCCCTCGGTTCCTTGGCATCAATCCATTGACTGACGCGAAATCTCGATAGGCATCCGACTTGTTCACTTTTGTAAAAGCCCGCTCCAGCAATCTCACCCAATGAAGCCGGTCTGCTACCTCTGCACCTCCCTCGATGTCGCCCCTCCGACAAATGGCCGCCTGGACCTGGCCAGGGCCCAGGGGGAGAGGACCCGCTGTATGCCGTCGCGGGACTCAAGGTTGTTGTGGGCGCGGTGCTGGACGCGGAGAACTGGAAGCTCGCAGAGGTTGTAGTTGGTCCGGGTGAGGTTGTTGACCATGATGGTGGCTACGGAATAGCGCCGTCGACTTGGATCTTCCCTAGACACATCCGTCGCGGAACAGAGTCATTGCTAAACGCAGCAGCGCAGTTCTTTTCCATGTCAAGTTAAGTCGACTTCTGAGCTCATGTTCGTTTTGGAAATCGACAAAAACCCGATAATCTCAACTCAACCCACCCCCGATTTGCTTGTGTCGGTCTCATGAAGGAATTAGCTAGTTTATTACCTCTTGACAAGGTCCTTGATCACAAGCAAGGACTTTGGCTCGTCGTATATATAATATGAGTCTATCTCCACCGGCCCCGCAGAACTCGACCCTTGACCATTGTCCGCAGACGGTTCAACATTGTCGTCTTGAACAACCGAAGAAGGTTCTGTAGGGCTGACATCATCCCATCCCTCCAAAGTGCTTTGTGGCGTGGAAGGCGCATAATTAGACGGGCTTTCGAGCTCAAAAGTCCTGGAATCCGAATCGCCCAATTCTGCCCTATTCCCTTGGCATCCCAGCAGGCTGTCGGATTCCATGGGGCCCAGCTTGAACTGGAAAAGCCCCGTCTTGACCCCCTGACGCAGCTGTCCCCGCCGCCATATGTAAAAACCCACCGCTCCCAGACACAGAATGGCAGCCACTGCCGATGTGCCTATGTACACCTTGCTCCAGTCCACCGACGTCGACTCGCCGGAAAGCTCATTCCAGTGGGCCTTCCAGCTGTCGGCAAAGTCAAAGTAATTATTATTCTCGAGATTGGTCTGATCTGGCTGGAGGCTGAGCAGCTGCTCACTGCCAGAGTCAGGACCAGGCGCTTGTGCTATTATCGTGACGTTGTTGTCATAGTTGACGATGACGTAGGCGGCTTGCAGAAAAGCGCGCCCAAAGTAGAATGCATCGATAGAGGGGATCGGTCGGCATGGGAAGTAGGGCGTTGTGCTTTCGACGAGCGGGGGCTCCAGTTGCAGATTCAGTAGCTTGAATGGCACTTTGATATCGACGATCTTGCCAGTTCGACTCTCGAGCGAGAAGCGCATCCATGCGGAAGAGTTTACGATCCTTTCATAGTATGGATCCTCGGTTTTCCATAGGTAAAGCTTGAGATGCTCGTCAAAGACGACTGGTAAATGCTCGGCCGCCGCTTCACAAGTACCTAGCGGCATGTACAAGTAGGGCATTTCTGGCGAGATGACCATCACAGCACTGCCGGCCCTTCCTCCCATCAACTTTGTGAACCCGGCCGCCGACCAACGCCCCTCGCCCCCGGCGGTGTTCCGGTCCAGACCTCGGTATACAGACTCGGACTGGGATATGCCCTTGAATGGGGAGGCTCCAATCTCAAAGCCTATCGCTACGTCGGTCATAAAGACCGGGGTGAAGTCCAAGCCTGCATGATTGAACTCCCCAAAGTTGCCGACGACAAGTGACCGGTCGTAGCCACCATAGGCCATGGACCCAGGTATCTCGAGCAGCACGCTCCCAATGTGCATAGCAAAGGACCTTGATGCGATCTTGCTTCGCATCTGGAACTGGGAGATGAGCGACGGTCGAAAGGGGGGACCAGAGTACCCGGCATAAGGTTCGGGGCCTATACCGAGGATGCCCACAGAGGTGGAATAGTTGTAAAATCGCCTCATATCGTTATAAGGCCTGTCGACCGCCAGTGAAATGTTTGGGTGCTTCACCAGCAGGTTCCCGCCGCCTTTCAATCCGGGGTAGAACAGATCAAGGAAATAACCAGCCGAGAGCTCTTGGGCCCCATCGGGCAGACGGTACGGGGAAGGGAGTGAAGGCACATAGTGGCCAGTTGTGTTGGCGGACCAAACTTGGGTCTTGAGGTGTGGACTGGGCCAGAAGGGCATGGTTTCGCCGCGGTACGGCGGACTCTGCTCGCCCGCATCGGCAAGAATGGCCTGCCAAGGCCCATCGGGACCGTACGTCAATGGCGCGCTCTTTTCACCTCTGAACTCGGGCCCTTGACCGTAGTCGGTGGACCATTCATTCAGGAGCACCGGCGGGTCCGCCGGCAGCTGCGCGCTGGCGTGACAGCAGGGGGCAATGGCAGCGAGGAGGGCAAAGGCGGTGATGCACCTCGCTCGAGCAGACCAGACCCACGGTCGCATCGTGGCTGGCCCTTCAACCATGCGAAAGAGCTGGTCCCGACATTGACAGGGGGGCAAAATGCAACAAAAGCAAAGAGAGAAAAAAGCTAATAAACAGTGTATGTATTGCCAATTGCGGAAGCACACATCGGGGTCAGTGCTCAAGCTGTAGGGTGCGTTGTTCGTTCGCTGGAGCGTGCTGGACTGTACTGCAGGCAATTTGGCAGTGACGGGAGCAAATCGGGATTTTTCTTGGTCCACGTCATGCTACGCGGCAGGCACGGGGGCCGCATTACAGCGGGTAAATGGCGATGCGGGTCACACCAAGAAGACTGTGATTGGCTCTGTCGCGCTTCGCCTGTCTGTTGCCAGCCGTCCGTCCCCATTTTCTTGTGCATCTCACCATCTTCCCGAATTAGTTGCTTACCTACCTAGGTACCTGCGATTGCTCCAAGTGCCCGAGTAGGTAACTACAGTGCTTCAATGCGTTGTAGTGATGGCAGTTATAGCGTGTCTAAGACACCAAGCTCCAGCTCTAGGTGATGTGACTTGGTTACTAGAACTAGAACTAGAACCAGCCTGTCCCCTGTCTCAGTCGGTGGGATGAGGTCAGTTAAGTAATGCATTCGAACGACACTCACAGGTTTGCATTTGCTTATCTTTGTCTTTGCACGCTGTTCCGTCCCTGTCTATTAGGCAGGTCGGCGATAAAGAGGAATGCAACCCCAGAAATAGCCCGGCCAGGCAGTTCACAGACTGATGATCACCCTGCAGGGTAGGTAACGATTGATATTGTTTTGGTCCGCCGAGTATTGCCAAGGACTCAAGTCATCACCCCCGCACCGTTTACCTTCCATCTCTGGTTACTCTACCAGTCCTCATCCTTGATTGTAGTCGCAGCGAAGGACGCGATGGGCTGTCTATGACTGCGTTGACTGGGATAAGACGCGCCAGAATTGGCAGGCACTGCATCGACCCCTCTCTCGGCTTGCGACTCGACCTGGAAATCAGTTGCTACAAAATGCCCCCCGAGTCCATTCTTGTCGTGCCCAAAGAATTTCACAATTGTTTCTTCGCAAGGAGCCTAGAGACAATCTGATACTTCCTCATAGCCAGCTTGCACCAGCCGCCTATCATGAAGTCTGCAGTGATCACGGCCATCTCCCTACTCTCGCGGTTAGCTGCGGCTTCGGTGGTTGCTTCCGACGTCCCACGAGACGAAAAGATTAGCTTTGATGGCCACCAAGTCTTTCGCATCACCGATGCCCCTCGCGGTATCGAGAATGAGCTGGGCGAGTTCTTTGCCACCCGCTCCGGGCGCAGCGTCGACGTCGTCGTCCCACCCAGTGAGGTGTCTGCTTTTATGAAGCGGGGGCTCAAGACTCAACTCCTCGACGCTGATATTGGCGACAAGTTCCGTCGAGAGGCCGAGCCCGGCTCCTATGACCGAGCCCTGCACAAGCGTGGCGATCTGCCGGACCTTAGCTGGTACGACTCGTACCACCCCTACGAGGACCACCTGCAATACTGGGAGGATCTCCAGGCGGCTTTCCCCAACAACTCGCGCATCTCGGAGCTCCCTGGAAAGTCATACGAGGGACGTTCACTGCATGTCTTTGAGATGTGGGGAGACAAGGGCAAGGCTGGCGACAAACCGGCGGTCCTCTGGCACGGAACCGTCCATGCTCGCGAGTGGATCACCACCATGACGGTCGAGTACCTGACCTGGCAGCTGATCAACGGGTACAAGAACGGAGACGTGAACGCCACCACTGCCCTGGACGAGTTTGATTTCTACATTGTGCCGTTCCACAACCCCGACGGATTCGTCTACACCCAGACGACGAACCGTCTCTGGCGCAAGAATCGCCAACCCAGGAGCAACACCACCTGCATCGGAACAGACAACAACCGAAACTGGAACTACGAGTGGGACTTTCCCATCGAGGACGGACAGGTCGCCAGCAACCCCTGCAGCGAAACCTTCAAGGGCCTCACCGGCGGCGACACCCCCGAGAACCAGGCGCTGGTGACGCTCTCCCGGGAGCTCGGGTCGCGCCCCAAGGGCATCCGCCTGTACATCGACTGGCACAGCTACTCGCAGCTCATCCTCCTCCCGTGGGGCTTCTCGTGCGACCCCGCCCTGCTCCCGGCGAACCTGCCTCGCCAGCGAGAGGTCGGTGCCGGCTACGCCAGTGCGATCGATGCCGTCAGCGGGAAGTTTTACGAGGTCGGCCCCTCGTGCGAGATTCTGTACTACTCCTCCGGCACGGGCAGAGATTACCACCACGGTGCGCACAACGCCACCTTTAGCTGGAGCGTCGAGCTCAGGCCCGGACGCAGCTCCTCCAATGGCTTCGTCCTGCCGCCTGAGGAGATCAGGCCGACTTCCGAAGAGCACTGGGCTGGTATTCAGTGGGTGCTGAACGACATTCGCAAGGACGGCAAGGGTAGCTGCGCGCGGAGGGCCTGAGTGGGGTGGATGGGCAGGCAGTTAGTTGTCGTACCTAGAATAATACGAGAAAAAGTGTACTAATTCTAGACTAGAATATCTTGGTATCAACCGTATCATCGAAGCCAGGGTCGTCGCTTCTTCCAGTCCTCCTCTCGCAAGTCGTGCAGCTTATTGTATGCGTCTATGACCTCTGGAAACCCCATTTCCCCCAACTTCTGCTCAATCATCTTCCTATACTGGTGGTCTATTTCCACCGACAAACTGCCATCGCCCTTTTTAAGCACCCGCTCGGCGGCCATCACCCCGCAGATGGCAAACTTGGTCCGGATCCACTCCAAAGGACAGTACCCAGCCATATCCCAATCAATAATAGAAATTTGGTCCCCTTCTATCATAATGTTCGCCGGCCCGAGGTCGTTGTGAGATAGGACATATACGGAGCAATCCATACCCAAGGCCTCGCAATGTTTTTTAAGCGGGCCCAGCGTGCGGATCTTGTCCTCGTCTTCGCGCCAGGGGTCGATCCAGTCGTAGTCGGCGGCCCCGGAGGTGAAGTATCAGCTCGAAAAGCCGTGAGTTCGTTGACGATTGCGGCGACGCGGGTCGTAACGCCGTCCTTCTCAGCCGGAGTCATGGTCCACCAGGCCTCGTTTACCGTCTGGCCTGGCATGCAGGGTTCCAGGAGGAAGGTTTTGTTGCCCTCCTGCACGTGGAACAAGACCCGAGGCACCTTGAAGCTGAGTTGTTGCTCGGATAAAAAAGCCAGCGTCTCGTGCTCGTAGGGCTGGGTGAGGACGGCGGTACTGTCGCCCTTTTGTTTAAAGGTAGAGCGGATTTTGACCTTGAGGATGAGCGAATGGCCGAATTTGAAGACCGCAGAGACGTCGCCGGCATCGTGGATTTGGCGGACGTGACTATCACTAGAAGCTGCCGGGAGAGGCGATACCTTGGGCAAACGAAAGGGGGCCGGATAGAGCATGTAGTATGCGCCGTCAGAATCATTGCGCCACATGCATCGCTGGTTCGGGCGGTTCTCGCAAGGGGTTTCGTCGTGCTGCAACTTTTGGATTATGTTTTGAGTTCCAATGAGCCATGTGTTTGCATCAATCTGTGCGACAGAGTCCCGAACATGGGCCTGAGATGACGGTAGCATTGCGGGAAAGTGTATGAATGAGGATAATTGGGTGGTAGGGTTTATTGCAAACAGAAGGCTGGGGAAATGAAGGTAGGTATAATGACTGTCCTGGGACAAACGCTGGGGAACTCGTCTGGTCTCTCTCTGGAATTGCTTGAACCCAATCGGCCGCGAGAGCCAAGACTGGGTATTGGAAACGCCCAGGCCAGCTCTGGGCGTTGGTGGTTGCCTTTGTTTGCCACGGCTGTGCAAGGTTTAATTTGTCCTACAGTAACTCTGCAGAGTGGTACCAAAGAAGCTCGTTGCATGTCGGCACAGGCTTAGATTACCATCATGTCCTTTCGCCCATTTACGTAGTGCGCAAAGGTGATAGGCGGCAATACCCCTGAGACCTGCATGTCCCCCTGTTTTCAACGTAAACGTGTTTGGTGAAACACCTTGTGCGAGAATCCTGCAGGCTGCAGACTGACATGGCTGCATCTCAATGGATTGCCGGAATACTCCAAGTCATCCTCAAATGGTTCGTGGAGGTGAAGGCCAATAGACACGAGCCCGTCACAGGAATGTTGAGACGTTTCGTGGCACCAACCCGACATGTCCCCCTCCCCCCTCCCCGCAGTATTCAGGGTGCACGCATCTCAAAATACACAAAAGACGCTGTCACAAATTTGCCAAAACCAGTTGTAGGGTAAATAATCACACCCTGGAATAATGTAGAATGATCACTTTGAACCCTTCAGCTTCGTTGAAATGTTTATCAAAGATGCTTTCTTGTCGAGATTACATGAAAGGCTAGCAATGAGACCTTTAATGAAGACTCTTGTGGATGCTGTCTGTCTCGAGATCGAAATTGCTGCGCTTGATCGAGTTGTCCTTGCAGGCTGACGCATCCTGATTGCAGTCATCTAACCCAACATCGCTAGATGCTATGTTGTTATGATATTCTGCTGCAGGCTCATTGTCGTGACTAGAGAGCCCGCGTTGAGGATTTAATCCAGACAGAAGCAGCGTTACCAAGAGTGGTTCACTAGTTCTGATTAGGTTTCTGGCTTTGAAGCCAAAAGGCTCTCGAAATCGAGGGTATGGTTTGAAAATAGACATTTGCCCCGCTCGCAAAGTAGGTGACTTGACCGCGGCTTTGATGGTGTTATTAGTCATATGTTAGTTAGAACGTGCCGTCCCAAGGCTATCACCTATGATGACTTTTGAAAGAATACCCCAATTTCTTGCTAGCAGTCAACTCTCTCCCGTACACAAAATTTTCAGTATGGGCGCACGGACCATGCTGTTAACGTTTGCGCGGGACTTCCGCCTGTAGCCCTAACAGGCGCGCACACACGAAAAACTCTTCAACCTGTCGCCCTAAGCACCGTCACTACACGGAACGCCTTTCCTCGCAACACCCATGTATAATCGACAGATCTCCCCTTTGACGAGTTTTCCACTGATCGCGGTGAAGGAAGAGTCCGATCGGCGGTTCGGCGCGCCACCCGCATAGAGGCGCACAAGACAAGGCCCAATCTCGCGATGCGAGCCAGCGTGGCACAAAAAACTTTGCCAGCCGGAAAGGCAGGCGTCCTTCCCCGGAAGGCTAGACAATACGGTTTAAAAGAAAGGGAAATTAGGCTGAGAACCACCCGACGGTTCTTCGAATCGACAGGGCACCCTCTCACCCCCTCACACCTTCTGGGATTGCCTGCAGCGAGGAGGTAGTGCCGTTACGGGGGTTGGTTAGTTGTACGTGGACCGGAAGCACTGTGCCGGCGCGGCAGTCTCCAAAGGGTCCCGACAGCAAGACGTGGTCGGCCCATTGCTGGAGACGGCTTTGGGTAACGGGAAGCAAGAAACGTGGGCACGGCCTTGGTTCGCACCCTTGGTACACCCCGTGGACGGTGGGCCGTGGTGGAATAGTGTGACTGAGGCGCCCCATGCTTCTCACTCGCACTGGGAATCTGCGCCGGGTCTGGAGGACGGGAAGAACTCGATTGCATTCATGTCCACATTGTGGCGCTGGGCTAGCCCAGGAACCAACGGGGGACTAAGCTGTGGATGGACATGTACGGGGTGTCGCCGGCTTTTCGAAGCTTTCTACTCGCACTAGGGACGTACACCGGGGCAGATGATGTCGTCGGCATGTTAGGCGGAAGAGACGCTATTTTAGCCGGAGAGGACGGATGCGCGCGTCGGTCTACCAAGAGGCCTTTTTGTGGATGCGGTAGGCTTAAGGTGCAAACCTTGTATTTACGTGGCAGGCTGGGTATCCAGCGACTAGGAGGGCTCTAGCTGGCCTGTCCGTTAGAGGGTCTGGTCCAACCCTGTGACTATAGTTTACTGTAGGAAATGCAAGGTGGGCCATACACGACAACGGGCTCCTTAGCTGCACCCACGGCGGTGCCCTACCCAAACGATCGGCGACGGATCTGGTTTGTGCCCTCGCCCACGATATCGAGCAGGCTCTAGCTCGCGGGGAGGAAGTCACCCTTGTCGCATGCGACGTCCAAGGCGCCTTCGACGCCCTCCTCCATAGGCGATTGATACGGAAAATGCGGAGCCTCAGGTTTAGTAAAATGCTCCTCAGGTTCGTGATTAACTTTTTAAGCGGCCGCCAGGCCCGAGTCCGGCTGGAGGGTACGACCACGGGCTTTAGGCGGCTTGGGTGCGGCACCCCGCAAGGGTCTCCCCTTTCCCCGATCCTATATATGCTATATTTGGCGTATCTCGTCAAAAACGGTACGAAGTGGCGGTTGGCATACGCAGACGACGTGCTTACATGGAAATCGTCACCCTCGTTGGAGGAAAACGTACGTTGGCTGGAAGATAAACTCCGGGATATGCACGAAATTGCGGCGGAAGAGAAGATCCATTTTGCAGCGGAAAAGACAGAGGTGATCCATATCACTAAGAAAAGGCACGGTCGCAACCCGGAAATCCGGATTAATGGTAGAACGGTTACCCCGGTCCAACTACCGGGCGGTCGACGCGGACAAAGCGCCTCCGGGGCCGAGCGCTACCCGGGCATGCGTTGGCTTGGTTTTTGGTTCAGCCGACGGCTAGACGGGCGCCGCCACGTGGCCGAAAGGGCTGCCAAAGCAATGGCGGTCGCTGCTCACCTCAAAGGCTTTGGGGCAGTAAGATACGGACCGCCTGCGGCTGCACTTCGCAAGGCAGCGGTGGCATGCGTGGGTTCCTCGGCCACCTACGCAGCCGAGGCATGGTACAACCCAGCGCACAAGCAAAGAGGACTCCTCAAAGCATTGAACAAACCGCTGGTTTTAGCGGCACGGGCAATCCTCCCGGCGTATAAAACCACCCCCTCGTCCACTGTTCTCAGGGACGCAGGACTACCCTCGGCCCGCGTCGCGCTGGCCTACACCCGCCTGAAATACGGCGCCCGACTAAGGTTCGCGGACAAGGGGCACCCCCTTGTCAGCCGCCTGCGTGAAACACCTCGTGCCCGCAACTCGGGCCATTCGGCCACGACCCTGCAAACGGCTGCACAACTTCTCCCGCGGATCCGGAGACTAGAGTTGCGCGCACCTCGCAATGCCCCGGATTCTCGCACTGACCCCACCGGAGGAGTCCCGAAAGAGGAAGCGGCCCGCCGCTTTATCGAATGGCTGGACATGGTATCACCTGACGATATCGTGGTATATACGGATGGTTCGGAAAAACACGAAAACAACTGCGTCCAAATAGGGTACGGATGGGCCGCTTTTAGGGCGGGCCTGGAATTTGCCGCAGGCTCCGCATCTATTACGCCGGAAAGCCACGTTTTCGACGCCGAGGCGATTGGCGCCCTAAAAGGGCTACAGGCGGCAGCCAAGGCCCAGCCAGGCGCCCGGATCTGGATTTGTGTGGACAGCACCTCGGTTATTTGGGGTCTTAGAGGCGACGCGCCGCGTTCGTCCCAATGGGCCTTTCTGGAGTTCCATGACCTTGTCGATCTACTCCGAAAACAAGGTACCGAGGTTCGGGTCCGTTGGTGCCCTGGGCACCAGGGAATCCCGGGAAACGACCGGGCTGACGAGCTGGCCAAGGCCGGCTCCGCCGGACCGCCGGACCCAGACCCGAGGGCTCAGCAAACCACGTATAGCGGTGCCGGCACGGTCCTCAGAGCCATTCTTTCCAATATAGAGAAGGACTGGTGGCGTAAAGAACTCTGTGAACGGTCCCCCGCATATAGGGAATGGAAATTCCAATACACACCGAAAAAGGAGCCCGAGGAACTGCGTTTGCCAAGACCCCTACTGGGCCATTATTTGGCCATGAGGACCGGCCACGGCGATTTCAAGGCCTACCATGACCGTTTCAACCACCAGGATGCAAACACCTCGTGTGCCTGGTGCTGGAAGCGGACCTCCCCTGAGCACCCGGTGCACTGCCGCTATTCGCGGGCGGTGTGGAGAAACTGGCCGTGGCCTAATAACGACCGGCCGGCCGGGCCGCCAAATCGCGCCCAACGCTGGAAATTCTTCCAGACAAGCTTCGGGCAACCGAAAAGCTTTGAGGCGTTTTCGATAGCCACCAACTACTTCAGCGCCCGCCCCAGAGCGGCCCGCCAGCGCCCCGCGCGCCACGAACGCACTTTACGCCTAGGGACACCGATCGTAAACGACTCGAACTCAGACGAGGAATAGACTTACTGCCTTTTCACCCACACTTCACGGCACAAGCCGTCAGACGAACCCTCCGTGCACCTTAGGCACGGGGTCGCGTCAGTGAACTATCCCCCTAAGCAGGACCGGGCCCGAACCCGGTCAGGCACGATCCGCCTCTGCCCTCCTTGTTTTCCCCCTGTGTAAATAAAGAAGATAGAACGCGCGCCGAGATACCCCTCGGGAGGTTGCTAACGGCCGGCTAACAAGCCGGGCCGAGCCCGGCGTTAAATAATACTACTACTACTACTACATAAATGTTTGAAACAAGCCGAGACAAATGCCGCTGTATGCAGATCGTATTGTTCCACCAAGTAAGCGCTGAACTTGTCGCATCGTTATACATGTACAGGAAAAAAAAACAATTTCTATGCGTGAGTCTTTATACGAAAGTTCATCAAGGGTGAGGGAATCTTAGTCGCGGCGGAAGGTGTTGGTAAAGTTGGCAAGCACCGACTTGGTGCAGCCCTGAGCGGGGACGTTGCCGTCAAAAAGGGCCTTTATCCACGGCACATAACGGTCGGCACCGGCCTCGAGGGCGGTCTCGTGGGCAGCCTGGGGCACAGACAGCCACTCCATGCTGGACTCGGGGAAGGCCTGGCAGGTGGCATCAAAGTCGGCCTCGTTGTTCTCGGGGTAGGTGAGGGTGTCGATGTCGCCCTGCACGACCATCATGGGTCCGGCCAGCTTGTGGGGCCCGGCACCATTGATCCTCTTTTGCCAGTCCTGCATCTCGGGCCCGGTGATCCAGCTGGTGTTCTTAAAGACCTGGGAAGCCTTGAGGGTGCCGATCAGGGCGGCACCGGTGAGCAGGCACGACTGGTTGATCAATGGCATCATGGACAAGACGGCATCGCTGACGTAGTCGGACAGTTTAATGCTGGGGTAGATTCCCTCGAGGGCCTGGAGCACGTAGACCGAGTTGATGCCCAGGGTGCCGTTCGGGCCGGCCCTCTGGATCTCCTTGGGGATAAGCTGGATCGGCTGCAGGGCGGGGGCAATCGAGGCAGCACCGAGAAATTTGCCAGCTTTAAGAAGTTCCTCCTGCCCATCGCGAGCCAAACGCTCGTTGGTGCGCCATGCGGTCATGCCGCCCTCGGAGTGGCCAGCGACGACCCATTCGTCCGTAAGGTGGGCGCCGAGGACTTTGCGCGCGGCAACGACGGAATAGGCCACATCTGCAGCGTGCAAATCACCAGCTTCGTATTGGAAAGTGCTGGGGATCTCGACGCCCAGCCCGGCGTAATCGGTAGCGACGACGGCGAAGCCCTGCGAGGCGTACAGGAAGGGTGCCTGCCAGGCGTAATCGAGCTGCAGATTGTTGCTGGGTGCGCATTTGCGCGCGTTTCCGGCCGTGCCGTGGGCCCAGGCGATGGTGCGGAACTTCTCCTGGCCCTGGGGCAGCGAATACGGCAAAAGAACGTAGCCACTGGACGGGATCGGCTTGCGGTCCTTATCTTCCGTCACGTAGACGAAACGCGACAGCGACATCCCGCGGGGGATGCGCGTAAAGTTGGTGGCCAATTGCCGGAAGGGCACGTCTTGCCAGCGGAGCAGGTCGCCGGGCCGGGAGCTCTCCCTGGAGAAGTTGGAGGGCAGGTCGTAGAAGGGGTCGTTTGTGATGTCGGCGGTGGCCCAGTTCTCGGTGGCGATGGCGCTCCGGAAGACGGCATTGATGTCTGCCTGACCGACCACGACCTGAGCCTGGCCGAGAAGAGCGGCCGCTCCGATGGCGAAGACGGTCGAGGTGAGCATGGTTGATTACGGGAGGGGAGGGTGCGGGGAATAAGCTATTAGTGGGAATGAACTAGTTCTAGATACAAGTTTGGGAGACTAAGAGAGCGGTCGTTGGGAAGGGAGTGTGTATGCGATATTAAGCCCGCCGATGAAGGTGAGGAGAAGACATTTCAAACTTCCTCTGCTGGGAAATATCTTGAGCTTCTTATACAAAAGCGCCCAAAGTTTATTTGAAACGCGGCCTCAATAGAGATGCAGTCTCGATATTTTCAACTTGATCCAGTCGAGGCCGAGGCTCGCCGTTTACCGCAAGCCAGGATCCCAAATCCGCCTCCGAACCAAGAGATTTACGCTTCCCCGAGGGATGCTGTGCTGGCTTCCCCAAGGTGGACGGGACCATAAAAACAAGGATCCTTGCTGTCGCTGCGGGGATTACCTGAACGACTGACTGGGTCCTTGTCACATCAGGGTCCAGTTTGCTGGGTTCACTGTCAATCCAAACAGCCTTCGGGTGACGAGTCGGCATCTCTCGGCGCAATTTCCCCCCTGGAACTTCACCACAGCACCTGCAAAAAAATGCCCATCTATTTGCCAAATCCGGCCTATGCAGCCTCAGCTAGCAATTGTTTTCTCCACAGCCTCAGACCTGTCGGGATCGGGCCTCGAACACGGCAGTTGCCGAAGGGATTGAACGAGTCAGCCATTTGCCGTGTTGCCAAAGCGACCAGAGTTCATCTCCTGTAGGCTGGGGTTGAGAACCATGGCATTGGTTTGATCTAGATACTATCAGTGGATGATAGCATTAACTCTATGAATATGTTTATTTGGGCCATTTGTTATTAAAATTTGTCACACTGCTAGGTATGTTTGCATGGGGTTCTTCTCCAGTAAACCTCAACTGTAAAATTTAATCGTCCACAACAAATGCGACAGAACCCAAGCCACAGCGTGCCGGCGCAATAAAGTGGTACAGAGTAAAAGTCCATTTTCCCCGCCCCAACAGCCTTTGCAATCTGCTGTTTAGTCAAGGTATTTAGCGCACGGAATAATTTCTCAAATCTGGGGAACAACGTTTGCTCTAAAAATACTTACCGTAGTATTCGGTTACCCTCCCACCGGGTTCAACCCATATACGGAGTTGACTCACCGTGGCATGTCGATCAAAATTATCACCGGAGAACACTCACTCGTACTTTTCCGCCGTCGGCTTTCTCATGCTTTGTCATATCGTGGCGCAAATTGCCAAAACTTTCTCTCCTGTCCCTCTAACCAGAATCGACACCCCGCCCCTTGACAGCTTGCTGGGTTTAGCCTCAAAAGCTTGTGACTGACCGATTTTTACCTTGTTTGCTTTTCCGTGGTATTCTCAATCCCAAGGGTCAACCTCACTATATCGCCAGCTGTACTTGCCTATTTTGGCGACTGTCCGCGAGCTAAAACTCTTCCTTGCCAGGCTTACCGGTTGTAGCGAAACCAACCGTAGCATCAGGCTTCCCAAGTATAGAACTAATACGGGGTAATTATAAATGTTTACGTGATCGTTCTTTTCAGACCAGCCATGTCACATGAGGTTTTTTTTTTGTTTTACAACCATCCAAAACTCGCAACTCTGCAAAACGCTATACCTAGTCTGGCTGCAAGTCTTGGACCCATGAACTCTAGACCCCTTGACGAGGCCAAGAACCAGCCACGGTCAGTAGCAAAGCCCCTTGGTCCTGGATTAAGGGGTAGACCGATTTGATAACTGTAATATAATAACCTTTTTCTTTCTGATTCCGGTTTAAGCCGGAGTTTGCCACGAACATTTTATCTGACATATGCACCAACAACAATGGCTTAGGCCTTGACAAATGTGGTGGGCTCTGTCTTTCCGGCAAAGAAGACTCAGAAGGTTTTCCACAGATTCTCAGTTCTTATCAATACACCCATCCCTCGGAATAGCATTCCTTAGCATTTCTTTAAATTCGCTTTCGCCCTTGCCCTATGAGCAGGGCGACACGCGACTAAACGCGGCCATAGGCTACAAATATACTTCCCGGTTGCTTCAACACGATGGATTCCTTGCCTTACAAGGGCGGGCTGGGACGAATCTGGAAAAGCTGCAATTTTAATTGGGACTATTTAGACGTTCTTCCAACCCCCGTCTTCAAAAGCTCCCCTTTGCCTCATATACCATTTTAACCTCTTCACGACAGGACGCTGGGGTGATAGCTTGATAGACAAAGAAAAGAATCAAAATAAAAAGCTGAGATGGCTACTTGAGCCACAGGAAATGAAAAGCCGCCTCGAGGCGGGAAAAAAGAGTGACGAAGAAGCAGAGTATAAAATATGAAGGCCAATGTTGCCCAAAGAGAGGCTCATCGGTTGTCAAAAAGGCTTGGGCGCTGCTTAGCAGTACACCTGGTAGTACCACAAATCACGCAGCGGGATGCACTGGTTAAGGTTGCTATGCCACTGGCCACCACTGCTACCGCAGCCACCGGGTCCCTTGATGAGAACTGCAGTTGTACAAATTGTCAGTTTACATCAAGTTTGATCCTCTTTGCATTGTTCCTTGCTCCTTTAGTGAAGAAGGAGAAACAAAAAAAGAAGAAAAAGAAAAAGAGAAAAAAGCCATACCTCTGCACCCCTGCGCCAGCCAGAAAATCTTCATGCCCTTGTCGTTATCGCCCATGGGGTAGCACGTGCCGTCGGGCTTGGTGTTGTCGCGCTGCCCGGCGCCGCAGCTGTAGTCGCTGTACAGGCCCAGCACCACCGCCCACTCGTATTTGCCGTCGCGCTTGGCCTTGAGCCCGGCCAGCTCCGCACCGCTGCCCTCGAACACGGGGACGGCGTCTTGGGGCACAACGGCCGGCGCGGAGGCGGGGATGGCGGATGCCTGGGCGCCGGCGAGGAGGGTGGTTGTGAGAAGGGCGATGGCGTTGAACTGCATTTTGGAAGAGTTTGGATGTTTTTTTAAACCGTTCACGAGTTTTTTTAAATAATGAAGGAGATGTGGGAGGATGGAGAGTAGCAGTCTTGACAGCTGTTGAATGGTTGCGTGAGGAAAGGGAGAATTAGGCCAAAGATACAGAGGAATATCTCATATTTATGTAAAACGATGCACCATACTTGGTTTTGCCATCATCGCATTTATATCACTCCAAAGGCAGTAGCGGAGACTAGCCCTGGTTCGGCCTGCAAGCAGGCGGGCCGGGCAGTTCCTTTCAGCTGGGTTCATTTGGCGGTGTCAGCATTTTACTCCTTAATCGGGCGACGTCCGACTCCTCAGGTTTGCACCGGCATAGCTGAAATAAGCGGGCTCCATTACAAACTGCAAGTAAGCTTATATTATAAATTGTAACTTACCATAACATGCAAGTAGCGGCAAAAATACAAATGGCATGTTTTGATTTTCTAAGTTTTCAATTTTGGTCCGGGCCGTTATCGCGGATCGTGCGAACGACATGCACCGATGCAGCCCGATGGGACATGGCACCACATGCACTTGAGTATTCCTGACATTTTAGGGGAGGAGACGACACGCTGTGTTAGAATGAGACAGGGAGGTGACAGTTTGGGGACATCGACTCTTGGTCAAGCTACGGCAAGAGGCAGGCGGGGGTTGTCTGCGCGAGAACCAAACCCCCTTTTGCATACTGATCCGGCTAGCCCCTTAGCTCAACAGCTCTATCAAGGCTTGAAATAAATGTTGGAGAAAATTTCATGACATCTATCTCTCCTCACAGCCCCCGAAGGCCCCGAAGGGAACCAAGTCGAACATTTAGTCGCAAACATAAAGGGGAGTCATCGTGCCGCCGAGGGACAAAAGCACCCTCGCTCAGTTGTGGTTTACGCTATACTACTCGGAGCGTCTCCGGTGTTTATCAACGTGGTTATTGCTGTTTAATCTGCTTAGGCCACATTTACCCTTGCTCGAGCATTACACGCCCCTTCACCGAACATTATTGATCTCTTCAGATGCAGTGTTAGAGCGGATGCGATCGGGGCCTATCAGTTGGTAGCTAAAGTTGATAAGTTTATGCTCGACCCACTGTTGATGCACTTGAGAATCTTTTGATGGTCCTATTAAAGATTGTAGAGCTAATTTGTCCCTATTTTTGAGCAACTAGCCCCAGTCACCTTTTTGGTTACATAGCATCCGAGCACTTTTGACGCTGTGCATATAAATGGTACGACGTTGGATGGCAGGTACTACTTGATTCAAAATACGACGCTGTCATCGGTCCCGGTGCTACGTGCACAGCAGCAGAGCCCCTCGAAAATGCCTCAGCGTCTAGAAAGCCACGCTTCTACTCTTTCTTGATTGGCATGAGAAAGGGTAAATACCAGGCTACCACTTCAAGGCAGCTTACCTCGATGGCCAGTCACAAAGGTACAACCAAGCAAATGAAGTCTGCTTGTTATTCCTTTTGGAGCAGATGATACTGAATAAAAGCTAGAAAGGAACCATGAATGTTATACATGCTACACCTTAAAGCAGTTTACATCACATAATCCGACACTGGATCTATCAGAAAGCTATGAAATGTTCCGTGTCAACTGTAAGATGTTGTGTGCCTGCATATCTGTCACATTGCGACAATGACATCAAGGAATAAACAAGATGGATTACAGAAGGAATATTACATTTTGCACCCAAAGGTGACCCCCTTCGGTCCTCCCATCTCCGTTATTAGTATTACCATCATATCCCAAAACTCTCCTTACACCCGAAGCAATCCCAACCCAGTTACCTCTGTTCGGCAGGCCCAAACTTGGCGTGGACAGTGGCGAGGCATTGGTCCTGATGACTGGTGCACTGGCTGACGCAAGAGTCATACTTGGCGTGGCAGGGGGTCTCCTTGAGGCAAAGGGTGTAGCCCGAATTGTCGTCGCAGTTTTTGATGCAGCTCTTGGTCTGTTCCCTGCTGAGCCGGGCGGCGTGGCAGCCGCCGGTGCCGCCCGCTGTTGCGACGCACGCGGTGTATCGGCCCAGCTGCTGTGCGCAGGGCTTGGGGGCGGCGTCCTGGGCCGCGATGGAGGTGCTCAAGGCCACGAGGCTGACGAGTATCGAAAGCTGCATCTTGACTTGGTGGGTCTTTGGAGACGGAGATGGATTGTTTGGGAGTTCCTGGCGGTTGAACTGTATGGTTGGGACTAGGTTAGTAACTTAGTACATGTATATATCCAGGTCATGATATGTCGCATGTGTCCGATGACTCTGATGAACGAAAGCATGCAAACCTACCTGGCTTGTTGAGCACTATGCAGTCAGGGGGCTCTGAGGATTGTTTGATCGAAAAGAGGGCTTGTGCAGTATGGTTGCTTGGGAGGGAGATGTATATGAGAAGATTCAAGGCTTGGCTGGAGTGTGCTGATGCTACAAAAAGCTTCCTCGGAATGAATTAATATGACATTCCACTCGGGTACTTATACTCCCATTTTCCTGATCCAGAGGGATGACTACCTTAGCTAACCGTGTGGTGTAATATGCTATCCAGCACTCCTACTATTCTAGAGCTAGTCAGCAAATAAAAAGAGCAACAGCGTCTAGAATGGCCTAGTCTGGGCCATTGTACTAGCTCCAAATGAGAGCTGAAAGCTGAGAGGGCGATTATGCATAACCAAAATGCTCAGCTTGCGTTCCTGGCTTGAGCGTATTTAAGCGCCGTCACGCCACCAAGTTGGAAATCAGGGGCACGAGCGTCTATCCACGCGACTTGGGATTCCGCTTGCAGCCCTTCAAGGGAGCTCAGGGGTAAATCACCATCAATGCTCATTATCGCTTTGCCTTTTCATACGATCTGTACTGGCCTGGCCACGTTGGTTCTAGGTCGTCGGAGTTTTGCGTCGGCTAGCAGAGAGCCTAAAAGTTGGATAGCATGGAGCCTTACCCAATGCCATGTGGCGTCGGCTATTGACCCTGTTCTAATCTCACACATGACCATGAGCAGCAAACGACAAGACCATTTGACATGATTATCTGCTTGTTTTTCACAACGATTGCGGCTGTGAGGAAATTGCAACAGGTCGACTTTGGGTCAAGGCTCGACGATATGTCCATGATAAGTTGATAACTACCTTACCCTCGTTCTGAAAGCATGATTGAGGTCCGGTTTCAAACGATAACA